>NC_137798.1:66009063-66609063 GCF_963383645.1 Muscardinus avellanarius
GGGGCTAAGGGTATAGTCAGTAGTAGAGTGACTGTTGAGTATGCACAATGTCCTGGATTCTGTCTCCAGCACCACACATATAAAATCTGATTTCTGTAAGGCATATATTATTAGCAGGTAGTTTGGTTGAAATGGATAATTCCTGAAGGCCAGGATATACAGACCTGGGCCTCTCAGGGAATACCCAGAGACAGGAAAAGCAGAGGAAACAAAATCTTACCTACCTTCCTCCACAAAGCACAGCGTACTTTCCTGGGTTAGAGTAGATTAAGGGAGGCACCTAAAAGGTGCCCAGGGCATCCAAATTTTATGCTTATGAGGAAGCAGTAGGCAGCTACTCACTTGGATTGTAGTTCTCTCATGTGATCGTTTCCTCAAGGAGAACCCCTTCCCAGATCCACTACTGCCTTCTCTGCCCTCTGACTGTCTCTAGAGAAAGGAGAACTAGAGTTGTAAGGCGTGGTAGCACATCTTGTAATCCCAGCATTTGGGAGGCATAGACAGGAGGATCACAGGTTCGTGGCCAGCCTCAGCTACTTGGTGAGGCCCTCTGCAACTCAGTGAGACTCTGTTTCAAAATTAAAAATTAAAAAAAAAAAAATCGGGCTGGTGGCAGAGCTCAGAGGTAGAATATCCCTGGGTTCAATCCTTAGTACTACAAAAAAAAAAAAAAAAAAAAAAAAAAGGAAGCAAGGTCACAAGCAAGCTGTGTGTTTATTTAGATACATTTAGTATTTTTTATTCCAAGTTGAGAATATGGTAGTTCTTTTGGAAGTGACAAAAATGTGTGCAATTAAGACAGTATCTAGGTGTATATGTGTTCTTCCATTTAGAACTTTATTATGATTAAGTTCTTTAAAGTTGCAATAAATAAAAGTATACATATTATAGTACTGCCTTTATAAGGTTTTCCTTTTAACATTAACAAATATTTTATTGATCCTGATCTTTTTATCTGTCTGATCTCTTTTACCTTTAGAACAGATCAGTTTTGATACTCAAATCACAAGTTTAATTCCTACCCAGAAGAGTTCCTTTGCTCTCTCTGGTCTTGTGGCATCCATACTTTTAGAAGCAGAATAAATACACAAAATAAATTATTTAAATAGAATTGTTCTGGGCGGAAACAGGTGAGAAAAGTCAAAATGTGTTTTTTGAGAATTTTAAAATGCTTCAGAACATAGTTCTAAAACCACTGCTAGTAGCCGGGCGTGGTGGCGCACACTTGTAACCCCAGCATTTTGCAGCTGAGACGGGAGGATCATGGTTCACGGACAGCCTCAGCTACTTAGCAAGGCCCTTGTGCAACTCAGTGAGACTGTGTTTCAAAAAAATAAAAAGACTAAAAAATTGGGCAGGGGGTGTAGCTTGGAGGTACAATGTCTCTTCCACCCCCAGTACTGTAAAAATAAATAAATAAAACCACTGCTTGAGTTCATTTCCCAAAAACTTGTCTATATGTCAAAAACAGTTTGTTTTGTTTTAAGAAATTATTTCTTAACAAGTCCTCCAGGTAATTCTTATGCAAAACCAGCATGGGGTTCATAGTTCATGGCTACTACTTGAACCAATGCTTTGGCCAGCTAGCCTGAAAATGCATGTGTCTGCATCTCCAAAGACAGATGAGAAGGCTAGGAAACAAGAGAAAGCAACAATTGTTAGTGAGTGCGTCCTGAATAGCTTTAGATGAATGTATTTGTAAATCTTGCTGAAAATTAACTGGAATTCTAATTTTGATATTTTGCTTCTTTAATAGTCTAATGTATTCTTTAGTGAATTCTATTAAAAGACTTGGCATTTTATATTCCTTAGTTTATTGCATCCTCATAACAACCTAGAGTAAAGTATTATCATGCATGGCCATTTTACAGACAGCAAACTACAGTTGGGGAGAATAAGGTAGTTAAGTTAATTTCATTAACTAAATAAACTAAATAAATTAACTTCATTAACCAAATTATGGGGATTTCTAAATAATGCTATTTTTTCCCTTTCCTTCAGTTCGTCTACATTTAACTTTAAAATTCTGACATTGCCTATTGTTCTTTCTGTAACTCCAGGGCATACAAAATGAAAACCTCTCTTCCTCTTTCTTTTTTTCTTTTTCTTGATTTTTTTAGCTTGCTTGGGCTCATGAACTAACTTCTTCATGATTCTTCGTACATACTGATGCACCTGTCTTCCGTTGATTGAATTCCGTCAATCACTGTAAAATTCTCTGGAGGTAGGCCTTTTTTCCCCAAAAATATATTCATAGAAGACTAGCAAATTAATGTAGCTAATATCCTCCCTCAGTTTGCTGGGCTGTCATAAAGGAGTTATAATGCTCAGATTGGATTCAATGGTCAGATAACGAGCTATTATTAAGTCTTTACAAAATAATGTCTTCATTTATTTGTCTGGAAGGTAAAAGGTGAAAAGAAATATTTATCTTTATAAAAGTAAAAGATTTGTTTGCATGAAATTCTCCTGTTTTAGGTTTTATATAGGGCTGGGGTCTAGTAGGACTTTTTTTTTTTTTCTGGTGGTACTGGGGGTGGGACCCAGAGGCTTTCTACCTCCGGGCTATACTCCCAGACCTATTTTATATTTTATTTGGAAATAGGGTCTCGCTAAGTTGCTGAGAGCCTCACTAAGTAGCTGAGGCTGGCTTCAAACATGTGCGATCCTCCTTCTCAGCCTCCCAACTGCGGGGATTACAAGTGTGCGCCACCACGCCCTGCCTAGCAGGACTTTTTGAAGGTACCTTATTCTCTCCAGCCTTAGTTTGCTGTCTGTAAAATGGCCATGATAATACTTTCCTCAAGGTTGTTATGAGGATGCAATAAACCAAGGAACATAAAATGCCAAGTCCTTGGTAAATGCTCGTTCCTATTATGAGTGCTCTTTGGGACAAAACCCTGAACTGTTGCAGTGTGACATGCACAGCATGATCTCAGAAAACAGCTGGCTGGTTGCCATTTCTGTGGGAACATGTAGAATGCGCTGGGATTAAGCCCGTAGCTCCCCTCTTTGGTTTGGCCTTTGTCCACATCACTATCAGGAGGGAATGAGAGTTCTAGGACTCTGTGTGCTTCTGGCCCAAATCCTGCTCTCTATCCCTGACCCCCACTACTCACTGTGTTATACCATTATACACCTTGAGACCATTTGGATTGATGATATTATAATATTTATTTCAATTATGTCAGTCACTTGGAGAATCTTGAGTTATCCTTCATTTCCCAGACTCATCCATTATGGCTGCCTTCCATGTTATGAGCTCATCTTCTACTGTTCTCCAGCTCCAGCAATCCTTCATCTCATCTGTGCTCTCTGGAACTTACAATCAGTCATGAGCCAAAGCTGCATGCCCTTACCCAGGTGTGTGGTGCACGCTTATAACCCAGTACTTGGGAGGCTGCGACAGGGGAATCTCAGGTTCTAGGACAACCTCAGCTACTTAGCGAGGCCCTTCACAACTTAGTGAGACCCTGTTTCAAAATAAAGAATAAAAAATAGGGCTGAGGGTGTAGCTTGGAGGTAGAATGCCCCTGGGTTCAATCCCCAGCACCACACACACACACAAAAAGCTGCATGCTCTTGAGTCTTTTCTGAATATTCCCTTTACTTTCTTATCCTAAAAACCTTTACCTCCTCTGAGGACGCTGCTTCCTTCTCCTCTTAAAGGGCCACTCCTCTCATACATGTCTCATACACCAGCCTTGGGTTGGTGCCATGACTGTACCTCATGTCTGCTTCTCAGCTGCCTCCCTTCTTGTAAACCACCCAACTTTGAATCTCCTAAGTATAGACCACCTGCTACCCTTTTTAATCTTATCATCTACAGACTCCTGGACCATTTCCTGTCATTTCATGAGCATTGTTATCTAAGAGCTAAAATTTTATCTCCTACTTCTTTTGGATTTTTTTCAGGATTGCCACATAGCCAATTCTTAAAATACATTCACTTTCTTATAATACGTTCACTTATATCACTTTAATACGAACCTCTTCCACTATAATGATTATATTCTCCACCTACCACAACTACTTATTTCTTGGTCATACCATTGATCCTGTCATTACCAAAATGGCATTCCCTCCCCAGAATCTCTATTTCAAGTATCTTGCCCTGCTATTTTTCTAACTCATTTCCTCAAATACCCAGTTCTGACAGTTCTTCGCCCCCACTAGACTTGAGTTGATCTTTCTGTCTTTGCACTCACCGTCCCCCGCACTCTTATTCTTATTTTCCTTCATATCCCATTGAGGCCTCGTGGGCTGTTACTAATCTCTTGGCTCTCCCTCAAATCATCATACTTGCCTGGTGTAATTTCAACCAAGGTAAATGTAAGTCCATCTATTTCATACACACACACACACACGCACACACACACACACACACACACACACACACACACAGAGATTTCTCAAAGAACAACACGACAGCCATGCAGGCCGACCTCACCAGTGTCCAGTGGGCCTGAGCCCACTGTCCGGGGGGCCTCTTCCTGTCATCTCCTTTCTCTCAGACCGTAACACTTTCTCCTTCATTTCACTCTTAACTGATATCCTGACTTTGCGTTTCCCTGAGAGAACAGAGGCAATCTAAAGAGCTGAGGAGCCCTTGCCACCAATACCACCTGCCCAGCCTCACCCCTGCCCCTGTGTCCACGACCAAGGCCGGCCCTCCACGCGCTCACCCTGTCTCTCTCACCTGCATCACTCCAGCCTCTCGCTTCCCTCTGCGTTTCTTTTGTCTTTTGTTTGGGGGTGGGGGTTCTTTTTTTTTTTTTACTTTTATCAAACTTTTTTTATATTTTCTCCCCTTTCTTACTTATCATCATCTCCATCCCTTTTTACTATTTCCTTCCTACCACTTTACAAATAGTCTGTAATTTTTTCAACTTGAAGTATTACTGACTCCACATATCTTCAGTGTGCTTCATGCCTTCAGAGCAGAATTCCTGACAAGAGTTGTCTACCAGTTGTCTCCAATTCTTCTCCTACTTGAAACCCCCTCAGTGAGGCTTCTCTCATCACTCACTGAAATTACTGCTAAATCCCGTGGTTAGTCAGCATGCAACATAGTTAGTATCTCTCTCCTCTGTGGAACACAATTCACATTCCTACTGTTTCTTTCGTTTTTTTTTTTTGTTTTGTTTTGTTTTGTTTTTTTAAGTGGTACTGGCTGGGCGTGGTGGGGCACGCTTGTAATCCCCGCCCTTGGGAGGCAGAGACAGGAGGATCACGCAGGTTCGAAGCCAGCCGCGTGCGCTGGCTTAGGAGACCCTGTTTCCAAATAAAAATGTAAAAATGGGTCTGGGAGTGTAGCCCAGAGGTAGGAGGGCTTCCAGGAACCCCAGTACCACAACAAAAAAATAAATAAATAAAATAAAATAAAATAAAGTGGTACTGGATTGAACCCAAGGGCGTTCTACTTCTGAGCAACATCCCTAGCCCTATTTTTTTTTTTATTCTTTATTTTTGAAACAGGGTCTTACTAAGTTGCTGAGGACCTCACTAAGTAGCTGAGGCTGGCTGCGAACCTGGAATCCTCCTCTCTTAGCCTCCCAAGTACTGAGGATTACAAGCCTGGCTTGTGCTTTATTTCTTGTTGCTCTGAACACTCCTTTTCTTCTACTGAGTCCTCTTTTATCTCTTTGTCTCTAAACACTGATGTACCCCTGGAACTATTTCTCCAATCTCTTCTTTTCAACCCACATTTGGCTCTAAAATTTGCTCTTGATGGCTCTAAAATTTATATCCCTAGGATGGAACTTCCCTTTGACATTAGTCTCACATCCAGCTGTCTCAACAACATCCCCACTTGTGTGTCTATTATATATCTCAGAGTTATCAAGCTCTCCACCTTCATACTACAGATCTACACTTTGTACCCTTCCCATCCAAGTCAACGATAATGTCTTCTTTCTAGTGGTATAGGGCACAGATCTTGGAGTTATTCTAGACTCCTCTTTTTTTCTCTCTTCTCTGTGCTTAATGTATGGCATCCTGTTCTCCCTTTAAGAAATCCATAATCTGACAACTTCTTACCTGCAGACACCACCCAACTTCAAGCTAGCATCAGTAGTCACCATTTGCCTTATTTCCATTCTTGTTCCCTACATTCTCTTTTTACTGAGACAATCATAATGTTCCTAGTCATAAAAGTTAGATTGTATCACTCCTTTGC
Source organism: Muscardinus avellanarius (assembly GCF_963383645.1). Lineage (NCBI taxonomy): Eukaryota > Metazoa > Chordata > Mammalia > Rodentia > Gliridae > Muscardinus > Muscardinus avellanarius. Next base: position 66,015,242 of record NC_137798.1, read on the forward strand.
TCACAATCCTCCATTGACTTCCCCTTTCACTCAAAATAAATCTTAAATTCTTATAATAATGCCTTCTAACCTCATCTACTTTTTATCTCTAATTTATCATCTAGTACTCTCTCCTCCCTCTTTCAATCACACTCCTGTGTGTGTGTGTGTGTGTGTGTGTGTGTGTGTGTGTGTGTTAGGGAATTGAACCCAGAGGCATTCTACCTTCCAGCTACACCCCCAGCCTGATTTTGATTTTTATTTGGTAACAGCATTTCCCTAGGTTGATGAGAGTCTCACTACTTGCTGAGGCTGTCCTTGAACCTGCGATCCTCCTGTCTCAGACTCCCAAGTACTGGTATTACAGACATGCACCGCCACATCCAGCTCTATTTTCTTGTATTTTATGTAACACACACTTTTATAGCATATGACATGTGCTAGGCATCATTTTAAGGTCTTTACAAATATTAATTTACTTGGTCCTTGTAACAGTACTATGGGGTAAGTACCAGTATTATTCGTACTTTCAAAATGAGGAACTTGAGACACAGAGAGGTTGAAGTAACTTGCTGAGTGTCACCCAGTCAGGAAATGGAGAGCCGGATCCAGACCCTCGCGGCCGGGCTCTAGAATTGCGCTCAGTGTTCCTCGCTCAGGTGGGTGGTCTCCTGCCCCCCAGCCCGTACCTTTGTCCTTCCTGTGTTCTCTGCCTGTACAGTTTTTATCCAGTATTTTCACATGGTTTGCTCCCTTACTACTTTTAAGCCTTTAACAAATTTTATCTTCCTCATGAGTCCTTGTTAGGTAAAGAATTTATTTTAAAAGTTTTTAAAATTGCAACCAGCCCGCCCTAAACACTCAGTCTAATTTTCCCTTATAGCAATTATTAGTACCCAAAATGCCTACCAAAAAGTAAATTTTCAACATGTCTGTTGGTATTATCACTAATTTTTCTCAGTTATAGTACTTGGCTATAATCGAGATCCTGAGAATAGTGATTTAAACAAGATAAAACTTAATTTAGTGTGTGTGTGTGTGTGTGTGTGTGTGTGTGTGTGTGTGTGTATTACTGAGGATTGAACCCAGGAGCATTCTACCTCTGTGCTACACCCCTGGCTCTGTTTTATTTTTTTATTTTGGTAAACAGGCTCTCACTCAGTTGCAGAGGGCCTTGTTGAGTTGCTGAGGCTGGCCTCGAACCTGTGATTCTCCTGTTTCAGTCTCCCACGAACTGGGATTGCAGGAATGTGCCACCATACCTAGCTAAAACTTTATTTCTCTTTCACAAAAAGCTATTTATAGGTAGGTGGTAAGAAACTGATGTGTTTGATCCACACTGTCATCAAGTATACAGGAATCTACCTTTCTGTTCCACCTTTAGGGCTGTCTTCCCCTTTGTGAGGTCCAAGATTGCTTCTGGATGCAGCCATCACACCCACATTCTAGACAGCAGGAAAGAGAAGGAGGTGCCTCCAGCTGAGCTGCACTTAAGACTCCTCCTACTTCATGCAGCTCGACCATTGCCAGGGGGTCTGGAGAATGTCGTCATTAACAGTGGCAGTGGGCCTCACTCTTAAAAGCCAGGCTTTTGTTAGATAGCACTGTCTATCCCACCAGAGTTTTGAGAATGCTGGCACTGAGTCCTCTGCTCTCACCGAAGGGATTAGAGGAGAATTTTGCACAGAATTTCTCCCAACCATAAAAGAGGACCTACAGCCACAAACAGTGGAGGGCTCTCCATTAAAGACTCTAATTCCCCCGCCTGATCATCAGACAGTCAAAACTCCTTCTCACGAAGCCTTGTCTGTGCACAGAGCTTCGTTCAGCCTTTTAGTGCCTCATGCTTATGTCAAGAGATAGCCATATATGACAAACATTTCAGAAAGACCTTGAATATGAAAGATACATATATACTAAAACAACCACCAAAAAATGGTAATGAGATCCCACTTTGCACCTGTTAGAATGGTTAAAATCCTGAGCAGCAACAGTACCAAATGCTGGGGAGGGTGTGAGACCAGGACTCCCCTTCACTGCTTCAGGCAAAGTGTGTAGCCACTTTGAAATACACTTTGGCAGGTTTTTGCTTTTGTGTGTGTGTGTGTGTCAAGTTGAACATACTCTTACGCTGGGCGTGGTGGCACATGCTTGTAATCCCAGCGCTTGGGAGGCTGAGACAGGAGGATTGCACAGGTTCAAAGCCAGCCTCAGCTACTGAGTGAGGCTCTCAGCAACTTAGACCCAGTTTCCAAATAAAACATAAAATAGGTCTAGGAGTGTAGCCTGGAGGTAGAAAATCCCTGATTCCACCCCCAGTGGAATCAGGGATTCCACTGAATAAATAAGTAAATAAACATACTCTTACCCTATGACCCAGCAGTATTGTTTCTCTTGGTGTATACCTAAACAAGTTCAAGACTTATGTCTATTAAAATCTTGTGCATGGATATTTGTAACAGATTTATTCACAATTGCCAAAATTTGGAAGCAACCAAAATTTCCTTTAGTAGGATAAACAAACTGATATGTTGGTACAAGAGAATATTATTCAGCACTATAAAGAAGTGAAGCATCAAATGAAGCCTCATGAAAAGGCATGTAGGAATGTTCAGTGCAAACTAGGAACTGAAAGAAGCCAGGTGACACTGGATTCCTCCCAAAGGAAGCGCAGTCAGAACCTTGTAGACATAATCTGTGCTCTCATGTTTATTGCAGCCTTTGTTTAGAATAGTCAAATTATAGAAAACAACTAAGTGTCTGTCAGTAAATGAAGGAGTAGGGAAATTATATTACGTATGAATAGGACAGTGGAATGATATTCAACCTTAAAAGAAGAGACCTTGCCATTTGTGACAATATGGATGGACCTGGAAGACATTATGCAAAGTGAAATAAGCCAGGCACAGAAGAAAAATTCTGTGGTATCTAAATGAATTATAGAGAAACAGAGAAGAGGACAGAGTTTACCGGGGAACTGGAGGAGTGAGGAAGGGATGGGAGCTGTTGATCAAAGTGTACGAAATTAATCAGATGAATAAATCTAAAGACCTAATGTACAACATGTTGACTATAGTAATGCTGTATTGTTTACTGGAGATTTGCCAAGAGAGTAGATTTTAGGTGCTCATACCACAAAAAAAAAAAAAGGAAGGAAAAAAGAAATGAAGAAAAGATAACTATGTAAAAGGATGAATATGTTAATTTTATTGACTATTTTAATTATTTTACTACATATGCACATCAAAACATTGTTTTCACCTCAAATATAGTCAGTTAAGAAAAAGAAGAAACCAACCAGAAAAGGCTACATACTATGTGGTTTCAACTATATGACATTCTGGAAAAGGAAAAATTGAATACAGTAAAAAAGCCAGTGGTGAGCAGAAGTTAGGAGGGATGGATAGGCAGAGCACAGAGGGCTCTGGGGGTAGTAAAATGACTCTGTATGACATAGTAGTGGATATATGTCATTGTGCATTTTCAAGACCCATGGAATGTACAGTACCGAAAGTGAGCCCTAATGTGAACCATGAACTTTGTGTGATGTTACCATATCAGAGAAGGTTCATCATTTCTAACAAATGCACCACTCTGGTACAGGAGGTTGATAGTGTAGGAGGCTATGTATGTGTTGGGAGAGGAAGTATATGGGAACTCTGTATTTTCTATTCAAGTTTGCCATGAACTTAATAATGCTCTAAAAATACAGTCTACTAAGGAAACCACAAATAGGAAAAGAAACAAAGTTAGAGGAAAAAAGGAAACACATAATGAAGAGACAGGGATTTTGTTTTGGGGGGTAAGGAATACTGGAGATTGAACCCAGGGGCATTCTATCTCCAAGCTAGACCCCAGCCATTTTATTTATTTATTTATTTATTTATTTATTTATTTTTAAACAGGGTCTTGCTAGATTGCCAAGAGTCTCACTGTGTTTCTGAGGCTGTCCTCAAAACTGTAGTCCTCCTCAACCTCTCAAGTACTGGGATTATAGGCATGTACCACCATGCCTGGCAAGATTTATATTTATTAGCTTCAGAGAACTAAAAGAAGGTGATGCATCTTTGAACCAAGAACAAGAAATTATTAAAATAATCTATTCAGAAAAAACCTCGACAAGTCAAAAACAAAATTAAAATTTACTTAGTAGTTGAGTTGGAAGAGTTAGGGTTGGAAGAAATAAAAGGGTTGGAAGAAATAAACTAGGGGAAGAGTTTGAAAATGAGAGACAAAAGATTTAAAAAATTAGAAGATGAGTTCCAGAGATCTGACATGAAAATAATAGAAATTTTATAAAGAGAAATTAGTTAAATAGGATGGTAGAAAATTATCATCAGAATAATAATAATAAAAGGTTGATGTAACTCATAGCTTCTCAAACTTATTGACTTATCACCTTCTCTTTAGGGAAAAAAATTACTCAGTACCACTTGCACACTTCTGCTGCCCCCTTATTTTTATTCAGTGTTCCCCAGTTGCGCTTGAGTCTGCTACCACCCCATTGTATTATTCCAGTGCCCTCCCCATCTCAGGGTAGTATCTCTGGCTTTGGGAATTATGGATTGTAACTGAAGATAATTGGTTTTCATCTAAAAAGTTTCTTCCTAGTATCTGATATATTAATTATAAAATGATTCATACTACAGGCCTGTATTACGATGAACTTGGATGCAAAACTGCTAAGCAAAATACTAGCAACATTCATTCAAAACCACACCAAGAAAATCATATACCATGACCAAGTGTGGTTCATCCCAGGGATGCAAGGCTGGTTCAACATACAAAAATCAATCCATGTAATTCATCACATAAACAGAACCAAAGACAAAAATCACATGATCATTTCAATAGATGCTGAAAAAGCATTTGACAAAATCCAACATCCATATATGCTAAAAGCACTGTAGAGAATCAGAATAAAAGAAACATACCTTAACATCATAAAGGCAATCTACAACAGGCCCACAGCCAACATATTAAATGGGGGAAAACTGCAAGAATTCCCCCTAAAAACAGGAACAAGACAAGGATGTCCATTATCACCACTTTTCAATACAGTATTTGAGACTCTAGCCAGAGAAATAAGGCAAGAAAAGGAAATCAAAGGAGTACAAATAGGAAAAGAAGAACTGAAACTTTCACTATTTGCAGATGACATGGTACTATACTTAGAAAACCCAACAAACTCAACCAAAAGGCCTGTAGAACTTATCAGCAAATTCAGCCAAGTGTCTGGATACAAAATCAATCATAAAAAATCAGAAGCTTTTCTGTATACCAACCATAAATCCCCTGAAAAATCAAAAAATACTTCCACTTAGGATATTCCATACAAAAATATATTGTGAGTTTTTAGAAATATAGCTTTAAAGAGAGTACCTTAAAAGTTTACAGAAAAACAACTAAAAAAAATCCCTATATAAAAAAAAAATCAAGAACCAGAATCACAGAGGTAGGACCAATAGTGTAAAGTAGAAAATTATGAAACATTACTTTTTAAATTCTTGGGGAAAATTATTTGAATATAGAATTTTATAACCAGCCAGGCATGGTGGCACATCCTTGTAATCCCAGTATTTGGGAGGCTGAGACAGTAGGATTGCGGTTTGCAGACATAGGGCTGGGGTGTAGTTTGGAGGTAGAATGCCCCTGGGTTCTATCCCAGTACTGAAAATAAATAAATAAATAAATAAATAAATAAATAAATAAATAAATGCAAAAAAGAATTCTATACCCAGCCAAATTATCTTAAGTGTAAAGTTTAAATGACAATTTCATATATGCTAGGTTTTAAAATATTATTTTCTTTGCAGACTTATCAAGCAAGAGAGGATTTCCTTTGTCAAAGTTAGGGAGTAACAAAGAAACAGAATCTAGAATAATAGAGAAGTAAGGGAAATTCCCAGGATATCAACTGAACAGTAGATCTAAGCACTACCTGCAGATTGGAATAGTTCTCTTCATAAAGCCACAGTCCTTTCTTCACTTCATGCTTGTTCTCAGGACTGTGTTCAGGATGGAAACCCTTTATGAATTCTTCTACCTGAGGGGAATTTCTTTCTCCTTTGTCAGTCTAGCTCTACTTACACTAGCAATGCCTGAATACTTTAACTTGAATAGTTAATTTGGCTTGGCTATTACAAAAATCTCAGAATAAAGTAGGAGTTGACTCAAGTTAGTAACAGGGGTGAATAAAATAAATAAATAGGTGAAAAAATGTGGAGGAGTTAAAACTCAGGGGACCTAATATCTGAGTGAATGAGGAAATTAAGGGAAAAGGAGATGTCTATATGTCTCTCAGATTTCTAGCTTGGGCCACTGGGTTAATGATAGTGTCATTTATGGAGGTAGGAACACAGTAGGTAGAAGGTGGCTCAAAATAAAAATTTTAGTGCATGTATGCCTCTACCATCTTGTACTGCATTAAGATGTAAGACTGCAGTTCACCAATAAAAATATAAATAAATAAAAATAAAAACAAATTCAGTTTAGGATATGTGGACTTGCAAGTGTATGTAAGTAGACGGGTCTTAGAACTAAAGCATAGGATAGAGGTTTATTCACTTATTTAATATTCTTTTATCTGTTAGGCATATAGAGATAAGTAAGAACCAGTTTCTTCTCTGAAATAGTTCACAATACAACAGGAGAGACAAATACACAAACAAATAATTTATAATGTTGTGTGCTAATTGTAACAACTGTGTGCAAAGTATGGTGAAAACTTAGAAAAGGGATGATTTTCTCTGTCTGTGCCGGAGGGTGTTACTCAGCTCTGCATCAATGTGATCAAAATACCTGACAGGAACAACCTAGAGGAGGGAAGGTTTATGGCTCATGGTTTCAGAAGATTCAGTCCATGGCCAGCTGGCTCCAAGACAGAAACATTGTGATGGAAGAAAGCTGCTTAGCTCATGACAGCCAGGAGCAAAGAGTGAGCGAGAAAGAGGAGAAGGGACTGGAGGGGAGATACATTGTTCCAGGGCACACCCCCAGTGACCTATTCTTCCAACTAGGTCCTGCCCCCAGTAATCTATTTAGCCACTGCTTAAGTCAGCTTTTTTATTGTGGTGACCAGAATACCTGAGAAGCACAAGTTAGAGAAAGAAATGCATATTGGCTTACACTTTTGGAGGTTTCAAAGGGTTTGTAGTCCATGGATGGTCAGCTCCAGTGCAGAAACAGCTCCATGGCAAAGCTGTAGGACATGGCAGAGGAGGAAAAGCTACTCCCACCTCCTGGCATCCAGAAGAAAGAGAGAGAGGAGAATATGAATATCCAAGGACAGAAACCGTCCCCAAGGCTGTGGCCCCAAGGACCCATCTCTTCCAGCCATTCTCAACCTGGCTGCATTGACAACATGAAGTTTACCATGTAGGGGGACATTTTGCTTATTTATTTATATGTGGAACATATTGAAAATGGTATACATTTAGACTGTGCTTGGTGCCCCCCCCATTCCCCTTCCCCATTCCCAACAATGTGTGTCCAGGTTAACCATGCTATAGTCATACTTTTACACATATTCGGATGTAGCTCCCCCATTAACCTCAGCCTTCTTTCTCTCCTATCCTTTCATTCTAGCTTTGCTGAGATTTCCCCTCCATTATCTGGAGTCCCTCTGGTATCCCCAATCCAATGCTCCCTAGTTTGGCATATTAGAGAAAACATATGTCCCTTCTCTTTCTGTGCTTGGCTGATCTCACTTAATATTCTCCAGATCGTTCCATCCTCTTCCGAATGGCATGGTTTTGTTCTTTATAGCTGAATAGAATTCCATTGTGTGTATTTCCCATAATTTTGCAATCCATTCATCTGTTGATGGAGACCTAGATTGGTTCCATATTTTGGCTCTTACAAACTGTGCTGCTATGAACATAGGTATGCATATGTTACTGTAGTTCTCTGATTTTCCCCTTTGGAAAAATACCCAGGAGTGGTAGAGCTGGATCCTAAGGTGTATCTATTCCCAGTTTTCTAAGGAATCTCCACACTGATCTCCATAGCGGCTGAACTAGTTTGCACTCCCACCAACAGTATAAAAGAGTTTCTCTTTCTGTAGGGGGACATTTAAAATACAAACCCTAACAGCCATCAACAAATTGATCCACTAATGAGGTCAGAGCCGTCATGATCTAGATAGCCATTGCCTAAAAGCCCCACCTCTGGAACCTGCTGCTTTGGGGACCCTCCTTTCAATGCTTGGACCTTTAGGAAGACACTCCAGATCTAAACCATAACAGGTAGATGGGGGGAGGGGTGTCAGGAAATTTTCCTAGAGGGCCAAGCTGAAAAGGAATTTTTCTAGGAGGAAAAGCAAGAGAGAATATTCCAGCATGTGCAAAAGTACAGAGATAGATCCTTCATACAGTATTTAAGGGAACAAAAATAGTTTACTATGATTCGTGCATAAGGTATAAAGAGGCAGACAAGTCTCTGATCCAGAAGAGCGGGGTGTCTGCTGAGGCCACAAGAGGCCACTGAGGTTGTTGAAGTGTTAAGGTAGGTGTTGGAATCCACCACTTGTTGCTTCCAGTGAGGATTTTGGCCCTTCCTAGAGTCCATAGCAGAAGTCTTTTTCTCTGAGAAAGAGAACACAGACTCCTATCTTCCTTTTCCTAAATAAGATTAAAATAACTTGGGCATGGTGGTGCAATGCTTGTAATCCTAGTACTTGGGAGGCTGAGACAAAAGGATCACAGGTTCAAAGCCAGCCTCGGCAACTTAGAAAGGCTCTCAGCAACCTAGTGAGAGCCTGTTTCCAAATAGAAGATAAAATTGGGCAGGGGTGTAGTTTGGAGGTAGAATGCCTCTGGATTGAATCCCCAGTACCTTTTCTAGTAATAATAAAGAAATAAAGAGTGAGGGGGATTTTTGCAGTACTAGAGATGGAACTCAGGGGCATTCTACCTCTGTGCTACACCCCCAGCTTTATTTTTTATTCTTTATTCTTTATTTTTTGGAACAGGGTCTCAGTTCCAAAGGGCCTAAGTAGCTGAGGCTGGCCATGAATCTTCCTGTCTCAGCCTCCCAAAAGTTGGAATAACAAGTGTACGCCACCACACCCAGCTGAGGGGGACTTTTTAAGATCTCTATTTTTTTTCTTTCTTTTTGTGTTCTGTTTTGAGATAGACTCCTACATTACGCCATCTCTTTGCCTTAGCTTTCTGAGAAGCTGGGGAGGTGTGAGGCACTGTGTCCAACTTGTTTTTTTTTTTTAAAGCAATGTAGCATTGATTCATAACACCCTTTTTTATTTAAAAAAATTCTAAGTGCCCCTTTTACTATCTGAAATGAAATTTCAGTAGGTATTATAAACTACTTGTGGTAGGTTGAATAATGGGCCCTCCAAAAGACAGCTACATTCTAATCCCTGGAACCTGTGAATGTTGCCTTTTAGAGCAAACAAGGACTTTGCAGATATGACTAAGGATGTTGATACAGGGAGATTGTCTTGGTGGCCTCTAAATTCAGTCACATGTGTCATGGAGGGAAGACCACAGACCAAAGAAAAGGCAGTGTGGCCACAAATCAGGGCCCACCGGCAGCTGCCAGAGCCAGAGGAGGCAGGGAGTGGGTCCTCGCCAGAGCCTTTGGGGAGCGCGCCCTCCCAGCGCCTCACTGAGCCGATGCGGGACTTCTGGCCTCCAGAACTGTGACTGAGGGAGAATTCATGTGAGTTGTTTTAAGCCTCCAATTTGGTAATTTGTTACAGCAGCCATGGAAACCAAATGTACTACTTGTATGTAATACAATGCCATAGCAATAAGAGAGAAACAAAAACAAGTTAAGAGTTGACTGCCTTTACATGGGAATTATATTCCTAGAAGTTTTAGTTCATATTCAAATCATTAGCTGTTGTTTCCACAGCATTTACCACATGACACACAGAGGACATTTTATAAAACTTGAATACGTGGATGATAAGTAGATGGATATTCTATGAACTACAGAGAGATACATTTTAAAAATTCAGAAATTAACGTGCAAGGTAAAAAGTACGTATAGAGCTAGGCTTGGTGGTGCCTGTAATCCCTGTACTTCAGAGGCTGAATAGGAGGATCACAGGTGTTCGAGGACAGCCTCAGCAAGTAGTGATATTCATCAACCTAGTGAGACCCTGTTTAAAAAAAAAAAATTGGGCTGGGACTGTAGCTCGGAGGTAGAATGTCCCTGGGTTCAATATCCAGCACTACACACACACACACACACACACACACACCACGTATGTATAGTCAAAATTACATTTGAAAACTCCTTATATAGTTTATAAAATAGAACGTTCAATATCTACATGACAAGTTGGATGCTGACATACAATTTCTTTCTTTTTCTGTGGTATTTGGGATTGACTCCAAAGGCATTTTGCCTCTGAGCTACAACCTCAGACCTTTTTAGATTTATTTGAAACAGGGTCTTGCTAAGTTGCTGAAGGTTTCACCAAGTTGCTAAAGTTGTCCTTAAACAGCAGTCCTTCTGTTTCACCCTCCCAAACACTATATTATAAGTGTGCACCACCAGGCCTGACCTGACATACTATTTCTTAAAAGAGCTGAGAGCATTTTTGCAGGTATGTTGGAGCATGCCTGCAATCCCTGTAACTCAGGAGGCTAAGTCAGGAGGATCACAAGTTCAAGGCCAGGTTTGACAACCTAGTGAGTCTCTATCTCAAAAAAAAGTTAAAAAAAATGGGGGTGTAGCTCAGTGGTAGAGTGCCCCTAGATTTAATCCCCAGTTAAAAAATAAATAACTAAAGCTGACAGCTGGTGTGTTTGTGTTTGCTTGTTTTTGTTTCGTTTTGCTCTGCCCAGCATTTGTCTGGGTATATTATAAAGGCTATGGATTGTGTTAGGTTATGAATTCCATTCACCTCTCACTTTGAGAGGCACACAAAAACTAGAACCAACTGAAAGACAGTAGATTCCTGTTTCCCAAATCATAACTCATTCTGGAAAGGGACTTGTCATTTGGAGAGGTAAGTCAGCTGTCCAAACTGTATTTTCATCTTTTTTTTTAATTAGTGAGCATAGTTCAGTAAACCCACAGCCAATTAACTGGACTAGTTATTTGGCTCCATCTTCACTGGATTCGTGTTCTTTTCTCATACTTTTTATTACTGAGTGATTCTCAGCTGGGTTTTTCTCTCCCAGACATTTGGCAGAATGGAGACATTTCTGGTTGTGCTATGGTAGGGACGGGTAGGGAGAGGTAGGTGCTATTGGCATCTAGTGGGTAAAGGTTGGGGTTCTGCTAAGCTGCATACAGGACAAGGAGTAGTGCAGGCTGAGAAGCCCAGGCTAGATGGTGTGATGCTGGCCTCATGCAGGGATCCCTTCATAGTTTTTGTCTTGATACTGCGGTAAGTGCTTCCTTGAAAAAAGCTAAACTTCATACTGGGCTGTAGGAAAGGATGGGTATGAGTCCCTTCAGGGTTAAAATTTTTATTTTTTACTTTCTTTTACATTTATCAGGTTTTACACTTACACACACACACACACACACACACACACACACACTTATATAAGGACTGGGAGTGGTGAGTTCCTAGCACTCATTCATTCCCACCTCTAGTTATGCTCCCAGAGTTGACAATATTTTAAAAGTTTCTGTTGTTGATTCTTTTGGTGGTTGTTACTTATATTATTAGAAATACTTTTTGGTCCTTCCAAGTCTAAATGATAATTTTCTTCTGTTATGTATTGATTTAAGAGATTATCTGTTGAGGCCGAGACAGGAGGATCACAATTCACAGCCAGCCTCAGCTACTTGGGGAGGTCCTCCACAATTTAGGGAGACTCTGTTTCAAAATAAAAAGTAAAATAATAATAATAATAATAATAATAATAATAATGATGATGATGATGCTGAGGTAGATCTCAGAGGTGGTAGCTCAGAGGTGGTATGCCCCTGGGTTCAATTCCTGGTACCAAAAACAAAAGGGGGGGGGGTTCTGCCAACTCTTTGGGAAAGGTGAGGTCTTAGCTCAGCTGTACTAATTTCTCTCCTAGTTTCATTAGTTTCTATTCAACAGTTCATTCATTGATTATTTCATAACTCTACATAATGTCCATACTCTTTTCTTTTTGTCCCATCTACTTTAAGTTGTAGCTTTTGGTTCTCTGCCTTAGTGACACCAGCATTCCCATCCTTTTTTCACTCATTCTCTCCCTACTCCCCATAGTCTGTTCTCCCCTTACATTGTCAAAGTTGACAGTATTTGTGTTTTGCTACCTCTTAGTTATACCCCACCCCAATTTTATTTTTTATTTGAAAACAGAGTCTCACTAGGTTGCTGAGGCTGGCCTCGAACCTGCGATCCTCCTGTCTCAGCCTCGCAAGTACTGGTACTATAGGGGTGCACCACCTGGCCCAGCTTACTTTGTGTTTTGTAATCATTTTTAAGTTGTTCTTGTTTTTATCTATAGGCTGAGTTTAAAAGTTGAATATCGGGATCCTATAACCCTCTCTATGCAAGCAGGCTACCAACCTTTGTTGTACTTAAATATTCCTAGTGTTCTAGCATTCCGTTTTCTTTGACTACGTAGAGGCCTTTAATATCTCACCACTTCTGATGGCACACTGACATTTAAATACATGTTAAAAAAATGGCCATAAAATTGCATAATGAACATTCAAAATGTTGAGTGGCCTGCATGGGTGGGTACTGTAAGAGAAAAGTTGAGAGGAAAATGATGGAAGACACAAGAAAGAAAAGAATCTCAGAATAATAATTGTGCATTCCAAGTGGCCAACTTTCTGAGAGCAGGACCGTGTTTGAATAACTCGTGTCCCTCAATCCAGATCCAAAGATAATATTGCTGCTGCTGGAACTTGGGCTCTGTACTGCAACCAGAGTTTATTAATTGTCCTATTTCATTGAGGGGAAAATGCAGAGCAGGCAGAACACTGGAGTAACTCTCTGGAAACACTCCATGATTTCATGGGAAGCAGCTTTCCAAATGATTCCTGTGGAGGCCAAACCTTGGCTGAGTCAGAATAGCACTAAAGTGTGCCTTGATGGTACATTAAAGAAGAAATTTCCCCCCAGTTTACTTGATTGAGATTTATAGCTTCTCTGCCTTCTTAAAACATAACATTGATTTTTTAATATCAAAAAATTATTTCCTAAAATAGATTGCTAATGGTTGCTTTCAGTTATTTATTTAAGGAAGGCTGTGCCAAGTACTGCTTATATAAGTTCCTGTAAAAGACTGAATCTTATAATTTTTATAATTAATGTTATTTCTGTTCTATAGAAATATGCTATTCATGTGACTGGTTATCACCATACCTTTTTTTTTTTTTTTTTTTCAGTACTGGGGATTGAACTAAGGGACATTCTACCTCTGAGCAACCCCCCCCCCGTCCTATTTTTTATTCTTTATTTAGAAACAGGGTCTTATCTAAGTTGCAAGGGGTCTCACTAAGTAGCTGAGACTGGTTGCGAACCAGCGATCCTCCTGTCTCATCCTCCCAAGTACTGGGATTACAAGCATGCACCACCACACCTGGCTTTTCCATATCTTATTTTTGTATTTCTCAAAACATCTCTTATAAAATATTAATCATATGAGAAAGCTGAAAAAAATCCTCTATTAGTAGAGCAATCAATATTTCAATTACTAAATATCAAAGAAAATGAAAATTGCAGCTCAAATGAAATCTATCAGGTATTTAATAGAAGAAATGGAACTATTCGAGTATTATGAGGTTTTTTGTTTGCTTTGTGATATTGGAAATTTAACCCAGGGGCATTCTACCTCCAAGCTACACCCCTAGCCCTATTTCTTGTTTTTGAAATAGGGTCTTGCTAGGTTACTGATAGTCTTGCTTCATTGTTGAGGCTGTCCTCCAACCTTTAGTCCTGTCGTCTCAGCCTCCCAAGTACTGGGATTTCAGGCCTGTGACACCATGCCCAGCTTATGGGGTTGTTGTAGTTTGTTTTGATTTTGAGGCAGGTAGGTCTCATTGTGTTGCCCAAACCCGTCTCTAACTCCTGGACTCATGTGATCCTCCCCGCTCAAACTCCCAGTAGCTGGAACTATTGGTATGCGCCACCACGCTTATCTTTATGGGGTTTTTTTTCCTATTTGTACATTATAATTAGCATAAAACTTGAACCCTGTGCCCCAAAAAAGAAGGAAAAAAAGACTAAATAATCACTCTTAACATTTATGAATAATTCATTCCACTCTCTGTTATGCTTTATAAATTATATTCAAATCCCACTTTTTCACTTAAAATAATATTGGCATTTTCATGTTATTGTAAACATAGTTTTTAATGGCTATGTGTTATTCTATCAGGCATACCTATAATAATTTACTTAACCCCTTTGCTGCTGTTGAACATTTAAAGTAAGTTTTGTTTTTCCAGGGTAAATCATACCATGATATATATCTTTGCATATAATGATCTCTCTGATTCTGATCTTATTTCCTAAGATAAAACTCCCAGGAGTTAAATATTTCGCATATTTTAAAGGCTCATTGTTTAAGCTGCATTCTAACCATTGGTACTGGTTTATTCTGTTACCATATTTTAAGAAATTCCCCAAGTGACAGAACAGAACTTTAAAAATATTTCACTAGTGTTTTGGTTTGTATGCTGAGATGCTTCAGAAAACCATTAAAAAGTAAGGATGTGGAAATAAAACATTTGGCTGAGTACGTACCTAATTTATTTTAGGAAAGCCTCAAAGCTAAGCCAGAAGCCATTATTCATATTCCTGATGTCTCAGGCATGGAAAAGTGCTTCTAATTATTACAACATAAAAGAAGTCTGATGACAGTGACAGAACTGAGTGCCTCCCCAGGGCTGACCGAGCCGGGAGCTGCAGTGTAGACCCGAGCTCTGTGCCTCCCCAGGGCTGACCGAGCAGGGAGCTGCAGTGTAGACGTGAGCTCTCTGTCTCCCCAGGGCTGACCGAGCGGGGAGCTGCAGTGTAGACGTGAGCTCTGTGCCTCCCCAGGGCTGACCGAGTAGGAGCTGCAGTGTAGACCTGAGCACTGTGCCTCCCCAGGGCTGACCAAGCAGGAGCTGCAGTGTAGACATGAGCTCTCTGTCTCCCCAGGGCTGACCGAGTGGGGAGCTGCCGTGTAGACGTGAGCTCTGTACCAAGTTTCCATTTAAAAGTCTACTTTTGTTCTACTTTCAGTTCGGGTTTTTGTTGTATTTAGTGATATTTTTATAAACTAAAAAATAAAACCAAAGAACAAGCCTGAGATTGCTAAAATATCAGAAGTTACAGTTCAGACTCTTCATTAAGCTATTAGTTTGATTGTATTTTCTGGAGCAGTAAAAGTTGCGTTTTGCTGAGCGTGGTGGTGCACGCTTGTAATCCCCGCGCTTGGGAGGCGGAGACAGGAGGATTGCGCAGGTTCGAAGCCAGCCGGGCTGGCTTAAGAGACCCTGTTTCCAAAAATATATATAAGTAGGTCTGGGAGTGTAGAAGGGTTTCCAGGAACCCCAGTACCACTAAAAAAAAAAAAAAAAAAAAGTTGTGTTTTAATTTAAAAATTAGTAATAAATGTTTAATTTAGGTTTAATTTACTGAAATACCTATTTTTTTCAGAATCTTTCAGTATTAAGATTTGTTCTCATAGTGAAGGTATTTACTTTTCATGTTACTAAATATGCAGTCTCTACTTATTTTCTACTACTTAAAAATAAGACAGGGCTGGAGCCAGGTGTGGTGATGTCTGCCTGTAATCATATTAATTGGGAGGCTAAGACAGGAGGATCACAGGTTCAAGGGCAGCCTCAGCAACTTGGCAAGACCCTCTGCAACCTGGTGAGGCCCTGTTTTGAATTTTTTTTATAAAGAGGGGTGTAGCCCAGAGGTAGACTGCTCCTGGGTTCAATCCTTAGTACCACACAAAAATAAATAAAAATAAAATTTAAAAAATAAAGTAGGGCTTTGGGAGTAGTTCAATGGTAGGACACTTTCCTGGTATGTGCAAGGAAGGCCCTAGGTTTTATCCCCAGCACCACTAAAGAAATAAATCAATAAATAAAACAAAGCATTGTTAATCTTTCTTTCTTTTTCTTTTTTCTTTTTTCTTTTTTTGTGGTACTGGGGATGGAACCCAGGGACATTCTACCTTCGAGCTACACCCCAGCCCTATTTTTTACTCTTTTTAGTTTGAAACAGGATCTCACCAAGTTACAAAGGACCTCACTAAGTAGCTGAGGCTGTCCTCAAACCGGGATCCTCCTGTCTCAGCCTAATGCTGAGATTACAAATTTGCGGCACCACACCCGGCTTATAGTTAAACTTTTTGTTGAGTATTACCCTGAGAATTTACTCACTGACTGAGAAGCTGATATAAAATAGGTCATTTGAGAAGCAAACATTTGATATATTTCCAGATGTAACCTTGAAAAGCCTACTTGCTTTAAAATTTGTGGAGGAAAGTTTTGTTTTTTTTTAAGAAATAATGGACACATTTAACTGTAATTTAAGAGGAATGTTAAGAATGAAATTAATATTTTTTAATCTCCTGCCTCTAAGTGAGAGATCACATACCTTGGAGACTTAGTTCATATAACATAATAAATAACAAAATCACCTTTTTTGTGTGTGTTTGTATGGTACTAGGGATTGAACCCATAAGTGCTCTACCTCTGAGTTATATCCCCAGACCTTTTTAATTTTGAAACAGGGTCTCACTGAGTTGCCAAGGGCCTTGCTAAATTGCTGAGCCTGGCCTTGAACCAGGGATCCTCCAGTCTCAGCCCCAAGTAGTAGGATTATAGGCAAGTTCTACCACACCCATCAATAAGATTATCTTCTTAATGCCAAATTAGATAGAAGGTAATATGTAGACAACTTTCTGGCTTAATATATATACAAAGGCTTTGGAATGTTAACTATAAGGAATTGTGCCTATGTATAATGTTGGCAATACATTTAAGAATATTAAAATAAACTAGTAAGATTTATTGATTATTAATTTAGTGATAACATTACTTTAGGATGTGTGTATTTGAATAAAAGAATTTTGGCATTTCACATAAGAAGGGAAAATGCCAGTTCTTAGTTTTGTAACTCTGCTTTTTCATTTTATGTTCTATATTATACCACAAATTACCCTGTCTCAAAAAGAAAAAGTAAGCTGGGCGTGGTGGCACACACTTGTAATCCCTGGGAGGCGGAGACAGGAGGATCACGCAGGTTCAAAGCCAGCCTTGCTGGCTTACGAGACCCTGTTTCCAAATAAAAATATAAAACAGGTCTGGGGTCTGGGAGTGTAGCTTGGAGGTAGAAGGGTTTTCAGGAACCCCAGAACCACCAAAAAAAAAAAAAAGTAAAAAAAAAGCACTGGGCATACTGAGACAGGAGGATTGTGGTTCACTGACAGGCTTACCTACTTAATGAGGCCCTCTGCAACTTAGCGAGACCCTGTTTCAAAATAATAGGCTAGGTGTGGTGGCACACACTTTTAATCCCAGCATTTGGGAGGCTGAGACAATAATAGGATCATGGTTCAAGGACAGCTACTATACAGTGAGGCCCTTTGCAACTCAGTGAAATCCTGTTTTCAAATAAAGAATAGAAAATAGGACTCGGCTATAGCTCATATGTAGAATGCCCTTGGGGTCTATCCCCGTACCAAAAAAAAAAGAAAGAAAGAAAAGAAAGAGAAAGAAAGACTGCTGGGAAGTGTAGCTTGGAAGTAGAATGCCCCTGGGTTCAATCCCCAGTACCGAAAAAAAAAAAAAAGTCATTACTTCTGCTTTAAATTTAGCCTAACCATTCAATATTTGTAAGGCAAGTAGACCAAAACTATTACAAGTTTGCAGAGTTAATATTAAAAATGTTTGCGCTACTCTCAGCATTTCAGAATATTTACAAGACATCACAAATTCACCCATGATCAGCCTATGCAGATAAATTTAAAATAGAAAGAGATGTCCAATAGATAGGTAGATAGCTGTTAGCTGGACCGAAATTACTGTGGTTAACATTGGCTACTTTTTCCA
This sequence comes from Muscardinus avellanarius, assembly GCF_963383645.1. Taxonomy (NCBI): domain Eukaryota; kingdom Metazoa; phylum Chordata; class Mammalia; order Rodentia; family Gliridae; genus Muscardinus; species Muscardinus avellanarius. Next base: position 66,033,209 of record NC_137798.1, read on the forward strand.
GGCATGGTGTCACACGCTTGTAATCCCCTCACTTGGGAGGCAGAGACAGGAGGATCGCGCAGGTTCAAAGCCACCATGCTGGCTTAGGAGACCCTGTTTCCAAAAAATAAAATAGGTCTGGGAGTACAACCTGGAGGTAGAAGGGCTTCCAGGAACCCCAATACCACCAAAAAAAAAAAAAAAAAAAAAAAACAAAACAAACAAAAAAAAAAAACATTGGCTACTTTTACACTGATCAGAAATTTTTGCTTAATAAAAACGGGAAGTAATTATCATGTGTAATTTGAGAGACAAAATCTTTGAGAACATAAGATACAGGAAGAAAAAGAGCCCTTGATGGTTGAAGTCATCACTACTGAGTAAAAAGGCATTCTACAGTGACATCTGAAACCAGTTATTGTGGATTATATTTGGAGTAAAAATTAAAGATTTGATAAAGAAAATCACCAAAGACCTTTACATAATATCTAATTAAGCTTAGTCTTCTTTCTTACTATTAACTTTATTCAGTAGTGTTAGGGAGAATTTTTTCCCTCATATTTGTGTCTAGTCCTGATGGGAGTGAATCCTAACAATCATACTGTGCTTAATTTATAGTAGTAGAATAACTTTCTTCCCTTTAGGAACTGTCATACAAATGATTTTGTGTAAAAATACAAAATATGATTTTTCTTAACAGCTGTAACATCTTATGAAGATCTTGGACTCTTTGCATTTGGATTTCCTGGAAAGGTAATTCTATCTTCTCCTCATTATGCCCCAACCCCCAGCAGGCAATTATTCCTTAGGTTGGAAGAGACAAGTACATATAAGTGAATAAAAAGAAACCAAAGTTTAAAAAGACAAAATTATGGGAGCAGAAAAAGAAGAGAAAAAAATCTATGTGTCCTTTTTAAAAATGCATCAAACTTAACTCAATACTTAAGTCTTATATTTCATCTAATGAAGAAAAACAATGCCTGGAAGAAGTTAAATATAGTAACAGTGGCCTGTGTTAAGTGTTTCTTATTAATTTTGATCATATGCTAATGAGTAAGTCCTCTTAAAAGCAGAAGAAAGGAACAGTATTAAAATGTGGCTATTTACTAAAGCAGTAATTAGAAGAGCATATCATTTAAGAGTTAAACAGTGCTGAAACATTATCTAACTACCCACCATTTATAGGTCAGAACATTAAGGATCAGCACAGTTAAAGGTCCTGTTTATCAACAATTTCAAAAAGCCAGTTCCCCATCCTGTGACTCCAGAGTGTAAATCTCCTGTGTTTCCTACTTAGAACAAGAAAAATTACAGCAAAATTTATTGGGCACTCATTTTTGATAGGTTAACTGATTTCAGAGCTAAGGAAAAACATTGTCTTTTCTGCAGGTTTCCAGGAATTAAACATTGCATTTGTGTTGCAGTATTTTTTTTTCCTGCCCTGAAGAGCTAAGCATGCTTTTTTTTTATTCTTTTGTTTTTAATGTAAAACGGTATTGTATTTGTAGATAGCTAAACTAACCTTTGGTTGTGGTACTGGCAATTGACCCCAGGGGCACACTACCACTCAGTAAATTAAATTATACCAAACAGTGAAAAATAATTATCACTAAGATATTACGACTTTTACACTCTATTAACAGAAAATAGCTACAAGTGAATATGCCTCTAACACTTTTTGGGTTTTGTGTGTTGTGTGTTGAAACTTAGGGTCTCACGGAGTTCACTGGTTTAGTGTGATCTGTGAACATGAATCTAAGTGTGATCGCTGACACCACTGTCATTTCATAGCAGTATTTCCTGCATCCTTGTGAGCAGTAGTTGACAGGATTGTTGGGTTTCCTTTTCCTAAAACTATGGAGTCATGCATTGTCACTGGAATAAGTGCATCTAGTTCATGGTAGGCTGGACACCAGACAGAGAAGACTCAATAAGAAGGTGTAGCCGAGCATGGTGGCGCACTCCTGTAACTCCAGTACTTGGGAGGCTGAGACAGGAAGACAGGTATGAGGTCAACCTCAGCAATTTAGTGAGACCCTCACCAACTTAGTGAGACTCTGTTTCAAAAACAAAAAGGGCTGGGGGTGTAGCTTGAAGATAGAATGCCCTGGGTTCAATCCCCAGAACCAAATGTAAATAAATAAATAAATAAATAAATAAATAAATAAGGAGTTTTTATTATTTGTGTCTTCTCTCCATTTCCACAATTGAGATGGAACTTTTCTCTTTTCTTCTCTCGAGATATGTACGATATGGATACAACATAGGATTTTACAGTTCTCAGAATCAAAGAATATATTTTTTAAATGTTTTGTAATTTTAAGGAAGATTTAAAAAAATTTATCTCTAAATTTATTTACTTACTTATCAGATATTTATTGAGCAGATACCACTCCAGGCACTGTACTAGGCACTGAAGACATGGTTAGACATTCCATCTGGCTTTCTTGATATTAATGCTTAAATTCAGCCAATAAATGGAAAAGTAAACATTACTAAGATTCTATGACTTTTTGCACTATCTTAACAGAAAATAAATACAAATTTTATGTGTGTGTGTGACAGTAGGTATCATTTGGGTTGAAGACGGTGTAAAAGTTCAAAATAGTCTTTTTGCAAATAACTGAAATTTTGGTAATCCAAGAGTGGATCAAGATGCAAAGTTTCTTCTGGAAAACATTAGAATGGTAATTAAGGCATCTCCAAAGACACCTTGCCAAATTTTCGTCTCATTAGCCCTCCTCCACAGACCTCAAGGTCTGGAGACTATTTCCAGAGGACGCATTCCGTGTCACTGGGGGGATTCCCAGTAGAGATGGGCCTGATCTGTGCCCAGGCCACGGAGGCCTGAATGAAGCTAGGTAGTCACCAGCATTGCTGATTGCAGTCCACAAATCTATGAGCGATCAGAAGGCCCAAGGATGTTCTTGGACTGCTTCCTGTGAGAACATCTGGTTACCAAGGATGGGCAAAGTGCTCCTGAGTCTATCTTAGACATGTCATCAAAGATCATAACTAGCAAGCCCGCAGACAGAGTTTAAGTCCTCGAATATAGTATATTTGGCTCAAATCGTTTTTTGTTTTCCACTGGTTGCTAACTAATAATCACCAAAGTTTAGGAAAGGATTTCATTTCAGTCTTTCTTTTAAAAATGAGAAGATCTGGCTGCTTTGGAGCCACATGTCCTGATGCCGTCCGCTGGCCTGGCCTTACCGTCCGCTGGCCTGGCCTGGCCTTTCCATGTTGAGGGGGGACTAGAGGCCTTGCCACCTTCTGTTGTCTTTTACCCACCTTTTTGGGGGGGAGGTAACCCAGGGGCATTCTACTTTTGAGCTACACCCCCAGCCCTATTTTTTATTCTTTTATTTTGAAACCGAGTCTCACCGATTTGCAAAGGGCCTCACTAAGTAGCTGAGGCTATCCTCAAACCACGATCCTACTATCTCAGCCTCCCAGATGAAGGGATTACAAGTGTGCACCACCATGCCCAGCTCCTACATCTTTGTTATCAAGCTTGAAGCATTTAGTCTAAACTTTCAGGGTCTGAGACTGTTGGGGCTCTAGAGTTTTCTTGTATGGACTCCATCAGCCCCTGGGACTAGGCTATTCAAAGGCTGGGAGTATGCGGAGGCGATCTTCCCACAGGGCTGCATGGTTTCCTTTTCTGCAGTGCAGCAATGGCACAGCATGCTTCAAGCTATCATGGTCCCCCTACTGCAGCAGATTGGGAAAACCAGTAAGAAAGGGACCAGAGCGTACCCGGGTAGATTCAGTTTCAGCTGTTTTACTTTGATAATCACAGATTACTAGCTTTTCACACTTTTAACTATTCAAAAATGTTGTCTGCCAAGAAAAATTACAAAAATTATTATTTTTTTTGTGGGTCTGGGGATGGAACCTAGGGGCATTCAACCTCTGAGCCACACCCCCTGCCCTATTTTTTATTTTGAAACCGGGTCTCACTAAGTTGCAGAGCTTCACTAAGCAGCTGAGGCTGTCCACGAACCGCGATCCTCTGGTCTCAGTCTCCCGAATGGTGGGATTACAAGCATGTGCCACCACACCCAGCTCAAAATTTCTTTATGGTAACCAGCTCTTCTGTATGATGTTTATTAATTTTATGCAGTACAAATAGCTGCCTAAATTTATTCTGATTTCTCTTCATTACTTCTGTATCTGTCTTATAGTATTAGTTTTTGGATTTTAATAAAATTCTGATTCTTTTATATTATTTCCCCTCTTTTTTTTTTCTTTTTGGTGTACTGGGGATTGAACCCAGGGGCATTCTCTCTCTAAGCTACACACTCCGCCCCCCCCCCTTTTTTTTTTTTTGGTGGTACTGGGGGTGGAACTCGGGGGCTTTCTACCTCCGGGCTATACTCCCAGACCTATTTTATATTTTATTTGGAAACAGGGTCTCACTAAGTTGCTAAAAGCCTCACTAAGTAGCTGAGGCTGGCTTTGAACCTGTGCAATTCTCCTGTCTCAGCCTCCCAAGCGCAGGGATTACAAGTGTGTACCACCACGCCCAGCTCTCCACCCTATTTTTTATTCTTTATTTTGAAACAGGGTCTCACTAAGTTACACAGAGCCTAAGTAAGAAAGGCAGGCCGAGAACCCATGATCCTCATGTTTCAGCCTCCCAAGTACTGGGATTACAAACAGCCACCATGCCCAGCTCTTATTTCCCCTCTTCTGAGTACATTTTTTTCTTTTATAGGTGGTGGTTGCAGTCACCATAATAATTCAGAATATTGGAGGTAAGTAACTGAAAGTACACTGCTTACTGAATAGAAGTGAGGGAAATAATTGCCTTTTTTGGTTTCTTGCCTTCCTACATGTCTAGCAGAAAAGCTGGATCTCTGTAGACAGAGGTATCTTTCAAAGCCCTACCTGTGGGGTGTGTTGCTTTCTCTTGAATCCTTTTTAGCAGCACTTGTTTCTAAATTCACTTTTAGCTGTGCCTTGATTGCAGTCTTGTTTTGAGGTCTACAGCACACCTCTAAAACATTGGCTTTCTGTGGTTGTGTGGGCACAGGTTGGAAAAACCCTCCAGGTGACTCTAAAATATTTCCTCTTGACTTGACTTTCATTTTCATTATCACCCCCATTGGCAGGCACTCTAGAGGGAGTGGTTCCCGGGCTGTGAACACTCAGTTGTGGACAAACACTGTACTGTCTCATTGTAACTAAGAAAATAAAAATTACCAAAGGATTTAAAAAATAAATCTGAGACAATGCTAAAAAAGCATTCTCGCATTTATCTTTTATGTAGTTTTTGTCAAAAACTATCATACAAATGATCCTCTTTTTTTGTGTGTGTGGGTCTGGGGATGGAACCCAGATGCATTTGACCTCTGAGCTACACCCCCCCTGCCCTATTTTTGTATTTTTTAAAAAATTTTGAAACAGGGTCTCACTGAGTTGCAGAGGGCCTCACTAAGTAGCTGAGGCTGTCTGTGAACCGTGATCCTCCCGTCTCAGCCTCCCAAAGGCTGGGATTACAAGCCTGCGCCAACCACGCCTGGCACAAATGATCCTACCCTTGAGAACTATGTAGAAATAAAAGTTACTGTTAATTATACACAGTTGACTGAATGTATTAAACATTGAAACCCAAAATATGGGAATTGTGTGTGTATATATTGTAAAGAGGTTACACAGAGCTAAAAATACGTCTTAATTTTCTTGACCATTGGCTGGAGTGCCATTAGTTTAAAAGACAGTTCACAAGGAAAGATGACATGCACTTTGGGTCTTACGTAAGATTGTATAGAATATTGCATTAAAGGAAGTTTTAATCTTACTTTTTACATGTAACAGTTTAAAAGATGACAGTTTGGCCAATTATAGTTGTGCATGCCTATAATCCAGCACTTGGGAGGCAAGCGGAAGGATTGTAGGTTCAAGGCCAACATCAGCAACTTAAGGGTACCCTGTTTCAAAATAAAGGGTCAAGGATATACCTCAGAGGTAGAATTCCCCTGGGTTCAATCTCTCTCTCCACCTTCTCCCTCCAAAAAAGAAAAAAAAAAGAAAGGAAGAAAAGAAAAAAGATGACAGCGTTAAGAAAGTTCAGATTAAATCTTCTAAACTATTTTATATTAAGTATTGTTCAAATTATATCTCATGAGTTTTTTGGTCAAGGGGAAAAGTTATTCCATCAGTGGTTGTGTTTGCCATTGTTTTGTTTTGTTCTCATGAAAAAAAGTTGAGTAAGAGAAATTTGGATCCAAATTTTCAACCTTGGCACAATGCCCACTGTTAGATTATATTTTATATACAGTTCACCTGATTCCTTCCTTGTTCCCTAAACATGTATGTGCATGAGTCCTTTTGACATTATTTACATATATACATCTTTCCCCCATGATGTTATAATCTCCTCCAGGGCAAGAATTATGTCTCCCTTCTCTTTGTTCTCCCAGCACCTAGCAAAATATCTGGGACTTGAGAAACCTTTGTTGAATTGAATGGAACTTTTTTTTTTTTTTTTTTCGGTACTGGGGATGGAACCAAGGGGCATTCTACCTCCGAGCCACACCCCCAGCCCTATTTTTTATTCTTTGTTTTCAAACAGGGTCTCACAGAGTTGCAGAGGGCCTCACTAAGTAGCTGAGGTTGTTCCTGAACCACCATCCCGTTGTCTCAGCCTCCCAAATGCTGGGATTACAAGCATGCACCACCACACCCGGCTAGAACTTTAAAAAAAAAAAATTAACATGACAGAGTGATTTTTAATGTCCCTTAAAAATCAGAAAAACTAGTAATGCTTGTTTAGTTTTTAGAATGATGGCCTCATGGCTTTCTTCATGTGGGTTAAAAGTTTATTTATTGGGAGCCCACTGAATAATAACTAAAAACATGTTTTCACAGTATTTTTTTCTTAGCCAGATGTGCAGAAATGATTCCTTCTTTACATAGAATTTTTAATATACTTTATAGGTGCAATATAGACTCACATCATAATGTAAATCATGTTAATCATGGCATACATGCACCCAACACTTGATGGCCTTTTCCCTGACTCCCTCCCCATCCCCCCTTCCCCATATAGTTTACTGAGATTGACATTGGTATTTTCATATATGTTCATAAAACTGATGGTAGTAATTCCTTCATTGATCCTCACTCTTTCCCTTCCCCTTCCCCTAGACCGCCTCCCTGGCTCCAGTGAAATTTCTCCTCCATTATCTGGAGTATCCCAATTACTCCCTAGCTTCTGCATATTAGAGAAAACATATGATCCTTTACGGTCTATGACTGGCTAATCTCACTAAACATAATGTTCTCTAGGCTTTTCTATTTTTCTGCAAATGACATGATGACATAATTTTGTTCTTGTTTATGGATGAGTAGAATTCCATTGTGTGGCTATCCCATATTCTGTAATCCTGTCATCTGTTGATGGACACCTAGGTTGGTTCCATAATTTGGCTCTATTACAGTAGAATTTGAAGCTTACTCTTATAAGCAAAACACTGGATTGGAAGTCAGGTACCTTGAAGGCTGGGGTATAACTCAATGGTAGAACACTAGCCTATCATTTGTGAGGCCCTGGGTCTTACCCCAGCACCACAGGGAAAAAAAAGAAAGAAGCCAGGCATCTTGAATTTGGTCTGCTCCAGTCTCTTCCCTTGGGTAGGCATGTGCCACCACTTTCTTGGCTCAGTTTCCTCTTTGTTAAATTATCAGAGGTGAAAGAATTGCACTTAGGTCCCTTTTAGCCAAACATTTGGCACACTGGGGGGCATGTTCATTCTTTTGGCCATTAACATATTTTAATACTGGACAGCCCATGAGGGAGCATTATCTTAGATGATGTTTCCTAATTCCTTTATTCTTTGTAACATTTAAATGTTTTTCAGAGTTCTTGGGTTTAAGCACCCCTCGTGAATCTATGAAAAAAATGGAAGAGACAGACCTTTAAAAGCAAAATGATCATAAATTCATCTTGATTGCTCTCTGTTCTGTGCATCTTTTAGGGAAGGCCAGGTTTATTCCCTGCATATCTTCTATATTTCATAAATAAAAGGAATTTGCTTAATTCTTTATGTCTCTAATACTAATACATATTTGGCAGTCAGTAAATAATATTTATTATTGGGGAAAAAAAAGGAAGGAGTAAAAGGGAGAGGGAAAGGCTAGTTCCCAGTCTTAGTGCCCCTTGAAGGAAAGAGAATTAATTGATTGACTGAGCAGGAAGAGATCACAAAATATATAAGTGAGCATAGTGTCTTTCATAAAGAGTCTACTGTCAGAACTTCACAGAAAATCCCCCCTTCTTAAGATTAATCAAGCATTAAGTATTAGTCACAGGAACTAGTGTGATCTAATAAAGCAATTGAAAAAATCTACTCTTGTCAAATAATCTCTAAATTTTATAATGAAAAAATGCAACTCACTAAGGACTTATTTTAAAGTTATGAAAGTATTTGCTTTCGGAAAATGGAGAGCCATATAGTAAAATATTGCTTAGAAGTGAATCCTAATCTCTCAATAGTAATGGATTGGGGGCCTGAACGGGCCATTTCCAGAGGTGACATCTGCTGCCTGCTTCCTCAGGAGCCAGGGAACTCTTGCTGCTGGGACAGAGTCAGAAGTTTTCATATTTAGTGCTGTTACAGGCAAGAGATGTCAGTCTCAGAGAGTTTGAATTTGGTTAACTAATTAGAAAAGGGCTAGGGACTGTAGTAGGTGGTTTCTACAGTTCTTCTCACTGTTGCTTTATGTGATTCTTCTCCTAACAACTAAGTTAAGTCATTAGTTTCACATTAAGTTGAACTCCTGAGATAAGACCATTCAGTGGATTCAAATATCACTGGCAATCAAACAGTGTAAACCCAACCCTACTTAAGCCAGAGAGAGCCCTATTAACTATGACAAATACATGATAAAAGTGAAGTCAATTAATGTCATTTCTTGTTTCATATCTTGCCCAGTACAAAATATGGGTAGTTGAGTGGCTCCTAGGAGTATGTTAAACTTTCATTTTACTCTTATAAAATATGAAGGCCCACTACTGATACCATATGCTCTCCCTAATTCTTTAAAACCCTGGTTCCTCAAAGGAGATTAAATACTTAATCACTGATGCATATGGTGAAAGAACCCTGAACATCAGTTGTCTTACTGAAACCTCCTGAAATTGCTAGGCCGACCCAGATTTTCCAGTCCGGGACAGAATCCACAAACTTTACTCTAGCATCCTTGAATACTCTTTTAGTTTAGAAACCTAAGGTTTAAGAGAAACCTAGCAATCCTTTACATGCTTAGGCAGCACAATTTCTAAATCTCATCAACAGCAAGGTATAAAGATCACTTTCTATTGAGAATTAAATTCTCATTATTTGACGGGTTCGTGGTTTAGTATTAGATAATTTGGATTTACTTCCTTCCTTTACTTGGGGGTGGGGAGGACAGAGTAGTAAAGTAGTAAGTCTTTCCCAATACTAGTTGGTAGTGTCCCCTGGGAAACCAGCTGGGTATGCTGTTACATCGCCATCTGCTGGTCAGTTTTTCTGTAACTGCAACTTTTTTTGGGTTTGAGTGATATTGTCCCAGAATTTTAGAAAGCACTGCCTTAGAAGTACAGGAAATTTGGAAGGAGAATCTATACAGATTCTTCCTTTGACAATATTTACTACCAACATATTACTTTAAAGAGGTTTTCAAAATAATGTATTTTTTAGTAATGATTTCTCTTGAAGTTCATAAAATTTTCAGAAATAGATTTTTTTTCTATTTTGTGGTTCTGAGGGTTGAATCCAGGGGCATGCTACCTCTGAGCTACACTCTCAGCCACCATTTTATTTTTGAAACTGCGTCCCATGCCAGGTGTGGTGGCACACACTTGTAATCCCAGTATTTGGGAGATTGAGACAGGAGGATCACAGGTTCGCAGCCAGCCTCAGGTATTTAGTGAGACCCTCTGCAACTTAGTGAGACTCTGTTTTAAAAAAAAGAATAAAAAATAAAAATAGGGCTGAGGATGTAGTTCAGAGGAAGAATGCTCCTGGGTTTAATCCCTAGGAAAGAAAGATTGTCACTAGGTTGATGCGAGTCTTACTACTACTAGTTAAGAGGTAGAATGCTCCTGGATTCAATTCCTAGTACAGGAAGAAAGAGAAAGAAAGAAAGAAAGAAAGAAAGAAAGAAAGAAAGAAAGAAAGAAAGAAAGAAAGAAAGAGGTCTCACTAGGTTGATGCGAGTCTTACTACTTTTTGAGGCTGCCCTTGAACCTGCAGTCTTCCTGTCTCAGTCTCCTAAATTCTAAGATTATAGATGTGTGCCACCACACCTGGTTTATAGATTTTTCTGATAATGATTTAAATTTATTATCTTGACAAACAATAAAACAAAGATTTTTTTGTTTTGTTTTAAGGTTGGGGGAACATTTCCTACCATATATTTTGATTTCTATTTGTGAAAAAATTAGAGAAATGACATTGTTTTGGGAGTATTTTTGAAAGAACCTTTTTAAAAATGAGATTGTATACTGTTGGAGAATAGAGTTTTAGTAGCATTAAGACATTTGGTGGAAACATAAGGTTTGTTCAACAAACCATATATTATCCATGACTGAAAACAAGCTTGAATTAAAATTGTATTTTTCTTAAGTGGAAAGGCAAAACTATTTCCTCCCACAGTGCATCTGTTTGTTTAGGGCTGCCTGACTAATCCTTGAAGAAATTGCTAAGCTTCCCACAAGTGTTAAAACTCTAATTCTGTTTTTAAAATAGCTGTAAGTAATCCTCTCTTCATACATATATTGTGTTTAAAAACAGATAATTATCTTTGTAAACCAATGATTTCTTAGAACCAAACTCAATTAAGATTTCTCTTTCTTAAGGTTGTGTGTAAAACTAATGACAAATTGAGAAGCATTTTCAGAATGCTAGGGAAAGTAGTCCCTAAGACAGTGCTGGGCAATGAAGTGGTTGGTTTTGTTTTGATCTTATAACTTTAGTGCAGTGTTAAATCCCAACTCTATAAGAATAGGAAATTTTCTCTTCAGAACTGTAATCACTTCTGTAAATGTAGACCAATCATATCAGTAGATGTGGTAAAGTCCTTTCACAAAACCCAATGTTAATTTTGAACCAATCACTTCATCAAACCAGCTACAAAACTGAAATGGACTACATTTCAAGGTGAAATGAAAAGTATAGTGTTGTTAAAGCTTCTGACTAGTGTTCTTTGTTATGGAAAGTCTTTGTTTTCTTGGAGCCCAACTATTAAGCTGAGCAGTCTGAGGCAGTTTGTTGCTGAAATGCTAATGAAAAAAATACAAAAGAATTCTGGTCCTTTTGCTAGACTTGCCCTTATTCTTTACCTTGGTGATGACTCCACTTAGCTCCCGCAGTTGCCCGTAGCACCCTCCTTAGCAAAGCACATTTCTCAATTTATGAAACTTTGCCATCACTAGCTTAGGCAAGTGGCTTCCTTGTGCTTCTGTTTTTTTGTATCAGAGTAAGTAGTATCTTCCTCTCAGGTCTGTGTGAAGTAGAGTGGGGAGTAACTTCCATATCGCTTAGCATACTGCCAACTGCATAGTAGGCATCCAGAAACCAGAGGTTATGTGTTCTCATGGATCTTCCCCCAAGAACCTCCTCCTTTTCTCTGAATAGCTCCCTCCCTCCTCCCTGCCTCAACTCATGTGTTTCTCCCAATGATTAAGCCAACCAATATAAATTACCCTACTATTTGTTATTGCCTAATCAAATTTTACCCTACGTTAGCCCTTTCTTAATAGAACAGTTGCTTCTCCGCGTGGTTTTTAAAGAATGCTTTCAATTTCTGTGTTTTGATTAGGTTGACAGAATTTTTGTATTTCCTTGTCTCAGGGCATTTTCTATGAAATGAGTTCTGTTAGTTATGTTTGAAATGAAAGGGGAAAGAATACCTGTTTAGTTAATGTGGTGAAACTAAATGATTTGTAATGGCTAAGTAACTGTCATCATGGTTTGTCTTCTGTCGTTAATATTGGCTTTGGTGATACGGAGTCCAGAACTACTGAACTGTAACCGTGGCTCTCATGGATGGCTCTGTTACAGCTATTAATTTAGAGTACAGCGTGATATGTCTTTATCAGGATTCTATATTATGTATGATGTTAGCAATAATTATTTACAAATTCTTGCTTATGACCTCTCTCCAAGATAACTCTTTAACATGTCCTTATACAATTAATAGAAGACGAGCCGAAGGTGTGGCAACCAGCTGTTTGACTTAGTGAACCTTTTGGTTAAAAACAGTGAATATATGAGCTTTCTATTGAAATTATATCCTTTTGTTTTTGTTTCTCTGTGTGTGTGTGTGTGTGTGTGTGTGTGTGTGTGTGTGTGTGTGTTTTACTGGGGATGAAACCCAGGGACATTCTACTTCTGAGCTACACCCCCAGCCCTATTTTTTATTCTTTATTTTAAAACAGGGTCTCACTGAGTAGCAAAGGGCCTCACTAAGTAGCTGAGGCTGTCCATGAACCTCGATCTTCCTGTCTCAGCCTCCCAAATGCTGGGATTACAAGCATGCACCACCATGTCCAGCACTTGATATTATATCTTTAAATTTTTCCACCTCATTTTATTGAATTGATTGTTCTTTTATGTGGATGAAATTAATATGTATTTCCTAACCTAATGTATATTTGGTGATCTTCTTTGTTTCTTCTCTGTATCATATATAATATAATCTGTTAAGGTGATAGTCCTTGCTTGAAACTTTGTGGTTAAGAAAATATCAACAATGAACAGGATAGTATCTTTCTTTGTTATACTTGCTTAATCAGTGGGGTTTTCCCCCCAAGCTCTGTGGTTTTGTAGCTCTTAAAACATACACCAGCATTCTCTTAGAAGCTGGATTTGTTTTGTTTTGTTTTTGCAAGTTTTATTATATTCATTTCTTGTATGCTGAGGTCTCTTTTTAAGAGAGAAACATATGTCTAGTGAGTTCATATTTCTTAAAATACACATGATTCTTCAGACTGGAATCTAATGAAACAGGACTCCCATTTGAAAACCAAAGAGTTAAGGCTACAACAGAAGATAAAAGTGATCAAGTGATTAGCCAGGGGCTAATAGAAATTCTGGAAAGAATGACAGATTGTTTATTAGAAGAAATATGATCTCATATTCATTGAAGCTCTTTACAACGAAGGATCCAAAAGAAATAATAGAAAATTACTAAAGAGATGAATGTCTGAGCCTTTAGAAATGCATGTGGTGTTGGATTGATCCACGCAAAAAAGACTGATGGGCAGATTATAAATTACTTTATGTTGGAAGTCTGCATTCCTTGTGTGAAGTGAAGGTACTTCTCTTGTGCTCTCTCTCCAAAATATATCTAAGTAATTCCAGGGCAGTTTCAGGAAATGCAACTCATGATTTTCATCACCGCACCACATGCATATAGTTCTTTAGAATAGATAAAATATTATAAAGATGCCAAATCCTTGAGTGGAGGTTAATATAAACCTTCCTTCTGTTCTGTGCCAAATTGATGGCATTTTTTCTTATGAGAATATGAACAATGTAGGACACATTTTCACATCTAATCAGTTGTAATGCCCCATAACTAAAAGATTTTGCAGAAATATCTCAATGGGTTTTATTTTTTTATTTTTTATTTTTTTTTTTTTGGTGGTACTGGGGTTCCTGGAAGCCCTTCTACCTCCGGGCTACACTCCCAGACCTCTTTTTACATTTTTATTTGGAAACAGGGTCTCCTAAGCCAGCGCTCGCGGCTGGCTTTGAACCTGCGCGATCCTCCTGTCTCTGCCTCCCAAGCGCGGGGATTACAAGCGTGCGCCACCACGCCCGGCTCAATGGGTTTTAGTCAACAGCTATATTTCTTCTGGGGGAAAAGAAATAGGGATGAACTACACTCTGTGTGTGTGTGTGTGTGTGTGTGTGCGCGTGTGCGCGCGCGCGTGTTTTCACTACAGAGAAATGATTATTTAACTGTTCTGAATTGCACCCTGTCATAGGTACATATTATTTTACTAAGAAAATTGTGTGTGTATGGGCATGTATGTGTTGTTAGAGAGAGAGATTATCTTCGTACAAATATACACATAAAGTAACATGCATTCCTTTTTCTCCAGAGTTAAAGTGGTCATGCAGCATTGTAATAATGGAGTGCAGCTACTTTCCAATAGAATGATTGAGAAATATACATTCTTCTTAAACTCTTAAGCCTTTTCATCAGATTTCCCCTAGATTTTTATCATTTTGACTTGGCATTCATTCATGTTCTTAGTTTTTATAGGTCCAAGGAGAAAGTGAAATGTTTCCTGAAATATAAATAAGTAATAAAATTAATGTGCACACAGAGTACATTCTTTATTTTTCATGGAAATTTTCTCATTGGCTTTTGAACACTCTCCCTCTCCCTCTCCCTCTCCCTCTCCCTCTCCCTCTCTCTCTCAATCTCTAGGGGAAAGAGATTCTTGCTCTGATAAAATGAGGTTCTGACTCCAAATCAGCTAAATTTCTATATACTTAAGTATTTAAGCTTAAACTCATGGATTTACATAAAAATGAGTGATGCTTCTGTTAACTGCTAATGACAAATTTATAGAATTTGTGTTTTTGTAGCTACATCAACAATAAGATCATTACTGTGCTATAAAAACTAGTTGTTTCTTGGCTCTTATGGGATAAAATGTGAAAAATAATGCTAGCTTCAGGTTTTAATTGCATAATGCAGATGAGCCCTGTTCATAAAATGGAATAAAAATTAGAAGCTCTGTCTCTTGAGTATGCGTGTTTCTAGTGAATTGTTCCAATCTGTTTTAGAGGACAATTTTAAATGTGATTTATCATGTAACTTATTGTTTATTCTGTTTTTGCCTTTGAGTTAGCATAGTTTGGGGCAGGAGAGCAGTGAGTGGAAGCCTGAGATGGAGGGAATGAGATCTCTGGGAGGGGTGCTTCTCCGCAGTAAGAAAGAGGAAATACTCAAAGCTATTATCCATACGTATTCAATTCTGCTTCTATGTGAGTTGTTGCTAAACTAACCTCTAAGCCTTGAACGAGGAGATAATGCATAAGAGAGTTTTTGCAAAACTTCAAACAAAATTTCATTAATAAATGGTCTATAATCAAGACTCTTTTATCTGAATTGTTTGCTTTAGACTTTAAATGTAAACAAAGGATACTTAATGAACGTACCAATTATTCTCCTCTACAAAGTTACTTATCTCCCCTCCTGGCATATACATTTTGGGGGTAGTACATTATGAGTTACTCTTCCCTATGTCCTCCCAGCTCTAATGGATATCTGTGTTCCTGGATAGATTACTCTTCACATGGTTAAAAGTCATAGGATTCTAATAGGAATTCTTTTTATTCTTTTTTCAGCCATGTCATCTTATCTTCTAATTATTAAAACAGAGCTTCCTGCTGCCATTTCAGAATTTTTGACTGGAGACCACAGTGGGTAAGAAAAATATGGCTCTTTGTGTCTATTCATTTATTAATTTGGTAAATATTTATTAAGTGTTAGGAATGAAACAAATGTAGTCTTTGTCCTCAGGACACTCACAGATTATGTGGGGATGGAGTAGTAATAGAGAAGACACTGCAGGTGTTTATGGATTACCTGCTGTGCACAGAGAACTGTGCCATGACCGTCTGAAGCACCATATATGGCCCTGCCTTCCTGAGGGTGTGAGAGAGGACAGGACAGCTCCCAGAGAGCTCTTGGCTCTTGGAGAAGAGTGAAAGAGAAACCATGGCTGTGAAAGATTGGGGAGGGGGTAGGGAAGGTAGGAAGCAGTGACAGTACAGTACAGGGGAGAGTGAAGCATCACTTCTCAGCAGATATAGTAGCAATGAATGTGGAATTGCAAACATCTCTGTGTGTGTGTGTGTGTCTCTTATCATGCAGCATGATAAAAATTACAAGGACTTGTTTATTTTCTGTTTTTTAATAAAAAGTATGAACAATGCCAAATCACACTATACTTTTTTTTCCTCCTTTATTTAAAAATTACTAGATTCCTTATTTAAAATTAGATACTATATTGGCTCATCTCTTTTTATTGGGAAAATTATGGGGTTTTTTCACTATATAGAACAAAAATGTTTTTGGAAAAGTGAACTTGAAAACACAAGGGAAATCCTGTTTTTCTTTTTTTCTTTTGATACTAGGGATTGAACCCAAAGGTGTTTTCCTCTAAGCTATACCCCCAGCCCTTTTATTCATTTTGAGGCAGGGTCTTGCTAGTTACCAAGGCTAGCCTTGAACCCTCAGTCCTCCTCTCTCAGCTTCCCAACTACTGGGATTGCAGCACTACACCCAGGAATATAAATTCTTTTAATTGTCAAGTTATTTCACATAGTTTTTGAGTCATAACACAAACTTAACAGACTTTTAGATTTTATGGTTGTTTTGCCCCCAAATTGCAGGGAATGTTTATAGAATTTGGTTTTTAGAATTGACAACTTGGATTCTATTAAAAAAAATTCTTATACAGATATATATTTATAAGGAAGGTATTTTTACTTTAGATCTGAATAAGAACCATCAAGAAAATGTGGTTTAAAAAATATTTCTTAATGATTTTTCATTATCAGAAGATATTATCTTTTTGGTCCTGAATTTGGAGACTTCTATTTCCATTTTTGTTAAAATTGTTGTATATCTTTGTAGTAAAGAGGAAGGTATGTAAATACATGTACCATTTTAGAAATAAAGTATGTGAAGCTTAGGTCTTCTGTCTCTAAAAGCAGTCCTTTTTGTTATAACTTCATTGTAAATCAATTTGTCATTTAATTCATTTTAAATCATTTTGTTATAACTTCATTTTAAATCAGTACTGAGGTTTTCTTCTGATTTGTTTTAATAATTAACTCAGCTCACTAAGTTAGTAGAAATTGAATAAAGTATTCTTTTTGTGTTTAAAATTGTATACACCAAAGTACTGTGGTCATTTTGCTTCAACTCTTACAATGTTTTAAGACTGCATAACGTAATCCAGACATGGTGGCGTGCACCCGTAATACCAGTATGTGGGAGGCTGAGACAGGAGGATTGTAGGGCAGCCTTAGTAATTTAATGGGATCTGTTTCAAAATAGAAAATAAAAAGGGCAGCTTAGATGTAAAATGCTGGGGAGAGGGAATGGAATGGGAAGTGGGAAAGGGTTAAATTAGTGAAGTGTGCACATATGCCTCTACCATCTTGTACTCCATTAAGATGTATGACTACAATGCACCGATACAAATATTTTAAAAAATAAAGTTTGCTGAGAAATCTCTATTAAAAAAAAGTAAATGCCTCCAGATTCAATCTACAGTACCTTAAAAATAAAATGACACGTCTTTTTAGCATTTTATTCAACCTCATGTTGTTTTCACTGTAATATATATTTACTTATTCCCGATTTCAAACTTTTTACACACTTAATAAGTGACCAAGTTAATTTATTAAAAGGCGCTATCCCAGGACTTGGGAGGCTGAGACAGGAGAACCACAGGTTCAAGGCCAGGCTCTGCAACTTAACCAGGCCCTCAGCAACTTAGTGAGACCCTGTTACAAAATAAAAAAAATAAAATGAGGCAAGGAGTGTAGCTCAGAGAAGAAAGCCCCTAGGTTCAATCCCTAGTACTACATGCAACAAAAAAGCACCTAAATCATTAGTCTTTAAAGCTTAATGTAAAATAATTGAGAAACAAATGGCATAGTAATTGACTTTACCATCTTTTAGGGCAGTTTGTTTTTAGACAGAGCCATATAGCAGTGTTTCTTCTGTGAGATCAGTATGATATTGATAAGCTTTATTTTAGGGCTTAATTTGCCGTGAATTACAATTACAATCTTTCAAGTGTGCTTACTTTCTCAGTTGTCTGTGGGCTTGACCTATCCTTATGAAATACAAACCTTCACAGAGATGTTATCAAAAGAAATTTTGTGCTCGTTGTATTCTAATTTTTTAAACTATTATTAGAAATCAGAAGATACACTAAAATTTTATGATGCATTATATTTTTATAGGATAACTTATATTTTTTAAATCTATGTCTGTTAAAAGTTGGAAGCTCTGTTAACATTTAATGATCTTGTCAGGGGAATATGATTGACACAATTAAGTTGTCTTGCATTTGAGTTACATAATTGATATGGGATGTGAGTAAGATCCTAATTCAGAACATATGATACTCTTGCTCCATTCCATTCGAGAATGAAATTAAAGCAGCTTATAAATAAATCTGGTTTTCATTAAAAAATGGAAAAAAACATCTGCATGCCAAAGCATTTTCAGTACAGCTAAGGATTTATACTCTATGTTTCATACGTGGAACATTTTTATCATATAGGATTAAATCCACAGATCAAACAAGTTTTCTAGGAAGTATAAAACTTTTTACTCTAATTCTTTTGGCTTAAAGAGAATGTTTATTTAGATCATAGTAGGAAAACAGGAGTCTGTAAGATAATTCTTTTTCCCCTCTTAAGAAAAAATTTAAGGTTAGTACCTTTTTCTAAAATCTTGGTTTATCAAATAAATGTATTTAACATATAGTTTTTGAGATTTCACTGGTTTGTATTTTTTACACTGAGACTTTATTTTTGTAAGTTTATTCACTTCTGCTCTTTGGAAAATATCATTGCCAAATACAATTCAGTGGGCCCTGACATCATTTCAAATCTAAACTAACTTCGCTGTTCATTATGAGTTGCTTTTATTGCTAATGAACAAATGATAAAAGCACTGTCTTCACAAATTGGATTTATTTACATAAATTAATACGGAGAAGGCATGATTAATAATAACCAGTTACCAAGCCAGGGACAGAGAAACTATATTTTCTAATAAAATTCTTTCCATATTAAGAATTTGAAGTTTAGTCCTGTGAAAAGGATAGTATAAAGCATGCTTTTGAAATAAATGAGGGAGTATTTAAAAGACACTATAAACTCAGAGTGAGTTTTGAAGGGTAGAGAGTGTTTCCATTGCTACCATCAAAATCACCATCGTCTGTCTGCCGATTTTATAGACATATAAAATGAAGCTGTGGA
Source organism: Muscardinus avellanarius (assembly GCF_963383645.1). Lineage (NCBI taxonomy): Eukaryota > Metazoa > Chordata > Mammalia > Rodentia > Gliridae > Muscardinus > Muscardinus avellanarius. Next base: position 66,052,213 of record NC_137798.1, read on the forward strand.
ACCAGATGATCCCTGAACTCTCTTCCAGCCCCAGCATTCCATAACCGTGATTCTAGGTTGCTGTTGGGAGGGGACAGAGGTACCTGCAGACTCACAGTTCGGGGCTTTGATCAGTAATGTGACTTTTATGGGCCTACATGAATTGTGATTTGAAATGATATAAAGTAACTCTTGTTCGGGATTTCAGAAAGTGTTCCTTTAATCTTATGCAAGAGGAAAGAGTCCTGGTCTGGGGATTAACATGCTCCCTTTGGAACAGTTCTACCTACATGACATGTCGTTTTGTTTTGTTTTTCCTTTTAAAGAGTCAGGTTGGTTTATAATACTTTTTATTTTATTTTATTATGGTGAAAACATTTAACATAAGATGTACCCTCTTAACCGACATTGGAATATACAATGCAGTATTGTTCCCTCGCAGGGACAGCAGAACTAACAGATGGAATCTGCTCCGGTGCTCCTGGGGCGTTTTTTCTCCTGGCACTGTGACTGTCTGGGTCTGATATTGGGTCCCAGAAGGAAAGATATTTCAGACACAGAGCCCTGGGCTTTTTGCCAGCTTCAGAATTGTAGTTGCCAGGTGTTCCTCAGAGAGGGATATTTTGAAGTTCCAATTTGGTTCTTATATAAGAGTGGCTAGAAAAAGAACATGTTGAGTATCATTTTATGTTTTTAATATGTGTACTCTGTTAGTACTTCCTGCATACCAGAGATGGAGGGGCGTGTGCAAATGTGGTGGCGCACAGCTTCAGGGCCCGGAGCTAGGACGACTTGTGCATAGGTTATAGTGTTGGGCCTCTGTCTGTCTGTCTGTCTGTCTGTCTGTCTGTGTCTCTGTCTGTGTCTCTCTCTCTTCTTATTGTCAATTATTTTTCCAGAAGAGAGCAGTAATGGACAAGATCCGTAGCAAAGTATGATGGGCCAATTATACCACATCTTTGAATAATATTTTTAATCTTTTTTTTTTTTTTGTGGGTCTGGGGATGGAACCCAGGGGCATTTGACCTCTGAGCTACACCCCCTGCCCTATTTTTTATTCTTTATTTTGAAACCAGGTCTCACTGAGTTGCAGAGGGCCTAAGTAGCTGAGGCTGTCTGCGAACCACGATCCTCTGGTCTCAGCCTCCCAAATACTGGAATTACAAGCGTGCGCCACCACGCCCAGCTATTTTTAATCATTTTACTAGTTTAATTTCAACAATATCATTTCTTTAATTAGCACCAGTGAGTAGATTTTTATGTGTATTTACTAGTTCTATTTCTTTCATAAATTGTTTATTCTTTACAGATAAATCTATTAAGGTTATAAGGAATGAACTTTAAGTGTTTTGTTTTTTCTTTCTTTTTTTTTTTTTTTTTTTTGCGGTACTAGGGATGGAACCCAGGGACATTCTATCTCCCAGCTACACCCCCATACCTATTTTTTATTCTTTATTTTGAAACAGGGTCTCACTGAGTTGTAAAGGGCCTCACTAAGTAGCTGAGGCTGGCTAGAAACCTATGATCCTCCCGTCTCAGCCTCCCAAGTACTGGAATTACAAGCGTTCATAACCATGCTTGACAAACTTTAACTTTAAAAAAATTTCCACATATATTTTATGCATTATTGAAAAATTAAAACCACATATATGCAAATAAGGATAAAATAAGAATTGCTCATATTGCTACCATATAAAAATATCTATTTTTGGTATTTTGAGTATATCTTTCTATTTTTTTAATGTACAGCCAGGCTTGGTGGTACATGACTGTAATCACAGTACTTAAGAGGCTGAGACTAGAGGATCACAGGTTCAAGGCCCACCGTGTGGTAACTTAGAAAGACTTTGAAAATAAAATAAGGCTGGCCATGGAGTTCAGAGGTTCAAGCCCCAATGCTGAATAAATAGCTAAAAGTGTGTCTAGTTTGTTGTTGTTGTTTGCTGTGCTGAGGATTTGGTGGGTTTTTTTCTTTTTTTTTTTTTTCCCCATGATGTTGGAATTGAACCCAGAGGCATTCTACCTCTGAGCTACACCCTAGCCTTATTTTATTTTTTTATTTGGAAATAGGGTCTCACTGAGTTGCTGACAGCCTCATTAAGTTGCTGAGGCTGGCTTTGAACCTGTGATCCTCCTATCTTAGCCTTCCAATACTCAGATTAAAGGTCCACACCACCACTCCCAGCTTTAATAGTGTTTTTTGTTTATTTATTTTGTTTTGTTTTTGTGGATCTGAAGATAGAAACCAGGAGCATTTGACCTCTAAGCTACACCCCCTGCCCTATTTTTATTCTTTATTTTAAAACGGGGGGGTCTCACTAAGTTGTGAAGGGCCTCCATAAGTAGCTGAGGCTGCCCGCGAACCGCGATCCTCCAGTCTCAGCCTCCCAAATGGTGGGATTACAAGCGTGCGCCACCACGCTGGCTTTTTTTTTTTTTTTTTTTTTTTTTTTTGGTGGTACTGGGGTTCCTGGAAGCCCTTCTACCTCCGGGCTACACTCCCAGACCTATTTTTACATTTTCATTTGGAAACAGGGTCTCCTAAGCCAGCGCGCGCGGCTGGCTTCAAACCTGCGTGATCCTCCTGTCTCTGCCTCCCAAGCGCGGGGATTACAAGCGTGCGCCACCACGCCCGGCCACGCTGGCTTTTAATAGTGTTTTTAAATGATTAAATATATAGTCATATTGCTAGCTTACCTTTTTTATTCAGTATTATAGTAACTTTATACAAAGTTTTAATATTTTTACACTGGCAATTTATGACTTTTGAAGTTTTTGAAAAATATTAAAAACTATAAAGAAGAAAAATGACCCATTATTCTAATACTTGAAGATAATGGCCATCAATATAACTCTATTACATTTTTAATACATTAATATTTTTCCTCAAAGCAGTATTACACTGAACATATGCACATACACACAAATACATTTATATGTTTACCAAATGTTCATTATATTATTTCAAAATTGTCATGATATTACATGTTTCTTTCTATTTTTTATAATTTATTTTTTTTATTGGTGCACTGTATTCATATATCATAATGGGATTAAAAAAAAACTTTTGTAGACATACATGCACACATCGCCCAATTAACCCCTACCCGATCCCCACCCCGTTCCCTCCCCATCCCTCCTTCCCATGCTTGGCTTAGTGGTTCATATCTAGTATTATAGCAATTTATCCAAAATCAACAATGATAATCTCACATAACAGTTTCATTTTTCTGATACCAAGCTTTTGATGACTTAAAGATAACATTTCAATATTTCTTTTTACTTTCTTTCTTACCAGAGAATTTTTTTTCTTTTTTTTTGTGAAACTATCATACATTTATTTATTTATTTTTCAGCAAAAATCTATCCTAATGTGGAATATGGACTCTAGATACCCAAAACAATCTCAAAAAAGAACAAAGCAGGAAGATGTATATTTTCTGATTTCAAACCATATAAAGCTACAATAATTGAAACAGTGTAGTACTGTTATAGAGGCAGATATATAAACCATTGGAGTTAAATAAAAGCCTAGAGATAAAATTCTTCCATATATTGTCAAGTTATTTTTGACAAGGTTTCCACGAAGATTTGGTGGTGGAAATAATAATCTTTTAACTAAATATTGTTGAAAAATAATAATTACATGGAAAAGAATAAAATTGGACCCTTACCTAACACCATATACAAAAATTAACTCAATATAGATAAAAGAACTAAATATAAATCTTAAGACTATAAACTTTTAGAAGAAAATCTGGGTCATTAAACCTCACAACAATGAAATTGGCAGTGATTTCTTGGATATGATTTCAATGGCACAGGCAACAGAAGGGTAAACAAACTCCCTAAAAATTAAAAAAAAATTGTATATCCAAAGACAATGTAAACAGAGTTAAAAGTTACTGATAGAATGGGATAAAATATTTCCAAATGCTATATCTGAAGGTATATTAGTATTCCAACTAGAAATCCTAAAAATTAGCATCAATAAAAGCAAACAATACAATTTAGAGATAGGTAAAAGACTAACATAAATAATGAATATCCACAGATAACTAATCTTAGTTGTCTGTTGGATGGATAATCTTGTTTCTCTGGTTCTGGTGTGTATTACCTAATTCTTCTTTGTAGTTAATCTCTTTGAGTATTTTCTCTAGCGCTGGTTTTGAAGACATAAATTCCTTGAGTTTCTGTTTGTCATGGAAGCTTCTTATTTCCCCATCTAATTTGATAGAAAGTTTTGCTGGATAGGAAATTTTTGGCTGGAAGTTGTTTTCTTTCAGAGTTTGGAATATGTTACTCCAAGCCCTTCTGGCTCACATGACTTGGTTTGGGAAGTCTGGAGTGATTCTAATTGATTTGCCTCTGAATGTCACTTGGCCCTTTGTTTTTGTTGCCTTTAAGATTCTCTGCTTGGCTTCCACATTGGTCATTTTGACAAGTATGTGGCGTGGGGATCCTCTTCTCCGATCCTGTCTAAAGGGAGTTCTATACGTTTCCTGGACCTGTGTATCAACCTCTTGCTCTATGTTTGGAAAATTTTCTGCTATTACTTCCTTGAAGATATTGTTGATCCCTTTGGTTTCACCTTCTTTTCCTTCCTCTATTCCAATTATTCTTAGGTTAGCTCTCTTAAAATGGGCCCATATTTCTTCAATGTCAGATTCCTGCTGTTGGATTTTTTTTACTAGATTAGAAACTATGTGTTCATTTTTGGAGTGATCATCTTCTAAGAGCGAGATCCTGTTCTCCATGTGGTCTAACCGGTTGTTTGTACTTTGAATTGAGGACTTTACTTCATTAATTGCATCCTTTATATCTTTTTGGCTCTCTCTGAATTTTTTTTGAAACACCTCTATTATTTCTACAGTTATTTTCCTGATTTGATCTTCTAGAAATCTCTGAATTTCTGTTTTATCGGGTTCTGATGTTGTGGGGTTGTGGGCATTCATTGCTCCATTGTTATTCTTCTTTCCCATGATTTTGGAAGTTTGTGCCTTCTCTGGGTTCTTCCCTGGGTCACTACGACTTCATTTAAGGTGCTCTGGATCTCGAGTCTGTGGTATCTCAGTCCCCACTACTCCTTTACTGGGTTGTATGGCAGAGTCTCAGACCCTAGGAGTCAATCGAGGCTGCTTTAGACCATGGGGGTGCCAGGTTGGGCGTTCTCCTATGGTGTGATATATCTGCCACTGCCACTCCCCCACTGGGTCAAGTCCCTGGGAATGCTGTACTGGGATTTCTTCTCTAGGGGCCCCAATTTGACTCACTGTTGTTGAGTGCGCCGATGGAGCTGTAGTGGGCTCGGTGAATTCACTGCTGCTGCCGCAAGTGACAATATGGCACCTCTGCCACTCCCTCGGCCGTGAGGCTGCTGTATTTCTTCTCTGGTTTTGCACTCCGCTCTGAGTCCCTGCAGGGTGTCCTGTGCCCAGCCACTGGGAGCTTTAGATGCTCCCTGTGCCGAAAAATCTGCTGAATCCCTCCCGGCTGTTCTGCAGCTGCTCACCTCGGCTCGCTATCCGCTGCTCCTCTCTGGAGCCTGGTGGGCTGTTGAGTGCTTTGGTTTGGTGCCATCCGGTGAACTCACTGCTGCCGCCGGCAGTAAGGCGCTGCTGCTGCGTCCTCGGGCATGAGGCCGGCGTATCTCCTCTGTGGCTCTGAGCTACGTTCTGAGTCCCCCTCCTCTTTGGGGCCTGGTGCTTCAAGGAAAGATGGCGCCCGCTGCCTTTCTTTCTATTTTTCACTGTATTTTCAGCAAGCATCTTTCTGTAAAAAACTTTGTTCTTATTACTGATTGCTCCCTTATTTTTAATAGTCTAAAAGTGAAAGGGTCTAATTACTTAAAGGTTCTCAATATCTGTTGCCAAATTGCTTCCCATAAAAGAAATTTATATGGTTTATACCATCACCAGTTTTTTGAAGCCCTCTCACTCTTCACCAACATTAACTATTATTTTAGGTATTTATTTGGTAGTTGAAAAAATGGCATGTTATTGTTTTCATGCATTCCCTAAATGTAAATTCAGTAATAAGTATGGTACAATTCCATAAGAACATCTTAACAGAAGGAAGCAGAGCTGTCCGAGTGGATGTGATGTGAGTCTGCATGTGTGCACGCACACCCGTGCTCGTGTGAAAATGAACCCTGGTGTCCTGTGCCTGAAACAGAACTTTTCTCCTAACAGGTCTTGGTATCTTGACGGACAGACACTGCTCATCATCATTTGTGTTGGGATCGTGTTCCCTCTTGCACTTCTTCCCAAGATAGGTAAGTCTTTGTAGAAGACCACGTGACTTGCTTAGAAAAGAGAGCGAGAAAGAGAGAAATATTAAATATTAATATTTAATATTAAATAATATTAAATGCAATAAATAATATTGCATTTTTAGCAAAAGGGTGGTGTTGTGAATAATTTTAAACATGGCCTTATTTTAGGTTGTTCAGCCTTCAGCCCTGCCTAGTTAACCTATTACTTGGTTTGCAGTAGTATTTTGTCTGCCCCACTAAAATAAAATCTTTACAGCGGAACATTAAAGAGCAGCCTTTCCTTACAGTGTACCATTAGTGGTAAGCCAGTTCCAATTCTGCTATACAGAGCTACATAAATGATCTGTGACAGATAGTTGGAATGTTGTTATTCTGAGCCCTAAGCCCCAGATGCCAAGCGCTATAATAGAAAACATGCCCAAGATGTATAGCTTTAGTTGTACATTAGGATCACTTTCCTTATAAATTGCTTTTTATTTTACTGTTATTTTACAGGCTTTCTTGGCTACACAAGTAGTTTATCATTTTTCTTTATGGTGTTCTTTGCTCTTGTGGTAAGTTTAAAATATAATGTGTTGCTTATCTCCGTCCTAAAATTGGATTCGTGTTAATGACTTTTTTAACTTGTTTTGTGTTGGGAAGGGTAGCCCATTTTATTTCAGTGAGTTATTAAAAGCACTTTTGTTCACATACACACACACACACACACACACACAAACACTTAATTTTTTCACAAAATTATTTCCTTCTGTGCATTCTTTTTTTTTTTTTTTTTTTTTGTGTGTGTGTGTGTGTGTGTGTGTGTGTGGTACTGGGGATGGAATCCAGAGGCTTTCTATCTCCAGGCTACACTCCCAGACCTATTTTATACTTTATTTGGAAACAGGGTCTCACTAAGCTGCTGAGAGCCTCACTAAGTAGCTGAGGCTGGCTTCGAACCTGTGCGATCCTCCTGTCTCAGCCTCCCAAGCGCAGGGATTACAAGCGTGCGCCACCAGGCCCGGCTTGTATCGATTTATTTATATACGATATTATGTAAAGTAGCAGTTGGGCTCTGATCTGTAAAATCCATTTGGTAGTAGCCATCTTAATTTTGAAACTTTATGCTATTAATGAAACCAGAGTTTCTGGAGCTTGACCACTGAGATTTAAAAAGACTCAGGGTACCTGAATTTTTTTCTATCTGCTCTAATTAATTTAGCATAAATAAGTTAATAACAAATTAGTAATAAAGTTAATAATAAATAAATATTTTTCATATGTGGGCTATGTTTTTCTTGTTTTTGAACTAGCTCACTTTTATAATGACAAAGCTATCAGATGGTAAATTTAACTTATTTTGATATTTATAAAACAATGCAAAGATAAAAGAATTGGAATTTTTCATTTCCTTTTAATTCTTTTCTATTTATTTGGTACTGGGGATTGAACCGAGGGGTGCTCTACCTATAAACTATAGCCCCAGACTTTATAAAATTTTGAAACAGGATCTTGCTAAGTTGCTGAAGGTCTCTAAATTGCCGAGGCTGGCCTTGAACTTGCCATCCTTCCATCTCAGCCTCCCAAGTGCTGAGATTACAGGCATGTGCAACCACACCTGGATCCTTTTAATTTTCTAAAGCAGATCTTTATATCTTAAAGATAGCATCTTCATATGAAATTTTATTTAAAGCTTTTTTTGCATAGTATTTTATTCAGTAGCCAGTATCTAAATGTTAAAACTTTAAATAGTATTATAATATTATATATAATAATTATATAAATAAATAGAATATTAATTTAATATTAATATTAAAATAAATATGTTTCATTTATAAATTTAATAGAAATAATAATAACATTTTAACTTGCTAAGAAGATATATATCAAAACAGCCTTTTCATAAAATTGATTAAACTCTCATTTTTTTATTGAGAAGCAAAGGAAAATGGCATACATAAAACAAGCCAGCACATCAGTATTTAAGCCATACTACAAAGCCAGATACTCAAAGCTGTCAAGTCAAGTTAGGTACATCTTCTGAGACACAAGAATGAAATAATTAAATTATTTAAAGTGGAAGTAACCCTGATTGGAGTTATATTCTAGAGCATTTTTAATTTTTTTTGTGTGTGTGTGTGTGGAACTGGGGATGGACCCCAGGGGTCTTCTACCTTTAGTCTACACTCCCAGACCTATTTTATATTTTATTTGGAAACAGGCTCTCACTAAGTTGCTGAAAGCCTCACTAAGTAGCTGAGGCTGGCTTCAAACCAAAGTGATCCTCCTGTCAGCCTCCCAAGTACTGGGATTACAAGTGTATACCACCACACCCAGCTAGAGCATTCTTAAATCTGAAAATATTTAACAGTGTTTGCATTTTCATTTTCTATATTTACCAACATTAAAATCCCCCTCCTCTTCTCCCGAATTGTCTGATTTATATCTTTTTTGTATGGGGCAGGGGTACTGGGAATTGAACCCAGGGGCATTGTACCTCTGAGCTATATCCCCAGCCCTATTTTTTATTCATTATTTTGAAAGTAACAGGCTGGCCATGAACCTGCGTTCCTTTGTCTAAGCCGCTCAAGTACTGGGATTACAAGTGTGTACCACTACGCCTGGCTTGACTTATATCTTATAAAGAGTGAATGAATTGAACATATACTTTTTTGGCTTCATATTGACTAGAGGAACAGTACCTATTCTTGTCTTCATTTGACTGTTGAGAAGCATATGCAGGGTTAGAAATGTCCTGCATATGCAAGCGAATGTCTGGAGGTTACTGGATTTTTGCCTCATATATGGTTGACAATTAAAGCACTAAATAGGTAGGAATGATTTAGTTTTCATAGTTAATAGCTTGAAGCAGATGGCATGTATTGATATGTCTACTGTAGTTTTCATTTGTCATGACAGATACTCTAATTCAATACAGATTTCTACTCTAGCCATCATATGGAAATAATACCCTTATTCTGCATTTATTGTGATGTTTTACAAACCATCTGCTCAGGTTTTTACCTGTGAACACAATTTAAATTTGGTTTACAAGGAACAATAGAACACTCTACACTTTTTTAATGCTTTTTTTCATATACTTATTATACTCTAAATGTTAAGTTTTGAAATACATAAGTGGCTAGAAACAGAAACTTGATATGTATTAACCCAGATTTTTTAAATATGCCGGTGTTTTTATTGATTATTTTTACCAATATATGCTTATAAATCTATAACATTTATTAAAAGTCAGTTCAGAAAACTAGTGTGTGTGTGTGTGTGGGGGGTACTGAGGGTGGAACCCAGGGGCTTTTCTATCTCCGGGCTATATTCCCAGACCTATTTTATACTTTTTTGGAAACAGGGTCTCACTAAGTTGCTGAGAGGTTCGCTAGGTACCTGAGGCTGGCTTTGAACCTGTGCGATCCTCCTGTGTCAGCTCGTGTTCCCATGTTTTGTCTTCAGCCCACACAAGGGCTCCTGCAGATCGCCCCTCTTTGTTGCTGGGTCTTCCGTTGCTTTCTAGGACACCATCTCTAGCTCCCTGTTCCACCATGCAGGCCTGGGGTTGGGATGGATTCACTGTAGTAACTGAATTTATGCTAGTATAAAATCAGGCTACTAATGAAATTTTCTAATTAATGACAAAAATAGTGATTATGTCCTATTTGGGGGATTATTTAGGTGTGTATGTGTGTGTGCCTGTGTGTGCCTGTGTGTGTCTGTGTGTGTTGTGGTACTGGGGATTAAACCCAGAGCCATTCTACCTCAGAACTATACCCCTAGCCTTATTTTACTCCTTATTTGGAAACAAGGTCTCACTACATTGCAGATGGCCTTGGTTTGCTGAGGCTGGCCATGAACCTGTGATCCCCTAAATTACTGTCTCAGCCTCCCAAGTACTGGGATTACAAGTGTGTGTCACCATGCCCATCTTCGAAATATTTTTATTTGAAAACTTAGACAAATGAGGTAGCTCATATAGAGAACGTATCTCTTCTGTTTAAAAAAAAAAAAAAAAGTACTTGGTGTACACAGTAAATGCTCAGTAAATGGTTGCTGTTGCCAGCAGCACCACTTTTACTAAGAGGAAAAGGTGAGAAACTAAATTCAGAGCTGTGTCAGCATGGCAGAGATAGGGACCAGTAATGGCCTTTGTTCTCTCACCCCATCCTCATCCTGTGTGTATGTATGTTGGGGTACTGGGAATTGAATCTAGAGGCATTCTACTTCTGAGCTACACCCTCATCCCTTTTAATTTTTCATTTTGAAACGGGGTCTCACTAAGTTTTTGAGACTGGCCTAGAACCTGCGAGTCTCCTGCCTCAGCCTCCCAGTACTGGGATTAAAGGCATGTGCCACCACCCTCATCCTCATCCTTTAAAAAAAAAAAAACTTTCAGAAAAAAAAAAGATGGAAAAAAAATGGCGACATTGTTGCTTTTTATTTCATTTTTTCCTCTTGGTAAATTAATCACTGAGTTTTATTTTGTATTGAAAATTTACTTAGATGGGCTAGGTTGCTCCTATCATCTTGTACTCCATTAAGATGTATGACTACAATCTACCAATGAGAGAAAGAAGGAAGGAAGGAAGGAAGGAAGGAAGGAAGGAAGGAAGGAAGGAAGCTAGTTTACCTAAAAATGTGTCAAAGCTGTTGGCCCAGTTTATTCTTAAAACTCTCTTTTTTTTTTTCCTTGTTGAGATTTTTAATTAAGACTTTTAGTTCACTCATTAACTTAATCCTAAATGTATATATTTTCTTTAGATTTGTTTTATCACTACATAAAATTTTGATTGAATTTGCTAAATCCAAAACGCGATATATACCAAATAGGAATAGTGTTTACTTATTGGTCTCCCACGAAGGACAAATACTTCCTTTATTCTCTCTTGCCTCTTTGTATGCTGGGATTCAGCCTGGAGCAAACATTTACAGAGTAATTATGTGCCTGAAACAAGGGCAACAGTGGTGATGTTGACACAGCCACAACCATAGGTCTAGGAACAGGATGGCCACAATTAGGGTAAAATCCTGAAACATTTTCATTGATTATTTCTGGGAAACAGCATCCCTCTGGATTTGTTTAATGTTTTGTCTTTAATTTAGTTTTACCAGCTGGAGTTCCCTAGCCATGTGCTCTGATTCTAGCCAGCTTGCTGCACAGTCACCAAAAATAATACAAATCTGAAAAAGTAAGGAAGGAGAAGTAATTACTCATCAGAAACCTCTGTGGTCTCTCTTTGCAAAAGTCACTGCATATTTCTGTTTATGGCCTTTCCCCAAACATCTTATAAATATTTTTCTGTCTGCTACTGACACAAATAATCATATTTGTATGCCATTGACACTGAAGATATGTTCTCCTTTTAAGTTGAATTAAAAAAAAAAAATACCCTGATGTCCCTGGAGTTCTGACAGTTGTTAGGAGAGTACTCTCAGTCTTCAGGGGGGAGATGTCCATTAAGCAGATGTGAAGCGCCATTCTTCCTGTCCCTCTCCTACCACACGTGATCATGTTAAATGATGACCCCATTCTAACGGGGAAAATCAAAACAGCAAAGAATCTTCTGTTAGTGTATTGTTTGGCATAGTTTTAGATTAATTAAAATAATGCTGGCCTATTTGAAATAAATTTCTTATGAATATTGTTAGAGAAATAATTGAGTACCAATCATATTTATTCTTACAGATAATAATTAAAAAATGGTCCATCCCTTGTCCTCTGACATTAAATCACATAGAGGAATTCTTCCAGGTAATAGCTTTTTGTTTGTTCTTGCTGTTGTTGTTCTTGATACTTTTAAACTAAAGAGAGGAAAAAGCAGCAAATTATTTCTTTCTAATAAAAATGTAATGGTTATGTGCATTTTGGAACTTTACTTTGGAATAATTTGATTTGAAAGCCTAGTAATAGTAAATTCATCATTTTGTCAATGTCTTCTGACTTTTAATAGCTGTTGGTTTCTCTTTTTCCCCTCAATACTCTTAAACAGATTTCAAATGCTACAGATGATTGTAAACCAAAGCTCTTTCATTTCTCCAAAGAGGTGTGTAAGTTATTAACAGATACTTTTGGTTGATTTTTCACATTTCAAGTTTTAAGAGATTTGTATAACAGGGTCTCTTAGGTCTTTGTACCTGTAACTAATTAATTTTCATGAAAGTGCTAAGTATAGGATTGCCTACCAGAAGAATAATATTATTTAACACAGGGTGGCCCATTATGAAACAGCCACCTCCCCCTCTCCCAATTTGGCTGGCCTTTAAATGGAGACTGTTTTAAATGGGCCTCTGCCTAAAAGAACAGATTTACCGAATGTCTGGTCTGGCCAATAAGGTCCTCTGTGGATACAGACTTCCTGTTGCCCTCTGGACTTGTAAAGCTAAATAGCCAATTACATCAAAAACTCCTCCCCTGTGAGTAGAACTTTGGTCTGTAGCTAAACAGCCTCATCTTTGGACCTGAAATTGAGTCCTGCCAGTATATCTTCTGACCAACATTCCAAAGTTGAAATTTATGGTGCCAGGAGTGGAGAGTAGAACAAGTCCCCTTGCTTTCTCTAAAGAGCCACAGGGTCCTGGACATGCATGCAAGAGAACCTGAGCATCAGCAGAGGAGACAGGAACCACCGTCTGGATAGGCTCTTCACCAGCACTTGCAGAAGAGCACAAAGTCTTTCTTGTTCCTTCAAGTTTCTTCCTCTACACTTTCGGATTCTGCCAAAATGCTCTTTTGTAGGTCCCACATGCTAGAATCCCCTCTGCTCATGTACAACTCTTACTGTAGAATGCTAGTGTGGTTATTCCTCCAAGCAGATTTTTTCCTTTTTATCCCTAGTTTTTAAGTGAAAACTGTCTCTCTGGCCCCACAAGGGAGATTACCACATCTTTTACATGACAAAGACCTCCATGAGCCTCGAAGATCTAGGTCGGGTAATTGACAAGCCCGGAAATTGAGCAATATATGAAATGGAGAATTTGTGAATTAAACTCTCATTCCCCTAATCCAGCCTCAGGAAACACTACAGCTTCTTCCTCTCCAACCCCTCTTCAATATTTTAGGAGTCTAGCCATTATATCCCAAGATAGGTCTTCATCTGGAACTTCTTTAGCTGAAGAGCCTAAAGCTAGTTAAGGAAAAATATTTTTAGAGCAGAAAAGGGAAAACAAATTACCACCATGCATTTGGTAAAGGCCATATTTTCATTTAGATGGTAACTTTTTTGTTTTATAGCTCCCTCTGGCTCTTGTTAAATATTGTAATAATAAAAACAAAACAAAACTTGGGCTTATATATTCCATGGGATCTGAGAGAGCTTTTAGCTGTAGAATAAATGATGCTCATTCTGACTGAGGGGGATGCTGGTCAAGATGGCTGGCAGCACAAGGTATGTGGTCAATAGTTTTGGTATTGCCTTGGGTTGAGTTTGTAAAAGCATATTCCAAAGCATTAGCAAGTATCACTACTTAGGGCAATGAGATATATTTAAATTATGCATACATTAGGAATGACTGAGAATTATAGTAAGAACATTTTGAAAATGTTATTTTTACCTTACCTAAATATTAATTATCTTACCTAGCTCATTTTTATCTTACCCAAATAATATAGAAATGGTGATTATAATAAAGCAGAATGGTATGGGATGGTAGCTAAAAAATATTCTGGCTAGAATAGGAAAGCCAAATATTAAGTAAACTATTTGCTGTTGAACATAGCTGTGTCCCTTTCTCTGAAAAGAAAAAAAATCTAATGAAGAGATGATTTATGAAAGATGAGGTAAATTAAAATAAATGTTTTCTAAAAAAGAACTTTATTGTCAAATGAAATAGAAGCTTCACTAGAGTAGCATTAATAATTTTGTCCTTTTGGGTTTTTTCAGAGTGCTTATGCTATACCAACCATGGCGTTTTCATTTCTCTGTCATACCTCAATACTGCCCATATACTGTGAACTTGAAAGGTAATACAGAATCCTGAAATATTTTAGATGTTTTAAGTGTGTCTTCTTACCTCCAGGGCTTTCCGACAGAATGACATCTCATTTATTAATCCTTTCCTCTCATCACTGGATTCTAAGTATTAGTTTAAAATGAAACAGAGCACGGCAGCCAAGAATTAATTCTAAGTTGAGAATGTTTCCTGGAAGTGTAATCCTTGTGTACTAATTTCAAGTGACTAGTTCTAACACATAGTTGTTGATACATTAGGTCTTGAATGAAGGAGGAATTGACTTAACTGGCTTGGGAGGTATTGTTTCTCCAGCCTTAATTTAGATCACTAATTGTACTTTTTCCATTTTTGTCTTTTAGCCCCTCAAAGAAAAGAATGCAGAATGTAACCAATACAGCAATTGCTTTAAGTTTTCTCATTTACTTTATATCTGCGCTCTTTGGGTATCTCACTTTTTATGGTGAGTATATATTCTGTGATTATAGATGACAAATTATTATATAGATGATCTTACATCTGGTACAGGCTTTCTTTCTACCTTTCTTTAGTAAGTTAATTTGTTCAGGCCACCAGAACACAGTGCAGTATTGTGGTGGCTCTAGGGGCCTTGTAAAATTGATTCTGTTTCTCTTAGAAAGATGAATCAAGTTTAAGACTAAAGACTTCATATGAAAAAATTTTTAAACACCTGAGTAAAACTTAGGGACATTAATATCTTCCTGATTCTTTAGTTTTAAAAATTGCATATTCTCTATATTATACTCTAGTTCAGAAGTCTGGGGATCAGGAGAGTGAATCATCCTAATTGTAAAAGGACAAGTTGAAAAAGGAAAGAACTTGACACTGGACTTTAGTTGTGTGCTTAGATGTCAGACATATCTGCCTTCAGACTTAATTATCATAGGATTCATCAGATATGCAGTCTGTGGTTCACCATGACCTTTCTCTTGAATTCCTTTAACCATACTTTAAATTTTATAAAATAAAAGTTAAATTCTCTTTTATTTATTTTGGAAAAATTCCCTGCTTGGTATGTTGGTTTTTTTCCTCTTTTGATAAGAACTTCAGGAAACAATAAAACTTAGAAGTCTAGAACAAGAAAAAAATTGTAAGCTCTCTTGTTTAATTTTCAAACATACTTGTTTAATTTGTGAACAAAGACATTATAAAACAAGTTAAGCTCAGTTTGTCAAGTCCTAAATATACTTTTAAGTTTATGAATGCTTCTGTAACAACTCTGCAGGCCAGTGGATGTTACTCCTTGGGTAATACTTAACTATTAGGACTCTTATTTTTTGGTTGATACTCTAAACACATGTTTCAAGCTTTAGACATCCATGATGACCACTGATGGCACTTTACTTATCTCCCAGAGTTTTCCCAAGTTTTAGGACAGTGTTTACTTGAACTGATACATTTTCTAACTCTCTGGAAAGAATATGCATTTTGAAGTACAGCAAATTTGGCTCCCAAAGTCCTGTACTGTAACTGGCTCTGTGACCTTCAACTCTGTAAGAAAGGGCTAACCACAGAGGGTGATGTCAGGGCAGAGATGAGTTATATGTAAATGCTGGCTATAGTGTCCAGCAGGGGAGTCCTTCGCAAATGCAAGTTACTGCCAGTGGTGTGCTGCTGTTACACTGTCATTGGAAGCAGTGGATGCTAACAAGCTATTTTGTTGAGCGAACACTAAGTGTCAGGTACTTTACATTTGTATTGCCTTACTTAATCCTTGTAACAACTCAACAGTTTTACAAAGTGGTATAGGCTCATTTTTGTTGGCAAATATCTACAGCTAATGAATAATGGAAGTGAGATTTGAATGATGATTTGTCTTTCTGCAAATCCAATGCCTTTATTAGCTGTATTTCCTCGTCAAAAATTATGATATAAAATCCTTCTCTGGTCCCAAGTTTTTGTTACAGTGAACTTATGAGAAAATCTGATTTGGTTAAGATCCAGGCCTTTCTATTCACTGTATGTGTCCATCTATTCATCCATCTATTCATTATTATTGCTTAAACACAAAAGCTGAAGGTTTTCATCATGTAAACAAAATATTTCCTAAATAGAGCTTTATTTCATTATCAAGTAATGATATCTGTGATTTAATCCTATCTCTATAATGCAGATTCTTCAGAAAATTCAAATTTTATGTAATGGAGAAATGCACATTTAAGAAAAATCACACATGCCAGGCATGGCAGCTCATGCCTGTAATCTCAGTACTTGGGAGCCTGAGACAGGAGGATTCCAAGATTGAGGCCAGCAAGTGGTAATTTAGGGAGACCCTATTTCAAGATAAATAAAAAAAGGGCTGGGGGTGTGTAGCTTAGAGGTAAAGTGCCCCTGGACTTAATCTTTGGTTTGAAAGAAAGAGAAGGGGAGAGGAGAGGGAAAGGAGAGAAGGAGGAAAAAATAGAGATAAAGAAAACAATTACAATAGGGAAGTAGATGGTAGATAGCTAGACACACAGATGGAATCATTAAAAGTCATTCCTTTTCCAAAGACGGAAGATGCAGATACTGCCTTGCTCTTCACGATGATTCTTTTTTGCATTTTTAGCCATAACCAAGAAAAACCTTTTCTGGTATGTCTCTATGAGAATAATAAGAGCTTTCTGTCTTGTGGAAAGAAATTGTTAGTTGGGCCTAAGATCTTATCAGAAGGGCTAGCCTGAAGTTAAAACTTTTGATTCATCTTTTTAGATAAGTAATTGAAGCCCAGAGAGTTAAGTGACCTGTCACGGAATTAAAGGCAGGTTTCCTGAATACTGATCCAGTATTCTTTCTGTTACATTATGATAATCTTTGTAAACTTCCTACGCTGTTTGGCAGTGTGTATTAAACAGGACAGCCTCATGCCTTCCGTGGTGTACAGAACTTGTAGAGACCACCAGCAGGTCCTTTCTGAGATTTGGAGAGATTTATTGGGATCCAGAGAAGCCTGTTGTGCTCTATCCCTTACATATGTTAAGGCTCAGTTAAGAACACAGAATGACTGGCTCAGAAGAAAGGCTTTCATCCTAGGAAAAGAGAAAGTGGACATGTGACATATATCTTGAATTTGTAATCAATCTAGTTCCTCGGGCTTCTAGAGCTGCTTGGACTCCTTTATCCACAACTCCCAAGATTAAGTTAATATCTAATTTTTGTCAGATTAAAGGGACCTATAAATATTATGTAGATGAATAGTGTTGGCTCTAATTGCAGATGTTAAAGCATTATGTGGTGATGAAGAGAAGTGTTCCTCTGGTGAGCCAGGTCAATGCCCAAATGTTGCATAATAACCAGACCTTTTAAAGTCTATGAGGTTGTTAAGCAAGAAGTGTTAATAGCTCACTTTATGATTCAGAAAATGGAAGTAAAATAGTTTGCCATGTTTCTCCAAAGACTCACAAGTATCTCACGGATTTGGAAATGGAATCCAGATTTCCTGGCTCTTCCTAGTTTCCTGCTTCATCCATTAGTCCCATATTGTGTGAATTTTGTCCATATACTTTAGACAATCCATTTATCTCCGATTTCCATTATCGCTAGTCTAGTTCAGAATCTTATTACCTGTCAGTGATTTTGAAAGTAGCCTTCCCACTGTTATCCCTGTTTTGGGTTTCTTCTTCCTGCCTGTGCTTCTTTAGTTGTGATCACAATATACCCCTCTTCCTAAGTCGTTATCGCATCTCTGTAACGTGCCATTGAGTCTAAGCCCTACAGGGGCTGCATCACAGTCTTCCGTGCCCGTCCAGCCTGGTCCCAGCGCCTCTTGGTTCACGGTATTTCAGCCGGGGCGGTGCTTCGTGAGCTTCGCATTTCCTCACACATGCGCATTCCATTCACCCCTTCAAGGCGCTGCCTGCGCTGCTCCCCACTTTTAGATAAGCTCTTCCCCACATCTTTGAATGTCAGCACACATTCATTGACTCACTTATGTTCCCAGTAACTCTTTTGGTCTAGAGCAGTTGCTAGTAACTCGTAATGGGATTTGAACATTGCTCAGTGGTGTCCATCCGGAATCGCCATAGCTCTTGGTTTAGACCTCCTTCGGCCACTTACGTGTTTTATGTGTGTATACACATTCTGTTATGTCTCTGTGTGCTTGTTTCTCTCTCCTTTAAATGTTAAGGTCCTTGAAAGCAGAGATGTATTTGGATTTTTTAACTTCCCCTAAAGCATCCTTTTCACATCCTTGCATTAGTCAACTTTTGATCACTGGGACCAAAATCCCTCACAAGAGCCAGGTGTGGTGGCGCACGCTTGTAATCCCAGCGCTTGGGAGGCTGAGACAGGAGGATCGCACAGGTTCAAAGCCAGCCTCAGCTACTTTGTGAGGCTCTCAGCAACTTAGTGAGACCCTGTTTCCAAATAAAGTATAAAATAGGTCTGAGAGTATAGCCTGGAGGTAGTAAGCCCCTGGGTTCCACCCCCAGTACCACCAAAAAAAAAAAAAAAAAAAAAAAAAAAAAAAAAAAAAAAAAAATCACTGCCCAAAGGCCTCACCTCCGAAGCTCTTTGTGGGGGAGATCATGCTTTCAACTCATGAGCCTCTTGGGGGTATCCCAGAGCCAAACCATAGCAGACCTGCACTCTCTAACGGAACGCACTGTGCTGAGTACAGACTGACCTTCACCACAGGCACAGAGCTGCCACGTCTAAGCACCAGCTCGCTGCTGCTTCTGGCCTGGGGCGAAGGAGACACTGAGCGTGGAAGAACACTGAGGCTGAAAACCGGTGAGCCCGCAAAAGCCCGCCTGTCGCCTGCCTTGCTCGGCAAGCCATTTCCCTGGCAATTCCTTCTCTCTTTCATGGAATCCACAGATGAAATGCGGACGATGTCATGTGCACAAAATTCTATGAGATTCGAAAAAAAGAATGTGATATTGAGAAAAAGGTCCTAGTTTGAGCACCAACAAACATTAGGTTTACATCTTTGCCAGCTCCGCCCCTCAGTGTGTGATCTTAGACAAGTGATTTAAGTCTTTGTAACTATTTACCTGGCTCATACTGTCACAGGCACCAGACTCATCAATGCATGTGAAAACACTTTGTTCCAAACCTGCTGGTTGTGGGAAAGCTCTAAAGAGATATTTTTAAATACACATTCATTTTTATAATTTTGGAGATGCTGTCTATCCTGGTTTCTAATTTCATTAAAAGATAAAAAAAAATAGGACTATACTTTCAGGAATATATTTAAGCTGGGCATGGTGGCACATGTTTGGGGGGCTGACACAGGAGGATCACAGGTTCAAGGTGAGCCTCAGGAACTTAGTGAGACCCTGTTTCAGAATTTCAAAGAAGAGCTGAGCTTGGTGGTACATGCCTGTAATCCCAGTATTTGGAAGTCTGAGACAGGAGTTCAAAGCCAGCCTCAGCAACTTAGTAAGTCTCTCAGCAACTTAGCAAGACCCTGTTTGCAAATAAAAAATAAAATACGACTAGGAGCATAGCTTGGAGGTAGAAGGCCCTGGGTTCCATCCCCAGTACCACACACAAAAAAAGAAAAGATGAAAGAAAGAAAAGAGAGAAAGAAAGAAAGAAAAGAAAGGAAAAGAAAAGAAAAGAGATAACAGGACTGAGGGTATATACGGAGTAGACTACCCCTGGGTCCAACCCCCAGTGCCACACACATGAAAAGAATATATTTAAATAATGTCTTTGTGTTTTATAGGATAGGGAAAAGGCCAGAGATGGATTTGATAATGGGAATCTGAATCTATTAACATCCATTAGTGCAATGGAAAATTATTTTGCCATTGACATCTTAGTGCATAGTTTATAATGTGATTCTCATTATTGTTTTCTTATTTACAGACAAAGTGGAGTCAGAATTACTACAAGGTTATAGTAAATACTTGCCACATGATGCTGTTGTCATGACTGTGAAGCTATGCATACTATTTGCTGTGCTTTTGACGGTCCCTCTAATCCACTTCCCTGTAAGTACGCTGAAGGGTTTTGTTGCTTCATGTAGTGGCTCCCTAATACGGCAACACTAATTCTTTGCAGACTAGAGCCTTTGAATCACATCGAGCCTTGTATATCTCATTCATTTGTCAAGTAATTGATCAAAGACCTCATGCATATGGCCCCACGAAAGCACAAAAATAACAGTAAACCACTAAGCTAATTTGTGCTTTCTGAGATTGAGTTTAGATGTATGCTTTCCCACAACATTGTTTCCAATTTAGAGACTATAATTCTTCTAAAGACTTGGGGTTTTTCCCCTTCTCTGTATTCTGTTTTCAGAAGAATGAGCACGAAGAGGAAAAGTCAAGTCAGCAAAAATAAGCTCCTGCTAGTTTATTGGGGATTTATTTTCACACAGACATGCTAGTTTAATCTTAGTCAAAATATTTTATTTGCTCCAGAATTGTAATGCAAGGGTCACAACAGATTTCCCTTCTGTATTTAGTTACTGTTATACATAAGGATCTTAAGACTTTCTGAGAAAGTGAAAAGAAACTGGCTTTGGGTATAAATGCTTGTGCATGGATGCCTTGAGTCTTGCAGTCAGTTTTTGAGGACCAGGCCTTCAAGATAGGTTGTTCCTCCCTGCATACACCGCAGTGCCAGGGATCCAACAGGGGCCAAGCTTCTGTAGGACATAATCCCTGCTGTTCACCTTAGCA
Organism: Muscardinus avellanarius; assembly: GCF_963383645.1. NCBI lineage: Eukaryota > Metazoa > Chordata > Mammalia > Rodentia > Gliridae > Muscardinus > Muscardinus avellanarius. The sequence goes on from NC_137798.1 coordinate 66,073,033, forward strand.
GTGGTCAGTGTAATGAACCATTCTTCATATTTACCATGCTGTGAACAGATAAAACAGTAAATTGTACTTCTTTCTCATGACATGATTTCTTATGCTATTTTAAACCTTTTTTTGGTTAAATTTAATGAAAAAAACCTTTGAGATCTCATGACATGGTGTTATTGTTAGATTTTTTTTAATTATCCAAACTAAGAAACTGCCCTTGAGGTGTTTTTTCTAGAATGAAAGCAAAATAATTTTTATGAGGTCACATAGAAAGTTTTATGTCAACACTTAGTTTATGTGTATAAACACTTGATAGTAATAGTGTATGCTATATTTTTGGAATCTAAATGGCTTAGAGACAAGGTTACCATGGTTACCATGCATGTGTTTCTCTAAGCAAATATTTTGCCTTTGATGCTTCCTCCTTGCTTAAATTCATTTCCTTTTCTCTTCTACAGGCCAGAAAAGCTTTAATGTTGATGTTTTTCTCCAATTTTCCATTCTCGTGGATTTGCCATTCATTGGTCACTCTAGTACTCAATATCATCATTGTTTTACTTGCACTGTATGTTCCTGACATTAGAAATGTGTTTGGTGTAGTTGGTAAGTTTCCATTTTAAAAACATTTGCATAATAAAATGGATAAAGATGTCATTCCACCTCATACCAGAATCCAACATCTTCTTTTTCTTCCTTCCAACTTACAGGTGCCAGTACATCAACCTGTTTGATTTTTGTATTCCCAGGACTGTTTTATCTTAAACTTAGCAGAGAGGATTTTCTCTCATTGAAAAAGCTTGGGGTAGGTTGTTTTTGTTTACTTCATTTAAAACTTCTACACTAAGCCAGGCGTGGTGGCGCACCCTTGTAATCCCAGTACTTGGGAGGCTGAGACGGGAGGGTCGCAGGTTTGCAGCCAGCCTCAGCTACTGAGTGAGACCCCCCTGCAAGTTAGTGAGACCCTATTTCAAAACAAAGAATAGCATTAGGCCGGGGATGTAGCTCAGAGGTAATATGCCTCTGGGTTCAGTTCCCAGTACCATTAAAATAAATTTTAATTTATACTCAAGGAAATAATTTGTCATTTTATATTATTTTATATACATTAAAATTAATATATCACAAAATATAAAATATGCTATTGAAAAGGATGAAGGTGTACAAAATACTCTTAATTTTTCTTTATTTTTTTTATTTTCACAGGCTCTTGTTTTGCTCATCTCTGGAATTTTGGTTGGAAGTTTTAGTTTAGCACTCATCATTTTTGATTGGATTAATAAATGAAAGAAATCTTTTCCTACCTCTTATGAAGAATAATTTACTTCCATTAGCAAGAAAGAATAATTCCAGGAGGAATCTTGGATGAAAAACACATTTTTATGAAAATTATTTACAGAAAATCAGAAGAATACAATGGCAGTGTGTAGGGGGAAATAGAAATATGGTAATTCAGTCAAAATAAGAAACTCAAAATGCCCTTAAATATATTGAATCAATATTTCATTTGGGACTTTTAAAAAATTAAAAGATCAGCTATGCATGGTGGTGTACTCTGATAATCCCAGCATTTGGGGGGCTGAGACAGGATGATCACCGTTCGCACACAGCCTCGGCTACTTAGTGAGGCCCTTTGCAGTTCACTGAGACTCTGTTTCAAAGTAAGAATAAAAAACAGGGCTGGGTGTGTAGCTCAGAAGTAGAATTCCCCTGGGTTCCATCCCCAGTACTGAAACAAACAAACAAACAAACAAAAAGACCATTATTTTATAAGAGCTTTTTTTTTTTTAAATGGTACTGGGGGTGGAACCCAGAGGCTTTTCTACCTCCAGGCTATATTCCCAAATTTATTTTATATTTCATTTGGAAACAGGGTCTCACTAAGTTGCTGAGAGCCTTACTAAGTAGCTGAGGCTGGCTTTAAATCTGTGCAATCCTCCTGTCTCAGCCTCCCAAGCACGGGGACTACAAGCGTGCGACACCATGCCCGGCTTTTTAAGAGTTTTATGTTTTCACAAATATTGAGCAGTAGGTACAGAGAATTCCATATACCTCTTGCCTTCAACACAGCCAGTTTGCTCTATTGTTAGTGCTGTGTGTTAGTGTGGTGTATTTGTTACACTTATGAGCCCATAGTGAAACATCATCGCTAAAGTCTGCAGCTTACTTTTAGTCCATCTGTGGTCACCGCTAGCCGCCGTCATGTTGTGCTGGCTCCATAGCCTTGCCTCTTCCAGAAGACCATGTGATCGGGATCATTTTGCCCATATTTTAATCAGGGCAATATTACCTAATTGTTGAGCTAGAAGCATTCTTTGTTAATTTTGGATGCATATATTTTCTGTGTGTGTGTGTGTGTGTGTGTGTGTGTGTGTGTGTGTGTGTGTGGTTCTGGGGGTGGAACCCAGAGGCTTTCTACCTCTAGTAGTATGAATCCTTTTCAAACTGGCTTCTTTCATTTACCAATGTACAATTGCGTTTTTTCCATGTCTTTTTGTAGCTTGATAGTTCTTTTCTTCCTGACAGTATTCCAAATGATACTGCACTGTATGGATGTACCATTTACCTTTTATCTAGGAGAATGTCCATTTACCTGTTAAAGACCTTTTGATTGCTTCCAAATATTAGCAATTAAGAATAAAAATCCTATAAGTCTTGTGGACATGGTTTTAGCTTCTGGGAATAAATACCAAGAAGCATAGTTGCTGCATTGTATGGCGAGTTTATTTGGTTTGGGTTTGGTTTACAATGCTAGGGATCCAGACCAAGGCCTTGTGGGTGCTAGACAAGTGTTTACCAATGAGAAACTGCCAGCTGCCTTCCAGAGTGCTTGTAACATTTCACATTCTCATCAGTAGTGAACAAAAGTTCCAATTTCACATCCTCTCCTGCATTTATTTGGTGGTGTGACTGTTTTGAATTTTTGCCACTGTAATAGGTGTGGAGTAGTATCTCATTGTTTTGTTTTGTGGTACTGGGGCTGGAACCCAGGAGCATTCTACCTCTGAGCTACACACACCCCCACCAGCCCTATTTTTTATTCTTTATTTTGAAACAGGGTCTCACTGAGTTGCAAAGAGCCTCACTAAGTAGCTGAGGCTGTCGGTGAGCCGCGATCCTCCTGTCTCAGCCTCCCAAATGCTGAGATTACAAGCGTGCGCCACCACGCTCGGCTCATTTTTTTTTTTTTAATTTGCAGTTCCCTAAAAACATGTTGATTATCATCACATGCATATCTGACTTCTGTATATCTCTTTTGAAGATGTCCTTTAAACACTTTTTCCCATATTTTAATCAGGGCAATATTACCTAACGGCTGAGCTTAAAGCATTCTTTGTTAATTTTGGATGCATATATTTTCTTTTTTGTGTGTCTGTTTGGTACTGGGGGTGGAACCCAGAGGCTTTCTACCTCCGGGCTATACTCCCAGACCTATTTTCTATATTATTTGGAAACAGGGTCTCACTAAGTTGCTGAGAGCCTCACTGAGTAGCTGAGGCTGGCTTCGAACCTGTGCCATCCTCCTGTCTCAGCCTCCCAAGCGCGGGGATTACAAGCATGCACCGCCATGCCCGGCTTGATGCATATCTTTTCTAAGATATGTCCTATAAAATTTTTTCTTACTCTCCACTATTGCTGAGTATAATTTCATTGTGTGTGTATACCGCAGTTGTTTAATCCATTTAATCTGTTAGTAGATACCTTGGCTGGTTCCATAGTTTGGCTCTTGTGAATTTTGCTGCTATAAACATGCGTGTACATGTATCACTATAATATTCTGACTTCAGTTCCTTTGCAATGGTTCTCAGGAGTGTTATAGGTGGGTCATATGGTGGTTCTATTCCCAGTCTTCTGAGGAACCTCCACACTGATCTCAGTAGCAGCTAGACTAGTTTGCAGTCCCACTGACAGTGTTAGAGTTTCTATTTCCCCACATCCTCATCACATTTATCACTGTTTATATTCTTGATAATTGGTAGGAAAATGGATGGAATTAGAAAATATTATGCTAAGTGAGATCAGTCAGTTTCAGAAATTGAATAGTTGTGTGCTTTCTCTCAAATGTGGGAGCTAGAGAGAAACTGGGTAACAAAAGAGACCCCAAATAAAGAAGGAGAGACTCCAGAGGAGTGATGGGAAGGGCCTAGGGGCGGAGAGGAGATGGCGATGTAATGAAGGTAACAGTTTAAATAATGCCATGTACCTATGCAAAGTTATCAATGCCAGTCTCGATGACATACGCAGAGAAGGGGGGACCCACGGGGAGATCCACCAAGTGCTGTGTGCATGTATATTCCTATCACTCTGCGTACCTCAGTGTGATGTATAATTACAGTACACCAATAAAAGTTTTTTTCCTTACTCTGTGACTCTCCTTTTAATTCTCTTAAGAGTATATTTCAGAGCAAAAGTTGTTTTTTTGTGTGCTACTTGTGGCTTAACTCAGGGGCATTCTACAATCAAGCTACTACCCTACCCCTTTTTATTTTATTTTATTTATTTTTTTTTTTTAATTTTTTTGGTGGCACTGGGGTTCCTGGAAGCCCTTCTACCTCCGGGCTACACTCCCAGACCAATTTTATTTTTGGAAACAGGGTCTCTTAAGCCAGCGCTGCTGGCTTCGAACCTGTACGATCCTCCTGTCTCCGCCTCCCAAGCGCGGGGATTACAAGCGTGCGCCACCACGCCCGGCTAGCCCTTTTTATTTTTCATTTAAAAAAAATTTTTTTTTCCACTAGGTTACTGAGGTTCTCACAAAGTCGATGAGGCTGGTTTCAAACCCGCGATCCTCCGGTCTTACACTACCAACTACTGAGATTACAGACATGTGCCACCACGCTTGGCTATTTATTTTTAAGAAATCAGCATATTAAGTTTATATACAAAATTTACTCTTAGCTTATGAATAATGTCAACATCAATCACTAATGATGGAACGTTCAGAGTATTCCATATATTCCACAGCATTTATCTTGTCCTGCTTCCAAATCTTGTCTAAAAACTTTTGAAGTTTTTCTCTTGTTTATTATGTGAACTTGAAATTTTTCTGGGCTTTTTTAGTTTTTCACTAAAATATGTAGCATTCTACCCGACGAGCAGAGACGAATATTGGTCATTTATATCATATTTTGCTTGAAGATTATACATCACCTCAGTTTTCCCATTAAGATTTTGGTTGGAAGCCTGAAGGTAGGGCTTAGTATTCCCACATGGCTAGCTGCTTACAGAAGCCTGGGTGTATCAGTAAAAATGGAATCCTACCCCGTCTCATGTAAAGTAGGGGATTGCATGCAAAATGCCCATTTGTGTATAAGGAAATGTGCGCTTTTGCAGGTGCCTCTAGCTTCCCACTTTGGAAACAGGCTAGCAAACTGACAACAGAGCATCTCTCTTGAGAAGCTCCCAGAGATCCTTTTTAACTTGAGACCAGTATGGTGGGATGGGAAAAGGCCAAGCTTTTGGGTTACAAAGACTTGGATTGAGAGCTCATTGACAGGCATACAACTTAACCTCTCTTAAGCCTCCACGTTCAAATCTGTAAAATGGAGTTAACACTATGATACAGGGCTGTATTAAGAAGAAGTCAGATGCAGACCATAATAGGCTTGATTTTTTTTGTGTGTGTGGTATTGGAGATGGAACCTAGGGACATTCTACCTCTGAGCTACACCCCCAGCCCTATCTTTTATTCTTTATTTTGAAACAGGGTCTCACTGAGTTGCAAAGGACCTCATTAACTGAGGCTGTCTGCAAACCACAATCCTCCTGTCTCAGCCTTCCGAATGCTGGGATTACAAGCGTGAGCCACCACGGCAGGCTCAAAATAGGCTTTCTTAATGGGTTTGCTGTCTGTCCCCTTTTTCTGATCCCTTCCTGGACCTGTAAAAATAAAACTGCTTTCAACCAAGGACATGGAAGCATATCTTGGGTTTTTTCATCTTCCATCATGCACAACTGTTATCCTCGGGGTCTTTTTCTAGCCCCCAGTCACTGGGGAGCTGGTCCCCAAAGCACAGTTTTTAGTGATTTCCCACAGTTCTACCCCAGCTGCGCTCTTCTACTAATGCCTTCCTGAAGCCAGGGCCCAGCCCAGTACCTCTTCCCCTGTGGCTCCAGAGCACCTCAGGGGAAACCCTCTGTTTATGAAATTATGGATCCAAAGGCATATAGGTATTTAGCTGCTTAAATAAATCTTAACTCCAGTGATACCAAAGTGACCCTAAATCTATAACAGATGCTGGGATGCCCCCTGGGGCAAATACTAAGTGTGATGACAGCTGAGTATCAATTAATACACTTGTCACCTTCTCCTGAGATAGTTTCTTGGGAGATTTAGTGAAAGAGACAAATAACCTATAGAGAGCCCTGCACAGAGCTCAGTTAATACCAAGAAAAGTGATTTGCGGACTTGTCGCTTTTATTTTACCTTAATGTCCCACCTTATCTACTTGTCTGATTGGAGTCACAACATTCTCTTTGAGTTTGGAGGAAGCTAGTCAGTGGCTGGTGAGAACAGTGTCCCTTTCTCTAGAATGACCACAAAACCTTGTTCCAGTGTCCCTCGGCATTTTTTTTTTTTCCACCCTGGGAAATATGGGCCTTCTCCTTATGAGCTTACTGTTCATAATTTATTAGGTAATAACTATTTAAAACAGACTAAGTAAAGCACAAAATTATACTTTTCTAACATTTGGAGACTTGTTTGCTAAATTAAAAGTCAAAATACCAAGATTATAAATTACTTTCATATGTTGAATGTTTAAGTTGTACTTTTTTTTTTTTTTTTTTACAAAATGTATACTCAGGAGCTTAGCGTTTAAATGGTTAACACAAGCCTTTGAAGTTAACACTCCATTAAGATGAATGGGGGTAATTCACACCTCTGCTGGTGCTGCTGTTATTTCTGTCTGGCCCGAAAACAGGACAGCAGTGGGGTGATTTACTGTGCTCAGGCCCTTGAAACACCCTAGGTCTGGAAATCTTTGTTGTATTTTCCTTCCCTTTTTCCATCTAGCGGCAGGATCTGAAATTCACCTCCATCTAGGCACATAACCGAGGTCCTGAAAGCACCCTACATTTTCTGCTACCTGGCAGTTCTGAATGTGATATTTGTTTGACCCTGACCATAAAGTTTCTTCTTCCCTCAGTGTTTTACAAACTTTAACTCAGTAGCTGGTAGAGCTGCCAGAAGAAAAGCAGGAACAGTTCTTTTTGTTTGTTTGTTTGTTTGTTTGTTTGTTTGTTTTTGTTTTTTTGTGCGTCTGAGGTTGGAACCCAGGGGCGTTCAACCTCTGAGCTACACCCCCTGCCCTATTTTTTATTCTTTATTTTGAAACTGGGTCTCACTGAGTTGCGGGTGCCTCACTAAGTAGCCAAGGCTGTCCGCGAACCGCGATCCTCCTGTCTCAGCCTCCCGAATGCTGGGATTACAAGTGTGCGCCACCACGCCTGCTAAGGGAACAGTTCATTTTCAGGTAAACTTTCGATGTGCTTTTTAACGGGTTATGAGGTCACCTCTGGCCTTCGTGTGCTCCTAAAAGCATTTTCATTTTTACACAATCTCATGTTCTTATTTGCCTGCATATAAAGAAAGCATCTACCTTTAAGAACTTTTTTCTTCCCCATATTCCTGGGGTGCTGAGCAGACATCAGCCAGGAAAGACTCCTTCCTTTCCCACTGTGTCTTTTGCCTTGGTACTGTTTTGTGTTTGAAATGTGCTTTTCATCCCTTGCAAGTGCTGCGACCCTTTGACCCTGAAAAGGTTTGTGTCAGAGCCCAGGAATAAGGTTATCTTATCACAAATAAAACGGAGAACATTGTGTGAGATATTAATGAGTTTGAAATATCTCTTTAATACGAACAGATTTTTCTTTTCTTTTCCTGGCCCTGCAGCTTGCAGGATCGGGTTTCTGGGTAATCTGTGGGTATCAGGGTGTAGACAGTGTTTCTGTTCTGTTGTCCGCAGTGCTGACATTGCCAGTACAGTGCGTAGAGACAGAGACGGATGCTAGAAACAGAGGGACTGGAAGGGAATTAACTTTAACTTGTTTTTCTTCTTGGCATAGGAACAGTACTCTGTGGCTGCCTTAGGATTAGCCCTGTGTTGAACAGATTTTGCTTCCTCCACATTTTTCTGCCTCAATTTTAGATGTCATTGTGTTTGACCTCTGAATGTCCCCAAAGTGTTGATAGTACTCAGAAATGTGTTTTCCCTAATTTAAATGCATAATCTCTTCATTCTTCTATCAGTGTCCTCCTACTGTCTTTTCATGATGGGGTAGGAAAACAAAATGTGGTAAGGGATGAATGGAGATGTTTTGGATATGGTTTCCTCACTAGTCAGAATTCTCTTTTTCTATTTCTCGCTCTTGCTGAACAATCCAGCGTATGCTTTTACTATCATGATGATCTGGGTCCTTGGCCACTGGGCTGTCAATCAAAACAAGCATCCACGGAGCAGGAAGACTGGTCTTGGCTGGTGGCCAGGTGGCCAGGTGGGCGTGAGAGCCTTCTTTGCCTGTGAGACAAAGTAGAGAGTGGAGAGGGGATCTGCATTGCCAGGGGTGGGCGTGTGGACAGATGGCTGAAATGTTATTGTATAATGTTATTTCATGCCATGAAGATGCTATAAAGAAAGAAGACTTGCAGAGAAATGTTTTCCACTTGTTTGAGTGTCTGTGTATTCTATCTAGTGTTTCTCAATGACCCATGCACAGTAAGGGCCTGGCTCACTCACCATTCAGAATATTCACTGAGCACGTATGTCCTAGGAGTGGTGCTACTCCTAAGGCTGGAACGCTAAATAATATATATATATCTTACCTGAGAAGAGCTCAAATATAACTCTGATTTTTCCAGCTGAACCTTCTCAGATGTGCTTGATAAGTAAAACAGCCAAGGAAAAATTATATATGTATGCACCCACATATATGTATAGCTTATATATATACATATATGTATATATGCATATGTGTAATTTTATATGTTTATTATACATGTTTAATTTTTTCGTTGTTCTGGGGATTGAACCCAGGGGCCTTCTACCTCTGAGCTACAACCCTAATTCTTTTCTGTTTTGTTTTTGCTTGCTTGCTTGTTTTGAAACAGTCTCTCTAGGTTGCTGAGAATCTCACTAAGTTTCTGACACTGGTCTGGGTCTGCAATCCTGTGTAAAGAACTGGGATTACAGGCATGTGCCACCATGTCTTGCTACATATGTATACTTTAAAGAGGTTTGGAGTCAAACTTACTTTATATTCATATCCCAGCTGTGCATCGTTCTCATTTTTAACAAGGTACTTTCATTCTCTCAGTTTGCTGAGGAATTTTACTATTTGAAGAGCGAGTTTTTGTCTCTACCAGGGGAAATATACCTTGTTCTTCTAGTTAGATTATGATATTTTTGGGGAGAGCTTGAGTAAGTTGTTGAGGGCTGACTATACACACACTTTATTTGACTGTTTTCAAAGCACATGGGTTCCAACCCTATATTGCTTCTCCTTTCTCTTGTCTACTGCAAGCACTTTGCCGGCTGTCTGATCAGGAAACAATATTCTAGAGATACCCAGATCGGTACATTTGTTCTCACTACTGATGTATTCTTCTCCATAATACTGATGTATTCTCAATTTGTATTGCCTTACAATATATATTATCAATGTTTTCTGACTTTACACCAGCTTTTTAAGTAATAACATTATACTCTGAGAACATAAAATATGTGGTCAACAATAGCTCCAGGCCAAGTGAGCTGCTGGATTCCTGGGACCCTGCACTTAGGCTGTTGATTTACATTTTTAAAGTATGAGATATGCTCTAGTTTGAATCTTAAATGTCTCCCAAAGGCCCATGTGCTAAAGATGTAGTCCCCAACTTGATGCTTTTGGGAGGAGGTGGGAGGTGGGAATTCTACCACTGGACCACCCATGCCCCTTGACAAGGAAGTAGTTGAGACTTTAAGAGGTGGGGCCTCACAGGGGATTGTGGGAGCCTGTCTCTTTCCTCTTTTACTTCCCCACTGCCATAAAGTGAGCATCTTCCTCCACCACGTGCTCCCACTGTGATATACTTCCTTGCCAGGGGCCAAAAGGCTATGGGACCAGCTGACCAAAAGATGAAATCTCCAAAATGACGAACCAAAATAAACCTGGTTTTTTTTGTTTTGTTTTGTTTTGGGGGGGGTTGGGAATTGAACACAGGGACTTTTTCCTCCAAGCTATATTTCCAGCCCTTTTTATTTTTTATTTTAAAACAGGGTCTCCCAAAGTTGCTAAGAGTCTTGCTAAATTGCTAAAGCTGGTCTCATACCTGTGATCCTCCTGTCTCAGCCTCCCAAGTATCGGGATTACAGGCGTGCACCACCACAGTGCCTGGCTAAACTTTCCTTTATTGATTTATTTATTTATTTAAGTTGAATGTCTCAGGTATATTTTACAGTGACAAAGCTAACCTATACACACGTAGATGCCCGTGTGTGTCTATGTGTGTGTGTTTTCTCTGTGTTAAATTTCATCTTTTTAGCCAGGTGTGGTGGCGCACACTTGTAATCCCCGCGCTTGGGAGGCAGAGACAGGAGGATAGCACTGGTTCGAAGCCAGCCGCGCTGGCTTAAGAGACCCTGTTTCAAAAATATAAAATAGGTCTGGGAGTGTTGCCTGAAGGTAGAAGGGCTTCCAGGAACCCCAGTACAACCAAAAAAAAAAAAAAAAGATAAAAATATCAAAGAAGACAAGACTACGGAGCCCTGCGGCCCACCACTAGAAACATTCTTCCAAGCTGCTCTGCATCTATTGTTTTGGTGGTTGTTAACATTCCTGTGGTGTCATGTAAGCTGCCTTTCCACACCCTGCCCCAAACATCCCACAGATGGTAGGTACAACCTAAACTTTCACCTATATTCTGTATTTCTAGTGGCCTCAAGACACCTCTGCTTGGATGTTCCACAGTCACTTCAAACTCAACATGCCTTGGTGTCTGTTCCTCCCCATTTCCGTCTGCCCTCCCAACTGGACGTCTTGCTCCAGTCCTACTATCGGTTCATATTGTTGTATAGAAATGTCTCTCCGATCCAGCGCTCCCTCCGTATCCTCCATGGCCTCCCATCTTGCTTACGGTGGAACCTATGCCGTGGTCAGCAGGCTCAGTTCTGCTAGTACCCACCTGTTTCTCCAACCTCATTTTGTATCTATCTTCTATTCTTTTCCAACGTGGGCCTTTCTGTCCCTTGAATGCACTAAGCTGGCTCTTATTCATTTTGTATGTTGAAACATTTTTTTCAAAGACTCTTGCAAGCCTAGATCCTCCTCATTCAAGCCTCAGGTCAAACATCAGCCCCTTCTCTGATGGCCTTACGGTCCCCAACGTGTGGTCATGCTTTGTAACTTTATTCCTTATAGCAGTCACTCCTAGAAATCTTTATGCCTTTGTTGTCTGTCCACTAGAATGGAAGTTGGGTAAAACAGGGACTCTCTGTCTGTTCATCACCAAATCCTTGTAGCCTGAACAGAGCCCAGGGCTCTGGAGTGTTGCGTGAACGTATAAAGAAACCTAATGGGCTTTTCACTCTAGGTCCCCATCTGCTGCTGTGTCAGTTCTTCCTTTCAAATGTCTCTTACATTTGCTCTTATCCTACCGTTGACCTCCTAAAGATCCCTACATAAATCCAACATTTTATCTCTTTGTGCCTGGGTTATTGCAGTGACACTCAACTCAGACTGCCCTTTAGGATCACTTGGGGAACTTTCCAAAAACTACTGTCTGGGTTCCACCCCAGCCAATTAAGTCAGAATCTGTGCAGGGCAGGACCCAGGCATCCATATATATTTTTAAACCTTCCCAGATAGCTCTCATACTAACACTGGATTGCTCTATCAGCCTTCGAGCACCTGTCTCTAGTCCATTTTATCTGTTACTGTATTTGGGTCTCCTTGGAATCCTGCTTTCATAATACTCCCCTGCTCAAGGAGCCACGTGGCTCCTTCTGCTCACCACAATAATTTGATTCCCCTGCCTCATCTATAAGGATTATATATACCTTCATTTATATATTATGTATATACTCTAATATATATATATGTATATATATATACATCTATATATTTGTATATATAATCTCTCTGTGTACAGAGAACACTATGCCAACTATATATAATGTATATAATTCCTCTCTCTATATATATGGGTATATATGGATGTATATATATGTATGTATATGAAAAGAGAAAGAAAATGAGCTAGAGAAAGAAAACATACTCTGGAGCTGTTGCTATCTGGAACTTGATTTGCCTTTCACTACTTTGCCTCCATATTTTTTCCAACCTTCTCTCCCCACCCCGACTTACTCTTCTCCCGGCTCCCACTTGCACATGCGCAGAAGGCCCTTCTCGCTCTAATCTACATATCCACATGCTTCCTGCTCTTCATGTCCCAGCTTAGATCTGTCTGTAAAGGCCTTATTCTCTACTCCAACCTACCTTTTATTATGATTCTTTGGTCTATTTCATTAGTCCTTTAACGTCTTTTTCATTTTTTCATATATTGCTTTTGTAATTCATTTTTTGAATAGGTGATATGTATATGGCACAAATTCAAAATTTATAAAATTACTTCCCTCCACTTCTGTCCCAATCACACAATTTTCCTCCTTGTAAACCATCACTTTTACAACTTTTTATATCCTTCCAAATATATTTTGTGTCTGCTTGTATAGAGAGAAAGCATACACAAATACACTTACACAAATGTTGGCATATGACCAGAAGTCCTCTATAACTTACCTTTTCTTAACTTCTTTTCAGTTAACACAGTGGGGTTCTTTTTATAGTAGCTTATTACAAAAACAACAAAAAATGTGTTTGCCTTCTAAAGAAACTTAGAAGTATAGTACCATATCAATAGTGTGTATGCTGTGCAGCAGATATCTGGACGTTTCCATCTGGTGTGGCGAAGGCCCTGTGCCCACTCATCAGCTCCCCACTTCCCCGCAGCATGGCAACCACCGCTCTCCTTTCTGTTCCCTTGAGTTTCCCTCCTTGAGCAGGTGCTTACAGTGGCCCCCTTACGTAGCAGCATTTAGCCGCCTCGTGCAGTGGTATCTCGTAGTGTTTGTCCTTTTGTGGCCGACTTGTTTCAGTTCGCCCAGTGTTCTCACATTTCATCCAGGCTGAAGCATATGGCAGGGTTTTCTTTTTTAAATGCTGAACAACCTTTCTTTGTCTATATCACAGTTTCTTTATTCATCTGCAAGTGGGCATTTAGGTCTCCTGGGCTTATAGATAATGCTGCAGTGATTATAGGAGTATAGACATCTCTCTGAGATTCTGCTTCCAACTATTTTGGATAGATGTCCAGAAGTAGGATTGCTGGGTCGTGTGGTAGTTCTATTTTGAATGTTTGGAAGAATCTCGTTTTGTTTGCCATGACAGCTGTCCCACTGACATTCCCACCAACAGTGCATAGGGTTCTAGTTTCTCCAACCTCCTGGCCTGCATTTGTTCTTCTCTGCCTTTTTTTTAAACAGCTGTCCTTACAGGTGTGAAGTGGTATCTCATTGTGGTTTTATTTTATATTTACTTGATAATTGGTGAGGGTAAGCATCTTCATATAACAGCCCTTTATATTCTTCTTTGGAAAAATTTCTAATCAGGTTTTTTGCCCATTTATTTAGTGGGTTTTGTTGTTATTGTTACTGAGTTGTAATTGTTCTTTATGTATTTTTGAATATTACCCCTTATCAGGTGTATGTTTGCAAATATTTTCTCTCAATCTATAGGCTGCCTTTTTATTTTGTTGGTTGTTTCTTTTGCTATGCAAAGCTCATATATTTAATTAGTTCAAGATTCTACATAGATTCCCAAAGTGGGCAATACTGCCTCTTGCAGGCACTAGAACAAAATGTAGATACATTAAAAAAAAAAAAAAAACCAACCAATTTGTCACTGTATCTTTCTGTTTATTCATCTAAATAATTAGGCAGATTTCTAAGAGGGTGCTTAGTAATTTTATTTTAAAAGGGGCAGTAAGCCCCCAGTACTTGGGAGGCTGAGACAGTAAGATCCAGGTTCGTGGCCAGCCTCAGCTATTTAGTGAGGCACTCTGCAACTTAGTGAGATCTTGTTTCAAAAATAAAGGAATAAAAAATTGGACTGAGGGTGTAGATCAGAGGTAGAATGCCCCTGGGTTCAATCCCCAGCACCACAAAAAAAAGGGTAATCCCAGAATTGGGGAGGCAGAGACCAGAGAATCGCGGTTCACCGACAGCCTCAGCTACTCGGCAAGGCCCTTCACAAAAGCCGGGGGGTGGTGGCGCACACTTGTAATCCCAGCATTTGGGAGGCTGAGATGGAGGATTGCGGTTTGTGGTCAGCCTCAGCTACTACTTAGTGAGGCTGTTTGCAACTCAGTGAGACCCTGTTTCAAAATAAAGAATAAAAAATAGGGGTAAGGGTATAACTCAGAGGTAGAATGCCCCTGGGTTCCATCCCCAGGACTGCAAAAAAAGAAAAGAAAAAAAGGTAGAATTCTCTTGGATTCAGCCTCCAGTATGAAAAAAAATGCTATTTTATAAATTGCTTCTATTAATTTCACTGTATAAGTACATCATTTAGCACATTAATAGATATGTAGGGTAAAATCCCATCCACTAAACTGGAATTCTGGGTCAAAGGATATATGAATTTCTATCTAATCTTGATAAATATTACTGAATTGTTCCCCATTAAAGGTTTTACTGATTTATATTACCATCAATAATGTAGGATGGTTCTGCAAATCTTGTGTTATTTAGATTTTCACATTTCGCAGCTTTTCGCCTTATCTCTGTGCCTCAGTTTTAAGTAACAAGAAGATAAGAACTGTCTATGTACACTCTAGCATCTCTGAAAATACTAACACAACAGTTTCATATAATCGGTGTCCAGTAAATGCTTGTTAAATCTTACTTCATGGCCTGTTTAGGGGTTTTCTTATGGCTCGGATGAATGCCATGTGAGAAGTGTCCTCTTTCCTTGTCTGCTATTCCCAGGAGAAAAGGTGACCCATGTGTGATATTCCTAGGAGAGATGCTATCCTATTTGTTTTACTGAAGACTGGGTAGTTAATAGTGAAAATAAATATATTGGCTCAGAGTTCTAGAGGTGGGGCAGGCCAGTGTCGAGGGACCAATGGGGTGATTCCGTTGCAGTGAGAACCCTCTTTCTGGCTCACAGACTTGGTGGAAAGAGCATCTCTCTGTCCTCTCCTCACAAAGCCACCAATCCTATCATGAAGGACCACCCCCATTACTTACTTAATCCAACCCTGACTACTTCCCAAAGACCATCTCCAAATACCATCCCACTGGGGCTTAGGACCTCAATTTGAATTTGTGGTTATGTGGGAGCACAATTCAGTCTATAGAATGTCTGTGAACAAGATTTCACAACCTTACTTTTTAAGTCAATTATATTCCTTCTCTGAAAGGATAAGAAGTTGTTTACTGGCACCTTTTCCTTGATTGCCGGGAGACTATCTCCCTGGAAGATAAGGGGGTACGGAGGGTATGCAGCTGGTGCCAACACTTCTCTTAGTAAAGAAAGTAGCTTTAAGCCGGGCATGGTGGTGTCCACCTATAATGCCAGTACTTGGGAGGCTGAGACAGGAGGACCACAGGTTTGAAGGAAGCCTCAGCAATTTAGCTGTAATGTCTCTGTTAGGAAACAGTAAGCGCTGGGGATGAGAGTGGATCTCCTGCACGTTTACCAGCAGTGTGAGTGTACTGCACTCCTGGAAGCTTCGTATTTCAATATGAATTTATGTGAATTTCACCTCAATTGAAAAAAACCAGTGAGACCCTTAAAAATGGGTTGACAGGAGGTGTGAGAGCAGTAATGATGGAGTCTGCGTGGCGCAGAACTGGGAGCTGGAGGAAAGTAGAGGCAGCAGTGCGAAGCGGGCACGGGGCATCCAGCCCCGGAGGAACCTTGGCTCGAGGGCATCTTGAGAACAGCAACGTCCAAGGTTCAGTTTTAACTTCTTCCCCATCTCTTAAAACCAATAACATCAGCTATGCACAAAAAACACTTAGTGTGAATAGAATTATAAACCCTTCTCTAGAGCCACATGGGACAGAAAAGTGCTAGCCACGTGAGGCAGAAACCTCAGGGAAAAGCAGACGTCAAACCTAAAGATGACCAAGGAGAACTGTAAGCCGCACGCGTGCTCTCAGAGCCCTTGGGGACATCGGGGAGGCTGTGGGACTATCTCACATTAGGGATAGGACGGAACCAACGTAGCCAGGTCTCAAAGTGCAGGAATAGATGTGACACCTCACTGGGAAAGCAGAGTCCTTTCACTGATGGAGGCTTCCTCTTGATTTGCCTTCAGATGGACTTGCAAGGAAATGCCACTTGTGAGACAGAGCTGGATTTGGGAGCTGGGGACAACTCTGCGCTTCCTAGTATCCCCCCCCCCAAGTCATTGTCCTGGGTTCTCTGTCACCCAGCCTGGCAGTTCAGAAGCCAGCTCCCAGATCTTGCCTTCTATCAACCTGGGATTTTTGTGTACTTGGGATCAGAATCATGTGACTTTGCTTCTAGTTGGATGGTGATACTAGGAAGGACAGTCCTATGGGGAAAGTGCAAAGGCCATTTAATAGTTCCTTGGGTCTTTCAACCGATTCTCTACCCGTTCAACATGAGAAAGTCTGGCATTTTAAGTAAATGGAAGGTCATTGATCTCACAAAATAAGCTGACAGCAATGAGCTAGTGATCCATGCGCAGACAAGGAGTGCGCCCAGTGCATCATCTCGTGGGACCTGAGGTCCCTGTTCAGTAGATTGTGTGTCAAAGTTTATAGATGATATGAAGTAAATAAAGTTAAATCATCCAAAGTCACACATTTAGAATATAAACCTAAACTGATCTATAAAACTGTGTTTAATTATCATGTTAAGTATATCCAACCATTAGAGTTTTGAGGGTTTTTTCTTTCTTTCTATAAAATGTTTCTACTTGTAGCAGGTGCATAGTCCATGTTGACTGTTGAAGATGATTTATTTATTTAATTATTATTTATTGTGGTACTGGGAGTGGAACTCAAGGGCATTCCACCCCTGAGCTACACACTCCCAGCCCTATTTTTTGGTCCGTTTAATTTTTGAAACAGGGTCTCACTGAGTTGCAAAGGGCCTTGCTATGTAGCTGAGGCTGTCCGTGAACCACGATCCTCCAGTCTTAGCCTCCCGAATGCTGGGATTACAAGCACCACCACACCTGGCGAGGATGCTTTATTAATTGAAAATATGGTACCTAAATCTGTTCTGTCACATTTTCCAGATAGCTTTTGAGAAAACTTGAGTCCTTTGGAAAAAAAAATGTCAAAAACCCATTTCTACTTTCTGCCTCTCTACAAATACAATGTGTGTGTGTGTGTGTGTGTGTGTGTGTGTGTGTGTGTGTTACTAAGGATTGGAGCCAGGGGTATTCTTCCTCTGAGCTACACCCTAGCCCTATTTTTATTTTTATTTTAAAACAAGGTCTCACTAGGATGGTGAGAGTGTCACTCTATGCTGAGACTGTCCTCTAACCTGTGATCCTCCTGTTTCAGACTCCCAGGTACTGGGATTACAGACATGCACTGCCTTGCTTTACAATCACAATTGCTTTACAAATACAAATGCGGACCATCAGTAGTCTGGTTCAGTGTTTCTTAGATTTCTTTTGGACCTTTAGAAATTCAAAATAAAATTTTGAACATTCATAAGATTGCCAACTATATATTTTGCCAGTTGATTGAAAACGTTAAAGAACTTGCCAAGCCAGGCATGGTGGCACACCATGGTGGCACTTGACAGGCTGAGACAGGAGGATCACGCAGGTTCGAAGCCAGCCTCAGCTACTCAGTGAAGCTCTCAGCAACGTAGTGAGACCCTGTTTCCACATAAAGTATTAAATAGGTCTGGGAGTGTAGCCCGGAGGTAGAAAGCTCCTGGGTTCCCCCAGTACCACACACACAAAAAACTTGCCATTTATTCTCACCTTCCTTTAATATAAAAACTTAAGGAAGGTCATAATAAAATACAGCAGGCCTAGATTTATGAGAAACTTGATATATTGTCCTTATTTTTCTCATTAAGTACCAATGAAAACATTCTTATAGACCAGCATTTGCAAATTGCCAATCTAAAAACCAGAGTATACATTCAGAAATTTAATAAAAATGTCTTCATTTCTAATTTCTAACGCTCATTGACTTTAGTTATATTTGGAAGGATATATATGTATATACATATAGTGCATATATATCTTGATTGCACACATATCTTGATTGCAAAATAGATTAATAATGACTTGGTAGGCTTTCTCCCAATAGCTGCTGACTTTTGGAAAGGGAAACATATCTAAATAATTAATTTCTGGTTTATAGACTTATAAAAATTTTGCCAACATTTCAAGTAAATTTAAAAAAAAAACACTGACAGAACATTTCTACTATAAAATTTATAAACTTATATGTTATATTTAAAATCAATCAGTAATGACTATACCATGATAACATATTTCACAAAAAAGTAAAATACTTGAAAATCCTCCATGTCTCTATATCCTTTTTATTTACATTTAGATAAATTGTTTACTTTCATTCATCCAGAATAGTTCTCAACTTATTAGCTAACCAGTCTAAATGGGCTTGCATTCATGCATCTTAATGTCAGTGTAAAAGTGGCTTTCCCAGAATGTTTTTCTTTCAATCAAATCCCAAAAAGATGTCTGATCACTCCCAGACTCAGTTACTGAACATTTCATAATGTTTTCACTTCTAGAAAAACAAAAAGATTCTCACTTACAGTAACACAGAAGACTATTCTCTAGCAGACCAGAGCTTTATTCTGGTGAGAGAAAATTCTTGAACTTTGTTTCCAATCTCATTTGTGAATGGATGATTTTCCCTGTCGCATAGGTATATGATATTGTTAGGTATGGGTAGTATTTGTTTTTTAGTTGATAACTACTCCTGGAACTTATAGTCCAGCGAAAGCAACTTGTATACAGTAACTGGGATGGTACCATCCTGAAGGTGGGTTTGGCCATTAGGCAACACATGTATATTGGGGCCATCCATAGGTGTTTGTTGACAAAGTGACATCTTGATGCGTAATGGAGACCTTAAAGGCCCTGCTGAAAAAGTTGATGGGAGTCGAGGATCCCTGTCTTCTAGGTGAGTAGGAAAGGTTTTGTGGAATAATAACTAAAATAAAATTAAAGGATGACCAAAGTAGAAATGAGAATGAGAGGAGGGAATACCTTCTTGGAAAGACCATACCACAAAATGCAAAAGAAAATGAAAGGTAGATTTTGGAAATAAGTAAAGACAGTGCCCAGGGACAAGATGTATAGCAACTTGGGAAACAAGGCTGAAGGGTACGATCCTGGCTGTAGAGTGTGTTGGAGGAGTCAGGCTGAGTTGGCCTTCACATGACTCTGAAACTAGGTTTCCTTGAAGGCCGCAGAGCAAGGCATGACCAACAGTGGTACTAGAGAGAGATTCATTGCCTCTCTGTGTTGGACTAGAGCCATCATTATCCTCCAAAAGCTAAAAAGAAGCTTCTTCAGCCTTGAAGAGCTGGACCTCAAAGTCCACACTGTATTGGTCTAAGTGTCTGCTCTGTTGGACTCGAGGGGCTTTTTCTGGAGTTTTGGGAAATCTCTCACACACTGAGATCCGAAGGCCCCTCGCATCCTACTGGGCTTCCCGCGAGTTCTGTGGCAAGCGGCATGCTCTTCGCCCTCTCCCAGCCCTCTCCGTCTCCCTCACAACCTTTCAACACTCCCCTCCTCTGGAAGGACTTTGCAAACTGTGACTTCATGCAATTCTGTTTGCTCCATTACTTGGGAAATCCACCCCCTACATCTTGATGCTATATTTAATTTATTTACATTATACACATTCTTGTATGTTTTCATGTCTAACCCCTTGTGATGGCTTTTAGAGAAGACATTTCCTTCGCCAGCCCCTTTGTCTCCTCCATCAGGAGCTGCCTCCACCCCACCCCACCCACAGGCTCCGAGCTCTCACGCTCAGCACGGTGCCTGAGGCGAGTGTGGATGGGTCAAGAGTGGGAGCTGAATGGCAGGATTTCTTTTCTCTTTCTTTCTTTATTTCTTTCTTTCCTTCTTTTTTTTTTTTTTTTTTTTTTTTTGGTGTGTGTGATACTGGGGATGGAACCCAGGGCCTTCTACCTCTGAGCTATACCTTCAGCCCTATTTGTTTTTTAATATTCTTTCTTTTGAAACAGGGTCTCACTGAGTTGCAAAGGACCTCACTAAGTAGCAGAGGCTGTCCTCAAATCCTCCGGTCTCAGCCTCCTGAATGCTGGGATTACAAGTGTGCGCCACTATGCCCAGCCTGAACGGCAGGATTTCTTTGCAGCTGAAATGTGGAATGTGGATTCTTAACCTCTCTGGTTCAGCTTCTTTTCACCAGTATGTGACCAGCACATGCAGGGCTTCTAGAATAGTCCCCACCAAGAGAAAAATCACTTTGGATACCTCGCTCCTGTCCTCACCGTCTCTAGTTCCTGTGGGCCTATTAGTGGTGGTCAGAACACAAGCTATCAACTTGGCCAGCTGCCAGTAACCTGGAATTGGGGGCCATGAAAAATAAGCACTAAAATTAACACTAGAAACACTTAGTTTTATTCAGGCATTTTGTTTGTTTGGTTTGGTTTGGATATAGGGTCTTGCTAAGTTGCTGAGGCTGGCTTGGAACCTGTGATTCTCCTGTCTCAGCTTCCCAAGCACGAGGCTTATGGGTATGTGCCACCACGCCCCACCTATTCAGGCTTAATTTTTTAGAACTGTTTCTTCCTGACTCAGTTGAGTCCTCTTCATCTCTCTCCTACTGATAACCAACGATGGTGGGGACACCTCACCCATTTCTCACGCAGGATCCCGTTCTTCCCCGTGTCATGTAGTATGCTGTGGAACGGTGTGTCTGTCATGTGACCACTTGTGGGACTCGCCTGTCTGCGACGCAGTGACAAAGGCATGCCTTTGTCCCCAGGTCCAGCCTGGTAAATGTCCTGGCACCTGGGGATTTGGAGCTGACCCTCTTGTGCCTGCACTCAGTGGGCTTCGACTCACCAGTGCTGCTGCAGGCCCTGGTCCAGAGCCCTGCCCTCACGGATGCAAATCAAAACAGAGCTCCAAATCAAGGCTGGGAAGCAAGTCCAAGTGGTTTGATTTGCATGGGGAGCTTTTGTCTCAGAGCGGAGGCAGCCAAATTCCCTGGGCTCCCCCAGCCCTCCGGATATATGCCTTTGGGGGCCTGGGGGCTCCGGGCCCAAGCGGGTGGGCATGATTTGAATGTTCACTGCCACAGCTGCTGCGCCCAGCCCTGGTCACTGCCATTGGTCTCGCTCCATTTTACTGCCTCAGAATCCCCTTGTGCATGTTAGTGGTTAATACAGCAGCCAGGAGACGCCAGACAGCTCTCGGCACCTGGTTCGAATTTAAGGCTCATTTACACATGATGTCACACACGCATTGTCAGCGCGAGGGAGGTCAGGACGGTTCATTTTGGGAAGGTTTGCATTGTTGAGTCTTTACAACACTCACTGCTATTAATGCCTTAACCATCTGACTTGGATTTCGGGTTTCTGGCATGAGGTAATCCCAGGCACTAGATTTATATGCTGAATGGGAAGCCAGCAATGGTGGCTAATCGTGCTGGTTTGCAGATCTGCACCTCTGGAGCCTCGGGATGGAATTAGAAGGCCACATGGCATGTAGCAAATCATAGGGGTTCTGAGCAGGAGGGGAATTAGCCAGACCTGGAAACGGGGGCGGTGGAGAGGGTGTTGCCTGAGCCAGGAGGCTTGATTGAAGAGTAGAAACACAAGTAATTGGACAAGGGTCTGGCCCAGAGGCCAGAGGAATTATTCCAGTTTGGCTGGTGTTCGGGGTCATTACTTGACCCATCCTTTCGCTTGTTACCCATAGAAATTTCAAACCCATCTTCCCAGGCCCACTTCAAGTCTCATGTTCCACGAAGCCTTTCCTGACCACCCAGCCCACAGTAATTTCTCTCCTGAAGTGCTTTTGTCAATAAAATAAGTGGACTAGCAGTTACTGAGTGCTTAATTTATGTAACCAGTTCATTTTCCCTCGTGACAACCTCCCTTGGAAGGCATTGCAATTTCCATTTTATCAGTGATGGAACAGACTTAGAGAGGTTGAAACACAGCCAGTGTCAGTGCTGGTAAGAGACAGGAGAGAAGAAGGAAGAACCAAGGCCCGGGTTCTAGACCACTGGGGTAGGCTGTGTACTGCAGAGGGCTCTACATTTCCTGTGGTATTAGTGACACGGGAAACACAGTCTATGTCTCAGAGGAATGCCAGAGAAGTCCACGGTAGCACTGTCTAACATCTCATGTTTGTGCGTAGTCTCCAGTGCCTGGCTGTGATCCCACAGGCAGTGATCATCTCTGCTCCTGTATCCCCTGGCCTCCAGCACAGCCCCACCCCTCAGGGGATAGATGGATGCGTGGATGGATGGATGGATAGATGGCTGGACGGACATCAGCCCCCTCTTCTCTTACCTCTGTGATTTTCTACCTAAAACATAAAGAGGCTGTGCGTATGATGCACACTTGTAATCCCAGTACTTGGGAGGCTGAGACAGGAGGATCTCAGGTTTGAGGGTGTCCTCAATAGCTTAGTGAGGCCCTCTTCAACTTAGTGAGATCCTTTTTCAAAGTAAAAAATAAAATTAAATAAAATAGGGCAGGAGGTATAGTTCAGAGATAGAATGCCTCTGGATTCAACCTCCTGTACCACAAAAGCAAAACAAATCCTAAAAAGTTGGAGCTCCTGGGATAACCACCCTATCACCTGCTACTGGGCTCTGTTCCATGGCTAAAACAATCAAATTGATTTATCCATTACAACCCTGTAAGAGTCTCCTCCTGTCCCAGGGAACACAGACACTGTCCAATAGTCCTACTGACTGCTTTGGTTTTCATTTCGAACAGGACTGAGATCTATCACCGTGGTGTGTCCACCTAGAATGGGCTTCCTTGATCCGTGAGTCTCTGTTTTAGTCAAATTACAATGGGGTGACACTGGGTACCCTGAAACCCCCTTGAAGGGGCACCAGAGTAGACATGAGTGTCCAGGAAAGGGCTCCTGGGATGGGCACATCGCCGAAAGGGTAAGAGCCCAGGAAAAGGGGTGTGAAGGGCACTCCCGACTGGGGAGGGGCACAGACAGAGGCCGACAGGTGCAATCACAAGCCCTTTGGGACACCTGGACACAGCACCTGGAGGAGAGCAGTGGAACCCAGGTTGCGTCTGACTCTTCTCTGCTGCCCATTTGAGCAAAGTGGAAGTTTCTCCTGACCCCAGCCCTTGAGAAGTCACCTCTGAAGACTGTCCGAAGGTTGCTCCTCAGGCTGATGCTGTGTGGATAGCGTTCCTCGACATCCTCTTACCTTTGGACACAGCCAGGAATCACTGCAAACCAGTCAGGCACCTCTCATAAAGCACCTCACTTCAGAGCAGAGTTGGTTCAGTGTTCAGCGTGTGAGCCCCGCCGAACGCCAGCCGTGAGCTTGCCACTGGGGCCCAAGTGGGCCGTGTGGACCAGGTCCAGGGCTTCCCGCTGGGCTCAGCTACAGAGAGGCACCAGTGGGTGCTCAGGGTGGGAGAAAGTGAGTCAGGCTCTTCACTGTCCCACTCCCGCCAGCCCCGCTGGGCCACTGTGGGTCGCCATACTGCTCTGGCAACGCAGGGCTCCTGCCAGGTGGCTTCTGGGAACCTCTCTTCTTGCCCCTTGAGTCTTAGGGTAGCAACAGCCCCTCACTTTTATGAGCTATTATGGGCTGAATTGTACCCCGCCCCCTATTCATATGTTGAAGCCCTAGTCTCCAGTACCTCAGAAAACAACTGCATTTAGAGATAGGACCTTTAGAGAGCTCTTTAAGTTAGCATGGGGGCTGGCGAGGGGGCCCTGATTCAATAGGACAGGTACTCGTATGAGAAGAGGAAGAGACAGGCGGGAGGTGGATGCAGAGAGAGAGAGAGAGAGAGAGAGAGAGAGAGAGAGAGAGAGAGAGAGAGAGACACCACGTGAGGAGACAATGAGAAGGTGGTCGGTCATCCACAAGCCATGGAGAGGCCTCAGGAGGAACCGGAGCCACCACACCTTCGTCTTGAGCTTCTAGAAAGCCTCAAGAATGGCCAGCAAAGAAATATCTGTTTTGAAAGCCAACTGGTCTATTGGATTTTGTCACAGCAGCCCTAGCAAACTAATACACTAGCCCATGGGGGTGCTTCTTTATCCCTTGGCAATTTCCTTAAGCCTGGTGAGTTACTTTGCATAAGCCCTTTTATTAAACTCTCCTTTGGGACTGTTGTGTTAGTCAGTTTCCCCTTGTTGTCAGGAAAAAAAATGCCAATAACCAACTTAAAAGATAACCAACTTAAAAGGGAGATTTATTTTGGTTCATGGTTTCAGAGGTTCAGTCTATGGCTGGTTGGCTCCCTTGTTTGGGGGCCTTTGATGAGGCTGAACATCATGGCAGGAAGTATGTGATGGAGCAAAGAGGGGGAGGAAGGGCTAGGACCCCAAATCCCCCAAGGGCACGCTCTCATGACCTAGCATTCTTCTGCTAGACCCACCAATAGTGGGTCTAGCACCTCCCAATAGTGGGGGACACTTCAGATCTACATTATAATAGATGCCATCTTTTTCTTTCTTTTCTCTCTCTCTCTCTCTCTCTCTCTCTCTCTCTCTCTCTCTTTCTTTTCTCTTCTTTTCTTTTTTCTTTTTGCGGTACCAGGGATGGAACCCAGGAGCATTGTACCTCTGAGCTACACTCCCCAGCCCTATTTTTATTTTTGAAACAGGGTCTCATTGAGTTGTGAAGGGCCTTGCTAAATAGCTGAGGCTGTCTGCGAACTGCGATCCTCGATCCTCCGGTCTCTGCTTCCTGAATGCTGGGATTACAAGCACACCCGGCTGGCCATCTCTTTCTTGGTGAGACCCTGACTGATATCTAAGCTTAGACTCCAACAGAGCTTAGTGGCAAGGCAAGAAAGACATCTGTAGGGGTGGCTTCCATTAAAACCCCCCATGGAAACCCTGGGTGCTCCAGAGCTACTACAGAGCGGGTCCTGGCTGAAGTCCTGAGGCAGGATCCCTCTGCAGCACGGACTGGGGGAGGGAAAACTGGCCCCTCAGAGGGGCACAGGCACCACCCAGACCCCTCCCCCCATTTTCCTCTGGAGCAAAAGCTGTGATCTACAGAAGAAAGGGACAAAACACTGACTCCCCTCAGACTACTACTGAAACAGGGAAGGAAGAACAAGAAAAATAGTATCCCCTCTGCTCTGATGAATGGGCAAGAATACAGAAAACAAAAACTAAGAATTGATTGCCAGTCAATGTATGCTGCAAGAACTTTTCCTTCTCCTCCTCCTTGACTTTTATTTCTTCTTTTCTCTGTTACAGTTTTCTCACCTTTTTAAATAACTGTATTGGTGCAATGTAATTGTACAGCGCGGCGCTATCCCCAGCAATGCATTCACGCGTGCCCACAGCTTCTCTTGGTGGGTTTCCCTGGGCACAGCACCCCCTACCCCGCACCTCCCTCCCCACACGCCAGTGAGATTGGTAGATTCCTTCAAATATGGACACGGCATTATTTGAACTGTTTGCTTCCTTAATCACCCCCCCCCTTCTTCCCTCTCCTATCCCCTTCCATGTTCCTACTGGTCTCTCCTCATTTCATGAAGTTCTTTTTTTAAATTTTCTCTCTAGCTTCCACATATGAGAGAAAGCATAAGACCTCTGACTTTTGAGACTGGCTGATCTCTTAGCATAATGTCTACAAGAACCACTTTCTTCTTCTCCTCCTCCTCCTCCTCTTCCTCCTTCTTCTTCCTTCCTTTTTTTTTTCTTTCTTTCTTCTCCTTCTCTTTCTTCCTTCTTCCTCCTTCTTTTCTTTTGCGGTACCAGGGATTGAACCCAGGGGCAGTCTACCTCCAAGCTACGCCCCCAGCCTTATTTTTTATTCTTTATTTTAAAACAGGGTCTCACTAAGTTGCAGAGGGCTCACTAAGTAGCTGAGGCTGGCCATGAACCTGTGATCCTCCTGTCTCAGCCTTTCCAGTACTGGGATTACAGGTATGCACTGCCATGCCCAGCCAAGAACCTCCTTCCAAAGAAGTCCTTCAAGCAGGAGAAATGGGACACAAGACAGAAATACCCATATAAACAAAGATATAAAGAGCACTGGAACTTTAATAAATGAATGTAAGGTAAAATTAATTTAAAACTTATAAATTATTCTGAAAGATAAATGATTGTTAGTGTAAAAAACAGAAATAGTGTCTGGGTACAGTGGCACATGCTGATAATTCAAGTACTTGGGAGGCTGAGACAGGATGATCGTAGGTTTGAGGCTAGTCTCAGCAACTTAATGAAACTCTCAGCAACCTATCTAGACCCTGTTTAAAAATAAAAAATAAAGTAGGGCTAGGGGTGTAGCTCAAAGGTAAAACCTCCTGGGTTTAATCCCCAGTATAAAACACACACACACACACACACACACACACACACACACACACACACACACCAGCCATGTATTATGTATATGTAAGGTATAAAAAGTAAAATGTATTATAATAGTAGTACAAAGGTTAGGAGGGAGAAAAGAACTATTGTAAGATCTTTACAAATGAGCAGTGTCAGTGTATTATCTGAAAATGGACTCTGATCAATTGAAGACATATTTAATGTACCCTGGGACAACCACTAAAAGAAACTTAAAGAGATATAAATTAAGTAGTGAAGATGAAATGTAATCATTAAAAAAGTTCAGTTAAGAGAAGACAAAAAAAGAAGCAAAGAATAGAACAAAACAAAAAATCATGAACAAGGAGTGGTATGAACACCCCAATCAGAAAATAGATATTACCTAAAAAAGTAAGACTATATATTATCCATGAATAAAGTGGTTTAAATATAAAGCACCAGCCAGGTGTGGTGGTGCACACCTTTAATCTCAGTACCCAGGAGGCTGAGACAGAAGGATTGCAGGTTTGAGGACAGCCTCAGTAACTTACAAGACTCTCAGCAACCTAGTAAGACCCTGTTTCCAAATAAAAAATAAAATACAGTTCGGGGTATAGCTCATAGGTAGAATACACCTGGGTTCAATCCCTAGCACCACATAAAATGAGAGAAAGAGAAGAGAGGAAGAAAGAAAACAGAAAGAAAGAAAGAAAGAAAGAAAGAAAGAAAGAAAGAAAGAAGGAAAGAGAAAGAAGAGGTAAAGAAAGGTACTGATAGGTTAAAAGAAGAATAAAAAAAAGATATTCCATGTAAATACTAATCCAAAGAAAGGAGTGCTTATATAAATATCAGACAAAGTAGACTTCATAACAAGGAATGTTACCGGGAGAAAAAAGAGAGATGATATAATTAGGAATTTATCAGTTATGTAAGATGACATAACAACTTTAAATGTATGTGTACCTAGCAAGAAAATATCAAAGTCCACCAAAACTGATCCACCTACTAGGAGAAAAGGCATATCTACTGACGTTGTTGGAAAGATAGTTCTCTTTTAGAAATTGATAGAATAAACAGATAGAAAATCAGTAAATAGAAAAATCTAAATAACAGCTCAGTCAGTCTGACCTAATTGACATTGTTTAACACTTTACTTAATAATAGTAGATTACACATTCTTTTCAAATGCACTTGGAACATACACCAAGGTAGGTCATATTTTGACCCATAAAACAAACCTTAGCAAATTTTAAAGAATTAAAATCAGACAAATATGGTCTTGAACCACAATGAAATTAAAGTAGAAATTGTCAACAGAAAATTTCCTGGAAAATCTTCAAATATTTGAAGATTAACAACACACTTTTAAATAACTCACAAGTCAAAGAGGAACCTTTAAAGAAAAATTTAAAAGCCATGATCTAAGCCGAATGTGGTGGCGTACAATTGTAATCCCAGTACTTGGGAGGCTGAGATAGGAGAATCATAGGTTCATGGCCAGCATCAGCAAGTCACTGAGGCCCTCAGCAACGTAGTGAGACCCTGTTTCTAAATAAAAAATAAATGGGCTGGGGATGCAGCTCAGAGGTAGAATAGCCCTGGAGTCAATCCCCAGTCATCCCTTTCCCCCACATACACACAAATCCCTGATCTAGTCTTCCTTCTACAGAAACAAGTTAAACCCAAAGCAATAAGAAAGTTAAAACCGAAAGAAAGAAAATAATAAAATTAACAGTAGAAATCGGGGAAATTAAGGATAGAGAACAATCAATGGAACCAAAAGGTGGTTTTTTGAAAAGATCAGTAAAATTGATAAGCCTTTAGCTAGACTAAGAATGAAATCAACACAAATTACTAGTATCAAGAATGAAAAAGGGAAATCACTGTAGACCCCACAGACATGAAAAGGTTAATCAGAGAATGCTGTGAACCTCATCATGACCATAGATAGATCTGACAACGGCACCGATAGGACGTTGGTGCATCTGATGAAACAAACCAGTGCCTTGGAAGACTCAAATTACCAAAGCTCCCTAAAGGAAGAAAATATAATTATGATAGTCTTGTATCTACTACAAAAATTTAATTAATTATAAACTGCGGAAGAACTATTCAACCATAAAAAAAAAACTTTTTTTTTGTGTGTGTTTCTCCTCATTTTTGGTTGAATGCAAGATACCATGTGTAGAGCAGAGAAAATGGACAGAAATAGCACTCATGCCTGGCATGGCACGTGTCTTGTCTTCCTTTGCTGGGTCGAGGGAATAGCAGAATAGTGGCGGGATTTGAGCCGCTTTGGGGTTTTGCCATTGCTATGGTAATGTTTGGTGCAGTCCAGATTCAGATTCTTCTAGCATTACTTGATGTGTGTGGTCATGACCGGGATGTCAGAGGACTTTTTTCTTTTTGTTTTGTTTTGTTTTGTTTTTGGTGGTACTGGGGTTCCTGGAAACCCTTCTACCTCCAGGCTACACTCCCAGACCTATTTTATTATACCTTTTTTTTGTTTGTTTTGTTTTTGGTGGTACTGGGGTTCCTGGAAGCCCTTCTACCTCCGGGCTACACTCCCAGACCTATTTTTTTACATTTTCATTTGGAAACAGGGTCTCCTAAGCCAGCGCGCGCGGCTGGCTTCGAACCTGCGCGATCCTCCTGTCTCCACCTCCTAAGCGCGGGGATTACAAGTGTGCGCCACCACGCCCGGCTCAGAGGACTTTTTTGAATGCTGCTCTTCACCATTAGATTTTAGCTTTCACCTGTGCCTGTACCTCAGAAGGGGTCTTTCTCCACGCTCGCCCCCCAGTCCTGTGGTAGACGGTTGTTGCTTATTGCAAGTGCTGTGCGGGAGGTCCTAGAGTGTGTTAGTCTTAACAGGCCTTGCATATCTGGACTCAGGAGTGGGGTTTCCTCACAAATCCTATGTCTTCTCCTGTGGCAGCCTGTTATAGTTTGGATATAAAATGTCCCCTAGAAAAATCTCATGTGTTTGGCGATGCAGCAGTGTTCAAAGGTGACATAATTGAATCCTGTGGGTTCTAACCCCATCAGGGGATGAATCCATTGATGCACTGATAATTTGAATGGTTTCATGGGTGGTAACTGCAAGCAGGTGGGGCGTAGATGGAGGAGGTTTCTGCTTCCTGGCTGCCATGAGCCAAGCAGCTTTCCTTTGCTGTGCTCTGCCATTGTGATGTTTCTGCCTTGGAGCCACCTATCCATGGACTGACCTCTGAAACTGAGCCAAATAAACCTTTCCTTCTCTAAGTTGTTGTTGTCAAGTATTTTGGTCACAGTAATGAAAAGCTAACTCATACACAGCCAGACTGTGCCCTGTGTCTTACATACAGGAGAAACATGCCCTTTCCTTCTTCTGCTGCTAGGAAACCTCTAATAGAATCTAAGCCTCAGCATGGTTCCTGCCCCTGCACTGAGAATAAAGAGTTTGGGCCTTTTTCCTTTCCCCAGCTGTAGGGGGTCTGAACGGGGTGGGGGGCTGACTGCAGCAGAGTTCACTGCCCTCCCCAGGGTAGACAGGGAGGTGAGGCTGGGTGAGTTTTTTTTTTTTTTTTTTTTTTTTTTTAAAGACAACCCTGTTTGAAATTGGCCCACATGCTATATAGCAGATTACAAGGCTGTGATGCCAGCTTCAGTAGTACTTTTCCTCCTTTACGACCACCAAGACCTATGTTCGGATCTGATGGGAAAGGGAACTGGAGGGTTGGGTGAGCTTTGCGCCTTTCCTTCAGCCATGTTGTCACTCCCTTCCCCAGGCCTGCACCGTGGAAGGGTCTTCTTTGGCCTCTTGTGCTGCTTTCAACCCTTTTTTTGTCCCTGGAGGAGAGCATGGAAAAAAGGTGTGAATTCTTCTTGCATCTGCAACTCCCAGAGGTGCCATCCTCTAGTGCTGACCACTTGGCCTTTAGTAATTTGTTAGAATTTTCAGCCGGGTGTGGTGGTGCACACTTGTAATCCCAGCATTTGGGAGGCTGAGACCGAAGGATCGCCTCCAGCTACTGGAGCCTCACAGACAGCCTCAGCTACTTAGTGAGGCCCTTTGCAACTCAGTGAGGCCCGGTTTCAAAATAAAGAATAAAAAATAGGGCAGGGGGTGTAGCTCGGAGGTCAAATGCCCCTGGGTTCCATCCCCAGACCCCCCCCCCCAAGAAAAAAAATGTCAGCTTAATTCGCACGCGCTGCTTGTGTGTGTGTGTGTGTGTGTGTGTGTGTGTGTGTGTGTGTGAGCACGCGCGCACACATTCGCTACCCAGTATCTCTTCTTGCCGTACTCAAGCACATGCCTTGACTTATGTCCTTTTTTCCCTGCAAAGGGCTGGTCTGTCCTTGGATTTCAGGCTTCAAGGTTTCCAATGATCTTAGCTTTCTGACAGATTCAAAAGAATGTGTGGTTTTGTAGTTCATCTGACTTTGTCTTTTGTAGAATGGGTGAGTTGCTACTCTCAGCTTTCTACAGAGTGGACAGGAGTAGGGCTCATCTGTCTTCAGGTCTAATCAAGCATGTGCCTGCCCTTACTTTCCATTTCAAATGGTTCTTGGCTATTGTTACATTTCTAATATCTATTCTCTATGTGTGTTTGTGTGTGTGCACGTGTGTGTGATACTAAAGATTGAACCCAAGAACATTCTACCTTTGAGAATGTATGCCCCCAGCCCTATTTTATTTATTTTATTTTATTTTTTTCTGGTCCTGGGGATGGAACCCAGGGGCAGAATTCTGTCTTCGAGCTACACTCCTAGCCCTTTTTGTTTTTTTTTTTTTTTTAGTCTTTTTATTTTTGAAACAGGGTCTCACAGTGTTGCAAAGGGCCTCACTAAGTAGCTGAGGCTGTCTGTGAAATGCGATCCTCCTGTCTCAGCCTCTCTCCAAAGCTGGGATTACAACTCAGCTATTTTTTAGTTTGAAACAAGATTTCACTAAATCTCAGCCTCCCGAGCAGTGGGATTCCAGATGCGCACATCACCATACCCAGCTTTAATTCTCTTAAAGACACTTTAGACTTCTTTGTCAAACTCATCTCCCAACCTCCACCTCCTCCTAAAAAAAAAAAAATCTCTTTTACATTGAAATTATGTTAAAATATGTAGTCTAATTTCATCTCAGGTGCTGAGACTCCACCCCCAGGGCTAAATGTTCGGTTCCTGAGGAGCCAGCACTTTGGGGTTACGGAGGGTGTCCAAGGCCAGCCTGCCTCTAAATCCTTGCTCTGGTGTTTTGAAACTCCAGCACTCCTGTAAAAGAGAAATATTTCTAGAATTTTAGGGCATTAAAATGTACGTAGGCCAGGGATGAGGCTCGGTGACAGCACCTGCCTAGCACGCACGAGTCCCTGATCCCCGGCACCCACACATTTTTTAAAATTAAAAATAAATAAAATGTGTGCAGTTTACGTGGAAAGTATCAGCATAACTAATGTGCAGCCATCATTCAAGGTACACATTACGGTCCCAGAAGTAGACAGTTCCGTATGAAGTGAGCCAATGTTCGTGGTGAGTGCATGAGAAGGGAGAGGCATTTTGTTAAGGAAGAGAAATTGCTGGATATGGGGAGGGGGGCTGAGAATGAGGACTCTGCGTCCCCGATGGAGAAGGGGGGAAAGCCATGCATGGTCACCTCTGCTGTCACAGGTCAAAACCTAGTAGCCAGAGGAGAGCTGAGTCAGGGCAGCCAGGCCCCTTAGAATAACCATGCGGGAGAGCCATCTAGAGTGTGGATGCCCCCCCCCCCCCCGCAGGAAGCAGCCCTTCCCCTGTCGAGCTGCACTCCCACGGCCCTCCAGGAGGCTCTTGGAATCAAGTGGAGCAACCATCAACAATTTCACAACTCATTTTCCAGGAGGGGACAGAGAGAAAGGGGGGAAAAAATGTTTTCTGAGAAAGAAAAATAACTTCTTGATATTTTCCACAGATCTCTTCAGGAAGAGAAAAAAAAATGATGTAATTCAATAAAACACTCTGGTCCTTGGTTGACCCGGACGCTTCGCAGACCAGGGACAGAGAAGGTGCAGATGTCCGCGTGCAGGCCTCAGTTTTGATTTTTTAAATGCAGCATTTTTTTTTTTGGTAAATTCATATCTAATTTTCAACCAACTCTGACACCTCATTAAGGAGGGGCCTGCTCTGTGCCAGACTTTTCCAGGGGAACTCGCTGGGTTTGAGTGTAGGTGTCAGCAAACATTTCCCAGTGTGTTCTAAGGGGGAAATATTGATTTTGTAACACTCCTCCCTAACCAAAAATGCAATTATGTGACATGTTTTATACGGCCAAGGAGGGACCGAGATTCATATCCCTAACATTCCCTAACATAGTTTTATTTAAATTAATTAATTAATTAATTTTTTGTGGTGTTAGGGATTGAACCCAGAGGCATTCTACCTGTGAGTTACACCCCCAGCCCTATTTATTTTATTTTTATTTGAAAACAGGGCCTGAAAATTGCTGAAAGCCTTGCTTAATTGGCGAGGCTGGCTTTAAACTTGCAACCCTCTTGTCTCAGCCTCCCAAGTACTGGGATCACAAGCGTGTGCTACCATGCCTGGCTGAGAAATAGAGTTTTAATGCTTTATTCGGCATGGACAGGGTACTATATCCAGGGAGAACGGGGCTTCATGAGAATCTTTCTTTAGCTCAGAGAAAAAACAGTTTGGAAACACATGAATGTATTTGGTCTGAGATCTTGAATCTTGCTAGGATTCTGAAGGTATAGATGTGTGAAATAATCATTGATTACTGCAAGTTTATTTCATAACGACCTATAATAACATACATATTCTTTTTCTTAAAGCTGCCATGACTTTTTCTACAGCTTAAAAAAAAACAAGGAAGACTTTCTATAAAGTCATTTTTGGCTTTGGGTGGGATAACATTTAGAGCAGGTATAAAGGACCTTTACCAAAATAATTACCATTTAAGGCAAAGGTCTCCAAGATTTTACTTGGAGCTGAAGATAGGGCGCTGCCAGGCTCCGTGGATGAACCTCACACACACCCAATGGCCTCAGGAAAGGTGACCGCCTGGCTAAGTAATGGAGCAACAGTAATACAAGTCACATGTGGTGTGGGGTGAATGTGATTATCTGCTAAGTGAGGGCTCAGTCAAGAGAAGTCAGAGGAATGGCCATAGTGCCTTGAACCAAGGCCCAGGAAGGGTTCCCAGCCCCTCCGTCTCCTTCTATGCATTGAGAACATGTCCCTTTGGCACCTCCATGGCCCAGGCGCTGGTCCTCAGTGTCCCCAGCCCAAGGCTAAAGAGAGTTGATGAACAGAGGTCATCTCTGTGGCGGTCACATCTGGAACTCAAGGCAGAGAAGTGATGGGGACCCTCCGGAGAGAGATGTGTGTGGATGGAGGCAGAACCGGGTCACTGTTAATAAACACTGTGCCGCCAAAACCTCTGTATATCCTTTAGTGTCCTCATGGTAGGGTCATTATTCATCACTTAAAATAAGACCTTTTATTAGAAGATGATTGTTTTGTATAATAATGATGTTAAGAATCTGGTTAAGGTGATAATTTATGCATAGGGATGAAAATCAAATTCACCATTTAACTGATCCACAAAGACAACAGGAAATATAGATACCTAGGTATAAACAGATAAATGTTTATGTATTGATTTGTGGTCTGTTGAGCATGATTAGGAGAGGTATAATCTGCCACAATGTCAGCATTATTGGTTTAGGAAACTATACTTTTCCCCTGGATTCTCTTTTCTCTTAATAATTTATTGTGATTCCTTTATCCATCCATCCCCAAACCAATCATTAGCTCCCAGTGCTCGCTGTGGATAAAGTAGTGCTTCTTTATTTTATTTGTGTGTGCGGGGGTGGGTGGGGGGTCTTAGGGGTTGAACTAAGAGGCACTCTACCTCCAAGCTGTACCGCTAGCCTTTTTAATTTTATTTACTTTATTTTTATTTTGAAACAGGATTGCTGAGAGTCTCAATAAATTGCTGAGGTTGGTTTTGAACCCATGATTCTCCCGTTTCAGCCTCCCCAATACTGGGATTACAGGCATGAGCCACCACACCTGGCTGAGAGGAGTCCTTAATCTTCAAGGTGGAAAACAAAAGTAATTATATTATTTTGGAATTTGAAACCGACTCTGTGTTTACCTTCTTTGTTCCTTTTACAATTTTAGGGCTCCCACCACCCTGCCTTTTTAATCCTTTATTATTCCAGAAAAATAAAAAGGCCTTTTCTTTTCTCTTTCTTTTCTTCTTTTCTTTGGCTGTACAGAGGAGCCATTTCATTTTCTTGACCATATTATTTTATTTCTGTGGACTTTGTCCAGCTCCATTTTGCCTTCTCAGCAAAGGCATATTTAAAAAAAAAAAAAGCAGTTATTTGAAGAGTCACCTCAGCATGGTTTATTATTTTTCCTCCTTCATCAAGCACCAGTTTGCTATGCTCACAACCGTTAGTAAAGCCAAAAAAGTTAGTGAAGTGAGTAAATAGTTTCATTTAAAAATAGAACTGTTGACACAGGCATAGTGTACTAATTTGCTAATCCTTCTGGGACATACACACACATATAACTAATTTAGCACACACCCTCATAACTTCAGAACATCCGAGGCCAAGTCAGAATTACATACCCACCCACAGCAGGCAGTTAGTGGTTAAAAAAAATTGTAAATTATGAGTGTATTGGCACTTACCTATACAAATTCCCCAAATGGCTGTGGAGCGGGCAAGTCAGTGATCGGCTCCCACAGTTAGAGGACTGCAGAAGGTTCCCAAGCATCGTCTAGACCGGCCCCATAGTCCTAAATCTGCAACACCTGAGCTAGCCAGACCACGCTATCGTCTTCCATGTAAACTCAGAGTTCTTTTTCATTCGGAATCGACTGCAGCAAGCACTGCGTCAGACCCCAGAGGTAAGAAGATCAGTGGGACCCGCTCCAACGACGGCAGTAGGGAGACTTTTGAGTTTCTGAGACTTTGGGTTACTGAGGAGATTAACAGGATATTACCTACAATCCACTTAAGAGAGGGCCAGGTGCACAGTGAGCTTTGCAAATGTTTATGATTTCAAAGTTTCTACCTTTTAACTTTTCTGTTTGCATAATCTTAAGAGAATGGCATATTTTAAAATATCCAATATTCTTCTACCATAGAAGTATGAATAAAATACTGTAGGAGCACAGAGGCAGAAACAATTGGGCACTGGGCCTTCCTGGATGAGGGGAGACAGGCATCAGAAAGGAGGGTGTTTTGTTTTGTTTTGTTTTTGTGTGGCACTGGGGATTGAACCCAGGGGCCTCTGCCTCCAAACTACACCTCTGGTCCTATTTATTTATTTATTTTATTTTGAAGGAAGGCCTAGCTGAGTTGCTGAGGGCCTCAATACATGGTTGAGGCTGGCCTTTAACCTACAATCCTCCTCCTGTCTCAACTTCCCAAATACTGGGATCACAGGTGTGCATCACTACACCCAGCCAGAAAGGAGTTTAATTTGGCTTCAAAAGATGGAGAAGAGCTGTGCGTGGTGGCGCACGCTTTTAATCCCCGCGCTTGGGAGGCGGAGACAGGAGGATGGCGCTGGTTTGGAGCCAGCCTTGCTGGCTTAAGAGACCCTGTTTCCAAATTTTAAAAATATATAAAATAGGTCTGGGAGTGTAGCCCAGAGGTAGAAGGTCTTCCAGGAACCCCAGTACCACCAAGAAAAAAAAAAAATTGGAGAAGGAGCGGGGACAGTAAATACTAACTAGACCCATTCTGGCTTCATTATGAAGTCATATACTTTTGTTCAAGACTTTGGAGAAACTGAGAATACTGGTCAGAATTGCCCTGAGAATAACAAGCTAAATCACCCATAATACAACTTTCTTCCATACTCTAATCTGCGGTTCCCCTTCTCTCTCCTCGGGATTTCTTTTCATCCTTTTTCCCTCTTTGGTGAGGAGGCAGAGAGGAGGAACCATTGCCAAATGGAAAGGTAAGCACGATGAGTCTTGCCTGCCTCTCCTCTCTGTTTACGGCCCAGCTGCTGGGGGTTTGGGGTTTGGGCGGCCTCTCCCTGTGCGCAGGAAGCCTGGGCTTCCACTTGCAAACTCATTCTCCCTGGACTGTTCTGGATTTACCACAGTGTCTGCACCTAAAACACAAGCTTTCTGAGAAGAGTGTTTTAGTGCAGAAGCTGCCAGACGAGTAAAGTTTCCACAAATTCTAAACAAACAAACAAACAAACAAAGTCAAAACACATGTTTAATTATGCTGAGTATGCTGAAGCCTAGACAAAGCACTTCTTTATTTTATTAAGTGGGAACATTGAAAAGAAATTTCCATCTAATATTACCATACTTTCTTTTTAAAAAGTACGTTTTGCCAGGCGTGGTGGCGCACGCTTGTAATCCCAGCATTTGGGAGGCTGAGACCTGGAGGATCGCGGTTCGCGGACAGCCTCAGCTACTTAGTGAGGCCCTCTGCAACTCAGTGAGACCCGGTTTCAAAATAAAGAATAAAAAATAGGGCAGGAGGTGTAGCTTGGAGGTCAAATGCCCCTGGGTTTCATCCCTAGACCCGCAAAAAAAAAAAAAAAAAAAAAAAAAAGTATGTTTTAACAACAACAAAGTAGTGAAAAGGTAGATTTCTTGAGAAGATAGTCCTGGAGATGGAATATAATTGGTTTATGAAAAATCTGCTGAGTGTGCTGGCCACTTGGAAGACACCGCATTGACTCAAGGGGAGGCCCAGCTAAAGTCGGCACCTGCAGGGATGAAGTTGGAACAGATCGTGGGAGAGGGAGCACGCCAGCTTGGCTTTCCACGGCCACCCGGCTCTCTACTCGCCTCTGTAACTGGACTTTACCACTTCTAGCGCCACGTGGCCTCTGGGAGGGACCGCCCACGCCTTCAGAGGCTGGCGTTGACCTGCAAGTACCAGCTGTTAGCTATGTTCATGTCACATCTCCCTCGACAGTCAACGCTCACTGTTTCTAAACATCAAGTAACAACCCAGGCTTAGCATGGCCCAAGCCTCAAAATACCCACTGGTCCCAAGTACCGTAGGAACTTCATCTGCATCAGGTGAGAATAATGTGGTAAAAAATGTTATACACTCTTGCAAGTGCTTTTCTGAAGATAACTGTTTTTTTTTGTTTTTGTTTTTGTTTTTTTGGTAATGAGGATTGAACCTAGGGGCCTTCTATATTTGGGCTACACGATCAGCTCTATTTTATTCTTTATTTGTCAACAAGGTCTTGATAAGTTGCTAAAAGCCTCACTGAATTGCTGAGGCTGGCTTCGAACCTATGACCTTCCTCTCTCAGCCTTCCAAGTACTGGGATTACAAATATGTGCCACCAAGCCCAGCATAACTGTCACCTCTGAAGTTCCTGGCATTTCAAGCCAATGTGGGACACATTAAGTGTCAATACTTTTTTTGTGTGTGTGGTACTGGGATGGAACCCAGGGGCTTTTCTACCTCCAGGCTATACTCCCAGGCCTATTTTATACTTTATTTGGAAACAGGGTCTCACTAAGTTGCTGAGAGCCTTACTAAGTAGCTGAGGCTGGCTTCGAACCTGTGCGATGCTCCTGTCTCAGCCTCCCAAGTACTGGGATCACAGGCATATGCCACCATGTCCAGCTAAGTGTCAATGCATTTTGATTAGCCACAGCGGCCATCTCAGCCCACTATGAAAAGGCTCAAAGCACTAGCATTAGGGAATAAAATATGCAAAACCTGCCTTCTATTTTTGGTCACACTCTCCAGCTGGGTTCCTAGAATAAATTGCTCTGCACAGCAGGATTCAGGGATGCAGCAGCGACTCTTCTTGCGTCAGGATGCACACACAGAGATCAGCCTGCTGCTGACCGTGTCCAGAAGGAAAAATGGATTCCAGGTAGGAGAACCGTGGCTCCATACAGCTTACTGGATCTTGCTCAAGAGCAACACACACAGTCTTTATTTATAACTGCTCCCCTTTCAGATGCACTCCAAATTTATTATTCTTGAAATTGAATGAGTTGTAATCACTGATTATGGAAACATCTTGCAATTTCGAGGCAGACAGGGGAGGAAACCTTTGTCATCAGACTCTTCTGCATGATCTCCCACCCAACCGGGACTTACTCTTTTCATTATCTGTATTTTCACATTTGTTAAAAAAAAAATGCTATCTGTACTACAGCATGATGGTAAAGATGGGAAAAAAATAAGTGTGTGGTGTCTGGCACATAGTAGGCCCTCAATAAAGCATTCTGTTTACTGTTATTGCAAGAAAGCAGGTAGTTCCTTCTGCATTTTTAGGGTTCCTTTCCCCATGGAGTGGGGTGCTGGAGCAGGAGAGTGAAGGCGATAGGAGGATATGGATTCCTTTATTGTGCTCATTTCCAAAAATAATTTTTCCCTTGAGCATCACTGAGGGGCAAGGGGAGGTGTCATCCAAAAGTGGCTTGAACAAGTGGTAGTAAATAGCTTTTTGGTTCTTCAAAGTCCAGCCCCTCCCCTGGCCCTCATCTACGAGGCCTGCACCATCACAAAGTGATCACAGGCATGTGTCTCCTTTCATTTAGGGTAAGAAAAAAAAAACGTCCTTGGAGGCCTGGACTCTGACCTGGGCCACCCCACACGTCCCCCTTACAAGACACACAGCGAGAACTCCTTGGATACCTTTGCAAGCCAGGTTAGCACAAGACAAATAGGGCTTGGATGGGTTCTGGGACAGCCAAGGGGCTGGCTGAATAACGCTCTTTCCTGTGGCTAGATCCCACCTCTTCTTTTTTTTTGGGGGGGGGGGTGGTACTGGGGTTCCTGGAAGCCCTTCTACCTCCGGGCTACACTCCCAGACCTATTTTATATTTTTGAAACAGGGTCTCTTAAACCAGCATGGCGGGCTCCGAACCTGCGCGATCCTCCTGTCTCTGCCTCCCAAGCGCGGGGATTACAAGCGTGTGCCACCACGCCCGGCTCTACCTCTTCTTTACTGCCTTGAGAGAGGGGACAGGGAGGTGAATGGCCGCTGCTCATCCCGACCCAGTTCAAAGAGAGGGACACCAATGAATGATCTACTTCTATTTTTGAAGCTCTCCTCTGCGGCTGGGTTTGTGCTTTGTAAACTCTCGGTGCTCAATAAACACTAGCAGACAGGTGGATGATGTGCTGATGCCAACTCGCTGGCGGGAAGGCACTGAGCATCCTGCCCAGCACCCTGGCTGATGCGGTGAAGTTCTCTGGGCGCCTGACATGGTGTGTGGCACAAGCCGTTGGCCGAGCCTCAAACCCCCCACTTAGCACCTGCCAATCTCCTGCCCTCTCTGAAAGAGCTTGTTTTTCTCCCTGCTGGGCCCCCTACTTCTCCGGGATTTCCTCAGTGCTGTCTGTCCAAGTCTTTCTGCTGCTGGAAGTGTTTGCTCAGACCCAGACACACTAGGAGTGGAAAAACCAGCCAGCTCTAGCTCCAGCCACAAACTCCCCACCTTCCCAATGGCAGAGGACTTTCCTCCCACCAGGAGCACAGTGAGTCTCACTCCTGGACTCTGAAGCTGTGCCAGCCAGGCCCCTGTTCTTCTCCCACCCAACCCGGCCAGGAGGTATCTCCACCTGGGGTAGACACCCCTGGAATTTGGAGGGGCCAGAGAAACGGGCCTGCAGTGAAGGGTGGGCCTTTCCTGCTGATGCACAAAGCTCCCCGGAGCCAAGTGCATGTGCCGTGTGCACCCAGCTCGAGTCAGGACGCTGTCCAGTCTCTGTGTATTCGTTCGTGACAGCCAGGGTTGCAAATACCAGGTTGTGCAGTTTTTAATTCTGTGTAATGCTGCCATGGAAATGGGCTTAACTGCTTTTCAGTATGGTCACGATGACTCTCTTGACGTTCCTTCCCCATGAAACCTAGCATGAGTCATGGCTGGAGAATCTGGCTCTGCCCCGGCTGCCCCTCTGTCCCAAGGAGTGCAGGGCTGGCTTCCTGGGGTTTCTTTTCCTGGCAGTAAACCCCGTCCTCCCCACAGGACTCTTACCACTGACCCAGAGCTGGAACACCAGGGAGCCCATAACCTGGCAGGGTGGGGGTTCTCTTTACCAGGCTGCCCCCCATCAGGAGGGAAGGCTGGTGTCAGCGGCACATGTATCAAAAGAGAGGGATCCTGTGTCAGGCCATCCCAGTAAGTACCCGGGCCTGGACACAACCCTCCCTTCCCAACTCAAGCCTTTGTGGGGTTTTCTTTCTTTCTTTCTTTCTTTCTTTCTTTTTTCTTTTTCCTTTTTCTTTTCTTTTCTTTTCTTTTTTTTTTTTTGCAGTACGGGGATGGAAATCAGGGGCATGTACCTCCAAGCTACACTCTCAACACTATTTTTTATTCTTTTTTTTTTTTTGGTGGTACTGGGGTTCGTGGAAGCCCTTCTACCTCCGGGCTACACTCCCAGCGCCCTTTATACTTTTTTTTAATTTTAGGAAACAGGGTCTTTTAAGCCAGCACGACTGGTTTTGAACATGCGTGATCCTCCTTTCTCCGCCTCCCAAGCACAGGGATTACAAGTGTGCACCACCACACCCGGCCTTATTTTATTTTATTTTATTTTTTTGGTGGTACTAGAGGTGGAACCCAGAGCTTTCTACCTCCGGGATATACTCCCAGACCTATTTTATACTTTATTTGGAAACAGGGTCTCACTAAGTTGCTGAGAGCCTCACTAAGTAGCTGAGGCTGGCTTCGAACCTGTGCGATCCTCCTGTCTCAGCCTCTCAAGCGCAGGGATTACAAGCGTGTGCCACCACGCCCGGCTTTTATTCTTTATTTTGAAACAGGGTCTCACTGAGTTGCAGAGAGCCTCTCTAAGTAGCTGAGGCTGTCCGCGAACCGCCATCCTCTGGTCTCCACTTCCCAAATGCCGGGATTACAAGCTAGTAGGCTTGTTTGATTACTAACGGCAAAAGGTCACTTAGGCTCCAATGTTAATTTACTTACTGGGCTGTCCTAATGGAGTATCACAGACCTGGGGCTCTGGAACCACAGACATTGATTCCTCAGTTCTGGGACTGTAAGCCCAAGGTCAGATACAAACAGGCTGGTCCTGCTGAGGGCCAGGAGGGAGGCTCTGTTCTGGGCTCGTGGATGGCTTCTCTTCTCCTTGGGTTTTCCCTCTGTGCGTGTTTGTATCCAAAGTTCCCCCTTTAATAAGGACACTAGTAGTCAGATTGGATTAGGGGCTTCCCCTAATAAGCTCATTTTAACATATTTCTCTCTCTGAGCCCCCTATCTCCAAGTACCATCACTTTTTGAGGCACTGGGGGTTAGAATTTCTGAAGGGAGGAGACAATTAGATAGCAGCCTCCTAGAGACAGAGTTTATTTTAAGGATACTCAAGGCCTGGAGCTGAGCTGGGGCCAAAGCTTGCTTTCTTTTTCTCTGTCTCCATGCCCCTGCCCCTGGATGAGGTCAGGCCTTCCTATCGTACACACTCCTCACACCCCTCTGTCTCCCTTACAGAATTCACCACCACGGCAGTGAGATCCTGTGCCGCTGAATTATTTAGCTGATGCCTGTCTCCCCGTTAGGCAGGACACACAGGGCAGCGAGGTGAGTAGCTGTCTCATTCTTTGCTGCCTCCCCGGGGCTCGGCCGAGGTTGGCCCATGAAAGATCCTTGTCGGGTAGTGTGCACTGAGGGTCTGTCACACTTGGCATTCCCTGCTGGCCAGTCCCCACTAAACTCCATCCAGTTCACCCACAGTTCACCCACATTTCTTTTTTTTTTTTTTTTTTTGGTGGTACTGGGGGTGGAACCCAGAGGCTTTCTACCTCCGGGCTATACTCCCAGACCTTTTTAATATTTTATTTGGAAACAGGGTCTCACTAAGTTGCTGAGAGCCTCACTGAGTAGCTGAGGCTGGCTTCGAACCTGTGCGATCCTCCTGTCTCA
The DNA here is from genome assembly GCF_963383645.1 of Muscardinus avellanarius. Taxonomy (NCBI): domain Eukaryota; kingdom Metazoa; phylum Chordata; class Mammalia; order Rodentia; family Gliridae; genus Muscardinus; species Muscardinus avellanarius. The sequence continues at coordinate 66,115,449 of NC_137798.1, forward strand.
GCCTCCCAAGCGCAGGGATTACAAGCGTGCGCCACCATGCCCGGCATTCACCCACATTTCTGATAGTCATGTGGAGCTCACTAGATTATACTTCATTTGCACCTTAGGGGAGAAGAGATTCCTTTTCTTACCCACATGCTAGGCTCATGGTAGAGGCCCTTTAAGAAAAGACAGATCAAAAAAGAAAAGCATAATGCCAGGTGTGGTGGTGCATGCTTGTAATCCCCGTGCTTGGGAGGCAGAGACAGGAGGATTGCTCAGGTTTGAAGCCAGCTATGCTGGCTTAAGAGATCCTGTTTCCAAATTTAAAAAATATAAAAATAGGTCTGGGAGTGTAGCCTGGAGTTAGAAGGGTTCCCAGAAACCCCAGTACCACAAAAAAAAAAAAAAAAGAAAAGAAAAGAAAAAAGAAAAAAAGAAAGAAAAAAAAAAGAAAAGCATACACATTTATTTAATGTAAGTTTTACATGCCTGGGAGCTTTTAAAAATGAAGACTAAAACCCAAGAAAGAGAGGGACTTGTGCATTTTAATGCTTAGGTTTGATGAAGAGCTGACAGTCAGCTGGGCATAGTGGCACATGCTTATAATCCCAGTGCTGGGGAGACTAAGACAGGAGCATTGCAGGTTTCAGCCAGCTTCAGCAGCCCTGTTTCAAAATTAAAACAAAACAAAACAAAACAAACAAACAACAACAATTAAAAAAAAAAAAACAGGCCAGGTATGGTGGTGCATGCCTATAATCCTGGTACTTGGGAGGCTGAGATAGGGGAATTGTGGGTTCATGACCAGCCACAGGAACTTAGCGAGGCCCTCCACAACTTAGACTCTGTTTCAAAATAAGAAATGAATAAAATAATAGAGGGGGTATATCTCAGAGGTAGAATGCCCCTGGGTTCAAATTTCAGTAACAACAAAAAAACAAAACCCTACAGCCATGGAGGGACGCCGTGGTAGTAGTGAGGGGAGGGGAGGACTTTATGCGCCCACGTACTCAGATTCTTCTCTGTGTCTCTGTGTCTTCCTGTCTGCGAGGTAAGGAGATTGCTCTCCTCTGGGTATAGGAAGGGCACCTCTCAGGGGAGAAGGTGGAGAAGGAACATGGTGACCTTTCTGCTTCTGCTGTTCCCTCAAATGCCAAGGTGCCATATTTCCGGGGACATGTCCTGCACTCAACCAATTATTTTATTTACTTAATATTCTCTTTTAAAAACCATAGAGGTTTTTTACCTAAATAAATACATGTTAGAATAAAATGTGTCAAATGTTTGACATTCTGTATATATATATCCCCCCCACCCCCCCACCCCCCCACCCCCCACCCCCCCACCCCCGGTACTGAGGATGGAACTCAGGGGCATTCTACCTCCAGGATACACCTCCAGACCTGTTTTATATTTTATTTGGAAACAGGATCTCACTAAGGTGCTGAGAGCCTCACTAATCTGCTGAGGCTGGCTTCGAACCTGAGATCCTCCTGTCTCAGCTTCCCAAGTACTGGGATTACAAGTGTGCACCACCATGCCGGGAGATATTTTGTTTATATTTTTAAGTGAACATATGTTAAAAACATGTGCAACCCTTACAACCCATGTTTGTATAATAAAGTCCTCAGGAACGCTGTGTCCACTCAGCTGAGCAGGTCCTGGAGGGAGTGTCCACCTGGCTTAGCTGATGGCCTTTCAGGTTATATCAAGTACAGTGCTCTTGGCTGCAGGGATCGGAGCCCCACTGATGCCAACTGAAATAATAAAAGCATCTATTATCTCATAGAACTGGAACATTGGGAGAGTGGGGCCGGAGGCTGGTTGATTTAATGGCACAATCATTCCATCAAAGACTGAAGTTCCGTCCACCCCTCTCAAATATGAATGACCTCCAGGACGGCCTTCATCTTTTGTTGCTTGCTATTTGGGGTTTTTGTTGTGGTGGTGATACTGGGGATTGAACCCAGGGGTGTTCTACCTCTGAGCTACACCCCCAGTTTTTCCTAATTTTTAAATTGTGAAACAGGGTCTCGCTAAGTTGCAGATGCTGGCCTAGAAGCTTTGATCCTCTGGTCTCAGCTTCCCAAGTGCTGGAATGACAAGCGTGTGCTACCACTGTACCTGGCTCACTGGGATTGCGGTGAGGTAGCCGCAGCTGTGATAAGCATCACAGTAAGACACCACATTCAAAGGAAGAAGAGATATTGTCTTTATCTCTCATACCTTTTTTTTTTTTTTTTTTTTTTTTTGCAGTACTGGGGATGGAACCCAGGGACATTGTACCTCCGAGCTACACCCCCAGTCCTATTTATTTATTTATTATTATTTTTTATTTTTTGGTGGTACTGGGGTTCCTGGAAGCCCTTCTACCTCCGGGCTACACTCCCAGACCCATTTTTACATTTTTATTTGGAAACAGGGTCTCCTAAACCAGCGCGCGCGGCTGGCTTCGAACCTGCGCGATCCTCCTGTCTCTGCCTCCCAAGCGCGGGGATTACAAGCGTGCGCCACCACGCCCGGCCTATTTATTTATTTATTTATTTATTTTGCAGTACTGGGGATGGAACCCAGGGGCATTCTACCTCTGAGCAACACCCCCAGACCTATTTTTTTATTCTTTTACTTTGAAACAGGGTCTCACTGAGTTGCAAAGGGCCTCATTAAGTAGCTGGGGCTGTCCTTGAACCGGAATTCTCCTGTCTCAGCCTCCCAAATGCTGGGATTACAAGTGTGCGTCACCATGCCCAGCTCCAGCCTTATTTTTTATTTTTTATTTGGTAACAGGGTCTCACTGAGTTGCAAAGGGCCTCACCAAGTAGCTGAGGCTGTCCAAAAACTGTGATCCTCCTGTCTCAGCCTCCCAAATGCTGGGATTACAAGCATGCAGCACCACGTCTGGCTCCATTCTTTTCCTAGTGGTCTCCAGCAGACTTCTGTATGAATTTCTTAGGCCAGAACAGAGTATCTGCTAATTCCTGAATTTAAAAGGAAAGGAAATGACCATGGAGTTCTCTGGTGGGAAGGACGTTGGGGACAACCTGATGCCTAGAGCACACCAGCCCATGCGCAGGTTGTCGTAGGGGCAGGTGTCGTGGCCGACACATCAGTGGCCCTTGTCCGGTGACAGTTTCTGTGGCTCTACTCTGGCCTCAAGCCAAGCCCTCAGCTTCCTAGACGATGTTGCCTCCTCCCTGCCTCTCGCAAGTTCTGGCTCAGAGGACCCGCCCGCGTTGGCCCTGGATCTGGGATGTGAGGTTCTGCCCCTGAGTCTGCTTGTGATGGGGCTGGGCCAGACCCACAGGGCTCATTTTCTCTGTCTCCTGCTAAATTCCCTGGCTGCATCTCAGCTGTCAGGTTGCCAAGCCCCGCGAGTGAGCGTCTCCTGGCTCCATCCGCAGCAGGAAACGGGCCTGACAATTGTTCTTCCAGAGCCGGTGATTCTTAAATGTGTGTTTGCACAGATCCCACCCACGCTTCGTCTCAGAAACCCCAGGCTGAGTTCAGGTCTAGTTTACTAAGCACGTACTACAGGCCCGGCTATGTGCTCGGCGCTGAGGGGAGCGGGCAGCAGGGCAGGCCCTGTCTGCTTCTGGCTGTATCCTCTTGCCATGGTCACACCCACATGCTGGAATATGAGGTCACTGGTGAAGGTTGCTGTGCGTGACCCAGGTCACCTAAGTGGTCCAGACCCAAAACACCATGTGGATGGATGCAGAGGAGGGGAGATAGACACGGGCAGCGTGTGCCGGCGACTCTGTCTGCCCCGACTTGCCACTGTATCCACGCTCCTCCTCCTGCCAGGCGTCTTAGGGGCTGACAGCTGTGGACTTTGCCAATGGTGCCACTGGATGGAGACGGTAGGGCAGAAAGAAGGTGGGGAGAGATTTATTTTTCTGCTTCCTCCCCGTCTTGCCATGAACCTGGCACTGACCTGTTCCTCTTAAGTTACAGCTCCTGTAGGGTGCAGGGGTGGGGACAGCTTCCTTCTTTCTCTTAGTATCGCCACTCCTCTGGGGTCAGTCCCTGCGTTCATCAGAGCTTGCTTCTCTCTCTCTCCCCTCCCTCTCCTCTTAGCTCTCCCTCTCCCTCTCTTTCTTTCTCTCTTTCTCTGTGCTGGGGATTGAATCTAGAAACACTATCTTCAGGTTATACCCTCAGCCCTTTTTATTATTATTATTATTATTATTATTATTATTATTATTATTATTATTATTATGTACTGGGGTTCCTGGAAGTCCTTCTACCTCCGAGCTACACTCCCAGGCCTACTTTTGCATTTTTATTTGGAAACAGGGTCTCCTAAGCCAGCGCGCGCAGCTGGCTTCGAACCTGCGCGATCCTCCTATCTCTGCCTCCCAAGAGTGGGGATTACAAGCGTGCGCCACCACGCCCGGCTTATTATTATTATTTTTAATTTTGAAACAGGGTCTTGCTAAGTTGCTGAGTGTCTTGTTAAGTTACTGGGGCTGGCCTCGAATCTGTGATCGTCCTGTCTCAGCCTCCCAAGTACTGGGATTGCTTACATGGTGCGCCCCCATGCTGGACCTTTACTGTCCTCTCAAATGTGCTGGGCTGCTGACTGGCAAACCATGTTCAGGAAGTAGTTCTTGAGGGCGCGGAGCCCTGAGCTGGGCTCCTGAGGATTACGTTGAAGTTGGGTAAGCAGAGAAGGGAAGAAAGGACTTTCTGCAGGATCACAGTCCCAGGGAACCTGTAGAGGAGAGGTGGAGTGGATGGTGGCTGACGTGTCTGGATAGAGAGAGAAGGCTGGGATGCACAGGAAGGCCCATTGTGTGGGAGCCCTTGACCGCCAGCCTCAGAGATTTGACCTTTATCTCTTGAGTTACATGGAATTGCTAAAAGAATTTGAGCTAATCAAGCACAATGTTGTACTCTGTTAGTAACTTTTTTTGTTATCAGCATCAACAGCACTTACTGTAATAGGGTGAATGACATCCCTTCCCCAATTCATGTGCTGAAGCCCAGACCCTCAAGACCTCAGAGTGGGGCTTCAATTTGGAGACAGGATCTTCACAGAAATATCTGAATGACATGCGTCTTTGGAGTGGATCCTAATCCAACGTGTCATGTCCTCATAAGAAGAAGAAACTGTGACACAGAGACCTGCAAGGAGGGAAGACAGTGTAAAGAAATATAAGGAGACAGCCTGGAACATTCCTTCCCTCAGGATCTTCAGAAGGACCGACCTGCCGACACCTTGACTTTGGACTTCCAGCCTCCAGATGGTGGGACACTAAGTTCTCGCAGTGTAAGCCCCCCAGTCTGTGGCACTTTGCTATGGCAGTGCCTGGGAGCCGGCACTTCACTGTGTGGCAGCCTGTGCCAGGCCATGCGTCCAGGGATTCCTCAGAAAACCTCTGTCTCCATCTCCACACACTCGGGGCCTGGCACTCTGACTCTGGCCCTTGTTTTAACGTATTAATTACGTTAAATGGTGCTCAATAGAGCACCATTTTGGGGCACGGCAAGATAAAATAAATAAAAATCTTCATCCTAGCACTTTGGGGCCATGTGATCATAAGCATTTCACACACACACACACACACACACACACACACACACACACACTTATTGGTTCAATGTAATTTTACATCATAGTGAGATTCAAAGTCACACAAACATATATGCACATATAACTTGGTATTCCCCTCTGTATAACCACCCACGGTCAGCTCCTTCTTCCTCCCTCCCCATACACGTTAGTGAGACTGATAGTGGAGCTTCTTATGGGGACTTAAACTTATTTATACTGTTCCCTTCCTCAGTCCTTATTTGCCCCCCCACCTCAATCCCCCACCCCCTTCCACTATTCTACTGAGCTGTCTCCTCATTTCCCTGAAGTCCCTTCTGTTTCTCTAGCTTCCACAAGAGAAAAGACATAGGACCCAAGACTTTCTGAGGCTGGTTGACCTCACTTACCATACTATTCTCTAGCTCCATCCGTTTTCCTGCAAACAACGGCCTTCTGTCCTTCTTTATGGCTGAGTAGAATTCCATTGTGTACACACACCACATCTTCGTGATCCATTTGTCTACTGATTCCATCATTTGGCTACTGTGAGCTGTGTTGCAGTAAACATGGGTGCCTTGATGACGTGATTGCACTTTACCCTACCCTGTGCCAGACGTTCAGTTCCCAGTCCACAGCAGCCAAGGGCGAGGAAAGGCTCACATCAGCTGGTGGGCAACGCCAGTCTCTGAAAGGCTGTGGACACTGGCTTAGAATGATCGTTTGCTCCCCGAGCCTCACCATCCATCCCTTGATATCAGGACAGCCAGTCCTGGGGCTCAGGATTCAACATGAACATTCAGGACGTCCAGCGCTGCCCCCAGCTCTCTTTCTTACCATGGTGCCAGCACAAATGCGCAGAGACGAAGGTCATCTGTGCCTTACAGCAAAATATCAAAATTCATGAATGATTCACACACTAATTTTTTAACAAGAGATTCTAGATTATTCCATAATGCCCCTCACATTTAACTTTTATTCCAATTGGATTTCGTGGATGGGAGAGAGAGGGACGGAAGGCAGCTGGTCTGCTGGGAGTTGTGCACACGTTTGTTTGGGTCCATGGGCGTGTGCTGCCCACAAGGACATCATTGTGTGTGTGGCAGGAAAAGTCAGGAACCAAACCTCTCTCAAATTGTTGAGAGATGGGCTTCTGGAAGACCCATTAACATAATGCTTTGGAAACCAGCTTGGAAAATTTGACATGTTGTCACTTTCATCTGCTAAGCAGCTTACAAACATCCTTCTCCTCCTTCCCATGACTCCCCCAACTTCTGCGCTAGGATCAGACCATCTGAATTCTTCCAGTGAGGTTGTAGACTCAGAGTGGGTGTCAAGGGCAAATGGGAGATTTGGGAACAAGAAGCATCAGTCCTCAAAAAAGTCTCCCATTTCACTTTATCTTCTGTCTTACTAGAAACCTGCACATCACTTGGCAACAGAGCCCTAAATTGCTCAGAGCTCCAACCAACAGCGGCGGGAGGAGCGATTCCAGTAAGTGAGCCCGGCAAAGAGCGAGAGGCCCCCTGGCTGGCGGCCTTTCCCCGCTCTGGACTCCCGGTGCCTCTGGGGATGCAGACAACTCAGGCCACTTTGCAAGAATGAAATCAGTCCCAGGGGCCAGGGAGCGGAGCTGCGTCTCTAATATTCTAGAATGTTCACTATGACAGGCAAAACCCAGCTCAAGGAGTCATTATGTTTTCTAGGAAAACGCAGCAACTCCCTTCTAATTCTGTCCTGATTTTTGTTGCAATGTCGCAGAGTAAGGCCTTCAGTCTGCTTCCCTCCCCCTGTGGGGCAGGATCTCTTGGGGGACGCAGGTCAGAAGTCCCTTGCCCGGCCCTCCAGCTGCGCTGGTCCAGGCTCGCATCCTGGTGCCAGACCACGGTGCAGTCAACTGTCTCTCTTTTTATTTGTGTCTCTGCTGCCTGCCATGTGAGAGGCGTGATGGATGCCCCGGGCTCTCCAGGGGTCACAGGAGGGCAGCGCTGAAGGATGCACTGAGGTGGGAAAGGAAAGCAGGTTTGTAAATAAACAAGGGCAGAGTTGGAGACCCAGGGCCTGGCTCCCGCCGTGGCTTTCCGGGCTTCCGATGATGAGGGGAGCTCCTGAGGCCCCCTCTGGAGCAGGCTAGGGAGGTAGTTATTGTTTTTGGATCTCTCTAAGATGAACTCCAGATGATTTTCCGAGGCTGATTTCACAGCACATTTGCTGCATCTGAGCAATCGCTCTCCACAGCGGTTGGATCTCCATGAGCCCGGGCCTCGTGTGCCCAGAATCAGGGCTGTCTGCCTCCTGGGGCTCAAAGCTTTTTATTTTCTTTGGGGTTCAGCCAAATCTTTTCTGTCAGCCCTGGTTCCATCTAGGCATTTCTGTTTGCCTGCAGGCAAGACTAGACCAGGTTCACAGACATTTCCAGAGCACAGTGACAGTGCCTCCTCCTCATAGAACAGAAAGAGTAGGGGCAGAGCCACCAAGCTTTTAATTTCACAAGACTGATATTGGCTACAATGGAGGGTAACAAAAGCCAGAATGATCCCAGTTTAGGAAATACCGTCTTTCTTTCTTTCTTTCTTTCTTTCTTTCTTTCTTTCTTTCTTTCTTTCTTTCTTTTTCTCTTTCTTTCGGAACCCAGGGACATTCTTCCTTCAGTTTACACTCCCAGCCCTCTTAATCTTTTAAAAATTTTGAAGCAGATTCTCACTAAGTTGCCAAGGTTGGCCTTGAACCCGAGATTCTTCTGTCTCAGCCTCCCAAGTACTGGGATTACAGGTGTACACCACCACACCCATCTAGGAAATACTGTTACTTTTTTTTCCCCCCCAGAATACTCCCTGAGTGTCCATGATGAGCCCCTGGAGGATGTGTGACAGGGCTTTGTGGAGAGGGACAGGTTGATAAGCTGTCTCATGTGTGGCAAAAAGAATCCTGGAGGTATGTGAGGGGTGAGGACCGTGGGGGGCAGGAGGCAGGGAGCTATGTGACGCCCACTGTGCTATTTCAGGGAGAGAGCGGCTGGGAGAAAAACCAGTAGCCTTTGCATGGCGTCACTGTCCAATGAGCTGTACCACATTCTCACGGAGTTTTAAAATTTTTATTTATCTTCTAGATTTCCCAATATTTACACTTTTTGTTTTGCAGTACTGGGGATTGAACCAATGGGCATTCAACCTCTGCGGTATACCCCTAGTCCTTTTTGACTTTATTTTTTTTTAAATTTGAAACAGGGTCTCCCTAAGTTACCACATGTTGGTTTCAAACCTATGATCGTCCTGCCTTGGCTTCCTGAGCACTGCACCCAGCGCCTAGACATGTTTCTTAATCTCTTTGAGCCACTGCGTCCTTGTCTGTAAAAATGAGCATAAGTTGACTGGGCTTTTGTAAGTCTTAAATTATATTTTAAAAATATAGTGTTTAAAGCCGGACGTGGTGGTGCACACTTGTTATCCCAGAATTCGGGAGGCTGAGACCAGAGGATCGTGGTTCGCTGACTGCCTCAGCTACTTAGTGAGGCCCTCTGCAATTTAGTGAGACCCTGTTTCAAAATAAAGAATAAAAAACAGGGCAGGGATGTAGATCAGAGGTCGAATGCCCCTGGATTCCCAGACCTGCAAAAAAAAAAAAATTATATATATATATATATATATATATATATATATAGTGTTTTAAACAGGCCTAAAATTGTAGGGAAGGGGGAAGGAAGGAGTCCCTCACTAAAACTGTTTTCTTAGAAGCCTGGGATTTTATTGAATCCCAGGCTTCAAGAGAAACCTGCATCTAAACAGGATTCTAGAAGAAAAGGAGAAGAAAGCAAGCGGAAGTTTGCCGGGCTTTGGGTGCTGAAGCCCTTAGGTGGTTCCAGCTGCTGTGACTTTGTGTCCCTGGCCCTGGGGGTTCATTCCAATCACTCAAAGACGAAGGAGGCTGAGCACCCCGACGAGCCCCGCTGATGGTGGGGTTCCCTGGCTGGGAGGCAGCCTTCTGGGCCTGTTCCTGTGGCCTGGACTCGTCTCAGCTTTCTTCTTGGCCCAGGCCTCTGGGTGAACATGGCTTGGTCTTCCTTCAAATTTCATTCCTTGCCGGGTGTGGTGGTGCATGTTTGTAATCCCAGTGCTTGGGAGGCTGAGACAAGAGGATCACGCAGGTTCGAAACCAGCCTCAGCTACTTAATGAGGCTCTCAGCAACTTAGTGAGACCTTGTTTCCAAACAAGGGGAAGCGGGAATGGTTTTTCTGTCCTCACAATGTCACTGAGACCCAGTATGCAGGGAAATGGGGCACCTTCCATGGGCCTGATACTGTGATCTACAGAAAGCTCTGGGTTGCAAATTGAGGGTGTTGCATGTGTCCGTCCTGGGGGCTTCACATGGTCTCTGTGTGTTGGCGAGTGTGCAGGTCCAGGCACCGAGCGCGGACCTCAGTTATGTAAGAGATGGTGTCTGTGGAGGGGATGGGGTCCCCCAGGATTCTCATCAACCAGTGGCGGGACACTGGCAGGGCCTCCATGTGCCACATGGAATGACAGTGCTTTGTGTATATGTTTATTGTCTTTTCCCCAAATTATAAAATCTATGTTTATTATACAAGAGTTGGATATATCAAGCCATATAGAAAGGAAGACAAGCTGGGCGTGGTGGCACACGCTTGTAATGCCAGTGCTTGGGAGGCTGAGACAGTGGATTGCACAGGTTCAAAGCCAGTCTCAGCTACTTAGTGATACTGTTTCCAAACAAAATATAAAATAGGTCTGGGAGTGTAGCCCAGAGGTAGAAAGCCTCTGGGTTCCATCCCCAGTACCACCAAGAAAAAAAAAAAAAAAAAAGGAAGACAAGTATCACCATAATCCCACTAAGCCCCAGAATTGTTCTTACATCCTATGTGGACACTACACATCGTGTATGCACATTTACACCCAAGTCAGATATCCATATCCCTGAGGATTTCCTGGCCTGCCTCGCTCTGGGAGAGGCTCTGCCCTGTCCCATATCTTCCAGGAGAAGTCCAAAGTACTGCTCAATGGTTCTGGGAAGTCCAGGGTTTTTAAGCCCTCTAAAATCACTCCTAAACTGAGCGTGATGGCGCATGCTTGTAATCCCAGCATTCGGGAGGCTGAGACCGGAAGATCGCAGTTCATGGACAGCCTCAGCTACTTAGTGAGGCCCTTTGCAACTCAGTGAGACCCTGTTTCAAAATAAAGAATAAAAATTGGGCAGGGGGTATAGCTCAGAGGTCAAATGCCTCTGGGTTCCATCCCCAGACCCGCAAAATAAACAAATAAATAAAATCACTCCTATCTCCAAGCATCTATTTCTTCAGCTAATTTTATTAGGTTCTTCTACATTTCATGAACTAAGATGGATGATAAGTCTTTCCTTGGATTTCTACCCTAACTCTCCACTCAAGCAAAACATTTATGATGTAGTGAACTTTACTGAAAATGTGGGGTGGGAACCGAGTTCGGGTTCAGCGCCCAGCCACAGCAGCACCATCAAATGGAACAGCCGTCCCGGCCCCGGTGGGCAGCGCCCCCTGGGGGGGGGTGTCCTGTCTTCACTCTGGGAGGCCTCACACCCGCACCTCCAGGCTCCTCCCACCACCGCCTTCCAAATCCTCTCTCCTGTTGCTGTGCACACCTGTCGGCACCCCTTCCCTTGGGCCCCGCTTCTAATGTGAGCGAGTGACTTATGAAGGCATTTGTTCAAACAAAGGTCTTTCTTCTTGTAGCAACTGTTAGAATAATAAAAAATCTTGAGCTCATACAACAATCTTTACTCCGCCCTTTTAAATTGAGCGTTACATTGTTAGCGCTTCCCCATGTCATTAAATATTTAGTGGCACAAGATTCATCCAGTCGATGTGCTGGCGTCCATTTCACGATTCCACTATGGTTGGGCATTCTTTGAAGAAATTCGTAATGCGGAAATCATTAGCTCCAGGGTGTGAGTATTTTTAAAGTCCAATACTAATGGCCACTTTGTCTTCCACAAAGGCTGTATCAGTTTGCACCGTGGAGCCCGGCTCTAAGTGAGAGTGCCAAGGGACTTCATGTGAACTTCAAACGATTTGCCAATTTGACCCTGGCTGTAGGAGAGGCTATTTCAGGGCAGCAGAGCCTGGGGCCTCTGCCTCCGGCCCCAGGTTAGGGACTCCCCGGCTCAGGGGATCAAAGCAGATCCTGCCCCCCAACTCCTGCCCTTGGAGATGTAACTGGGGGCAGCTTGATTACACTTCTGCCACCAGGAGAGGCACCTCAGATGGGCTGCCCTCCACCCCCAGCTATTCCTCAACAAATGGGGTGGCTGTGGGTACACGGCCCTCTCCCCACCCCCTGGACACTGGTGTCTGACCCACCACACCAATTCTCTCTCCTTGGAGATTAGAGGAGTTGGAGGGCATTGCTGCCACCTCTCTTGTGGAGTATTTATGGGTCTGCTTCCCCCCTTCCTACAGGCCCAGGAGCTCACGAGGCAGCACCCCTCCCCTCTCCTTTGCTGAGATGAGAGGTGTTCAGGGAACCAGGGACTTGTCCCGCCCTTCACTCTGTTAGGACGGGCAGATGGTAGCGAGGTCTTCTCTTCCCACTCTGAGAGCAAAGCACACGTGTGCATGGTCTGCCATCCAGACTATTTTGAAACAAACTAAAAATATCGCCTTACCTCAGAGGGCTGTGTTGAAGGAGCTTGTGTAGGGTATCGGACCTTCACAAATATAAAACGCTTCACATCACCTGCTCTCGCACCCTGCCAGGTCCTCCCCTAGGAACAAAGCCCTGGGCGACAGGGCCATCGGGATTTGGCGATCCCCTGTCTCCTTTGTCCTCTCCTCTAGTCTCTAGACAACTGTGGGGCAGATCGTGGATCCTCTGTCCCAGCCTGGACATGGTCCATAGGAAGTACCCCGAAAGGGTCGCTTTTGGGAACGCAGTGTGGTGGGCATTTCTGGGCTGCTCCGGTGATTTGGGTCAGTGCCTACTTGTGTGAACCCCAATATCCCCAGTTGGTAGAAGGAGCCCTGACACACGCATGCCCATGGACGAGCACACACACACACACACACACACACACACACACACACACAGAGGTCCACTCGGTTTCCCTCTCCCTCCCACCCTAAGTCCTTCCCCAGTGTCCCTGGGACATCTGTTTCCTCAGCTTAAGCCTCGGACCACTGTGCCTGCTGCAGAATGCAGGAAGATCAAGTGCTCTCCTGTTCCAGGTCAGGCTCTTTGGATTTAACCTTGAGAAGCAGAGGCTCAGCTGCCCTGACAACCCGCTGTTCATTTCTGCAGCAACACCTCCCGTAACGGTGGCCCAGTGCGTCCTTGGCCACCAGCTTCCTGGGGTGATAAAAATAGCGGAGGCCCCACAGCTGCTGAATGATGACTTCTGGAAGGAGATGATTGATTCTCACAGCTGAGCCCCGGGGTCAGTGAGCCTTGTGCAAGCAGAGATGCCGGGGTGAAGGGTGGGGGTTCTGCTATAGATAGAGCTGTTGACAGAGCGATCCTGGGCTTCTCCCCACCTGAGGGGGACCCACGATAAGCTAATTAAAAGGAACTGCAAACGGCTCTTGGAAATGATGCAGACTGTGCAACCCTCTCTTTTGGGTCCCTCTGACCTTTGTGATAGGTGCAATCATTTCCTCTCCATTCGGAGACAACATTCAAAGGGGGGAGAGAGAGTTCATTCCCAAGGAAGGCAATGGGGTGCCAGTTTCCCCCAAAACAATGGTGTGGAGCTGTCAGGGCTTATGAAACACCACAGGGACACTGATGTCAGGCAGCTCCTGATGGCCTGGGATTAATATCTGCTCCCCACTCGGGCTGGGGGGGGGGGCGGGTGTTGCTGCTTACCCTGCTGAGGCTTTCCTGTCAACCATGGTGATCTAAGGTTAACTGCGCATGAAGCTCCTGACCAGTAACGGAGTAGCTTTTAAGCCAGTCTCCACATCACGAAGCCACGGGGCTGTGCGCACGTAAACAGCTGGGCTTGTGAGATTGTGCAGCTGGACTAGATCTGGACAATTCAGAGATATGGCCATATGTGTTTACTTTACAGTACATATTTTCTAGGCGATCTATCCCCTAGTGTTCTATAAAGTAATAATAAAAAGGCTAGAGAGAGAAAGAGAGAGAGGGAGAGAAAGTCACTGGAGGAGGGATAAATTAAGAGGCAAACGAAAAAGGATATGTTTTCAGATGAGATTATTAGGAGGATGATGAGTTGACAAGGTGGCAAGACAGAGAGAAGATATCCAGATGGCTGTCCCTCCCAGGAAGGCACTGTGTGTAACAGGAGCAGAGGGAAGGGAGAGGGGGCCTGCTGGATTTCATGAAACAGACAAAAGGAAGACTACCCGGGGTCTGGACTCTCCTTTGTCTTTACTGAGCTCATATGAGATGTGTATCTGGGCTTCTGCCCCTCCCTCCTGTTCTCTGCTCATCATCTGCTCTTCTGAATTACAGCTCAGCAGCTCCAAACCCTCCCCCAGGTAGCTCCCCTCTTTCCCACCTCCCGACTCCCCCATCCACCTCTACCTCACTGATGCTTCTGAAGCCTGTATGTACCTGAGTCCATGTTCCCTGTTGTAGAGTTTATGCAGCAGTTAACTGGATTCCTAGTTGTGTAAAATATAGAATCAACCCCAAAAAAGAGCATCCAAGACCGCGAGGAGTCTGGAAACAGACCAACATCGCTTGGGTAGGGTGGGGGTTGCTGGTATTGTGATTAGGGAAGAGCAGATTTTGGAACTCTAAGAAGATAACCCCGCAGGCTGAGCTTGTTGACACATGGCTGTAATCCCAGTACTTGGGAGGCTGAGATAGGAAGATCGCACATTGAAGGCCAGCCATGGCAATTTAGTGAAACCCTCAGCAACTTAGTGAGTCCCAATTAAAAAAATAAAATCTGGGCATAGTGACACACTCTTGTAATCCCAGTACTAGGGAAGCTGGGACAGGAGGATCTGGGTTTGTGGCCTGCCTCAGCTACTTAGTGAGGCCTTTTGCAACTTAGTGAGACCTTGTTTCAAAATAAAAAGTAATAATAATAAAAAGGACTGGGGGGTTGTAGCTCGGAGGTAAAATGGCCCTGGGCTTAATCCTTAGTACCTAAAAAAAAAAAAAATGGTTGGGAGTATAGCTTGGAGGTAAAATCTACAAAGAAGATGGAGGAGGAGGAAGAGGAGGAAGAGGAGGAGGAGGAGATAACAACCACCACCCTGCAAGTTGCCCCAGGTCTGGCTCTAATATTTGTGAAAGACAAATGAAGACCCCTTCTCTTCCAAATCCCGACTCTGCCCTGCACTCTGAAGGGCCTTGTGCACATGTACACCTGGAGGCAACCCAGGCTGTACATGCAAGCTTCATCTCCAGGAGGCTGCTCCCTGGGACCAGGGTGTGCACAGCGGCAAGGTGGGTGTTCTGGGAGGACACAGCTGGGGAGAAGCTCCGGGACCCGCATCACCTGGAGCGAGGTGTAGGAGGGGCCACCGCTGGCTGGGGCGTGCATGTCCCCTTGTTTCACACACTTGTATTTTCTCATGGAAAGTGGGAGACCAAAAAAAGGCTAAAATGGGGCCCTCAAAGTGTGAGGCTCAGAAAAGGGACCCCAGTTGACCAGGTTTGTGTCTGGTGTTGAGGAGGACAAATTGAAGTTGTTCTAACTGGTTGTTAGAGCTCCTCCTTTCCCTGTATTCTGCCTCCATCAAAGTGTCCAGCATCTAGCTGGGCGTGGTGGCGCACGTTTATAATCCCAGCGCTTTGGAGCCTGAGACAGGAGGATCACACAGGTTTGAAGCCAGCCTTAGCTACTTAGTGAGGCTCTTAGAAACTTAGTGAGACTCTATTTCCAAATAAAAATATAACATAGGTCTGGGAGTATAGCCTGGAGGTAGAAGGTCCCTGGGGGTTCCATCCCTAGTAACACACACACACACACACACACACACACACACACACACACACACACTTTCCATCATCTGTCTCTCATCCTCTCCTCAACCTCCTGACAGCGCTCCATCCATCCTGGTGATTTCAACACTTTAAAAACTCTTTCTTTCTTTCTTTCTTTCTTTCTTTCTTTCTTTCTTACACTCTTTTTTCTTTCTTTTTTCCTTCCTTCCTCCCTCCCTCCCTCCCTCTCTTTTCCTCTTTCTATTTGTGGTACTGGAGACTGAAACCGGGGGTGTTCTATCTCTGAGCTATACACCCTGCCCTATTTCATTTTTTAAAAATTTGGAAACAGGTCTCACTAAATTGCAGAGGGCCTCACTAAGGTGCTGAGGCTGGCCTTGAACCTGCGATCCTCCCGTTTCAGTCTCCCAAGCACTGAGATTACAGCTATGCCCCACCATCCCAAGCTAATTCCAACTTTTTTATGCTTCCAGAAGCTTCCTTCTCTTTCAGCCCTCAGCTACTCCCCAGGGACATTCTGTACTTGTGCCTGGATTGATCTCCTGGGCTCCTGGGTAGAGCTCCTCTCCTTCACACTGCCAGCCCAGCACCTCTTCCCTGGGGTAAACATGACCTTACCATCCGTGCCTCATGCGCTGCCAACATGATCAAGTCCGGGCTCTTGAACCCAGCACACAAATCTCCCTAGAGTCTCAGTACTGCCAACCCCGCCCCAGCCCCTGACTCTTTAACCTTCGCAGAAGTTCTTAGAGTTGATGTGACTTGAGTTTCTGACCTCAGCTCTTTGCCCCTTTGCTGACGCAGCTTCCTCTACTGGAGGGGCCCCTTCTGTCTCCTGTCTCCTCAATGCTGGTCAATGACTATTCACTTTCTTTCAAAGGGAACCTTTCAATGGCACCTCCTCCCCCTTTCTTCCACGGGTGGAATGGATCTCTCTCTGTGGAAACTGAACCAGTGTCTGCATCACAGCAATCATAGTACTTTGACCACCTATTTATTTACAGCTCTGTTTTTTTGTTTTTTGTTTTCCTAAGCAGACTGTAAGGGCTCTGAGGGCCGGGGCCACACTGTTCTACCTGACATCCCTGAAGTGAAATGTCAGAAATGGAAACAGGTGTTGAGCTGAAGAAGAAAAATGTGCATGTGGCCCTGGCTTGCTGTCGCACACGGAGCGGCGTGTGGACGAGCACATGCTGCTGGGTTTATTTTTATGAGATATTATTTAAAGGAGGAATTTCTAAACAATGGGAAGAAAGTGATCACAGGTTTCAGGCATGCGTGCAAGATGAGCCCATAAAAGGCGTTCCATCTTGCCTGGGCCCTTGGCGTCGCGGCAACTGGCGAGGCACTGAGAGCCTGTGGCGGTTCCAGGCCTCTGGACTCCGTGTCACAGGTGCCAAGGTTATCTCGGGACAAAGGTCAGGCCGGTTCCTCTGACCACTTGGCTTTGCGTTCCCTTCTCCATCAGGAGGAGCCAGCTGGAACTTCTTGCACATCTTTGGAAGGAAGGGGGAGAGTGCAGACAGGTGTGGCATCTGCTCAGGTGGTTAGGGACAATTGGGCATCTCGTCCATCTGTGACTCTTTGGCTTGTGCCAAAGGCAGCCCGGCCCTTGAAGGGGTCGTCCCCAGCTAGGAAGCTAGAGAGTGACCCAACAGGAAGAATACGAAAGCACACCCAGCACGCAGAGTTCAGAATCAAACAACTGGAGCATCTGAGCGGGGACTGTTAGCCAACCCCTCCCCGGCACCTGCCCACCCTGCACCATCTGAGCCCGCTCCCTCCAGTCCCAGTGGAGCCTGCCCGTCTTCACGCACGCACCCCGTCCCTGCCTGCAGTGCTCTGGCCGCCATCCTACGTCGGCCTGCCTTTCCCAAAGCATCCATCCTCTGCTCGAATCTTTCCTCTTCAAGGAAGCCTTGGTCTGTTGTCCCAGCTACAGTAGCTCCTGCATTTCGGTCCTTATCATTCGCCCCGGTTTCTTGTCTACCACTTTCAAAGCACTCACTGAACACAAGCATCTTATTTATCTGTATCAATTCTGGAATCTGTAAGAAACTGCGCCCCGTGAGGACAGGGACGGCGGAGTCTTGTTTCCTCCTGCGCTGACATTGTCAGGCTCGGGCAGGGGCTTAATTAGCTTTTATTAAATGGATGGAGGAAGGAGCCAGCTCTGTGGGTGCTTGGATATTTGGTGACAAGAGGTGGGGGAGATGGCATGGAAGGCTTTCCAGAAGCCAAGGGGACCAGAGGAAGGCCCCTGGAGAAGCTCTGTTTTCAGATGGACAGGTGGTGGCGGGTGAGCGTGCAGAGATATGACTCTGATGGCGGGGAAGGGTGGGGGCTGGGGCCGTGTGGCCCCCCGAGGTGGAAAGGGGCATCTGCTGTTCTTTTTTTGTATATACTTTGTCTTCTGGGAGAAGGAGGCAGACTATTAAAAGGCCACTTGGACCCGTCTACTGCTTGGGCATGCCTACTTGAGCTAAACAAATTCAGCACAAGCTGAAAAATTAGAATGGAGAGCGCTACCTGCAGGACCTAACGAGGACAATGGGGTCACTCCTGTGACCTCGGATGATGCCGAGACCTGGGAAAGATACTCCAGCAAGCCCGAGTCATGAGACTCAGCTGACTGACTGCTTACAAAGAGCTGGCCAAGGACATTCCAGCTGTGACAGGCCCCGGGGCCAAGCGCTCAGGAACATCTATCTACTGCGGCTGTCTCCCTGTCACACCCCAGGAGAGCACACAAGGCGGGCCGTGGCCAGGGCTGGCAGACATGCCCCCAGCCCTCAGGGACGGTGCATGGCCTTAGCTTCCAGCAAAATGACCGCCACCTTTGCTCAGGGCCATGGGTGGGGCTGCAGTCGGCAGAGCTCTGGTGAATTATGGCACAGGGTTCACCATCGGAGAGGTTCCAGGTAGGAGCCCCCACTCCACCAGCAAAGGTCTCCCCCTCCTAGTGACTGAGGGGGCCCACTTCTCCTCTTTCTCCCTCCCAGGACAAATGGCTTTGTGTCACAGTGAATACTGCAGTCTGCAATGACAAAGAGGTTACACTTGTCCCTCTCTCTGCACCTGCCGTCAGGGGTGACAGCTGTTGCTCAGAGCCCACATCATTCTTCTGGCACCTTTATCTCGTTACGTGCTTCTGGTCACAATACCGGCACGGTGCTCTTGCTACAGCTCTGTCCTCTAGAATAGGCCTGGCTCAGACCACTGCAGCAACTCACTCAATCCCTTCCTTCCTTCCTTCCTTCCTTCCTTCCTTCCTTCCTTCCTTCCTTCCTTCCTTCTTTCCTTCCTTCCTTCCTTTCTTCTCCACATAGATCTTCTCTGATGTCTTGGCATGAGAGTCTCAGAGGCTGGATTTTCCTTCCCTAGAACAATCATGAAGCAGCTGACACCCTGGTTCTCCGGTCCCACTTTGCTTTGTGCGGTACAGTTTGTGAGCCTTGAGCTTTTTCGAAGTCATCTCTTGCTTCAAGAAGTGAAAAGGGGGCTGGGAACAGGGCCGCCCACCTCTGTTGTTGGGTGCAGGTAATGCTACACTGCTCCCATGGTATCCTCAGAGTCTAGGAGGTGACGGGCACAGCTAAGGCAGAGTAATGGGGGGGGACAAGTAGGGCCCCCAACAGTGCCAGCTGCAGAAGCCACAGGTCCTTGGGATAAAGTTCCACTTGCTTACTCAGAGGCCCAAGGCCAGCCCCGGTGAGCTCAGGCTCCTCCCCTCTGCTGCGTTCCAGGGCCAAGGAGGAAGAGCAGGCCATCCCACACCGAGCCACCCGCCGCCCCCATGACAGCCCTTTGGCATTTTGCTCAAGAGAAATGATGTAAGCCAGGCTGCTTGTGTTTCAGCTCCAAATGTGGCAGCCAGCAGCAGGATCTCAGGCCCCGGGTGCCAGGGAGGCTCCTCTGGTTTCCTGGGGTGCCACATGTGGCTCCAGCTCTGGTTTCTGCCTGCTCACAGGTCTGCACTGCGCCCCTGGGCACCTGGGACCCCGTGCAGTGCGGGAGGGGCCTGCAGTGCTGGCTGTGAGTCCCTGCTCCTGCGGGGAGGGCACAGCGTGGGTGATGAGGCCACTGTCCCACTTCGGAGGCAGACGGGCAGGCACGGTGCTGAGCGCTCAGCATCATCTCACTGAATCCTTTCAGCAACTTGCCAGGAGCGCACGGCTTCGTACCACCTGACTTTCACAGATGAGGTTCGGGAGGGTTAGTTAAGCAAGTTCACACCACCAGTAATCGGAGGGCTGAGAGTTGAATGCTCAACTCCAGTGCTCGTGAGTAAATTCAACTGCCTTCTTCCAAGAGGGGTCTTGGGGATTCAGATATTTCAAGAGCACTAGGCAAGTTAGTAAGAAACCTTAAGCATCAGCCAGGAATGGTGGCCCACACCTGTAATCCTGATACTTGGAAGACTGAGACAGGAGGATCACAGGCTCAAGGACAGCCTCAGGAAATTGTGAGACTTGTCAACCTAGTGAGACCTTGTTTCAAAATAAAAATAAAATGCTGGGTATGGTGGTGCAGGCTTGTAATCCCAGCATTCGGGAGGCTGAGACTAGGGGATTGCAGTTCCTCCATAACTTAGTGAGTTTCAAAATAAAGAATAAAAAATAGGTCAGGGGGTGTTACTTGGAGGTTGAATGCCTCTGGGTTCCATCCCCAGACCTGCCAAAAATAAATAAATAAATAAATAAATAAATAAATAAATAAATAAATAAATAAAAATAGGGTTTGGGGTATAGCTTGGAGGTAGAATGCCCCGGGTTCAGTTCCCAGTAACACACACACGCACACGCACATGCACGCACGCACCAAGTATCAATTAAATCTAGACTGTTTAGATAAAACAATGAATTTCCAAGAATACAGGCTGGGGCAGAGCAGAAACAACACCAGTCACTTGAGTCCCGGCGTCAGTCCAGGGTAGCCGCCTGCTGTGAATGTCTCCTCTGCCCCTGAGGGGCTCGGAGCACACCTCGTGGCCCACCTTGACCGACGTTGTGGATGAGGGCTGGGCAGCAGGATCTAGGGACATGGCTATCTTTGGGGGCATTATTCTGCTCACCACAGTGGGTTGTATCATGAGTCTGCGTGGTGGTAGACACACATGGTATTGCACCTATTGTGTAGATGGCAAAATGAAGCTTCCAGAGCTCATGTGGCTGGTGTAAGGTCACACAGCCAGTGAGTATCAGAGCCACGGTCTGTACACAGACTGACTCTTGTTTACCACTGTGGTGCTTCCTATAACATATGGAGCCATATATTGCCAAATGTATTGGCTTACTACCCCCTTTTCAGAAAAAAAAAAAAAAAACAATGACTCAGCACCCCCTGGACACTTCCACTGCCCCCTTGTTTTTATTCAATGCCCCCAAATCACACCTGAGGCTGCTGCCACCCACCCCAGGATGTACCAGGACTCACCTCGCCATGTGACTTTGGGAATCTATTAATGATATGGCTATTCTGTAGAGGGGTGTGTGTGTGTGTGTGTGTGTGTGTGTGTGTGTGTGTGTGTGTTTCTGGAACCCAGGGGCATTCTATCTCTAAGCTACACCTCCACTCCATTTACACAAGACCTTCCTAAGTTGCTGTGATCCTCCAGTTTCAGCCTCCCAAGTACTAGAATTACAGTTGTTCACCACCATACCCACCCAACTTGTAACCTATTGTTAAAACTTCATAATAAACTTTGACCATGTCTCTATATGAATAAACATATATCTATATCATTTTAATGACTGCACCAAGAATATAGGGTAAGGATACAAAGGGAAAAAGTCTAATTTCTTCTGTTTAACTACACAGTCTTAATGCTTGTGTTTTTGTAAATTAAGAATAATAGGTATGGTACCTATCATATGATGTCGAGAGACTTAAATGTGGGTAAATATAATCTGTAAGTCACAGCAGTCCATAGAAGTCATGGTGTTCATTGTTATTATTAATTATAAATCAGGGGTTGACCTACAGGCGGGGCGTTGCAGTTAAGAGGACCACTGTTACATGGCGTATTCACTTAATGGACATTCACTTATAATTTGTGCCCCAGTAAAATTTTGTTATTCTTCAATTGGGGCATAGTGATGCATGCCTGTAATCTCAGTACTTGGGAGGCTGAGACAGGAGGATCAGTGGTTTGAGGCTAGCCTCAGCAATTTAGAGAGACCTTCAGCAACTTAGCGTGGCCTTATTTCAAAATAAAAAAGTTAAAAAGGGCTTGGTAGAATACCCCTGGATTCAATCTCTAATACCAATAAAGAGCACATAAATATAAAAATAAATAAAATGTTATTTTTCAATGCAGTTTACATTTTTAAAAAACCTCTTCATGGCATGGCTTCCCCTTTCCTATGGAACTAAGGTTCAGTTTCTGACTGGAGCACCTCAGGCCTCCATGATATGACCCGATCGCTTTCTCTGCCCAACTACCCTGGTCCAACCAGCAGAGACACCGTTCTTTGCCCCGCGCTCCGCTCCCGTGCTTCTATGTACTCCTTTGAGGCCTTTCTTCATATCGCCTCTGTGTGTGTCCTTGATTCCCGTCCAGCCCCCTCTTCCGAGTCCCTCTTCATGAGATTCAGATTTTGTGTTTTCATCAGTGACCTCAGCCCACAATACTGTCTGAGTGGAACTTGCCATCAAGGCCTGAAGCCCTGAAAACTTTTTTTTTTTTGGGGGGGGCGCTCACATAGCCGGCTCACATAGCCGGGATCTGAGATGGCGAGCAGATGAACACATTCCTGACTTTGCTCAAGGGCAGTCTCCCAGTTGGGATGGAATCACTGCCACTGTGCCCTCCTAGACGGCGTCTGCACTTCCTTCCTGCTTAAGTGTAAATTCCGGGAGGAAGGGGGCCACATGCCAGGTGTTTGCAGTCATCCTCTCCTGACCCTTGCCGTGTTGCTAGGGTTTGTCTCCCCTGAAACTCAGGTAGAAACTTGATTTCCGATGTAGCCTATTAGGAAGTGGTGAGGCCTTTAAGAGGCTCTGGGGTCCAGAGTGACTTGCGCCATCTTGGGGCCTGGCGGAGGATGGGTTGTCACACGCCACGTTGCCCCTCAGGCTTCGCCTCTTTTGCACACGCCGGCATGCTGCACTTGTACCTGTTGCTGCCAGGTGATGGCCTCTGCCATTAGGATGGACGGGAGGACCTTGCCAGAGGTGAACGCCCATCTTGAGCTTCTTAGCTTCTAGAACTGGAAGTTCAGTAAACCTCATTTTAAATAACTCACCCAGTCTCAGGTATTTTGTTACAGCAACAGGAGAGGAACTCAGGTGTGTAGGGAGACCCCATGGGTGAGGCTTGATGATTTCTGGTTTGGGACGGGCTGGAGCAAGGCATTAGGAAAGGCACCACTTACAGCTCTACTCCCCGTCATCTTTCTCAGGCACTTCATGATCAGAGAGAAAGACTCCCGGCCGTGGCTCAGTCCTTGAGCCAAAGGCACTGGAGCTGCAGGCCGACTCCCAGGCTGCAGGGCCCTGCTGTGGCCACTGGTCGAGGCAGTCTTTCCCATGCAGTTAGTTCTTCAGCTGAATGAAACATGTTAGGCTAGAGCTTGGCAAATGTTTGCTGGAAGGGCCAGATGGTAGATGTCTAGGCTCTGCTGGCTACCCGATCTCTGATGCAACTACTCAACTCTGTCACGATAGTGTGAGGGCAGCCACAGACATCCTGTAAGCGAATGAGTGTGGGTGTGTTCCAATAAAACTTTATTTATGGATGCTGCAATTTGAACTTAGCATTATTTCAATATGACAAAATAGTATTAGTCTTTTGTTTTTAAACATTAAAATATGTAAAAACCATCTTCCGCTTGTAGACCTAGTTTGCTAACCTCAGGGTTGGGCCACCAAGGGGAGTACTTTCTCTCCCTCTTGGGTGAGTTTCTGGGACAGCTCATGTCAGGGTCGCTGACGGGTGTGGGGACAGAGCGGGATCGCTAGAGGAACAGCCCAGGAAGCTGGCATTTTAGCAGACTCTTCTAGGTGGCTATGACTCACACCAAGTGTGAAGGGCTCTTGCAGCCGAAAGGAACCAAGAACTTTCTTAGAGAAACTTTTCAATTTGGCAGAAAAATGAGGCCAGCCAATGAAACAGGTGTTTCTTAGCTGGGCAGGTTCTTTTAGAATATTTCTTTTTCTTTTTCTGGATGGAACTCAGGGGCATTCTACCTCCAAGCTACACCCCCAGCCCTATTTTTTATTTTGAAACAGGGTCTCATTAAGTTGCGGAGGGCCTCATTAAGTAGCTGAGGCTGGTGGTGAATCTGCAATCCTCCTGGCTCAGCCCCTTCCAGTACTGGAATTACAAGCATGCACCACCACTCCAGGCTCTTTTAGGATATTTCTAAAGCCACTTTGATTCTTCTGCTTCTAAGTCATTCCAATCTTCCTCAGATGCCAAGTGCTGTGTTTTCCAAAGTGTTTAAGATGCAACCCAAGCTCTCCACTTTCCTCTTCCTCTTTCTCCTCCTTTCCCCTCCTCCTCCTTCTTGTGGTACTGGGAATTGAACCCAGGGGCATTCTACCTCCGAGCTTGTTCAGCTCTTTTTATTTATTTGTTTGTTTGTTTATTTTTGTATCTTGAAACAGGGTCTCACTAAGTGGCTAAAGCTCTCACTAAGTGGCTAAAGCTGGCCTCAAATCTGTGCTCCCCTGTCTCAGCCTCCCAAGTACTGGGAATTCAGCCGAGTCCATGGGAGTGCTGAACAGAGGTGGCACAAGGACCTGGGTCTTCAGTGATGTGGTCAAGCTGAATTAGCCACAGCCCTGTATGTCAGGACCTCGACTTAGGTGCCTTCAGAAAACTTGCAAATGATTTCGGCTTGTTACCTGTGGCAGAAACTTCCCACCTGGCATACCTTCTCTGCCTTTATGGCTCAGAAATTAAGAAGAAGAATACGTGTGGGTCGCACCCTTAGTACCTCTCCTAGGGCAGACGTGGCAGACAGCTTCAAGAGGCGATAGCCCTTCCAGCCTGCTTCTCAAGGCTCATTATCTTGTCCCTGTGGTCCCTCCCCAAGCCCACTTACCTGGGAGATGCCGTCAGCTTTCTGCCTCACCTGTCTTGCTCCATCCCTGTTAGCACAAGTGATGTAGGGCATTGCCAGGACTTGGGCAGCAGTGTGTGGCTGAATTTTAAATGAATTTCATTAGCATGATTAAATACTTATTACATGAGTCAAACATACGGGCTTCATTAAGCCAGTGAACTCCCAGGAACCTCCTCTTCTGTTTATACAACCCATCTGGACTCTCAGATTACTTTAAAGAAATAGGATAAATGCAGTTTGATATGACAGCCAGGCCATCTTTCAGCATGATATTCCCCCAGGAAACTCATCTTCCACCGCTAACTTGGGCCTCCACAGCACTGGGTGCAGAGGTTTCCCCCATCTGCTTCTGGTGATACAACGCTGAAATTGAGACTTTACAGTGACTCGCCAGGACATGACGGACATACTTTTCTCATTGGCGCATGGAACGTTGTCTAAAGTCACTTGCAAGCACAAACCTTGAGCCTTTTACAAGGAGGAGGGCACGCTTTCAAAGCAGCATAAAGGACGGGTGTAATTAACTTACTGGGTCTCTGTTAGTCATTATTAGAAGCCCTTTATCAAATTAAAGGCCTGCCAGGGAGGCAGCTCAGTGCCAAGAGGCAGTGACATGGTTAAGTGCCAAAGTGGGCTTTAATTGGCTGTTTAAATGAGGGAAAGCTCCCTGCAGTTTGACAGATACACATTGAGGGGTGTGTGCAAACACACATACACACACACACACACACACACACACACACACACAGAAACACACACACACACACAACATGGATCCCCAGGCAGTTTGGAAATCAGAGCAGTCACATTTTTTTTGGAAAACAAACCTTCCAGAAAGGAACCCTAGTGCACGTGGCATTCTGTGCTCCAGGACCGCCATGGCTACTGTTCCTGATAATCATATACAACCGAGGTGTAGCAGTGAGCTGCCCCAGTGGGGCCAGGCGGATGCTGTCCGTATGGAATTGCCAAGGTCTCTTACTGTTGGACTGAGCTGGGAATTGTGTTTTCTAAAACAGGACAGGGATACCTACCCTGAAGGAATGTTGTAGAGATTTATACAAAACGCCCAGCACGGAAGAGCCACCCAATAAATGGTAGTTATTTTGACCAAAGCATGTCCTATGGTACTCTTTAAAAAGATTATTGGGAATTATTTATTCCTAACAGCCCAGTTAGGATGAGAAGCACCATAGCATGGTGGCTGAGAGCTTACTCTTTGGAGTCAGACTGGCACGTGTGTGCGCAGGCTTTACTGCGTCAGTGGCCTCTCTGAGCCTTGGGCTCCTTTTCTATGAAATGAAATAAATCAGACCTACTTCATAAAGTGATGGGAAAATTACACAGCCCTGCCTGGGAAGTGCTTGGCATGCGTGTGCACACAGTGGGTGTGACCATCAATATGCTCACTGGGGAGGGGGGGGTTGCATTCCCCTTGGAGGGGTGGGGAGACAGAATTACAGGATAGCTGTTGGACAGGCCCTAAGGATACCCAACTTTCTTACACAGGCTGCTAACCAAAGATCATGGAGTCAGACCATTGGTGGAACTCACAATGGTGGAGTCTTACCAACTGAATGAGGCAAGGACAGGGTTTGGGGAATTGGAGACAAATCCAAGACACACAGGGAGGAGAGGTGGACAGGGGAGGGCTTTACAGTCAGTCTTTTGAGGTGCTCACCCTCTTAGAAATCTGGGGCTTCCCTATGTTCTGAGTGTGTACATGTGTGACCCAGAATTTCTCCAGGACATGGCTGGGATGAGCGGCCAGGTCTCAGCTCTCAGGCTGTGGCTTACTTCCCTGAGAAAGATTCTTGTTGGGATGGAATTCTCAACTGGTTAAAAAATAATCCAAAACAACTTAAAAAAAAAAAGTCCACAAACAGGTTTATTTAAAAAAAATGTATTGGTACTTTGAGCTTGCTGTTTAAAAAAAATTTCAGTGGAAGTTCTCATTACCAGATGAAGGTCACCCTTTACAAGGATGCACGGTAGTCACTGTAACTTGTGGCTTGCTGTCTGCATCACAGTTTTTTTTTGTAGTGGCTGTGGCTGCAGAGGTGAGGGTGGGATCTGTGGGGGAATCTAGGGATACTAAGCAACTTCAGGCTACGGCTGCCCATGAGGAAATTTAAATACAGGACCGTGGACCCTCAGATCCATTTTGAATTGAGGGATGTTTTCATAAAGGCTGCAAAAATAAATATTCTTGGTCAAAGTATGAGTTACGCGCATTCAAACACACGCCCTCTGTTCCAGTAACACCGTAGTCCTGAGTGGTCCCGACACATCCGCAAAGAAGAGAACAGACCCCTTCATTCCTCACCCTCGCGCGGGCTTGGAGGGACAGCTCTCACTCAATTTTCCAGCCCAGCGAGGCTTTGAACATGAAACAGAAGTATCCCAGGGCTCCTACAAATGGACCACAGCAGGCTGATGTCAGGGCACCGATTCATGGGCTGCCGGGGGGTTAATATCTCTGGCAATTTCACAGAAGAAAAAAGCCTGCATTCTTCTCCACACCGCCTGTTTCACACATCCTTGGCAGCTGGGCTTCCCAATGCTTCATTTAGGCCAATGCCCGTGAAGGAATGGATCAGCAGGAGCCGGCCACGGGGCGGCCATTTTAAGCCCTTGGCCTCGGTCCCCACTCCCTGCATTTGGGCCAGACAGACAGGCCTTTGTGTGCCTGAGCTGGCTAAGCCAGGATGTGACTGCGTGCTGGAATCTGACCTTTCATGGGCTCCAGCACCTGTCAGAAAAACGAACAAGCTTGGGGTGTTTTTTCCGCTCTGGACTTAAATGCCAGTTTTGTGACTCCCTTGCAGTGGACTGGGGCCAAGAAGGCTGTGGTCAACTCCGGCTCTCAGAGGGGCAAACCTGAGACAGAAGTGATGGACGGCCCCGCGCTTCTGAGGCCTGGCCAGCTCTCGGCTCAGGAGGAATTCAAGCCAAGCAGACAACTCCGGTGCTCCGAATTAGAAACTTCAGAGCAGAGCCAAACAGTCTTATGAGACAGAGAGACAGAGAGAGAGAGAAAGAGAGAGAGAGAGAGAGAAAGAGAGAGAGAGAGAGAGAGAGAGAGAGAGAGAGAGAGAAAGAGAAGAAGAAGAAGAAGAAGAAGAAGAAGAAGAAGAAGAAGAAGAAGAAGAAGAAGAAGAAGAAGAAGAAGAAGAAGAAGAAGAAATAGGAAGACGGGGAGAGAGAGGAGAAAAAGAAAGACAGAGAAGCGAAGAGAGAGAGAGAGAGAGAGAGAGAGAGAGAGAAGAGAGAAGAGAGAAGAGAGAAGAGAGAAGAGAGAAGAGAGAAGAGAGAAGAGAGAAGAGAGAAGAGAGAAGATGTAGCACTGGGAAAGAGACTCCCTCACTGTGACCCTGACATGGATGGCTGTCTGTCTATCTGTCTGGGGTTAATTTCAGCACACTCCCCTTGGCCGGCTGTAGCATCTGAATATGAACATATTGGTCAAATCTTGGTTGGATTCTGTCACTTAAAAAAATTCTTTTTGGTGGTATTAAGGATTGAACGCAGAGCATTCTAACTCCAAGCTACATCCCTAGCCCTATTTTATTTTTTATTTTGAAACAGGGTCTCCTATAGTTGCTGAAGGCCTTGCTAAATTGCTGAGGCTGGCCTCAAATCTGCGATCTTCCTGTCTCAGCTTCCCAAGTACTGAGATTACAGACGTGTGCCACCGGGCCAAGCTGGACTCTGTCACTTATGACCTGCAGGACCTTGGTCAAGTAACTTAATGTCTCTGAACTTTCTCAGCTGTTAAATGGGGATAAAACTGCTTAATTTCAAAGGTGGCTGTGGGTTAAATAAAATGATGTACACAAAGCACCAAGCATCTTGCCAAAGCACCTCGGAGGTATTTAGTTAATAGCTGCCCTTACCCCCCGCAGGGCAGGCTTGGGCTGCCGGAGAAATGGAGGTGCCATCACTTCTGATAGTTGATTGGCCCATGGACACATCCCACCATGATCATGGGAGGGGGTCAGCCTAGCCCATCAGTAGCTTCAGGTCTGGGAAGATGACTTTTCCTCCAAGTATCCCCAGAAGACTGTGCTCAGGGCTCCTTGGTGGCCCTGTCTTGCCTAAAGGGTCTGGGAGCTCTGATGTGGACCTGTGAGTGGGTGTATCTCACCAGTCCCGAACAGGTACAGAACACTAGAGGCAGAGAGAAGCTGATGCTTGCCAATGATCCAGCCCAAGGGGCTGGGACCTGCGAGGTAAATGTGGCCACTCTGCCGGTTCCTTTGGCTCTGGAAGCTTGGTCTGCCATCTCACGTCATAGGCTAGGGGTCCAACTCTAAGAAATAGCATCTGGAAGGGGGGTAGAAATGGGAGGAGAAGATGTCTACAGTGACACACGGCCGGACCCATGTGTAGATGTCAACGAAAACAGTCTAAAATCCAATCATAATTATTAGGCTATTGATAATTTAAGAATATACAAATATACAAAATGTGGCTTTGAAATCTTATGGATTTCATGACATCATGAAGATTCTGTTTCTTTAAGTTCATATTTTAATAAAATGGCTATATAGATTTTATTTAACCAATGTTGGAGGATGAATTTAGGGTGGTCTGACATAAAATGCAGCGTAGACTCTGCCCCCAGGAGGCATCTCAGAGAGAGAAGCATCCTCCACGGGAAGGTCTGAGGCTGACATCTAGCTGTGGGTAGCTATGGCTGCCCGGTTGGGAGGGCTGGCCCAGAACTAAGATGCTGGGCCCAGCCAGCAATCAGTGCTCAAGAGCCCCAAGTCGGAATGTGGGTGATGACTCGTAACAAGCTGAGAAGTTGGCTCCAAAGTTAGTAAAACACATTTCTTTGACTCATCTGAAGAATACAGAGTAGGCCAGATGGTAAACACAAAGAACTACAAAGTCCACTACCTTTATTTATTTATTTTATTTATTTTTTTTTTGTGGTGCCAGGGATGGAACTCAGCTGCATTCTACCTCCAAGCTACACCCCCTGCCCTATTTGATTCTTTTATTTGGAAACAGGGTCTCAGTGAGTCTCAGAGAGTCTCACTAAATCGCTGAGGCTGGCCGTGAACCTGCAATCCTCCTGTCTCGGCCTTTCAGGTATTGGGATTACAAGTCTGCGCTACCACGCTGGGCTACTACCTTTAATTTAAAAAGATATTGTTAGCCGGGCGTGGTGGCGCACGCTTGTAATCCCCATGCTTGGGAGGCTGAGACAGGAGGATCGCGCAGGTTCGAAGCCAGCCATGTTGGCTTAAGAGACCCTGTTTCCAAATAAAAAAGGGCTGGAAGTGTAGCCCGGAGGTAGAAGGGCTTCCAGGAACCCCAGTACCACCAAAAAAAAAAAAAAAAAGATATTGTTATTTGTCTAGACTGTACATTTGGTGGCCCTTTGTTACTAGTAATTGAAGCATAGAGTTTGCAGCATATCAAACACTTCTCTATCACGTTTAATTCACAGGAGAATTCCTCTATGTGGGAGAGGCTATTGTCCCATTCCACCGATGTGGAAACTGGCTCAGCGAGTTGGGGTAACCTACTCAGCATCCTCCAGCTGGTAAATGGCAAAATCAGGACATAAACTCAGGTGTGTGTACTCTACAGCCCAAATGGTTTGCCCGAATGCCAGGTTGGCTTTTCCTGTGGTTTCTTAAAGTGTCCTTCACTTACTACAAAAGTATTTAGATGGTCATAATTTGATTTAACTGATATAAAGAGTTCCTTTAATCAATCACATTGCACGCTGACAATATATTTCTCTATACCTCTAAAAAATATCTGGGTTCAAAAAATTCACATGAAAAATGTTTAAAATCTCTAAATTAAATTTTCACTGGCAAGCATGGTATCTGATCGTGTTATTATTTGATGTTTGATAAATACTCTCAGCTACTGTTTGGTGCCTGGTTGGACAGTTAAAAGGTGGCTTTTTTAGTTTTAATCTGAAATATATTAAGGAGGGTCAGCCAAGCCCAGGCAGGCTTTGCTAAAGGTTTTTTGCATTGGTCACAGTTTTGACTTATAGATCATCAATTAGTTGCAGATGTCGACAGTAATATGGAGTGTAGGAAGGGTCAGAAGAACACTGCGTTCCCATTTGAAAGGAATTTAGAACTTAGAAAAAAAAAACCCTGCTAATTCTGGACTGCCAACATACACACATTTATGCATGGATGTAACTCCCTGGAAAAACAATCAAATATTTGGAAGTGGTAGAGTATAATTCTATAGACTTTATAGTGGAATTCAATAAAATCTTGGGGTTTTAAAAAATAATCCTCCACACCACGGAGAAGAGCAAGAATCATCTTCACATTTCCCTCGTCTCTGCGACGCAACAACGTTTTAGTAATTGCAATCATTAATCACATAAATGAAAAGAGTAATAATGAGAAGCACGCTATGCTCCGAGGGCTGAGGCCCCATTTGTCTATTTTGGCTTTCATCCTCACACTCACTTTCTGAGCTGGGTTCCATCATTGCGCCACTTAGAGATAAGGAAATTGGAAGGTCT
This sequence comes from Muscardinus avellanarius, assembly GCF_963383645.1. NCBI lineage: Eukaryota > Metazoa > Chordata > Mammalia > Rodentia > Gliridae > Muscardinus > Muscardinus avellanarius. Next base: position 66,146,461 of record NC_137798.1, read on the forward strand.
TGCAGGGCGAGGCTGGGACCTGGCTAAGGTTCGGGACCCTCGCCCTGCGACATCGGCCATGAAGCATCACGCAGTTTCTCCGCTTTGGGGAAAGAATGTTAACTCTCTAAGAGTCAAGGATTTCGGAACGGCTAAGATGCAGATACCAGAATTCATTGAAGGGAGGGTGTGGAGAAGCCCAAGCAGACCACTGTGGAGGGACAGGAGGAGGGGCCTTCTGGAACTTGCTGGCCTCCATAGGTCTACAGTGACACCAGGAACTGTGTTTGGGGCCTAGGCCTATTTCTTAGCCCTTGAATTAAGAATGTTTTTTTTTAGCATTTTTAAAAAGTTTTACATTTTAAATCTTAAATTTCTAAATGGCTTTAAAAGGATTTAATTTCTAAAAGATCCATATATATTTTTTTAACAGGAGGTTATAAGCCGGGCACTGATTTCTTAAAAACATCTAAACAGCCAGATGTGGTGGCACATGGCCTGTAATCCCAGTACTAGGGAGGCTTAGATAGGAGGGTAGCAGGTTTGAGGCCAGCCTCAGCAACTTAGTGAGACCATTAGCAACTTAATGAGACCCTGTTTAAAAATAAAAATGGGGCTGAGAGTGTAGTGAGGAAGAGGAGGAGGAGGGAGAGGGAAAGGGGAAGAGAGATATGATAAAAACTGTATGTGGTCTGCAAAGCCTAAAATATTTACTGTCGGCCCTTTACAAAAAGTTTGTCAATCTCTGGTATAAACCAGTGTTAGTAGAAATAAAAGTCTACCACATATGTAATTTAAAATTGTCAAATAAATGACTCAAAAAATAAAAATAAGGATTTCTAGTACCACATTAATAAAGTTAAAAAAAAAACAGGGTGAATAGTAACAATACACTTTATTTAAGCCAGAATAATCAAAATATTATCACTTTACATGTAAACCATATTAAAATTATTAAAAAACATTTAACATTCCATTTTCATAACTCTTAGAAACCTGAGTGGTATCTGACAGGACACATCGAGTTTGGACTAGCCGCAGCGTTTCAAGTACTCACAAGCTACCTGTGCTAAGCGGCCACTGGATTGAATAGCGCTGGCTTTGACCCTGATGAATGGGTGAGATTTTGGAGGGAGAGGGGAGGGTGATGGAGCCGGCAGGCAGTTCCTTCGCTAACAGGGCTTCTCAGCCTCAGCAGCCCTGACGTTTGGGGCTGCATAATTGTTTGTGTGTGTGGGTGTCCTGTGCCCTTCAGATGAGATGCTTGACAGTGTCCCTGGACTTCAGCCCCTGGGGGTCAGGAGCACCCCCTGGCCCAGTGTGACAATCACAAAATGCCTCCAGACATCGCCCGATAAACCCAAGGAGTCAGGTTGGGAACCACTGGCCTTTGCGTGGAAAATCTGTGTCTGGAAATGCACCTGGAATTGCCCAGAAAATATTCTCTGAGGGCTCAGTCTGATGGAGGAAGGATAATGGAGGGAGAGTAATGAGAATTTTGGTAGCAAAAGCTGAGGCCAGATCTCAGGCTAACGCATCTGAACTGTGTTCCCTCTGCAGTGATGGGTACTGAAGAGTCGTGAGCAGCAGAATGAAATTAGCAAAGTTGCAAATGGAAAACATTTTTCCTTCCATCTTCCAAAAACCAGATTCTTTCTCTTTATTCGCTTACTGGCAGAGATATTTTTCCCCTCAAAGAAAAGCATCATTTAAAGAGCCCGTGCCCCTACCCTGTGTGTGCTGGGGAGGGAGGGGAGCGGTTTTTATTAAATTCCAGGAGAGGGCTGGGTTTCCACAGCAATCAGCCAGCCCCTGGGTGAGCAGGCTCCCTGCCATTTAGCTGACATTCCACCCTGCAGGAGCTGAGGAGAAGAAAATCAACAGTAAGCAGGCAGGGTGGCTGTGGCTTCGCTCTTGGAATTTCCAGGGAGCCTCAGAGGCGCGCAGTGCCACAAAGAGACCAGAGATGGAGGCAGCCGGACCAGGGCCTGGCGATCTGACATGCCTAATAGTGATCCCACTACTTAGGAGGCTACACCGGGAGGATTGCAGGTTGGAGGCCCACCTCAGCAATTTAGCAAGACCCTTGGCAATTTAATGAGATCTTGTTAAAAAAAAAATAGGGTTGGAGGTGTGGCTCAGAGATAGAACACCCCTGGGTTCAATCCCCAGCACTGCAACTGCAATAAACAAACAAACAAACAAACAAACAAAATGATAACACCATGGTGAAGGAAGAGAGCATATTGTAGATGCGTATTTGGGGATTTGTTATTTTAGGGTAACTACAGGGCTGTTTGTCCAGCTGTGGGGGATGGTTTCCTCTTGCCCCTGGATCCACTCTCGGCCTTCTCCACCTGGCCAAGTGCTCTGGGAGGCTGACCTTTATGGATTGCACTGGCCGGGCTCTCCTGCCCTCTAGTTTCCGCTGGGTTCAGCCAAAGGGAGGCCCACAGGAGGTCAGAGGCAGGAGAGTGTGGTTGGGGGTATTTATTCTCCAGTCTTCCCTGCTGGGCTGTGGGTTGGCAGTGGCTGTGATCTCCACTGAAGACCACAGCTCCTACAATGACAGGTCTCACCAGATTCCTGAAACCGCTTTCTCTTCTTGCCCTTTCAGGCCTGGGGCTGAGAAGGCCACAGTGCCGTCATCAGCGCCAGGCCCAGGCGCTTCCTCTCCGGAGTGGTTTTACCCACATTTCTGTAAATCATCCCTCCATGAACGCTCTTCATCATCCCTTCCGAGTGTGCCATCTGCTCCTGCTAGGACCCGACTGATACGGCAGCTCTCTGTACCTTCTACACGGGAGAGTCCTGCGTCTTTCCTGACCATCCAACAACCCACTTGGACACTTGGAGCCAAGCAAGAGTTGGTAGGTCTTTGAAGCCATGGGGTTGACTTCAGTTTATAGTCAGATAAAGGTGGCATAGAATTTTTCTAGCTTTTCCTGGGTTACCAAGTTGCTTGCTATACTGGAACTTTAATGATAAACCCAAGAACCCACGCCCTCAGTTTTCTCCCAGAGAGGAATGCATGTAATGCTTAATTCGGTGTTTTTCTTTCTGGAATGTCTAACAATAATAAAGGATCTTGGGGAAAGTGTCAAAGAAAATTGCAGATTGTTTGAAGGGATCCAAACCCCAGCTTGAACTAAACTCCTCAGCTGTCGACAGGTCAGCCCCGTGATTGGACATCAGCAGAGGCAAACATGTACTTTCATCTCCCCTCTGTTCTCAGGCGGGTTCTGCCCCGTGGGGCGCAGGCCTGGAAGTCACATCACCTGCACTTCCTCATGGACTCTTCACTAATTGCAAAAAGAGAACAAATCCCCTTCTGGGTTTCGTCTCAGCCAGTTTAACCAGAGGAAATGACTGATGCCGACTAGTTGAAAAAAGCTGGGTCTTTATTGAGATACTTCCCAGCTATTCGTGAGCACATTTTGACTCTTGATAGCAGGAAGATTAAGGGTCAGAATGGCAGAGATGTTAATGGCAGGCATAGTAGCTAAAAACAACATCAAAAGAGAAGACAGGAATCCTCAAGTGTTAGGTAGGAGGCACAGCCTGTGTATTCAGCCCCTAAAGGCATGGAGGGCATTGGGTTTGAATATATGCAGGATATCAGGACTCTAGTTGTGCCTCCTTGAGTAACTTGGGGCTAATTCCTTCAATATTTTAATATCAATATTCCCAGTTTCCAAGGAAAGGAGATACAAGGACTTTAAATACTAGTAAATTGGATGGCTCTCAGCCTTGAGGCCATAATGGAGTCACCACACTGGGCAATTTTAGAAAGAGATCTAGAACTCTATTCTGCATTAATTGGATTAGAACCACTGGGACCAGCCCCTGGCATTGGTATCCACCCCTCTGTTAGTGGATACAGTACCACCCTCACACCAGCATACAGGGCCCTGTGCTGGGTCTGCACCTCGTGTTTGCCCCACTATACACACACTAGTGACTTTCTCAAAGGAAGTCCTCTTTCATTATCTGGGTCCAGACAGGATAAGCTGTAAAGTCCAAGTAGACCACCCTGAGACTGGACTGGGGCTCTGTGGGCTCTGGTCCATGTTACTCCCTTCCTTTGGGTACCCTATGCCACCCCCTATCCTGCATGTATGGGGTCAGTGATGCTCTGAAGGCCATGTTTATGGGTTATCCTGATTGGGCTTCAGTTTCAGGTGAGTACCATAGAGAACAGATTGTGCCTGCTGAATGGCAAGATATTTTTTATGGGATTGCTCAATATTGAGCAGCCAGAATGGTGCTGACCTGCCAATTTGGAGTGATTCAGATATTTTATATAGATAGAAGTCATGCAAAAAATTAATTGCCTGGAGCTGAGGTCATATCTCAGAGGTAGAGCCCTTGCCAAGCATGTGCAAGGCCCTGGGTTCCACCTCCAGCACTATAAAAAAAAAAAAAAAACTTTTATTTTCTTGGCCTGATTCCTTGGCCTACTCTAGGGGGCAAGATATACAGATATCTTCATGTAGATATATGAATAGATATATACCAGCGTGTTGACATTGATTTCTGTGGTCTTGTGGGTGATTTTGATTTTATTCCTTGTATCTTTAAATTTTGATTGGTAGGGAAATGAGCTGAAACACTGATAGAATTCCTTTTATGGCAGAAGCTATCTTGGTGATTGAGACAGGGAGATGGGTCACTTCATGTGCAACAATAATAAAAAGTTCACAGCGGAGTGAGCAGGTGTGGTGATGGAAACTAAGATTGTCTACACAGTAAAGCGAGAAGTTTGGGTCTACTGGGCTGTCCTAGTGGCAGGAAGAGAGGAAGGTAAGAGGAGCCGGGCGCCTGGTGCAGCTGGGGCTCTGGCTGTGAGAATTCCCCCGTGGGAGTGTGAGCTGGGGCCTGGGGTGGCACACTTTTCCCCGGAAGCTGGATGGCTGTTGCTGTACGAGGGTGACCTTTCATTGCCACACCCTTCAGGAACACTACCTCCATACTCAGCTTTGGATTGTGTTTCTTTAGGGTAGAGACTGGCTGTGAACAGGGAAAGGCTAGGCCTCGTGTAGACAAGGGCATAGGAAGACCTCATGCATTCATTTGGAACAACAACTTGAAGCCTGGCACCACCAAGAGCAGGTAAGCATCCCTACAACTACCTAGAGGTGGAAGAGGAAGATCCCGAGCTCCTCCTGTGGTGGGTTGGTGGTGCTAGCCATTAAATACTTAAGGGTAAAGTAATTCCACGAAAAGGAGTTGCTGAGAATTACTGTGTATTTTTTCCCTCATAATTCCCTTAAAGAACACACATTATGCCAAACACTGTGGCACATGCCTGTTATCCCAGCTACCTGGGATGCTGAGGCCAGCCTGGACAACTTAGCAAGATCATATCTCAAAATAAAAAGGGCTGGGGATATACCTCAGTCCTACTTTCAGATATCTGTGCTGAAAGAGTTTGGGAAAAATATAAAAAGAGGCATGCACAAAGCTGTTCAGTAGCACTATTGGTAAAGACTGGAACTTCTAAAGGTCTATCAAAGAGAGACAGGTGCCATGATGCACACCTGTAATCCAGGTACTTAGGAGACTGAGACAGGAAGATTTCAGGTTCAAGGCCAGCCTCAGCAACCTTAAGGAGACCCTGTTTCAAAGCAAAAAGGGCTGGATGTGTAGCTCAGAGGTAGAATGCTCCTGGGTTCAATCTCCAGTACCAAAAATAAATTAAAACATGGCCGGGCGTGGTGGCGCATGTTTGTAATCCCCGCGCTTGGGAGGCAGAGACAGGAGGATTGTGCAGGTTCGAAGCCAGCCGCGCGCGCTGGCTTAGGAGACCCTGTTTCCAAATAAAAATGTAAAAGTAGGTCTGGGAGTGTAACCCGGAGGTAGAAGGGCGACCAGGAACCCCAGTACCACCAAATAAATAAAATAAATAAATAAAACATATCCACTATATTTTTTAAGGGAAAGATAAATATAACAATTTTAAAATAGTTATCTATAGAGAAGGAAAGTAGAGAGGAAGGAACTTGTACACTTGGCTCTAGAATAAATTAATATTTTATATAATAATCAAATGAAATCATCTGGGCTTATAACAGTTAAACCCATCACTTTTCAATCATAATGTTGTTATTTACCAGCTGTCTGTGGTTAGGAAAGTTATTTGAATTTTCTAGGTAGTTTTCTTTGTCTTAAGATAATATTCTTTCCCATGGTATTATGTGAGATCAAATTAAATAACACATTTCAAGCAATTAGCACAGTAACGAATGTAGAAAGTATTTAATAAACAGAAGTAAGCCAAATGTGATGGTGTATGTTTGTAATCCCAGTACTTGGGAGGCTGAGGCAGAAGGATTGCAGGTTTGCAGCCAGCCTCAGCTACTTAATGAGGTGCTCTGCAACTTAGTGAGACCCTGTTTCGAAAATAAAGAATAAAAAATAGGGCTGAGGGTGTAGCTTGGAGGTAAAATGCCCCTGGGTTCCATCCCCAGTACTGCAAAAACAAACAAACACCAGAAGTAGTGGTGGCTTTAGCCAACATGTTCTATTGTAGTGTGTGTGTCAGACACTGATGTAACCACCTTACAGATGTTAAATCAGTTAATTCTCCAGCAGCTCTGTGGGGTTGGTATTAATCATGGTCCTGTTTTACAGGTGGAAACTGAGGGATGAATAGTTAGGTGATTTTCCCCAAAGTGTCTCAACCGGGCTGGAGTTGAGAGTCAAGTTTATAGCTTTTGGCCTTATTAGTTTTGATGCCCCTGCGTTTTCTGATTGGGGCAGTTCTCATCCTGAACCTGTTGCCTGCGTCAAAATGACTCTCAGTTGTCTGGTGACTTGGAGCTCTGGTCTGCTCATGTTCATGGTGAGAGGAAGACAAGGCCCATAAATTTGCCTTCTCCCTTGTGGTCCTGGTAGAGTGTAACTTCAGCCTCATAAGATGAAATTCACAGGAACTTTTGACCATCACCCCATCTGATGGTTTTAAGACTGACAGGCTCTGACTGGCCCAGCTGGTGGGGCTACCGGCTTCTCCTTACATAGGGGGCTGCCTCTAGGCAGGGCGTACCCTGCTCATGTAAGAAGCCCAGCATTTGCTCCTCTCATGCACTGATGCAGGGATGTGGAGTCTGCAGTAGCAGGGAAGCACCCCAAGGATATGCACCCACAGCAGACCATCTGAAGGACATGGTTTTCAAGAGTGCCGTAGAGCCAGGTGTGGTGGTGCACACCTGTAATCACAGTCCTTGGGAGGGTGAGAAAAAAGAATGAAGATTCAAGACCAATTTCAGTAACTTAGTAAGACTCTCAGCAACCTAGAGAGATCTGGTTTAAAAAAATAATATTTAGGGGAGGCGTGGTGGCGCACGCTTGTAATCCCCGTGCTTGGGAGGTGGAGACAGGAGGATCGCACGGGTTCGAAGCCAGCCTCAGCTACTTAGTGAGGCTCTCAGCAGCTTAGTGAGACCCTGTTTCCAAATAAAATATAAAATAGGTCTGGGAGTATATCCCGGAGGTAGAAAGCCTCTGGGTTCCACCACCAGTACCACCAAAAAATTTAAAAATTTATAAATAATATTTAAAAAAGGGCTGGGGTATCAGAAAAGAAAGAAAGAGAGAGAGAAGAAAGAGAAAGAGGGAAGAAAGGAATGAAGAAAGAAAGAGAGAGAAAGAAAGATGGGCCACTGGGTGCCCATCCTGTGGGACTCGGCTCAGATCCTTCCTCCCTGTCCTCCATCTCTGCTGCCCTGGACTGACTTGCTCTCCTCTCTCCACACACACACTTCCCATGCTGCCTCGGGCTGCAGTAATTGGAGACCAGACTTATCCTCCCACTTCCAGCATAAGCCCCTAGAAGGTAAGGTCTTTGCCTTTTATTTATTTTTTTTTTATTTTTTATTTTTTGGTGGTACTGGGGTTCCTGGAAGCCCTTCTACCTCCGGGCTACACTCCCACGGGCTACACTCCCAGACCTGTTTTTTAACTTTATGTGGAAACAGGGTCTCTTAAGCCAGCGAGGCTGGCTCCGAACCAGCGCGATTCTCCTGTCTCAGCCTCCCAAGCGCAGGGATTACAAGCGTGCGCCACCACGCCCGGCTAGGTCTTTGCCTTTTAGCCATTCATATTTTTCCCCCGTTAGCATTTTTTTTTTCACATACATGCCCTGACCCGGCAGTAGTTCATGTGAAATGAGTTTAGTGGCATTCACTAGCACTAAATAAAATGAGCTGGAATGGAGTAGAACAGAGAATGTCTGGGTGCACAATACCTAGGATTATGGCCTACAGGTACACGTCTCCTACCCAAGCTCTTATGTGGACGTCTCAACCCCCAAGTGTGGCTCTATTTGTGGTAAGGAAGTACTTAAGGTTAAACAAAGTCATGGGATTGGTGTCCTTAGAAGAAGACACTATTCTCCTCCCTCCCCCGCCGCCCCCCATGAAGATGCACAGAGAAGGCAATGCCTGCCAGCCAGGAAGAGAGCTGGGACAGAGCTCCCCGACAGGACATGGGGCGAGCTCCCCCACGGGACATGGAGCAGGACTCCCAGCCTCCAGAATAAACTCTGAGAAAATAAATCCCTGTTGTGCCCACTTGTGGTGTTCTGTAACACCAGCCCTAGAAGACCCATGCACCACCACGTAGCAAAGATGGGGGAGGGGATAGAGAGGACATTGAAGGTTTTTTTTTCTCCAAGCCCTTTAATATTCACTTGAACCGCAGAAGTACAGGTAATAACACTTTTTTTTTTTTTTTTTTTTTTGCGGCACAAGAAGAGTCTGGTATATTATCTGCATGATAGCCCAACTTCCCCATCATCTCCTCTGTTCTTCATTAACACTCCGCCCCATTGGGTGATTCAAAAAGGTTATAAAGGCAGTTGGGAGATGCTAAAATTGTTAAATTTACTGAAAGGTAACTAATCACCCACCAACTGCCTGCTATGCAAATGAAATATGACTGTAGTTCTACCTATCTGTTCATGGAATCGCACTGCTACCTCCAGGACCATTCTATTTTTTTCTTAACAGGCTCATTCTAGGTAGTAGTAGACATTGAAGTTTAATGTAGTGTTTCCTAGGGTCATAACCAAAAAAGTCGGACTTAGGAGACTGAGACAGGAGGCACGCAGGCTCACAGCCAGCCTCAGCAGCTTAGTGAGGCCCTCCACAACTTAGTGAGACTCTATTTCTTTTTTTTATATAGGGTGTATTATTTATTTATTTTTTATGTTTTTTTTATTGGTACATTGTATTTATACATCATAATGGGGCAAAAAACTTGTGTAGACATAAATGCACACGTCACCTAGCCAGCCCCCACCCAGTCCCCACCTCCCTCCCTCCCCATCCCTCCCTCCCATGCTTGGTTTAGTGGTTGACTTCGATATGAATAAGTACATCATGTGTCTTAAAGAGTTTCCTTCTCCCCCCCTCCCATCCCCACAGTTAGGTTGCCTTATTTGCTCCTCTATAGGATCTCCTTTTTCACCTGGAGTTCCTCCTATGACCCCTTTCACCTTAGCTTTCACATATTAGGGAAAGCATTCTATTTCTTACTTTTTGCGACTGACTAATCTCGCTTAGCATAATGTCCTCCAGTTCCATCCATTTCCCTGTAAATGCTGCAATTGTGGGTTTTTTTTTTTATGGCTGAGTAAAATTCCATTGTATACATATCCCACAGTTTTGTAATCCATTCATTTGTTGACGGACATCTTGGCCGGTTCTATAGTTTGGCTATGATGAATTGTGCAGCTATGAACATAGATACACATGCATTAGTTTGGTAGTTTGGTTTCCTTTCTTTTGGGTAGATACCCAGAAGTGCTATTGCTGGATCGAATGGTAGATTTGTTCCCATTCTTCTGAGGATCCTCCATGCTGTTTTCCAAAGTGGCTGCACTAATTTGCAACCCCACCAACAGTGTTTTAGAGTTCCCACTTCTCCGCACCCTCGCCAGCATTTGTTGTTGTTTGTGTTTTGAATGATTGTCATTCTAGTTGGAGTTAGGTGAAATCTCAGGGTAGTTTTGATTTGCATCTCTCTGATTGCCAATGATGTTGAGCATTTTTTCATGCATTTATTGGCCATTTGAATTTCTTCTTTCGTGAAGTGTCTATTTAGTTTACTTGCCCGTTTTTTTGATTGAATGATTTGTTTTTTTAGTGTTGAGTTTCTTGAGTTCTGTGTATATTCTAGATATTAGTCATCTATCAGAGGGGTAGGTGGCAAAAATCTTCTCCCATTCTGTTGGCTTTTGATTGATATTCTTGACAGTTTCCTTTGCTGAACAGAAGCTCTTCAGTTTCATACATTCCTACATATTGATTCGCCTTTTAGTTTGTTGTGCCTTTGGGGTCTTGTTGAGAAAATGTTTATCTGTGCCTATGTGTTGCAGTATTGGACCTATGCCTTCTTCAAAGAGCTTCAAGGTCTGGTTTGATTTCCAAGTCTTTGGTCCATCTTGACTTGACTCTTGTACAGGGTGAGAAAGTGGGATTAATTTCCAATTCTCTGCATATCGTTAAACAGTTTTGCCAATACCACTTGTTGAATAGACTATCTTTTTCCCAGTGTATGTTTTTGGCTCCTTTGTCAAAAATCAATTGGCTGAAAGTGTGTGGACTTGTTTCTGGGTCTTCTATTCTGCTTCATTGGTCTATGTATCTGTTTTTTTGCCAGTACCATGCTGTTTTTATTACAGTGGCTTTGTAGTATAGTTTAAAGTCAGGTATTATTATTCTTCCTGCATGGTTTTTGTTGCTGAGAACTACTTTGGCTATTCTGGGCTTTTTGTTATTCCAAATAAATTTAGGGACTGATTTTTCTATGTCTTTGAGTAATTATCTTGGTAGTTTAATGAGCATTGTGTTAAATTTGTAGATCACTTTTGGAAGAATGGCCATTTTAATGATATTAATTCTGCCTATCTATGAACATGGCAGATCTTTCCATTTTCTAAAAATCTTCTTCGATTTCTTTTTTAATGTTTTATAATTTTCTTTGTAGAGATCTTTTACCTCCTTGGTTAAGTTTATTCCTATTTTATTTTCTTGTGGGAGATCCTGAGTGAAAGTGTTTTCTGAATTTCTTTTTCAGTGGATTTATGGTTTGTGTACAGAAAAGCTTCTGATGTTTTTAAGATTGATTTTGTATCCAGACACTGCTGAATTTGTTGATCAGTTCTATAAGCCTTTTGGTTGAGTTTGTTGGGTTTTCTAAATATCATGTCATCTGAAAATAGTGAAAGTTTGAGTTCTTCTTTCCTATTTGTACTCCTCTGATTTCCTTTTCTGGCCTTATTGCTCTGGCTAGAGTCTCTAGTACTATATTGAAGAGAAGTGGTGATAATGGACATCTTGTCTTGTTCCTGTTTTTAGGGGGAATTCATGAAGTTTTTCCCCATTTAATATGATGTTGGCTGTGGATTGCCTTTATGATGTTGAGATATGTTCCTTCTATTCCAATTCTCTGCAGTGTTTTTATTATAAATGGATGTTGGATTTTATCAAATGCTTTTTCAGCGTCTATTGAAATGATCATGTGATTTTGTCTTTGGTTCTGTTTATATGATGAATTATATGGATTGATCTTAGTATGTTGAACCAACCTTGCATCCCTGGGATGAACCCTACCTGAGAAGAGCTAATACCAATACTCCTCAATCTATTTCGTAAAATAGGAAAAAAAAACAGAACTCTCCCAAATACATTCTATGAAGCCAACATCACATTAATACCAAAACCAAATAAAGACAGTTCAAGGAAGGAGACTCTATTTTAAATTAAAAAATAAAATAAGGCTGGAGGTGTAGCTCAGAGGGATAATGTACCTGAGTTCAAGCCCCAGCACCACCACCCCCACACACACAAAGTTTGAGAGTAACTACATCTACAGTACTTTATGCATAGTGGGCACTTGATAAATACATGTTTAATGACAGGGAGGAAAGAAAAGGAAATTTGAGGGAAGAGAAAAAGGAGGGAGGAAGGAAGGACAGAAGGATATTAGGAGAGTTGTCTGTCCTCATTGTGTGTGGAAGTCATGGGCAAAGCCAGGCAAGATTTGTGTTATTTGTGAAAAGTTTAGAAGAAACTGAGAAAGGAGAGAGAACGGCAGATAGGGAGCAACCAAAAGGTTCACACACCCAAACCTCGTAAATCAGGCCTGACATCCCACATGCCATCATCTCATTTTAACTCATTCTGATTTTCCAGCTTGATATAAGAATTTGCAATGAATTTTAATTTCCTGTTGGTTTGAGGAGATTCAAAACTGTGATATTTGAAAACGTTTTTAAGCAATTCCTCTCTTTCTTGCCAATGGGATTTCTCCTTGGAGGCTCTGCGCTGATGGTGAGTCCAGCGTTGCATAGCAGCCCCAGATTGAGATAACCAGGGTAGCCCTGATCCCAGCACATATGTCAGGAAAAAAGACCTTCCAGAAACCGCTGGGGCTTTTTTAAAAAAAAGACTGCCTTATGAATATAACTCAGCATACTGATTCACACAGAAGAAATAATACCAGAGGGGTGTGTGTGTGTGTGTGTGTGTGTGTGTGTGATACTGGGTATTGAACTTGGGGGCATTTTACCCCTAAGCTACACCCCCAACCCTATTTTATTTTATTTCATTTTTTAAGGGGAGTAAAAGGTTTATTGAAAGCAGCAGGGAATGGGGGGAGAGTGGCTGAACACCCCCAAAGGGGCTGGAACTCTGGGTCCAGCAGCTGCCTTCAGGACAATACTTGAGAGTAGCCCAAGCCGAATTGCCTTCAGGTGCAGGCTGCTTTCTTCCAGAGTCCACGCGATCTGCCAGAAGGGAATAGAGAAAAGTGGCCGAACACCCCATAGGGGCGGTCGGAACTCCGGGGTCCAGTAGCTGCCTTTAGGGTCACTACCCGAGTGTCGCCCGAGCCAAGTGCCCATCAGTTGCAAACTACTTTCTCCCAGAGTCCACGCGATCTGCCAGAAAAGAGGTGCAGGTCACCCCTAGGGGCCTGGCCAGCCATGATGTCCAGCAGAGGCCTTCAGGTCACTACTCGAGAGTCGCCCAAGCCACGTGCCCTCAGATGCACTCTGCCTTCTCTCAGGGCCAACACGACCTGTGAGAGAGAGAGAACAGCTCCCCAAAAGGGGAGGGGGTCCTGAGTGGGAAAGTCCCTATTTTATTTCATTTTTAAATCTGGAAAAATAGTCTCACTAAATTGCTGAGGCTGACCTTGAAGCTGCTGAAGCCCCTCCTGTCTCATCCTCCTAAGTACTGGGATTCCAGGAGCATGTCACTTGTACACAGCAGAGGGGCATTTCTTTCTTCTTTTTTCTTTTTCTTTTCTTTTCTTTTTTCTTTTTTTTTCTTTTTTTTCTTTTGGTGGTACTGGAGGTAGAACCCAGAGGCTTTCTACCTCCGGGCTATACTCCAGACCTATTTCATACTTTATTTGGAAACAGGGTCTCATTAAGTTGCTGAGAGCCTCACTAAGTAGCAGAGGCTGGCTTTGAACCTGTGCGATCCTCCTGTCTCAGCCTCCCAAGCAGGGGGATTACAAATGTGCACCACCACGCCCGGCTCAGAGGGACATTTCTTAATGAGAGAGGGGAAAATTCATCAGGAGGATATAACAATCCTAAAAGTATAAGTGCCTAATAAAATAATTTTTAAGTTGTATTTTTGTGGCATTAAGGATTGAACCCAGGGACATTCTTTCTCCAAGCTATACCCCCAGCCCTTTTTTTTATTTTTATTTTTTGTTTTGAAATAGAGTCTTGCTAGGTAGAGAGTTTTGCTATACTGCAGATCCTCCTGTCTCAGCCTCCCAAATACTGGGATTACAAGTGTGTGCCACCATACCCAGCTTTACTAAAAGAATTTTAAATAACACTAAACAAAACTGATAGAATTGGAGCCATACAGGAAAAGTTTCCAGTGGCCAAAACTAGAACCATGTGAACGACAAAATAAATAATGCAGTATTGGATTATATCTTAAAGTATAAAAATACCCTCAAGCAACATGGACATAAAAATGGTTGAATAAATAAACAACAACAAAAAATAACTAGATCTCCCTTGCAGAAGAATTCCAAATAATACATATTCTGCTCTCCACCCGAGCGTGGCTATGTTTAATAACTTGCTTAAAAATAGTGGAGTATAGAAAAGTGGGAAAAGGCAGCTTGATGGTGGGAAACCTGGCCATGCCATCAAGGTTAACGTCAGCACTGATAAGTCTTTGATAGCACGTGCCTTTGGTACAATGCGAGGAGAATCTCACTTTGCCTCTGTGGTTTCTTCCTTCCCTAAACCCCTCATATCAGTCTGACTATGGACACCGAGATAGTGCCTACAACATATCAGCCCAGTGCACCTCAAAACTGTCAAGATCATTCCGTCGTCATAGACCAGGAGAGGCTACAGAGGCATGCTGACCTAATGTAATGAGGTAGCTGGACTGGATCATGGGACAGGAAGAGGATGGCAGGAAGGAACTCGTGAAATGGAATAAACTATAGTATCTAGTCAAGAGTGATGTACTAATGTTGCTTCCTTAGTGTGACCAATGAATCACAGTAATATAAGATGTTAGCAACAGCGGACACTGAGGTCAGGGTATACAAGAACTCTCTGTTGTATATTTATAACTATTCTGTAAACCTAAAAATATTCTAAAATTAAAGAATAAAGGAACACAGAGTTGGTGTGGTGGGCACCTCCGCAATCCCAGCACTTGGGAGGCTGGGAGAGGAGCCTCAGTAACTTAGTAAGAGCCTCAGCAATTAGCAAGACCCTGTTTCAAAGTAAAGAATTAAAAAGGGCTGGGGGCGTAGCTGAGAAATAGAATGCTTCTGTGTTCAATTCCCATGCACATACATAGTTACACACACACACACACACACACACACACACACACACACACGTGATTTAAGAAGTTTGGTGTGGTGGCACATGTCTATAATCCCAGTACTTGGGAGGTAGACACAGGAGGATCACAAGTTTGCAGCCAGCCTCAGCAACTTAACAAGGCCCTCAACAATTTAGTGAGCCTCTGTTTCAAAATAAAAATGAACTAGGCATCGTGGCACATGCTTGTAATCCCAGTACTTGAGAGGCTGAGACAGAAACATCACAAGTTCGAGACTAGCCTCAGCTACTTAGTGAGGCCCTCTGAAACGTAATAAAGAATAAAAAATAGGGTTGGGGTTGTAGCTCAGAGGTAGAATGTTCCTGGGTTTAATTCCAAGTTCTAAAAAAAAAAAAAAGGAACAGAACTAAATGGAAAAATAAACAGATACATTAGGTAATTTCATTATTTATCTCTCAAATTGATGAAATAAGCAGCCAAAGAAAGTAAAAATATAGAAGACTTGAGCAACACTCTCCACAGACTTGGAGATATCTGTAAAAGACTTATAGCCAAATACATAAATAACTCCAACAACTCTACACTAAATGAGAAACAAATGAGCAAAAGATTTCAACAGCCAAGTCCCCAAGGGAAATGTACTAATAGTAAATAAGGATGCAAAAAATATCCAACATCATTCATCATTAGGGAAATGGAAATTAAAGCCATAATGAGGTATCTCTGCATGCACTGGAATTACTCAAATTAAAAATACTTATAATGCCATGTGTGGCGAGAATGTGGAGCACCTGGAACTCTCTTACATTACTGATGGGAAGTGGAAAATTGTATAGTCTTTTGGAAAGTAGTTTGGCAGTTTTTTAACAAGAGTAAATATAAAATTATTATATGACCCAGTCATGCAATTCTTAGATATTTACATAAGAGAAATAAAAACATGCGTGTCCACACGAAGATATGTGCATTTATGTTTATAGCAATATCGTTTACAGTAGCTAACAGCTGAAAACAATTCACATATCTACCGACTGGTGAATGGATAAACTGTAGTATTTCCTCACTACGCAATACTTCTCAGTATCAAAAAGAAACGCACCACTGATATGTACAACAACATGGTGAATCTCAAAAGCATGACACTACGTGAAAAAGAAGCCAGATGTGGAAGGCCGCACGCTGTATGATTCCACTTAGTTGAAATTCTAGAAAAAACAACGCTTGGGTAACAAAAAGCAGACGAGACGTGGCCTGAGGCTGGGGATAGAGATGGCTGCACAGGGCAGAGGGACGCTTTGGGGAGCGATGGCAATATTCTAGACCTGGGTTGTGATGGGGATTATGCAACTGCATCCATGTGTCACACCCATCAGACTATACCCTTAGAACAGATGGGCTTTATTCATGTGTAGAAACTATAACTTGGTAAAGCTGATTTTAAAGGAAAGGTCTAGGTATATGGGGCTTCAGAGA
Source organism: Muscardinus avellanarius (assembly GCF_963383645.1). Lineage (NCBI taxonomy): Eukaryota > Metazoa > Chordata > Mammalia > Rodentia > Gliridae > Muscardinus > Muscardinus avellanarius. The sequence continues at coordinate 66,162,756 of NC_137798.1, forward strand.
GTGGCATGACAAATTTTGTAGATACAGTGAAGAACTGGAGTGAAGGGCTGGGGCTGTAGGGGTGTAGCTCAGGGATAGAGACTTTTACTGGCACATGGAGGATCCTAGGTTCAGTTCCTAGCTTGTGCGTGTGTGTGTGTGTGTGTGTGTGTGTGTGTGTGTGTGTGTGTATGATATATACATATATATCTACATATATTCATATCTATTATATACATGCATATTATACACACACATATATGTATATATATATAGATAGAGAGAGAGAGAGAGAGAGAGAGAGAGATATCTTGCTTATGGAAAAATTCCAAATAATATATATTCCACTCTCCCCTTGAATGTGGCTATCGATCTATAAAATATATATAATACACACATACATATCAGAGCAATTAATGAAATCAGTCTACTACCTAGGATTTGATTATAATCGAACACAACCATTGTCGCTTAAAAGATTTCCCTTGACATAGAATCTGTTCTTCACCCCCTTCTAGTGTTTCTGTTCATTCCAGCCCTTTGGCTCGCCTTCTGAGGTCATTTCTTATTACCTCTTGAGTTCAAGTCTAATGTGCTTATGCTTGGATCTCTTGCTGTGACCAAGAGACTAAGAATTCAAAAGTTTATGGTCATCTGGTCCGCTAAGGTGATTTTTTACTGAAACACATTGGTATTTGCAATGCCAGCATTCACATATTATTGTTTCCCAGTAGAAATGCTGAAATGACTAAGGGCAGAAAAACGAATAAATAAATAAAGTTAATGAGGTAACTATCAGGGACAACCATTTAGGGGTTTTATGTCCTTTCTCTTTTAGTGTAACAAGGCAGTTTGAATGATCACTATAACTTATGGAAAATAATATTGGTGTTACAGGCATGGTAGTCAGTGGATGAACCCTTCAGTATATTCCCAGGAGAGTGACACAGGCTGGGACCTGAGCTCCAGCGAAATAATAAAACTGGCCCTGTGTGGTAGCATTCTATGAGAAACTGAGATTGAAATTACAACATGAGGAACAAAAACTTTCATGCATTTAAAGTTTCTACACCAGTTTAATATGAACAAAAGACTCTGTAAGCAAATCAAAAATGTATTGAAAACTGCAAGTGTAGCTTAGCAGTAGAGCACTTGCCTAGCATGCCCGGGGTCCTATGCCCAGCACACACCTCCCAAAAGAATATATTAGCCTGGCATAGCAGTGCACGCCTGTAATCCCAGTACTTAGAAGACTGAGACAGGAGGATTGCAGGGTGGAAGATAGTCACAACAATTTAGCGAAACTCAGCAAACTAATAAGACCCTATTTCAAATAAAAAAATAAGGGCTGGAGGTGAAGCTCCTGGGTTCAATCTTCAGTGCCAAAAAAAGAAAAAAAAAATTTAATGAACCTTCTATCAGACAGGCGTGGTGGCACAAGCTTGTAATCCCAGCATTTGGGAGGCTTGAGACTGGAGAATTGCGGTTCGAGGACAGCCTCAGCTACTTAGTGAGGCCCTCTGCAACTTAGTGAGACGCTGTTTCAAATTACAAAAAGAATAAAAATAGGGCAGGGAGTGTATCTTAGAGATCAAATGCCCCTGGGTTCCATCCCCAGACCCTCAACAAAACAAAACAAAACAAAACAAAAAACTTCTATCAGCACAACTTTGTGGCTTCTAGCATATGATGGAATAAGTCTGGGAGAGAAGGAAGGTTGTATTTTGCCTAGTCTAGAATCATACAATCTCTTTGGTGGAGGCAAATCCCATCAAATGAGAACAATTTGGTGTTTAAATTTGTTTAATCTATAAAATAGAACATCCTGATTTTTGATTCTGTAAAGATTTCTTGAAATGAAGTAGCTTTTAAATATTGTTTTGGTTATTTAAATGTAAACAAATCAGAAATATATGAATACAATTTTCCTCAAATTTACCCCAAATTTTAATACTTAAGAACTAACCAAACATACTTAAATTGGGCTTATATATTTGACAACCCATTTCAAAACATTCAGAGAATTCAAACAGACTGCATTCCAAACTGAGATGTTTTGTTTTGGTGTTTCATTTAAATTTTACATGGGAAACAAAATGCTTGGTTCTGTCTCCACAAATATGAATCTGTTTCCAGTATTTATACCTCAACTGTCACACTGATAGGAAAGTTTTCATAATTTGTTTTCCTGGAAATGAAATCAATTTTCACAGAGATGAGAGGTTCTGATTTAAGTTGGGAGCATCCAGGTCCACCCTGCAGTGTGCCCCGCCATCCCCACCACCAACCCATGGCTTCCAGCTTGGTCAGAAGCCTGTGCCGTGGCGCCCACTCTGAGTGGGTCCCGTTCTTGACTGTGGTGAGTGTCCTCCATTTTCAGCTCCATTTACTCTCCCCAACCTCTGATTATCACCTTCAATTTCTTTCTTCTTCTTTCTCTTTTTCCTCCCTTCCTTCTTTCCTTTCTTTTTTCTTTTTGATACTAAGGATGGAACCCAAGGGCATTCTACTGTTGAGCTGTGCACCCCTAATCCTACTTTATTTTTTATTTTGAAATAATGGCTCGCTAATTTGCTGAGGCTGGCCTTGAACTTCCTGTCTCAAACTCCCCCAAACTGAGATTACAGGGATGCACCTCTGTGCATGGTCCAGTCTTCAGTTTCTATTCTTTGCCCAGACTCTGCTCCATCTTATCTCTGCTGTCTGGGTTCTTTCCATTCTGGGCCACCTCAGTAGGATATCACTATTTCTTCTTTTTCTTTTTGCAGTACTGGAGATTGAAACCCAGGGGCATTCTACCTCCAAGCCACACCCCAAGCCCCATTTTTTATTCTATATTTTGAAACAGAGTCTCACTAAGTTGTGGAGAGCCTCACTAAGTAGCTGAGGCTGGCTGAGAACCTGTGATCTTCTTGTATGTGCTAACACATACGACTAGGACATCTCTATTTCAATTCTGGCTCTTTGGGACAAATTCTATCATCTCCCATGAACTCAGTGTTAGGAGAGCTCACTCTGTTTCTTGACTCTTCTGGTCATGGAAGGGGATGGAAGCTATTGTAGACACCAGTCAACTCAATTAACTCCAGGCCAAGGTCTTGGGAGAAAATTTTCCTTTTAGTCTGGGATAAATGGCGGTTGGGCATGGTGATGCGTGCCTGTAATTCTAATAATTGGGAAGCAGAGACAGGAGGATGGCAGATTTGAGGACACCAGCAAGTAGGGAGATTCCCATCAACTTAGCAAAACTTTGTTTCAAAATAAAACAAAAACAAAAAATAGCTTGGAGGTAGGATATACCTGGGTTCAATCTCTTGTACCAAACAAACAAACAAAACCTAATCAAAACCAAACAAAAATCCATTTTTAAAATAGGGCTGGCTGGGCATGGTGGCATAAACTTGTAATCCTAGTAATTGGGAGGCTGAGACAAGAGGATCACAGATTTGCAGCCAGCCTCAGATACTTAGTAAGGGCCTCTGCAACTTAGTGAGACTCTGTTTCAAAATAAAGTATAAAAAAATGGGGCTGGGGGTATAGGTCAGAGGTAGAATGCCTCTGGGTTCCACCCCTAGTATGGAGAAGAAGAAGAAGAAGAAGAAGAAGAAGAAGAAGAAGAAGAAGAAGAAGGAGGAGGAGGAGGAGGAGGAGGAGGAGGAGGAGGAGGAGGAGGAGGAGGAGGAGGAGGAGGAGGAGGAGAAGGAGAAGGAGAAGGAGAAGGAGAAGGAGAAGGAGAAGGAGAAGGAGAAGGAGAAGGAGAAGGAGAAGGAGAAGGAGAAGGAGAAGGAGAAGGAGAAGGAGAAGGAGAAGGAGAAGGAGAAGGAGAAGGAGAAGGAGAAGGAGAAGGAGAAGGAGAAGGAGAAGGAGAAGGAGAAGGAGAAGGAGAAGGAGAAGGAGAAGGAGAAGGAGAAGGAGGCCAGCTGAATCAGGACCAGTGCTTTGCCCTGATATTAAGAGTACCTTGCCATGAGAATGGAGACAATTGTACCACGTGATGGTTTGGATATGGCTTTCCTGGAGAGTCTGTGTGTTGGAGGGTGGTCTCTAGGTGGCAGTACTGTGAAAGGCGGTGAAACCTTTAAGGGGTGGGGTGTATGGGAGGTCCTGGGAGGATACTCCCAGTGTTGCCCTCAGAAGGGAGTACTGGTCTCCTGGAGTGTGTGCTTACCACAGCCAGTTGTGATGAAAGCCTGAACCTGACTCCTGAGTCTCCGGCTTCCTGTCTCGCCATGTAACCATCTGCTTCCACAGGCATTCTGGCTGTTGCTATCTGCCATCAAAAGATGTTGTGGCGGGGCTTCTCATTAGAACGGAGTCACTGTTGGTACTTGTGCCTTGAGCCTTCAAAATTGTGAGCTAAATAAACCTCCTTTCTTCATAAATATCTTACTTCAGGCATTTCATGATATGATGAAAGTGACTAATACATACTGTGACCATGCCTGCTGATTAGGAAACTGCTGGTTTCTCACCATGGATTTAGAACAGGGATTTACAAACCTGACTGCTTATTAGTTTTACCTGGAGATTCTTTTTTTTTTTTTTTGGTGGGGAGGTTCTGGGGATGGAACCCAGGAGCATTCGACCTCCGAGCTACACCTCCTGCCCTATTTTTTATTCTTTATTTTGAAACAGGGTCTCACTGAGTTGCGGAGGGCCTCACTAAGTAGCTGAGGCTGTCCGCAAACCGCGATCCTTCTGTCTCAGCCTCCCGAATGCTGGGATTAGAAGCATACACCACCATGCCCGGCTTCACCTGGAGATTCTTAAAGATCACAATGGCTGGGCCCAAACCCAACTTGGTGTGGACTTTAAGCATCAGTACGTATGTATGTGTATATATGTGCACATATATATGTATGCATGTATTTGTGGTTCTGGGGATTGAACACAGGGGCATTCTACCGCTGAGTTACACCCCCAGCCTTTTTTCTTTTTTGTTTGGACACAGGGTCTTGCTAGGTTGCTAAGGCTGTCCTCAAACCTGAGATCCTCCCATCTCAGCCTCCCAACTACTGAGATTACAGGCATGCACCATCATGCCTGGCTCAGGTATCAGCATTAAAAAGGAACAAAAACTTGCTGGGTGATTCTAAGGTCTCATTGGAGCTGAGAGTCGTTGGTTTAGGTTGTACTATTTCTGGTAAAAATGAATATTTGTCTTTTGGAGATATACTTACTTTGAAAAGTCAATAGTACAGAAATGGACAATCCTGCATTTCTATCCTGGGTGAGAATGTTTCAAAACAAACTTGAATTCCAGGATTTGTGTCCACTCTCATAGATGTCCCTTTGTGTCTTCCTTGTCCCCCCAGATAAAGGTGGCAGTAAACATTCACATCTACCCTGCTAAAGGCTGCAGGGAAGGGATTTGTTTCAACATCGACTCTGAGTAAGCACTGTGGGTATGAATTCCCTCCCCATAGGTAGGATAGGTTTTCCCACAGGAGGGGATGTAGGGTTCTTTCTAGGAATGAAGTTCAAGTTGACTTCAACTTCAGCCTTTGACCTTCTTGGGCTATAACTCCTTTCTAAAGCTATAAATGAATTAGTTCTAAAGTACTAACCCATGAGTAAAGGGGTCTGTCTGTCTGTCTGGGTAGCATGTGTGCTACTACTGCGCTGACCGGCTGACCCAGAGGAGGAAGGGGCAAGAGGGTTTCCCTGCCTCCTCCTCTCCTGGGGAAAGCAGGAACACAGGTCTGCAGTGGGCTGCATGATAACAGGCCCCACAGGGGAGCCAGCAGCAGGGTGGCAGACAGTCTCCAGTCTGTCAGATCTCTGGAAAGAGGATTTGCACAGAAAAAAAAATAAACTTTCTAACATTACCCTGCAGTTTGTACTAGTAAATATTTAATAAATGGCAGTGGAAAAAAATCTGACTTACAGCATTGGCCAGCTTTCATTCTGCAATTACACCACCACCAAGCTTAACAATAAACCACTGGAAGATGAGTAAGATGAGTTAGAAAGAAATATGCAAACGAGACTGGCTGCAGATAGGAGCAGGCTGGAGCTCACCAATGCTCCATGGCCTGGGGCCCTTGGTAGGGGGAAGGTGGGGTCCACCAGATTTTGGGGGGTACGGGTGCATTTTTCTCTCTCTCTGTTTCATTTCCTCTTTTAACCAACATGCAGCTGTGATTTTTCCCAGTATAACAGTCATGAAGGAAGGGTTGATTCCCAGCTCAGAGTTGACTGGGTCCTTGGCTTATGTGATAGAAAAGAATTTCAGCAGGTGGCAATCTGAGACATAAACAGAGATATATTTAAGAAAGTAGGAAATGCACCTTCAAGGGAGAATGCAGGCCATCTCAAGGTGGAGAGAGACACCTTTGGGGGTTTTGGCTCTTCTTTTATAGGGGTGCTTTGTACGGGGTGGGCAGGAGGAAGTGTGTGAGGGTGACCTCAGTCCAGGAGTCTTGAGGTGGTTTCTAGTGGTCTGCTCATCCTTACAGTCCTCAGGCTGATCGAGGTCTTCCTTATCTGATCAGTAGATAAGATGAAGTGACCCCTAAATTATAGGTTCCTCAAGATATGATAGATGTGGTGGCACACACTTGTAAGCCCAGTGTTTGGGAGGCTGAAACAGGAGGATCACAGGTTCTCAACCAGCCTCAGCTACTTAGTGAAGCCCTCCACAAAGTGAGACCCTTTTTCAAAATAAAGAATAAAAAATAGGGCTGAGGGTGTAGCTTAGAGGTAAAATGCCCCTGGATTCAATCCCTAATTCTGCATAAAGAGATATTATTTTCTTTCTTTCTTTCTTTCTTTCTTTCTTTCTTTCTTTCTTTCTTTCTTTCTTGGTACTGGGGACTGAACCCAGAGGCATTCCTCCTCTGAGCTATACCCCCAACCCAATTTTATTTTTTATTTTGAAACAGTCTCAATAGGTTGCTGAGAGCCTTGCTAAGTTTGGAGCCTGGCTTTGAACCTGCGATCCTCCTGTTTCAGCCTCCCAAGTACTGGAATACAAGCGTGTGTCACCACACCTGGCTTTATTTATTTATTTATTTATTTATTTATTTATTTATTTATTGCAGTACTAGGGATTGAACCCAGGGGCATTCTACCTCCAAGCTACACACCCCGGACCTAAACTAAAACTTTAATGTAAAAGCCTGGTGCTAAAGCGCCTTCAACCTTTACTCCCCATACCAGTTCTTTTTCCCAGGCTGGTCTCTCTCAAATTCCTGGGAAGTCTGTAGATCATAGAGTTAACTGAAATAAACCATAATTTCCCTGTGCTTTATTAATAAGATGGATCCGAATTGGGTATAGCCAAGCTTGCATGTAATCCTCGTACTTCTGTAGCCTGAGACAGAAGGATCATGGGTTTGAGCCCAGCCTCAGCAACTTAGGGAGACCCTGTTTCAAAAAAATAAAATAGAACTTGGAGTGTGGCTCAGAGGTAGAATGCCCCTGGATTCAATCCCCAGTACCATACACAAACACATTTTTTAAAAAAGAAAAAAAAAAAAAGCCAGGCATGGTGGCACATGCTTGTAATCCCAGTATTTGGGAGGCTGAGATAGGAGGATCACAGGTTCGAGGACAGAATCAGGATTATAGCAAGACGCTCAGCAACTTAGCAAGACCATGTTTAAAAATAAAAATAAAATAGGTTTAAGGGTATAGCTCAGAGGTAGAACGTCCTTGGGTTCAACCCCCAGTTCTCCCCCATACACAAACACACAAAAGAAAAAAATGCTAACATTTACCAAGTGCTTGCAATGTCCTCGATGTTTTCCTATGAATTCTCTGTTGGATTTTTATAATGAGGGTGAATCAGGTGTTTCTTTGATGCTTATTTTACAATTAAGAAAAGAGAGCACAGAAAGTGACCTCATGAAGGTCAGGTGATTTGATGGGAGCAGCCAGCGTCAGCCTGTCACCAACGCTGGCTTTCGCACATAAGACTCCACGACCTCTTGGAGCAGGATGGTCACTCGGCAAGTCCCTGGGCTTCCGTGTGTTTGCCTGGCCTTGTTTAAAAGCAGTATGCTTCTTATTCAAATGTTTCTGCAAACCACCCTTCCCAACACACACACACACACACACACACACACACACACACACACACTCCCCTCCGGGCTCTACATAGGAACTCTTCATTTGGGCAGATGATACTCTCTTTGGCATCATGTGATGGCGGTCCATGACTTAAAGCTAAAGTCTCCAGATGCTAAGACATCAGATGAATCTGGAATCAAATGCAAATTGCTAGTCTGAAAAAATGTTGTTGCACTCTGTAGACTCCAGATAAAATGAAGGGGTCAAAGAAAGTCTGCCGGATTCCAAGAGGATTCTATAGACTGCCACTTTTAGGGTCTTTGGGAGTAAAAGAGTCTCAATGTTTCTACCTCACTGACATGACATAATTTACATCTTTCATTCTGGGGCCGTCTTAACCAAGCTACACAGTGGAAATCTTATGTAGACAAAGCTACTTGAGTTTAGAAACCGGAAAAGCTAGAAACTCCCTTTTGAAAGTAAAATAAAGCTTACCCAGTAGGAGATTTCCTTAACTCTCCAAATTCTAACATATGTTAGGTAGACAGGAAAGAATAATAAAATTTCCCAGGAAAGTGTATCAGTGGTTAAAATGTGGTTTTCTCGGTAGCTATGGGCCTGATTTCTATCCCATGCCTCTTGCCCCCTGTGGGGCTGGTCTCAGATTGCTCCTGAAGAGACAGGTCTGCAGAGTCCTGCTGAGTCTTCCAGAAGCGCTCCAGGGCAGATGGAAGCCTCTGTCACACAAGAGCTAGCTTTCCATCCATGTTGCTCCCTTGATTTCCCAGCAAGGGGCCCAGCTCAGGTGAATCCAGACAGCTCAGTCAGCCCCACATGATGATGTGGGATGACTCGGGAGGGGGAGAGTGCTTAGAGGAAGTGAGCTGTGGGAATCACACAGAGCCTCGGGACTTGAGCAGGTAGCCTTTTGCAAGCAAGGACAAGCTCATGGAGTCGAAGATGAGAGAAGGTGTTGCTAGGGACAAGGGGGACTTCTGGGGGGCCTTCTCAAAGTGGCTGCACAGATTCAGCCTCAGGGAGCGAAGAGGTGTTTGGGAGGAAAGACAAGTTTAATCTGTGGGTTCATACCTCTAGACTATAGTAGCCAAGCAAGGGCTGGAGGAGAAACACACAGGAACTAAAACATCTGGCTTCTTTTATCTATTAATCTTATATATTACATGAAGAACAGCCAGTTCTGGCATCACATGGGGCATGCGTTCCTAAGACACACTGTGCTACACAAACTTGTACAATAAAAACTACAGGGCCAGCTGGGCGGGTTGGTGCAAACCTGTCACCCCGGTCCTTGGAGCACTACAGGCTAGAGGCCAGCCTCGGCAACTTAGTGAGGCCCTCAGCAACTTAGCTAGACCTGTTTTAAAATAAAACATGGAAAAAGGCTGGGAGTGTAGCTCAGAGGTAGTATGCCCCTGGGTTAAACCCCCAGTACCACCACCCCCCCCAAAGAACAAACCTAATCTTATAGGATAACACACTTAGCTAGGATAGACTGATTAGAACACACCTCTCTGAGGTAGGGGGCAGATGTGTGGAGTGTGTGTGCACACGCATTTTGTGAGTTGACACCACTCAGTTCAGCTGGCTCAGTCTTCTGTGTTAACCTAGTTTTCTCACAGATAAAATTGCCTGTGAGGGGCCGGGCATGGTGGTGCACACTTATAATCCTTGCGCTTGGAAGGCGGAGACAGGAGGATCGCGCAGGTTCGAAGTCAGCCGCACTGGCTTAAGAGACCCTGTTTCCACATAAAAAAGTATAAAAATAGGTCTGGGAGTGTAGCCCATGGGAGTGTAGCCGGAGGTAGAAGGGCTTCCAAGAATACCAATACCACCAAAAAAAAAAAAATTGCCTGTGAGGGCCGGGCATGGTGGCACACACTTGTAATCCTTGCGCTTAGGAGGTGGAGACAGGAGGATCGCGCAGGTTCGAAGCCAGCCTTGCTGGCTTAAGAGACCCTGTTTCCAAATAAAATATAAAAAATAGGTCTGGGAGTGTAGCCCGGAGGTAAGAAGGGTTCCATCTACAGTACCACCAAAAAAAAAAAGTTGCCTATGAGGAACTTGTATTGTGCTCAAATTGTCACCTAATGTTTTAATCTAATTGGACTAAATACACATTTTCAAAATAAGTGTTATAACTATCTGTGGGACCTCTGCTCACACATTTTCTCAGGTGATCATAATAATAATTCTAGGAGGTAAATGGAAAGTTAACATTTTCACTGTACAGATGAGAGAAACAGGCTGAGCAATGTCCCACTGTTCAGCCATGAGCCTGAAACTACCAAAGTTAAGGTAGGAGTCCTGCCTGTGCTCACATCCCTAGTCCTACTGAAATGAGGGGTTTCTTGAGAAGAAACCTGGCGTTTCATCAAAGATGAAACAGAGTTTCTTGAGAAGAAACTCGGCGTTTCCTTACCAGGTTCTTGTCTACGGTGACACCCGCAGACCGCAGGAAGGGGAGTAAAAGTTTATTGGAAGCAGCAGGGAATAGGGGAAAGTGGCCGAACACCCCAAAGGGGCTGTCGGAACTCTGAAGTCCAGCAGCTGCCTTCAGGTCACTACTTGAGAGTAGCCCAAGCCGAATGCCTTCAGTTGCAAGCTGCTTTTTTCCAAAGTCTACGCGACCAGCCAGAAAGGAATAGGGAAAGTGGCAGAACACCTCTAGGGCTGTCGGGGCTCTGGTGTCCAGTAGCTGCCTTCAGGTCACTACCCAAGTGTATCCCGAGCCAAGTGCCGTCAGTTGCAAACTGCTTTCTCCCAGAGTCCACGCGATCTGCCAGGAAGGAAGTGCAGGTCACCCCTAGGGGCCCTGGTTGGCCTTGATGTCCAGAAGAGGCCTTCAGGTCACTACCCGAGTGTAGCCTGGGCCACGTGCCTTTAATTGCACTCTGCCTTCTCTCAAGGCTAATGCAAGCTGCAAGAGAGAGAAAAGCTCCCCAAAGGGGAGGGGTTCCCAGAGAGGGAAAAACTGTCTTGGTGGCTACACTAGGGGTTTATATATGTCTGCATGTCATCTCTTGGTTGTGGTTGGAGTTTGGGATTCTGGGAATTCTGGGAAGCAGCTCTCAGAATTTGCATAGGGTATTGCATGTCCTTTGAAGAGTCTCTTTTCAGTAGGAGTGTCAGACTTGCTCCAAGGAGTGATATCTCCTGGGTTTGTTGATTAGTAAACAGATGGTTTTGTGAAGCTTTGGTCCTTCTTATCTCTGAACCTTGGAAGAGCTGATCTCTTTTAGGAGCCTTGGAAGTTAATTAGTATTCCTCGTCCCTTAGGAAATTGACTTTTTTTTTTCCTACGGAGGCCTCTTCCCTATCTGCTTACTTCCTTCTACCTCCTTACTACTGGTCCCTAAATCCAGGTCCACCATCTCCTGACAGTTTGTGAGCCAGAAAACTTTCCTCTTGCCTTAGCTCAAGGCGGGTATTTTTTGAGTAATTAGGATTTCAGGAAATGCGGTGTTGTCTGGGCACAGTTTAAATTCTGTCTCAGCTTGGGCTTTTTGTCATTTTTTTTAATTTTTAATTTATTTTTAAACTGATACATTTTAAAAAAATAGTGCAGGGTACCATGTAATGCTTCTGTACACGTATAGCCATGTTTTGACCTGTAAATTAATCAACTTCAGTAAAGCATGAGATAAAAGAGAGCTTCCTTCACACGCCAGGAGCTGGGTGAGAAGGCCCTCAGGTGGCGTCCATCTCCCTGAGGGGCTCCAACAGAGCCTGCCCTTCCAGAGGACAGTGTCCCTTCGCTATTGCTGTTACAGCCACGGACTGTGACTGCCACTATCCCTGTTCCTCGGAAGAGCAAATGCTCTGGACATGGCTGAGCCTCCTCTGTCCTCTGACCATGTGGTGTCCTGGTGGCACAGGGTCAAACCCCAGCTGGATGTCCAGGAGGGACATTTCCAATGCTAAGCTCAGTCATGGCGGCTACTGTTCAGCAAGCGCCTGTCTGTGCCCCAGGCCCCGAGGAGCATGCCACACATTCATTCATCCTCCTCCGGATTTGCGAGGACTGGTTGTGCCAGGATCACTCTTATTCACGTGTTTCTTATAAGGTGAACATCCAGACAATCTGGCTCCCAGCCCGCCCTGCTTTTCTCCCTCAAGGTTGCCGGAACCTGGGTCTGTCCTGATCATTTACCTACTTACTATAGACCTGAAAAACTTGTCAATGACCTTCCTATGACCCTGAGAACAATCTCTCAACCTGTCACTGCCTGTCGTGAGTGCAGACTTAATTCTCTTCCGTTTCGATGCCTTGTGATGTGCGTCGCCTTTGTGCACGCCTGAGCGAGCTTCTGGTTTCCCTCCTTCCGTCCTTCCCTCTCTGCCTCCCTCCCTTCCTCCCTCCCTTTCTTCTTTCTTTCTTTCCTATTTCCAAATACACACACTGGGGCCTGTGCTACAAATGCAAGAGGGAAAGAGAAAGCACAAAGAAAGCAGAGCAACCAAAATCCGGAAGGGTTTTTTCATTTTTATTTTATTTTTTAATATATTTTTATTGGTGCATTGTAGTCAAACATCACAATGAAATACAAGACCTGTGAAAATATCCAAGCACACATCATCCAATTAACCTTTATCCGATCCCCATCCCATTCCCTCCCCCTCCCTTGATCTCATACTTGATTTAGTGATTAACTTTGATATATGTGTTTACGTACATCATGTGTTTTAAAGAGAGTTCATCTTCCCCCATCCCATCCCCTCTGATTGGTCACCTTAATTGCTCCTCCATAGGGCCCTTTCTTCAACTAGATTTCCTCCTAATACCCATTTCTTCCTAGTTTTTATACTAGGGAAAGCATCTGACTTTTTATTTTCTGTGATATTTCTCTGTGTATGATGCATTGCAAGTTCCTATCCCACTCTTGAAGGCCCCAGCACTGGCCTGACCACCCAGCAGACTCTGATCCCAGCCTCACTAGCTCCAGCACCAGCCTTGCCTCATGGCAGAGTTCAATCCTGGCCTTGGAGGCCCCAGTACCGGCCTTGCCTTAAGGCAAGCTCCTATCCTGTCCTTGCTGGCTCCAGCTATGGCCTCACTGCATGGCAGGCACTGATCCCAGCCTTGCTGACCCCAGCACCGGCCTCGCCACATGGCAGGCTCCGATCCTGGCCTCAGAGGCCCCAGCACCAGCCTCGCCCCTCGGCAGGCTCGAATTCCGGCCTCACTGGCCCCTGCACTGGCCTCACCCCTTAGCATGCTTCAATTTCGGCCTCCAAGGCCCCAGCACTGGCCTTGCCTGATGGCAGACTCCGATCCCAGTCTCGCTGGCCCTGGCTCTGGCCTCACCCCTCGGCAGCTCCAATCCTGGCCTCGGAGGCCCCAGAACTGGCCTTGCCTCATGGCAGGCTACGATCCTGGCCTCGCTGGCCCCGGCTCTGGCCTCAACCCTCGGCAGGCTCATTTTTATTTTATTTTGAATTCATGAATGAGGCCTTTGAACTGAGCAGGCCATGGTGCCTTTCAAACCTGTACTGTTCATGCCCTGCTTCCAGCTGGAGTAGAAAATCTGAGGTGCTTTGGCTTAAGCCCACAGTGAAACTCAGCAGTGGCTTCTGTCTCCCTGTCCTCAGTGGGTAGTGTCAGCCACAGTGGCCCAGGAGGTGGTGCAGTGGTGCTTCCTGCTGGGTTGAGGAAGTCCATTGCCCCAGTGATTGATTACCTTTGAATATTATTTCTGGGAGGGTTTTCTTTTCTTTTTTCTTTTTTTTTTTTCCACCAGAGGCAAACTTTAGGGAAAATGGCAGAGTAATTTGGAACCAGCAAAAGAAAGAGGGTCACTTGTGTTATTAGTTGAAGACATGCAAGAACAGAAAAGAAAGTGAAAGAGAGAGAAAAAGGAAGGATAGATCAAACAAACAAAAACACAGGGTAAGAAAGAGAGAACATTAAGGAGGTAGAAATCATCTTCAAGTGGCCCCAGCAGACTGGGGTCTCTGGACCTGCAGACTCATGGCTCTGAAGTCTGTGGTGATGAAGGGATGGGGCAGTCCATCCAGGTGAACTCACCCTGTGTCTGTTGATATGGTTACAGGAATCTAGAGTGTAAGAGTTGGAGCTCTTGCTTGTGAATTTATTTCACAAATATTTGCTGAACATCTTTGATGTTCCAGATTCTCTACCAGTTACCAGGATACTAATGGGAGCAGTGAGCTGGGTGTGGTGGTACATGCCTCCCATTGTAGGACTTGGAAGACTGAGGCAGGAGGATCACTCGGCGGCGGTAGAAGGCCCTTGGGTTCCATTTCCAGTACCAAATCAAACCAAACCAAAACCAGTGGGAATCAGCATAAAGTCCTACTCTGGTTGGTTTTATATCTGTGGAAGGGAGGACAACAAAGGAATAGCCAACCAACTCTTCTAACATCACCAGAAATGAGCCGGGAACGCTCAGGTCCAGGGCTCTGTGAGCTCGTACCCTTTGCCGCTCACATGGGGGAGGGCACAGGGAGGGGCTGTCCACGGTGCTGGGGTTCAGCAGAACAGTTGGTCTTGGGCTCCTGATTTTCTCAGCAGCTCAGCTTCACACTGTGACTCCTCTCTCCTGGACAAATTAGCTAGAGTGCAGGGCTGACTGGGAAGACAGGGTCCGGGTTCCCCAGCTGCATATGTTCTAAGCTTCACTGGAAGTTAAATGTCCTCTTTCTGTAAACGTGGAGGATCTCAGTCAAATCACAGATGCCAAGAAAGTGTCTAGGGACACGAAAAGCAGCATCCTGAGTCCAGGAGGATTTCAAACCACCAAAACAAAAACAAAACCAACAAGGACCACATTTCACCAGATTCCCTTCACTCCTGCTTGGCGTGGACAAATGAACTGCGGTCCATTTCTTACAAAAGCACCATTTGCTGCCAAAAATGCAGTGATCTGGGAAGCAGAAACTGAGGTGCAGAAAGGGCCAAAGACCAGGAAGCAGAGCTCTGGGTTCCATTCCGGGCTTGCCACAGACTGGCTCTGGCGAGGAAGCCCTACAAGCTGGAGGATAGAGTTGGGAAAGGGTCTCGCTCAGGAACAAGTGGCGAGGAAGGGGTTGGGTGTCCGAGAAGACTGGAGGCGACCTGGATCAAGGGCAGGAGGTATCACCAGCAGCCAGGAACCCAGCATCTCACAGAAACATCACAAAGCCAGAGTGAGGGATGGAGATGCTCCTGCCCAATGAAGGGTCTGGGGGAGGCCTGGGCCCCTGGCTGGCCTCCTGTTGAGGGGAAAGGCAGTGTCGCCCCATTGCTGCCCGGCATTCTCTAAACCTGGGCTGGCACTTGCTGACACTCCCATACCCACACTGCCTGGTCCCTGGCTGCTCTCCTGACCCGACCTCCAGCCCAGCCTGCAGGGCCTGACCTCTCAGTTGACCTCACAGGGACTGCCGCACACCAGTGCAGGGCACACCAGTATAGGGCCCCACAGCCTTGGTGCAGTCCTAATTGAAGGCAGTGAAGCTGGCAGGTGTGATGGCCCATGCCTGTAATTCCAGTACTTGGGAGGCTGAAACAAGAGGATCATAGGTTCCAGATTAGCCTCAGCAAAATAGTGAGACCTTCAGCAACTCAGGGAGACCCCGTTTCCAAATAAAAAGGGCTGAGATTGTAGCTGGGAGGTAGAATGCCCCTGGGTTCAATCCACAGTATAAATAAAGCAAAGCAAAACAAAACAAAACACAGTAAGGAAACAAGGTGATAATGAGAGAAAGGTGAGGCAGGCTAGGAGGATGTGAAGGCTTCAGCTAAAGGCTGATGAGGCTAGAGGGGGGAGACCGGGTGTGAGAGGGAGCCAGGAGCTTCCTTGTGATGGGCCGGATGATGAGGGTGCAGCTCCACCTGCCGCCCCAGAACCCCCTCTTCTCAGGGTCGTCCCGTCTGGCTTGGTTCTTGACATTCTCTGTCACTCTCCATCCCTCAGTAGCTGGGAGGGCTCCGCTCAGATTGTCTCTCCTATCTCTACACATTCCCAAGAAGCTTCAACCAGCTGGGGAAGCCTCCACTATTAGTCTAAGTTCTTTCTGTCTACCTGACCCTCAGCACCTGCTGACCACCCACCCACAAGGCCAATTGTAAGAGTATCCAGATAAGAGCTCTGAAGGCTGCAGAGAGGAGAGTTCTGACCTAGAACACTGTGTGTGTGTGTGCAAGTGTGTATACATGTGTGTGTGCGTGTGTAAAGGGAAATGGGATGTTGTACTTGTGGCTCTGACAAAAGGAATCTGGATTACATAGATTAGGACTAAGAAGGAACCCAAAGATAAGAATTAAGGTAGGCCCAGCGGGATCTGTGATTGAGTAAATATCTATCATTTAACCCTCTATATACTGTGTGGCCTACAGTTCCTTGACCTGGACATAAAATAAATTATTATTGTTGTCATTACTATTATTTTTACTTGCGATAGGAGATGGAGCCGGGTGTAGTGGCACACATTTGTAATCACAGTATGTGGTAGGCTGAGACAGGAGTATTGCAGGTTCGCAGCCAGCCTCAGCAACTTGGGCTTTCTGCAACCTAGTGAGACTCTGTTTAAAAATAAATAAATAAATAAAATAAAATAGGGCATAGTTTGTAGCTCCCTGGTAGAATGATCCTGGGTTTCATCCCCAGTACCACAAAAAAAGGAAAAAGAAAGGAAAAGAGGGAGGGAGGGAGGAAAGAAGGAAAGAGAAAGAGAGGAAGAGAAGCAGGAGATGGAGCCTGTAGGTGCTGACAGCCCAGGTCGGTGGCCCTGGGTTGGGTTACGAGATGTTCCGAATGGGCTTCGAGCTGACTGTGTCTCTGGTTAACAAGAAGGAAAAACTTCGTGTCCTGGCTGGCAGCCCCTCATGGGTCAGGGACAGAGAAATGCTTATGATAGAAATGCCCTGGCAGTTGTGATATTGCTGAAGCCCATTATTAACACGAAATGTATTTCTCTATTATTTTCAAATAAGTTACTTTATTAGAGTCATGCTATCCTGATATTAAATTAACAGAATGCCAGAGAAGAAATTACAATCCCATCCTAAAATCAATTCAATGAAAAGTATGTACATGGAATATAAGATTCTGTCCGTTATATTATTGAGAATACCTCGCACCCATGTGGACATGGCTGGCAGATGACATTGACTAAGCAGCCTGGGTCTCCTGGGGCTCAAGCCAGCCTTCCTACCCCTCATCAAGTGTCCTGTGACTTTTCAAGATACTATGGCTTAGAAACCCAAAGCTCAGCCACCCCCACACTATTTTTATTCTCCCTCTACCCCTTGTGCCAGTCAATCCTGTTGATACATCTCCAGGGGCTCCCTGGGAGGCAGATTTGCTGCACTGTGATTTGGACCTTTGGTCTTGATGGCAACGAATGAATCCTCCATGCCTTTGCCACCAAACAAACGAACAAACGGGGTTTCATCTGGGGTTGTTTGTACACGCATACGCTTTTGCATTTCAATGGTTTCTTCCCTTTGTAAGCAACCTGCTAAATGCAAGGCTTATAACTGGCCTTGCAGGAATTACTTGGGCCTGACCGGGGGCCCATCACCTCAAATGAAGGCCGCCAGCCCTCCCTGCCAGAAGCGAGAGGCACTGGAAAGATGGAAATTGGACAATCGTCTTGTATACTCTCTGCTCTGTCATGGATGGCCTTCAGCAGGAAACCAATCAACGGAATCAAAAGAACACCGTTTCCTGTTAACGCAGAGGGATGCCAAATCCAGCCGGCATGACTGTTTCATGCCTGTGCCAGTCATTGTCAACCGCTGCATAAGTAATAACAGATGACGGGAGTTGTGGTTTCAGTGGAATATTCTTTTGCTTTGGGTAGGATACCACACACCTTCCTGTGCTTTATTGCCCTTTCCCAAGCCCAGGGAGCTTTCTTTTCTTTTCTTTTTAGATTTCTTTTCCCCCAAAGAACTATATCTGGTTGTTTTGCAGCATACCACCTTTTAAACCCAAGCCAGCCAACTCCCAGTTCTCCTCTGCCTTTTCTGAAGCAGAACTTTATATATAATTATTATTATTGTTTCACACGGGGTTAAAGTGAACCCGCTGTGCATTGGCCCTTCGACAATCCTACTTTTCCTCTAAAAAGGGCTAGTTCTCTAAGACTGGCTTTGAGAGAGAGAAACCTCTCACATCATATTTTTCTTACTTTCCAGGCTGATCTTGAAGGTGATGATAGGTCATAAGCCGCAGCCTCTACAAGGATGTTACAACCCCTGGAGCAGGCAGAAAGTACACATGTGTTTGGAATGCAACTAAAGGGAAAAGTTACTAGTGGATTTTGGACAGGACCCTGCGTTTTAACCCTTTTTTTGGACCTAGAGAGAACACAATGCTGTTATCTACCCAGAAATTTTCTCCTAAAATGACATAATCAAGATAAGGCTGTAAGTAGCCATCTGACTCTTGTTGTTTCTTCCTTCCTTCCTTCCTTCCTTCCTTCCTTCCTTCCTTCCTTCCTTCCTTCCTTCCTTTATTTCTTTTTTTGTTGTGGTACTAGGGTTCCTGGAAACCCTTCTCCCTCTGGGCTACACTCCCAGACCTATTTTATACGTTTATTTGGAAACAGGGTCTCTTAAGCCAGCGCGGCTGGCTTCGAACCTGCACGATCCTCCTGTCTCTGGGGATTACAAGCGTGTGCCACCACACCCGGCCTGTTATTTTCTTTCTTTCTCCTTCTTTTACTCAGGCAGTTTGGCTTAGTGGTTAAGAATTTAGTACTAGACAGAGCTGGTTCAAATCGAGGCCTAACTCATTTGCTAGCTACATGTTTCTGGAGAAACTTTTTCTTTTCTTTTTTCCTTTTCTTCTTCCCCTCCCTCCCTTCCTCCCTCCCTTCCTTCATCTTTTTTTTTTTTTTTTTTTTGTAGTACTGAGCAATTAACTCAAGCGCATTCTACCTCTGAGCTATACCCCCAGGCCTTTTTATTTTTTATTTTATTTTGCACTAGGTTGCTAAGACCCTCGTTACACTGTTGAGGCTGTCCTTAAACCTTCAATCCTCCTGTCTCAGCCTACCAAGTGCAGGCAGTTGATAAGCTTTCTGATCTCACATTCCTTCTCTGTAAAACAGAGTAAACACTCACCTTCCAGGGTTGTCACCAAGAATGTGAAGAAATGGGATTTTCCTCCCTGCTCTGTTACGGAGGCTTTTAGCAATACGTGTGCCAGTAAATGCTCAAAAAGTGGCATAATTACTGTCCTGAAAGTGTTCTGGAAAGCACTGAGTCCCTGCCTTAAATGGGTTTGAGAGTGTTGTTAAGGGAGTAAAGGTTCAGGGTCACAGGGGAGCTGGAGCCCTGGCAGAGTGGCTCCTCTGTGATGTTTACATGCCTTAGCTCACTCAATTGTCCTGAGAATTTTGGAGAAGAAATATGGGCTGTCATTATGACTCCCATTTCACAGAGAAAGAAATGGAGGCCCTTGCACGTTGCCAAAACTGGCAAGGCTGTAACTAGGTAGGCTCCAGGGCTCTGGAGTCGATGAGATCTGTTTCGGCATAGTATGGTTCCTCGTTACATCTGGCCTAGAAGTTTCCCCATACATGGTGAACTGCAACCTAACTCGGGTTGTAAATAGACTGCAACCTACTCTTGGAATAGGCAGCTGAGTCTCAGCCATTTTCCATATGTCCCTTGAGCATGCGCGGAGCATTCTGAACCATTTTTGGTTCAGACTACTGCGATTCTAGAATCACAAATAAAACCAGTTAAGAGCTGCGAAACTAGATTTGTTGTAACTCTGTCTTTTAACATTTCTCAGAGCTGAATTCCTTTGTTCTTGGCCTGTCTTCAGCCCCCCAAGATCCTCTCCATCCCTGCCCTTTCCTGCATACCCTACTCCTCACCCCCTGGGCCTGTGCTGCCTCCCGTGGCCACCTGAGAAAGTGGCTGCTCACACAGGGACAGGACCTAAACTACAAGACTATTCCACTGGCTGGTATCGAATTTCCTTCCCTACAAGTTCATGGCAACCCTCCCTATCTCCAGAAGCTTTCCTGAAATGTAAACGTACTGCCTGGAGGGCTCCCTAGATCAATCCATCATCTTCCTAGCTGAACTAGTTTATTCCTTGAAAAACAACAACACATCTGGGTGTGGTGGAACATGCCTGTAATCCCAGTACTTGGAAGGCTGAGACAGAAGGATCACAGGTTTGAGGACAACCTCAGCAAGTAGTGAGACCCTCATCAACCTAGTGAGACCCTGTTTACAAACAAAACATAAAACAGGGCTGGGATGTAGGCTGAAGGTAGAAGGCCTCTGGCTTCCATCCCCAGTATCACAAAATAAAAATAAAAATAAGAAAAACAGGAGCAGGTAACTATTGGTAAGAGGAAGGAGACTGGAAGGCTCTGGTTGGGCCTGGTCTTGGGTCAGGTTGCCCGTTCTGCTATGGAGGCCACAGGGAGGAAGGGTATTAGAGAAGGCCCTCGAGATCAGTACCTGAGCATGGGGGTGGAGAAAGCAGGACTCCTGAGGGAGGGTTCAACAGCAGCTGGGCTAGCAAAGCCCTTCGGAGATACCTTGCCGAAGAGAGGGGCAGGGTTTTTAAGCCTCTGCATTGGGGGCAGACTGCTGCTGGGGACTGTGACCTTAGGCTGTCTGTCCAAGGATCGTTCCAGGAAAGGAGTTCAGCTGAGGGCTTTCACCCACCAAAGATCCAGAATTGGAGGGAACAAGAGCTCGGGGTGGAGGACCATAGTATCCAGTTTAGGCAGGAAGGGAAGGATAAGAATTTGGGAGCCTGGGAGCGGGCGTGGTGGCACACGCTTGTAATCCCAGCATTCGGGAGGCTAGGACCAGGGGATTGCGGTTCGCGGACAGCCTCAGCTACTTAGTGAGGCCCTCTGCAACTCAGTGAGACTCGGTTTCAAAATAAAGAATACAAAATAAAGCAGGGGATGTAGCTCGGAAGTCAAATGCCCCTGGGTTCCATCCCCAGACCCGCAAAAAAAATAAAAATAAAAATAAAAAAAGAATCTGGGAGCCTGGGGCAGAAGGTTTGCTGGGACATGGATGCCAGGCTTTAAAGACTTGATCCAAAGACTTAGGATTACAATATTGGGGAAAGGAGGATTCTTCACTTCATCCTGCCACTGGTATAGTGGGAAATAGCTAGGAAAAGCCGGGCACAGTGGCACACACCTGTACTCTCAGTACTTGGGAGGCGGAGACAGGAGGAACACAGGTTCAAAGCCAGCTTCAGCAACTTAGTGAAGTCTTTCAACAACTTAGTGAGATGTGTTCAAAACAACAAATAAAATAAGACTGGGGGTATAGCTTGGAGGTAGAATGCCTCTGGGTTTAACTTCCATATTAAAAAAGAAAGAAAGAAATAGCTAGGAAATGGTGAGACCTTCTTGCTGTGCCCCCTCCACATCTCATCAAAGTATGCTCTGTGAACCTGACATTTCAAAATTAACCCCAGGACGGGACTTTAAAAACAAAATCTAGCTGGGCGTGGTAGCCCACACTTGTAATCCCAGTACTTGGAAGGCTGAGACAGGAAGATAACATGTTCAAGGACAGCCTCAGAAGTAAAGTAGTGAGAATCTTGTCAACCTAGTGAGATCCTGTTTCAAAATAAAAATAAAAATAAGGCTAAGGGTGTAGCTTGGAGGTAGGATTCCCCTGGTACCACAAAATAAAATAAACAATAAGAAAAAAAATAGCCTATAAAATCCTAGTGTAGGGGTGCTGGAAAGCAGGCTGGAAGAAGTGCTTTCCCCCCCTATATGAGAAGTTAACTAGAGAAGTCTTCTCCCATATTAGGATTAGAAATAAGGTATTAAAATATAGTAAAGATAGAAGTAGGGTAGGATTGGAAATAAAATCAAGATCCATCCAAGGACAAGGGTAGGGGACCCACAAGGTCAAAGCCTCTAATCTCCAGCTTGCCGGCCAAGGTCTTTGTAAATGGGACCCCATCCCCATATCTCTGAGCTAGATCAGCAAACAAGGCCAGGCTAATCTGCTCTCCCGTGCAGAGATAATCTGTTCTTCAGTGCAGAGATGAGCCTGGCCCAGCCAAGGTGGGTGGGAAAGGCAGAGCAGGCTCTGACGTGTGTGGATGCATGTTTTAAAATTATTGGTTGTACTTGTTTGTCCTTGTATCTGATTGGTTGTATTCTAAGGTTGGCGGGCTCTGACGTGTGTAACCACTCCCTCATGTGTAACCACTCCCTCCTAGGGTTATAAAATTCAGAGCGTGGAGTGGGGAGGGGTCGAACCTCGGCCATAGTGTCTTGGTCTCGACCCCTGGCTAGCCGGGACGATAAACCTCGCTTGCATTCTTACATCTCTTGTGAGTCCTTCGACATTTGGGTTGGTGGGCAATTCTTGGACCCTTCACTAGTACTGGATAGCACCAAGAATTTGCATTATAAGTGTGCCCCACACCTTCTCCCGATTTTTCTTAGAAACATCTCTGCTACAACTGTTTTTAGAACTGGCAGGATCTGCTGAGCTGAGCACAAGAATTTTGTTTATCAGTAATATTTGTGTAGGTAGGTGTAGTGGTGCATGTCTGTGATTCCAGTACTTGGGAGGCTGAGGCAAGAGGATCACAGGTTCAAAACCAGCTTCAGCAACTTAGGCTCGCAGCAACTTAGTGAGGCCCTGTTTAAAAACAAAAATAAAAAAGGGCTGGGGGTGTATCCCAGAAGTAGAAAAGCCCTTGGTTCTATCCCTAGTACCACAAAAATAATAACAATAATGATGATGATAATAATAATAACAATAATTTGTAAGCCGGAAGTAGTGGCACATGCTTGTAATCCCTGTACTTGTAAGGCTGAGATAGGAGGATCACAGTGGCCAGCCTCAGCTACTTAGTGAGGTCTTCTGCAACTTAGTGAGAACTTGTTTCAAAATAAATAAAAAAATATAGGGCTGGGGGTGTAACTCAGAGGTAGGCTGCACTGGGTTCCATCCCTAGTACCACACACAAAATAATAATAATAATAATAATAATAATAATAATAATAACTTGTGTAGCTGAGCAATATCATATAGATGATTTTATAAATCCCTTCTGTAACATTCATGTAAGCTGTGGAATTTACATGAATCTCCCTGAGCTTCTCTGGGGCTTTGGTCCCCCACATTCCCACACAAAGTTTGCAGCAGTCTTCTGACAGTAAAATTTCACCTCTCTGACCACAATAAAGAGTTGAGAGAGAAGCGTCTGAATAGAGAGGGCCGATGACTGTGACCCACTTCTGCTCCCGGAACTAATCTCCAGAGCACCCAAGATTCAAGCTAAGTGAATCAGAATTCTTCCTGGAGACTTCTCCCCCAAAACTAAAGCTGGTCCTGAGGCCATGAGTTTGGTTCTAATCCTTCTGGCAGCCATAGACAGTGACAGGGAGAAAGTGAGTTTGAGAGATTGCTGTGGCTTAGATCTTGAAAATCCCCCAGAGGCCAGGTGTTGAAAGGCTTGGTCACCAGCCTGTGGCGCTATGCTGGGAGGCAGGAGAACCTTTAGGAGGTGGGACCTCGCAGGAGATGTGCGCCCTTGCGGGGGATGAGCGGCCCCTTCTCTCTCTCTCTCTCTCTCTCTCTCTCTCTCTCTCTCTCTCTCTCTCTCTCTCTCTCCCCCCAACCCCCCTAAGGTGCACAGACCATCCCTGCACACGCCCTTCCCTCCACCATGTTCTGCCCCCACATAGGCCCAAAAGGAATGGATGAAACCTCTGAAACTGCGAGCCAGAATAAATCTTTTCTCCTTAGCAGCGGTTGTCTCGGGTATGTTGTCACAGCAATGGAGAGCAGACTGCCACAGGGATTAAAGCAGACACCAGCTCAGAGGAGCAGAGAAGAGCCTGCAAGCACCTTGTGTCTAGGCCTTGCCTCAAGTCACCCGATGCATTAGTAATCAATTTCCTGCTTCTCAGAAGATGGTAATAAGCCCACGAGGCTAGTACATTAGGGTACAATTAGGTGTAAACGAGGAATTATTAGATCCATGAGCTAACTGGGAGGAGAGGGGAGGAATGGGGATGGAAGACAAGTGGGGGGGAGGTCTCGGTCTTCTGTCCCTTCCTCCTGGGTATGTGACAACAACCAATGGGTAGTCTGGGCATGTGTGGGTGGGAGGTGGGGTTGTTTGTGTTGCTTTCATTTGTTGAGCCTAAAATAGAAAACAAAAACAAAACTTTCAATAGGGTGTCCCAGGAAGCTACCACCAACAGATGGAAATTAGCCTTCTATGTTGAGGTAGGATAAAAGAAGTAAAAGACATGGGTAGAAAAGAGGCATGAAGGGAGAACAAGGAAAATGTAACTGTAATATTTTGCCTGTGGCAAAATTCCCCAATACCCTTCCTCCTCTGTTAGACCTGTTACCCCAATGTTTCTGAGAAATTTACAAGCCTGTACTCATTAGCCTGAGCACTGTTGACTATCCTCAGAAAGGTATCCTTGATCTGAAACAGAGACATCACAAAAGAGGAATCTCCTTGGGCACTATTTAAGAGAGCCATCTCCTAGGTATTGTTGGCTGTCCTTGAATAGGTTAAACAAAATGGATGCCTATTGATTAGACAGTGAAAGTCAGGACCAAGACAGTGAAGGAAACATCCTGTATCATCTGGTAATTATGGGCTGAGGTCTTCCTTACATACCTCCTCCTGCCCACGCCTCATGAAAGTCTCCTATAAAACTTCTGCACTCCCCCCCACCTCTCTCACTTTTGGGGTTGTCTTGAGTATATATTTCCTACTTTCATAAATAAACCTCTACTTATTGACTGGCATGTATTGAAATTTTCTTCCATCATATAAGCCAAAGACCCCACCTGAGTTGTGTTCCCCTCCTGCACCGGTACCTGCTCCAGAATCAACCCTTCTCCTATAATGCTATGAAGCCTTCTTCCCATCCCATCTGGCTGGTAACACCGGCTGATGAGGTGGGAGGCTCACACTGCCTTTGTGCTTCTTTCAGAAGAATGCTCTGTGTGTTGGTTCCTATGTAAAGTTAAAAGTTTTCAGTGCTCTATCTTTTGCACCCAGCTCTGTCAACAAAACATCTTGTGTGACCTCCCTAAGTCCACCCGAGAGAAGAATTCCTTGTTGCTATATTACTTTGACTTTTACCAACTACCAACTCTGCCACCAAGGCACATTTCACAAAAGAATCCCTCCCTCTCCTTGAGACCCAGCTTCCCTTTGTGTGTGAGGACCTTCATTTGAAGATGAGGAGAATTTTCTCCAAAATAGAAGGGTTGAAGGCTATATAGCCTAATTGGTTTGGATTGAGAGAAAGAAAGCAAGCATCTATCTTGGGTCTACAAAGTTTATCCCAGGGAAATTATGCTTCCTTATTTGGGTTGGTGGTGGTAGTAGTGAGAATGGAGGTAGTGAGGGTGATGCTGGAGGTGGTGGTGCTGGTGATGGTGCTAATAATGTCAGTGGTGAAGTAATAATGGTGGTAGAGGTGATGTTAATGGTGGTGGTAGAGGTGATAATGTTAATGGTGCTGGTTGTGATGGTAGTTGGGGTAGTGGTTGTTGGTGGTGGCTGATGGTGCTGATGGTGAAGAGGTGGTGATGGCAGGGGTGATGTTAAAAGTGGTGGTGGTGGTGGTGGTGATGGTGGAGATGGTGATGATGATGGTAGTAATGGTAATATTCATGATATTCATGGCAATGGGATGTTGGTGTGCAAGCACACAGGAGAGGTGATCTTTCTCACCACTCTTCCATCTGTGAGGCATTATCAGCAATGGGTTCTATTTTAGTGCTTTTAGCAAAATATGCATTTAAAATATTAGGAATATTAGATAAAAGCCCGCACAGTGATCCATTCAATTTTTTCTTCTTCCCCTTGGCTAAGTAAAAAGCACCTGCTAGGTTGCCGATCCATTCCCCTTACTTTTAAGAAGTTTAAATGTTTAAAAGCTCTTCTTAACCTTCTGCGAGCCCACTCCCCTCCTCCTTTTTGACCTCCTCTTTCTCCTTGCTCTTCCCTGTCTCCAAATTAATCTTAGCAGGAAGTCTCGAAGCAAATGATCAGGTTACAAGGCTAAATGTGATAGCTTGTCATCTTTCATCATTTTTGACGTAAATAAAACCGTCCAAATTCTCTGAGACCTGTCTTTGGTTCAGGGTGTTCTCATTGAGGCTGGAGGGCACAGAAAGATTAGAAAAAGCAGTCTTTCTCTGGTGAAATGGAAATAACATAATGGAAAAATAGAAATGTTCTCCTATTCCAAACTTGTGTGCACATTTAGACCAATGCATCTGAGGGGGTCTATTGGTTAAGGCTGCAAAATGTTCACATAATTGCACCTTATTTTATAAAGAACAGGTGGGGGGGGGCACTTTTTTAACCAGATTCACTTCTTGGTACACCCCCACCCCGCAATTCCCTAGAATGCTTAGATTTGATATACAACTAAAAAAATAATTGCCTGACTTATTTTTAAAAGACTGATGTCTTCCAGGGACTGGGTTACTGAAGACCAGGAGAGTGTGTTTTTATGCAAAGGCTGTTTCTATCCATTATGCTGGGATCATGGACTTGGTTTAGGGGCATTTCAGAACTTTAATATTTTGGTAACCCATACTCCATAAATCATCGAATTACATCAAGTCTATTTAAAACCCCTCCGGGCAGCTGTTTAAAATGCTGTCACCGCAGTAAGCAGTGTCCTCAGAGTCACATGGCAGGTCTGGGCGAGAGGGGATGGGATTTGTTTGTGTTTCTTTAGCTCCTGTTCAGTTCACCTTCTGACTCTCCACTTCTATGAACAGTCCCTCTACTTTTAGTTCTTTTAAAAGTCAGGATATGGAGGCCACTTCAACCTCGAGGGTTAAGCCTTCCCATCAGATCAAATTCTTTCCCCTTACATTCTGCTCTCCAAGCACAAATTGTTAACTTCAGATTAATATGTTTAATAAGCAAAATCTGGACTCTTTCAAGAAGGGAGGGGGCCTGGGGGATTGGTTGCAGCTGAGGGCTCCCAGGGGCTTTCCCTAGGTCACCTCGGGGCTGAGACCACCTGTGTAGCACCTGCAGGCAGCTCCGGCCTAGTTACCCCAGGGAGCACAGGCGTGGCCAGCCCTGCTCGCTGGCCTCCAGATTTGCTCTGAGGCCTGATCACGCAGGGGTGTCGGGAGCCCAGATCCCGCGGTCCCCTTAGAATGCGGCATGCTGCCTCTGAAGAGAAGATGTGCAGCCTGTCTTGTCCTCCATCCCAGCCAGGCCTGGATAACCAAACTAGGTACATTTGTGCATTAAGAAAAAATAGAGACAAAGCTGGGCGTGGTGGCACACACCTGTAATCCCAGTACTTGGGAGGCTGAGACAGGAGGATCACAGGTTTGAGGACCCTGTTTCAAACTAAAAATAAAATAGGGGTGAGGACATAGCTCAGAGGTAGAATCCCCCTGGGTTTAATCCCCAGTACCATAAACCAAATGAATGAACATCAAATTTCATTTTAAATTTCACATTGGGTAGAAACAAAACAGGAGAGGGCCCATTATTTTTTCAGAGTCTTAGCCTTCTAATGGTCTTGTCCTTTGCAGTAGGTGTTCAATTAATTCATCACATCATGAATACAAATTAGGAGCCAGGCGTGGTGGCTTGTAATCCCTGCGCTTGGGAGGCTGAGACAGGAGGATCGCACAGGTTCAAAGCCAGCCTCAGCTACTTAGTGAGGCTCTCAGCAACTTAGTGAGACCCTGTTTCCAAATAAAGTATAAAATAGGTCTGGGAGTATAGCCCGGAGGTAGAAAGCCCCTGGGTTCTACCCCTAGTACCACAAAGAAAAAAAAGAAAAAAAAAAAGATCAAGATCAGGTAGCCGGGCATGGTGGCGCATCCTTGTAATCCCAACATTCGGGAGGCTGAGACCGGAGGATCGCGGTTTGTGGACAGCCTCAGCTACTTAGTAAGGCTCTCAGCAATTTAGTGAGACCCTTTTTCCAAATAAAGTATAAAATAGGTCTGGGAGTATAGCCTGGAGGTAGAAAGACTCTGGGTTCCACCCCCCAGTACCACCACCAAAAAAAGAAAAAAGAAAAAAAGAAAAAAGAATAGAAATTAGAAGCAGGGGCATACAGATGACACGTACAGATGACTTAACAATCCCCCACCCATGTGAGGGCATTCTACCGCAGAACTACACTCCCAGGTCTTTTTAATTTATTACTTTGAGATAGGGTCTCACTAAATTGCTGAGGTTGGTCTCAAACCTGCCATCCTCCTCTCTCAGTCTCCCAAGTACTGAGATTACAGGCGTGTGCCACCTCACGTTGTGATTTAATCCTTTTAAGTTGCAGGTTAGTTTGTTGGGAAGATTGAATAAGATAAAGTATGCTGTACATTACATATGTGGTTTCTATTAACAAGATAATGAATGGTACCGTCTTAGGTATCTCTTGTGCTTTCTACTTCCTGCCAGATTTGCCCCAGGGCGCCTGTAGCTATCCTGCCTGTAGGAGGAGAGCTGGTTTCATCTCTCCTCTCAGATAGAGGGAGGGAGAATGGGGTTCTGCAGAAGAGAGGAGGGAAGCCTGAGTAGGGGCTGGGAGGAGGATGCGCACAAAAGACCGAGGGCAGCGCCGAGGCTCGGGCTCTCAGGGGAGTGCACGGCAGACGGCCTCCTGGCCTCTGGGCCTCCGTGCCTCCCCGACAGCCAGCGCGGAGGTTGGTTTGCGTTTGCTTTGGCCTGGGACGGTCCCTCAGCCCCCAAGCCCTCCCGCGGGCTCCCTGGATTGCCTGCAGCCTCCTCCCCGGCCCCGCGACGTTTGTGGATTTTGAACAGAAAACACCAACAGTGCAGAAAACAAAAACACCAACCACTGAGGAGGGCTGCGCAGCCCAGCGCCCCGCGGACCGCGGACCGACTGGCCCAGCGAGCGAGCGCTGAGGCTGGGGGAGGCCTGAGGCAGGGGGAGGCCGGTGTTTGGGGATCCCAGCGGGGGGCCCCACCGGCCCGCTGTCCTCGTCCTGACCTCGCTGAGGTTTCACACTGGGTCACTTGTTTCTTTAAAAAACAGAGTAACAGAAACAAGGGAAAGGCCATAATGGGCTTTTTGCAAAGTTCTAGATTAAGTGTAGGGGAAGGTAGCCCAAGGGGGGATTGAATGTGGCTCCCTGAAAACACTCCCCTGCTCTGCATTATGGGAAGTGGAGGAGGGCTTTCTCTGTGTGTGCGTGTGTTTGTATGTGTGTGTGTGTGTGGGGGCACCCTGGCTGCGTGTGTGCTGGAAAAGGGCCTGCGCATAAAGGGGTTTGATTTCGTGCCTCCAGGCCACATTTCCCTGCTATCCACCTTCCTTTTTTTTTTGGTGGTGGTACTGGGAGTGGAACCCAGGGGCTTTCTACCTCCGGGCTATACTCCCAGACCTATTTTATATTTTATTTGGAAACGGTCTCACTAAGTTGCTGAGAGCCTCACTAAGTAGCTGAGGCTGGCTTCGAACCTGTGCGATCCTCCTGTCTCAGCCTCCCAAGCAAGAGGATTACAAGCGTGCGCCACCACGCCCGGCCCACCTTCCTTTTTGATTGTTACTTGATTTTCCCTCTTCTTTCTGATAATGCGTATGTTTTTTGTTTTCGTGTGTGTGTGTGTGTGTGTGTGTGTGTGTGTGTGTGTTGCTGAGAATTGAACAACCCAAGGACATTCTACCTCAGAGCTACACCCTCAGTCGTAATTTTTATTCTTTATTTGAAACAGGGTCTCACTAAGTAGCTGGGGCCTCACTAAGTAGCTGAGGCTGGCCACAAACCTGCCATCCTGCTGGCCAGGCCTCCCAAGTACTGGGATTACAAGTGTGCACCTCCACGCCCGGCTATGACTATGCTTTGTAATCTGTTGCTTTCTGAAAGTCTGAACATACCATTTCCTCTCCCATCACGTGCAGTCAGACAAAATTTGAAATGCTATTTAAAAAGAAATTTGTAGGACCTGTGTAGAGTCCATCAGGTTAGAGACATCGACAGAATCCCCTTGTCTTCCATGCAGTGGCTCTGTTGTTCCTCTACCCGTGGCCTTGTTTTGCTTTGTTTCTGTTTCTCTCTCTTTCCCTTTCCTTCCATCCTCTGCTCACATCTCCCTGACCCTTTTCCTGAGATAGAAAGCAGAGACTTGATCAAATCTCATCTTCATCAGTTCCTACCTCTGTGACCTTGGACAAGTCATTCAGCAGCCAATTCTTTGGCTGCAAAATGGAGTTAATGCCCAATTTACATCAACTTATATTGTTGGACTGATGAAACATATAAATAAAGTACTCACCATATAAAACACATTCCAGGAGATTGCTTGCAATAATAAGTTATGGTGCTGCCCTTCTGAATAAAATGAGTTTTCTAACCAACTCATCTTCTAATTTTAAGCAATTTTTAACATCAACAGGCTCCGAATCTGAGGTCAATCAAGTCTTCACAGTCCTTCCATGTCCATGTTCGCCATTCCCCAAAAAAGGAGGCCAGGCCAGGCTGCTGTTTCTTTTCCCACCGGAACATCTGCTTAGCTTAGCCTCCTAAATAGAGTCTCTCTGCCTCTGTGCTCATCCCACGCTAGTCTATACGCAAAAAAAAAAAAAAAAAAGCCTGTTTTTTTCTTTCTTTCTTTGTGGTACTGGGGACTGAATCCAGGGGCATTCTGCCTCTGAGCTATATCCCTATCCCTATTTTTGTCCTTCCTTCCTTTTCTTTTTTTGTGGAGCTGAGATTGAACCTGGGCCATTCTATCCCTGAGATACATCCTACTCCTATTTTTTTTACTCTTTATTTTTGAAACAGGGTCTCACTAAGTTGCAGAGGGCCTCGCCAAGCTTCTAAGGCTGGCCACAAACCTGCATTCTCCTGTCTCAGCCTCTCAAGTACTGGGATTACAAGCGTGTGCCACCACTCCAGGCTCAGTGTGGTCTTTTAAAAATAAAAATTAAGCCAAACATGGTGGTACATGCCTGTAATCCCAGTACTTGGGAAGCTGAGACAAGAGGATCACAGGTTCGAGACCAGCCTCGGCAACTTAGTGAAACCTTATTTCTAAATAAGAAAATCAAAGCTGGACGTGGTGGCATAATCCCAGTATTCGGGAGGCTGAGACTGGAAGATTTATATATTTATTATAAACAAATAAATCAGGCTGAGATGTAGTTCAGAGGTGGAATGCTTCTGGGTTCAATCCCCAGTACCAAAAAAAAAAAAAAAAAAAAAAGAGGTGGGGCCTAGTAGGAGAGTTTAGGTCATTAAGGGCGTGCCGTCGAAGGGGATGGTAGTATACCAGTGTCTTTCTCTTCGCTTTTCAGGTCCCATGAAGTGAGAAGCTTGCTCCATCATGCACTCCCCACCATGATGCCTTCATATGTCTAACCGTAATCCACCATGGACTGAATCCTCCAAAACTGTGAGCCAAGGAAAACCTTTCTTCTTTTTAAGTTTCTTTATCTCAAGTGTTTGTTACAATAATGGAAAACTGACTAACACACCCTCTGTTTATAATACCTTATTTATTGCCAGAGAACTGAAATCAGTGATTGATTGAATGAATGAACCTACAGTTTAGCAGGAAAACAACTTATAAACAACTAGCTCAAACTAAAAGTTTATAGAAACAAATAGTTTTTTGACATAAAGAGTTACAGGATTAACTAAGTTCTAAAATCAAAACAAAAAAATAATTATTAATAAGTGGTATGATTCTATGGGCTGTGGTCAGGGCATAGGTGGATATAATTCTGTCCCAGGAAAGCTACAGAAAGACAAAGAAATGAGAAAATCTGACTCCCCTTCAACCTGAAGAAGGTGAGAAAACTTACTCCACAATTAAAGTGGGAAGAGAGAATACATTTATTATTAACTATAATTATTTCTTTTATATTTCACACCTCTATTAAGTCTGTTAAGATAATCAGCATTTGCTCATGCATTTTTGTCTTAAGCCCTATGAATAGGTCTTGTTTTCTTGACTTTAAAGAAATTTTTGGCTTCTGTGGAGAAATTTCTGCAAACAACATATATAATACTAAACAATTAGGTCTAGATTTTTCAAGTTTCATCTCATGCTTATTGATGTGCTAGGACTATATTGTTTGCAAGCCCTTGGTTTTGGTGGCTTTGGGAATTGGTTGAACTGTTGTAGATTATATATATGTTTTCCTGACTAAGATTATATATATATATTATGTTTTCCTGACTAATTTGGTTTTGCTCAAATTCCCAAATATACTTTTTTCCTAAATTCTTTCCCTTTAGTTTACAAACGCATATATATTACAGAAGAATGCAATCCACATGGTTAGATTCATTTATGCTCAGCTCATCCTGGGTTATTGGCAGGAAGATAGATGTTCCAAGTATGTGTAGAACAAGAAACTTCTCCTACAACACTGTGTGTGTGTGTGTGTGTGTGTGTGTGTGTGTGTGTGTGTGTGTATGTGTGTGTACCTCAAATGGTGACCTATTAGCTCAGAATCTTAAATAGGTAACTCCTTGTATTGGGAGTTTTTAATCAGGAGGTGATGTAACTACGTATTATTTGAAACTTTGGGTTTTTTTTTTTTCTTTATAAGACAGGAGGATTGCAGTTTTGAGGCTAGCCTCAATTTAGCAAGGTCCTCAGCAACCTAGTGAGACCCTGTTACGGAATTAAAAAGATTAATTAATTTGAAATAAAAAGTTCTTTGTATTTTCCTATCTGTCACTTCAGATTTTCCCAAGGATTAAATCCTAAAATACAATATTAATTTGTTTCTAGGTGAAAATAAGGGCAGTAAGATAAAATAAAATATGACTTAGGGAAAATTAACTGCTCTGAGCTTAGGTTTTCTCATCTGTTAAATGCAGATAAAAATGTCCAGTGTGAGGAGCTAAGTAGTGAAAATGTGGGCAAAACACCCAGAATAGCAAAGGGCTTGTGGGAAATGGTCGGATCTGCTTAGTCTTCAGTAAAACGCCCGTGAAGTTTCATATTATACTATTACCACCAAATTGGCTATAGGGGGTGTGTATTCAGGCAGGGATGTCCAGAGTGACCAGGTGTTTAAGGTAGTGCTACTGGTAGGGTGTTTTCAGAGGGTTTCTTTAAGAGAGGCCGAGCTTGCTGACCTAGGTGTTTAGGCAACAAGGCACTACTGAGCATCCTTCCTGACCCACCTGTGCAGGTGACTGGACGGACATTTGTCCAAGGCCAGTCAGTGTTGATGAGGAACATGATGGCTTTGGGGACAGACACACACACACACACACACACACACACACACACACACACACACTTGAATCCAGGGGCATTCTCCCTCTGAGCTATACCCTCCAGCCCCCCCCCCCTTTTTTGGTGGTACTGGGGGTGGAACCCAGAGGCTTTCTACCTCCGGGCTATACTCCCAGACCTATTTTATATTTTATTTGGAAACAGGCTCTCACTAAGTTGCTGAGAGCCTCACTAAGTAGCTGAGGCTGGGTTCGAACCTGTGCGATCCTCCTGTCTCAGCCTCCCAAGTGCGGGGATTACAAGCATGAGCCACCATGCCTGCCCCCCCCCCCCACCGGCCCTTTTTATTTATTTTTATTTTTTTTTATTTTTTTATTTTTTGGTGGTACTGGGGTTCCTGGAAGCCCTTCTACCTCCGGGCTACACTCCCAGACCTACTTTTTTACATTTTTTTTTGTTTGTTTGTTTGGAAACAGGGTCTCCTAAGCCAGCGCGCGCAGCTGGCTTCGAACCTGCGTGATCCTCCTGTCTCTGCCTCCCAAGCGCGGGGATTACAAGCGTGCGCCACCACACCCGGCTGCCGGCCCTTTTTAAATTTTGAAATAGGGTCTCACTAAGTTGTTGAGGCTGGCCTCCAAACTGTGATTCTCCTGTCTCAGCCTCCCAAGTACTGGGCTCACAGGTGTGCACCACCACACCCAGTTGGAGGATATTTTAATAAGCATTCTCTCTGTGTGGCCCTCCTGACCCTTGTGTACATGGCATTTGAACTTCCCTTCCCCTCCTTCTTAGATTATTGACCATCTGCAGTACAGCTCAGTGAACAGAACACGCATTTCTAAATGCACTCTGAAGAGACAGACTCTTTGGCCCAGTGTGGACCTAAAATGGCAGTCCCTGCGAGAAGCCCCTAGGAAGAGGAGAGGTCTCCAGGCCCAGCATCTGCAGACCACAGGCTATGTTTTCCACTATGAAAACGAGTATTTGTAGGAAACAGTGAAAGGCAAGGGAAGCCATCGTAGGCCATCATGGGAAAGATGGTGTCAGATGGTGGGGTGAACCGCTGTGGTAACCTCCGAAGTAATTCTGGACATCTGGATGGAGGCGAGGCGCTCAGGGTGGCAGGCATTCTGCATTTGGGACCAGGTTTTCCCAAAGGAAGATAAATGGAAAAAACATGTTTGCTTTAACTGCTGACTCATGGTACAAAGTTTTAATTCAGAGACCTTAATTGAAAATGCAGCAAGAATGTAAAAGATTTACATAGAAAATATTTCAGTATATTGGCAAGGCATTAATTACAAAGCCAGATGGTCATGGCAGAAAAAGCAACCAAGAGGCCTTTGTTTTCCTTTTGTTTTCTTAGCAGGAAACATTTTTTTTTTCTTTAGGAATTTCCAATATTCTGTTTATTAGAAGCAATGCCACCTTTCTATTGATATTAAAGAGTAGCTATCTGCTATTTTAGAATATATATTTAAAAACCACCAAAATCATCATGAGGGAATCCTGGAATATGAAAGCATTCTTGCAACAGGGACTTCATGACCAAGACACTAGCGCTCTCTCTCTCCCCGGAGGCTCATCTAATGAGGCTGTATTTCTCAGCTTCTATTAACCGTGACCGCTGTCTCAGTCAGGGGTCATTTGTTTGCAGCAGAAGGTTGGAACAGAACAGCCCGAAATTAGCTCAGAAACGAGAGTTTATTGTAAAGACAGAGGCTTTTCCTTTCTGAGAACCCATGTTCAGGGGGTATCACCGGGCTAGAAAGTTCATCTAAAAATCCTTCCTTCCTTTCTTTCTTTCTTTCTTTCTTTCTTTCTTTCTTTCTTTCTTTCTTTCTTTCTTTCTTTTTCTTTCTTCTTTCTTTCTTTTTATTTTTTGGTTCTGGGGATTGAACCCAGAGGTATTATGCCTCTGAGCTACACCCCAGCCCAATTTTATTTTTTGTTTGGAAACAGGATCTCACTAGGTTGCGGAGAGCCTCACTAAGTTGCCAAGGCTGGCTTTGAACCTGCGATCCTCCTGTCTCGGCCTCCCAAGTACTGGGATCAAAAGTGTGTATCACCACGCCCAGCTTTCCATCTTTCTTTTAAGGCACAAAGTGTTTCCTTTCTCCAGTCCTCTGCACACCTGCTCAGTGATAAGCCACCAGTTCATCTCCAGGCTGAGGTTTTTTTTTTTTTCTGCTTTTCTAAAATTAGTGGACTGAACAGTAAGCCCACCATCACTGCCTATTTGAGTTTAAAACTGCCATCTTCCTCTTCATTTAATATCAGTCCCACCTCTTTTTCTTCCTCTTTCTTTTCTTGTCTTCTTTCTTTTTTCTTTTTTTCTTTTTTGCAGGTCTGGGAATGGAACCCAGGGGCATTCGACCTCTGAGCTACACCCTCTGCTCTATTTTTATTTTTTATTTTGAAACAGGGTCTCATTAAGTTGCAGAGGGCCTCACTAAGTAGCTGAGGCTGTCTGTGAACTGCGATCCTCTGGTCTCAGCCTCCCGAATGCTGGGATTACAAGTTTATGCCGCCATACCCGGCTTGTTTTTTCATATATTTAATCTAGTATTTAAAAATTAGTTCATGTTGGGTGCATGCCTGTAATCCTAGTACTTGAGAGGCTGAGATAGGAAGATTATATACTCTAGGACAGCCTCAGCAACTTAGATTTTCAGCAACCTAGTTAGACCCTGCTTTAAAATGAAAAATAAAATAGGACTGGGGGTGTAGCTTGGAGGTGGAATGCCCCCGAGTATAATCTCCAGTAACACTCCCCCCCCACACACATACACATACACTTCCATTTCCCACACGCGACTTGCTAATTGTGTTTTCTTTCTCTCCCTTTTCTTCTTTCTTTCTTTCTTTCTTTCTTTCTTTCTTTCTTTCTTTCTTTCTTTCTTTCTGTGGTTGCTTACAGAGATTACAAATGTGCTTTCTTCACTTTAATTATAATTTATTTTAAACTAGTGCCATTAGTAGTTCTTGGATAATGAAAGAAACTTACAACATTTACGCCCATTACTGTAGTCTGAATATTTCTGTCCTCTCCGCTGAACTGATTGTTGACCTCCTCACTGCCGCGGTGATGATTAGGTCAGGGGGTCAGAGCCCTCGTGAGTGGAATTAGTGCCCTTTCTTGAAGGGGACCCTTCCCCCCCATCCACCATAGGAAGACATGTAAGAAGAGACAGGGGTGAGCCAGAAGGTAGGCCTTCATCATCAGACATTGGGGTCTGCCTTGACCTTGAACTTCCCAGCTTTCAGAACTGTGAGAAATAAATTTCTGTTGTTTATAAACTACCCAGTTTGTGGTATTTTGTTATAGCAGCCTGAACAGACTGAGACACCCACTTAACCCACTTGGGCTATTGTTATTGTAGTCCTGTGTTTCATTTCTGCATACTTTTAATCCCGCAAAACACTATTATTGTTGCTGTAAGCAGTCAATATTCATTATGTTTTACCCACATGTTTACCTTTCCCACTTCCCCACATTCCTTCCTGTATTACCATGTTCCGTCTAGTATTATTTTCCTTCTGTTTAAAATAACTTCCTTTGGTATTTATTTTAAGAAAATAGCTGCTGCTAACACATTCCCTGTTTTTGTGTGCCTGAGAGTCTTTGTTTCAAACCTAACTCTGATATGTTTATAAATTTTTCTTCTATTTTCTGTGGCCAGATTCCTACAGATAAATCAATTTCCCACCTCCAAGGATAGATCACCATAAGCATGAGAAGTTCATATAGTGTATGATTTGAAGGTCTATTTTTGGCCTAAAAGGGAAGATTCAAAGTGTGCTTTGTAACACAAGACCTATCATGAGTCAGTCTATGCACATGGGTGTACGTGTCTGCAAGAATTTCTAAGTACTTGAACTTTAATTCTTTAAAAAAAAATAGTGAGGAGTGGTATAGCTGGGTCATATGATGTTTCCGTTCCTGGTCTTTGGTGGAAACTCCATGCCGATCATCGTGGTTGTACAAATTTACAATCCAAACAATTGTGTATGAGAGTTCCTAGTTCTCCACATCCATGCCAACATTTATTCTTGTTTGTATCCTTGATGATTGGCATTCACATTGGAATTAGGTGAAATCACAGTGTAGTTTTGATTTGCATTTTCCTGATTGCTAATGATGTTGAAAGTCTTTTTTTCAAAATTTCCTGGCTATTTGTATTTCTTGTTTTGGGAAGTGTCTTTTCAGTTAAGTTGTTAATTTTTATCAGATTATTTGATTCTTTTGGTATTTTTTGAGTTCTTTATTATTCTAGATATTAGTTGTCTGTCCAAAGAGCTTTTCTGCTGGGCATGGTGGTACATGCTTATAATCCCAGCATTTGGGAGGCTGAGACAGGAGGATCACGGTTCAAGGACAGCCTCAGCTACTTAGTGAGGACCTTTGCAACTAACTCAGTGAGACCTTGTTTCAAAACCAGAATAAAAAAATCGGGCTGGGGATGTAACTCAGAGGTAGAATGCCCCTGCGTTCCATCCCCAGTACCACAACAACAACAAAAAAACAAGAGCTCTTCTCTTATTCTGTAGCTCTCCTCAGACTCTTCTGCTGCACAGAAGCTTTTTACTCTGATGTAGGTCTTGAAGGCCTACTTTGTGTCAGTGTCACTGGGATATGAAATCAAACAAGGCCTGGTCTGTCTTTTAGTAGTTCATAGTGTAGTGGGGAGGACAGGCCAATAATCTATATTATGTTAAGTATGATTATATTAAGTGTGATAAGCGTTGTGGTGGAATTCTGCATAGAATACTTTAGGAACCAAAGGAAAAGCATTTAATAAAAATAAACAGTCAAGGGGATACTTTCCAAAAGAGTTGCTTTGAATTTTATTTTACTTATTTTTTTTTTTTTTTAGTTGCTTTGAATTTTAAAGAAAGAGAGCTCAACTGGTGCTGTAAAACATTCCTGTAATCTCAGTACTTCGGAAGCTGAGACAGGAGGATCACAGGTTCGAGCCCAGCCTCAGTAAGTTAGTGAGACCCTCAACAACTTAGTGATACTCTCTTTAAAAATAAATTATTTTTTTATATATTTTTTTGTGGTACTGGGGATGGAACCCAGGGGCATTCTACCTCCGAGCTACACTCCCAGCCCTATTTTTTTATTCTTTATTTTGAAACTGGGTCTCACTGAGTTGGAAAGGGCCTCACTAAGTAGCTGAGGCTGTCCATGCACTGCGATCCACCACACCCAGCCTCCCAAATGCTGGGATGACAAGCATGTGCCACCATACCTGGCCAAAAATAAATTATTTTATTTTTATATTTTTAGTTAATAAATATTTTTATTAAAATATTTTTCTTATATATTTATTATTATATTTGTTATATTTATAAAATATTTTAGTTAAATGAATTAATAAATTATTTAATTTTTATTAAAGGGCTGATATGTAGCTGGAAAGTAGACTACTCCTGGGTTCAATTCCCAGTGTGTGTGTGTTTATCTGTCTGTCTATCTGTCTCTGTCCCCCCCCCCTCACATACACACACACTGGTCTCCTTTGAAGTATGGCAGTGTTTAAAATATCTAAGAATCAAAACACTACAGATGAAAAGGTATCTTTTACTATGGAATGTAATATTTCACTATATATTATTCTGTGTTTTTCATTCTGGTTTCACAAGTTGTTCACCTCTCCATCCATAGAGTGAGAATGTTTTACTTTTTGTTCTTACTTCTCGGAGGGCTCAGAGCTGAGCATGAAACAGGTGTTTGCTCTGTAGGAGATACTGTCTCCATCTTCTGAGGATGTCCACTATGTATACCTGGGCTGAGGATGTAGCTCAGTGGTAGAGTGCTTGTTTGGCATGTACAAGGCCCTGAGTTCAATCCCCAACAGAGAAAGGAAAAGAAAAGAAGAGAAAGAAAAAAAAAAGCGATGCACTATATATACATCTTTGGATAGAAACTTTGAAACAGAGAAGTCAGCATCTCTGCTTGCCAGGTGTGTAGAAACTCAAGAGGCCCGTAGAAAACTGTCTCCCAACAGTAGGTAGTTCCCAAATATCCCCTAGTGCCAACATTTATATAGTTAATAAGAATGGCCAATTATATTCTTGGCATTCTTCCAATCAATAGAATAGTTATCAAAACTGAAATCCCATGAAATTTAAAATTATTGTTTTGCTCTGCAAATATGGTCCTGCCGATATTTTTACTTTTTCTGAATAGCATCGGTTTTTCCATTTTAAGTGCTTTTGTACAGCTAGCTTCTGAGGCCTCCTGCAGCTGAGGCCAGTGCTTTTGGTTCTTTGCTTTGGCCACTCTACTGGCTGTTTATTTAACACCAATGCCATTGCAGTGGTCCTCCGTGTAGCTCAGCCTCATCCAGATGCAATCATCCATTAAGCTCCCAGCCCAATTGCTGGGCGCTCCCCAAACATGACTTGATGTGTGCTGTTCCTTCTGCTGGAAAGCCTCCCCATCGTTTTTGCAAAGACAAACTCCTATGCATCCTTCAAAACCACTCATGCTTTGCCTCTTCTGTCGAACAGCCCCAGGGATCCCTAAGTGGAACCATTCCTTTGTGACTTTTGTTTATTTCTATGATAGTGCCTCCAATATAATTGCCTAATTATTTAACACTTTCCTCTACATTCAGTCTGAGGGCAGGAACCGTGTCTCCATGTTTCTACTGCCATATGTAGTAGATGTTTAAGAAAACTTTTCTTTTGAAATGAATGTGTCAATTAGACTTTCTGTTACAAATAACTGAAATAGCCCTTAATGATCTATAGGCAAAATAAAAGATTTGTTGGGCACGACTAGGGACAGATTAATGCTGGGTTTGGGAAATGTGCAGGACTCACAGGAACTCAAGAGGCCAGTCGGCAGTAAAGATAAAGTCTCATTACCACTCGCATGCAGGCATCCTCCCATGATATCCTCAGGTGGGAGAGAGAGGCCCGTTGACTGAGCCTGTGTCCCAGGCTCACGTTTTGGGTGCCCATTCCACGGACAGGCTGTGATGAGGTTGACCTGCCCGCTTGAGCTGGGGGACTCATGAGCAGGGGGCAGGTACTTCTTCCCACCACAATTACACACAGTGGGGAAAGCAATTCCCCGGAAGGAAACTGGGATATCATCAAAAAAGGAATGAAATACATCTAACTTTAAAAAAACAGACCAGTGTCTACTACAGTAAGTGAGACTTTCCAAAATACAAAATGAGAAGACTGTATGATTTGAAAATCATTTTAACATTGGATGGTTTGATTTCCAGCAAAATCACTTTTGACATTTAGCACCTTTCCTTCTTTTCCTTGATGAACTCAGAGCTCTTGCATAAATTTAATAATGTGTTATATACCCCCTGGGTATCTGATTTACTGACTTGCGCTGAATGATTGGACTCAATACAAAAAAAGAGCTTGCAAACTCTGCCTATGGTTTTCCAGCCATCAAGGAACTAAGCTCTTTGGCTCCCTGGAGAAGCTAAAAATTCTAAAATGACGTGCCCCCTGCTCTGGTTTCTGCGTTTCAGCATTTCTCCTCTGTTTTCACATACTTTTGCTGCTTTAAAATTAAATCTAAGAAACTCATTCCATATTTTTTCATCATCTGCTTTTGAAAGTGAATGTTATGGATTTATGGTTTGGGCTTCTTTGATGTTAGAGTAGCAGACTACGCTCGCTTCACTTGTTTTTGTTTCCATTTTTTTATATTTATGAGGCTTTGATAATTTGATTTATTAAAACACCACAGTCAGTGGAGGGGGACTGACACCATTTGCATTGTTGGAAAGTGTCATGGGCCGTCAGGCGCTAGCTCCCTATGGGGACCTTGTGTCTGTTACTGTATGTCCCCGCCCCCCAGTCTTCAGGGAAGTTTGGCATTAAGCAGTATCTTCAGCTATACCCTAAGGATATTCATTCCTAAGACATTTCAAGGGTTTTGGATTGAATTCCAACCCTCTAATTTTGATTTTGTATATGCCAAAGTATACAGAATGATTGACTAGTTTTTCTTATTGGGAAACAGAAATGCTCCTTTCTTGCTACCTATAGTGATTGTGGATCTGATGTATTAAAGTCTAACTTTCATATCATATCATTTCAAGTGTATTAACCAGTAGTTTGGAATTTCCCAGCGCAAGAGGATAGTCTCTGACACACTGGTGTATATTATGAGTCCCTGAGGATGAGTAGGTCAGAAGGGCAAGAATGGCCCTTGCCATGAGGTGGAGAATATTTTTCTGTTTTCAGTTTCTATAGAGAAGGGAATATAGAGAAGGGATATGGAGAGAAAACAGTGAGTTATCTAGCATGGAAAGGTTAGCAGTGGATAACACAGGTAGAGCTCAAAGCCATAGAGAACACATCAGGGTTGGAGGAGTTGCTAGACCCTTCTTTCCTTCCTTCCTTCCTTCCTTCCTGCCTGCCTGCCTGCCTGCCTGCCTTCTGTCCTTCCTTCCTTCCTTCCTTCCTTCCTTCCTTCCTTCCTTCCTTCCTTCCTTCCTTCCTTCCTTCCTTCATTTCCTGACAGTTCTGGAGATTTTGGTTTTCAATCCATGTCAGACTGGGTCTGTGGAGCTCAGGGCTTAGAGGTAGAAAGCAGAGAGAGGAGAAAGCAATGTCCTGCTCTCACATCATGGAGGCTACAAGCAGGAAAGAGAGCAAGGGGGAAGAAGGACCTTATATAATCCCCAAAACTACATTCCCAGGGACCTCTCCTTATTAACCAAGCTACACTTCCGATACTGCTGCC
The DNA here is from genome assembly GCF_963383645.1 of Muscardinus avellanarius. Lineage (NCBI taxonomy): Eukaryota > Metazoa > Chordata > Mammalia > Rodentia > Gliridae > Muscardinus > Muscardinus avellanarius. The sequence continues at coordinate 66,204,657 of NC_137798.1, forward strand.
TTGTTTCTGTGATGGCTAAGGAGACATTCTAAATCTGTACTATTACAGAGAAGGCCCTAGACTCTTTACTATTTATTTATTTATTTATGTTATTTATGCATTTAGTACTGATGATTGAACTAGGGGTGTTCTGCTCCTGAGCTATACCCCAGCCCTCTTTTTAAATTTTGAAAAGAGGGTCTTGTTAAGGCCTCTAGCTTGTGATCCTTCTGTCTCAGGCTCCCACTACTAGGATTACAGGCTTGTGCCACACTCAATAGCTCCCTCTGCAACACTACTGAGTCTCAAGATGGAGGAACCCTTACAAGCTACTACTCACATGAGTGTGTGTGTGTGTGTGTGTGTGTGTGTGTGTGTGTGTTTGGATAATATAATAAAGAAATAACAAGGACTCTTGCAGGATCTGGGAAATAGAAAATAGCCACATCATAGGGGATCAGAACTGGAAAGTAGCCGGGCGTGGTGGCGCACGCTTGTAATCCCCGCGCTTGGGAGGCGGAGACAGGAGGATCGCGCAGGTTCGAAGCTAGCCACGCGCGCTGGCTTAGGAGACCCTGTTTCTAAATAAAAATATAAAATAGGTCTGGGAGTGTAGCCCAGAGGTAGAAGGGCTTCCAGGAACCCCAGTACCACCAAAAAAAAAAAAAAAAAAAAGAACTGGAAAGTAAGAAGCTAAGGGATCTGCCTCTTGCCGTTCCTTAGGGATCACACAATCTCTTTTCCTCCAAACTGACATTCCAGTGTGATATCACCTATTGTGTTTTTGGTCAGTAAGAAAACAGAAAGGCAATTAGAAATGTCAGGAAATACAAAAAGGGATGGCCTAAAAATGAAGTAAACTAATGAAATGATTGTGTGTGTGTGTGTGTGTGTGTGTGTGTGTGTGTGTGTGTGGTACTGGGGGATTGAACCCAGGGGCCTTCTACCTCTGAGCTACACTCCTAGCCCTATTTTATTTTGGAAACAGGGGTCACTAAGTTGCAGAGGGCCTTACTAAGTTGCTGAGGCTGGCTGTGAACCTGCAAACTTCCTGTATCAGCCTCCCAAGTACTAGGATTACAAGCATGTGTCACCACACCTGGCTATGGAATGACTTTGAGCTAATAGTGTCAAGAGAAAGAATCAGTTTCCCCTTGACATATGGAATGTTATTAACCTGACATAGGTTTATTAACAGAAAAAGGACATCTTCCTAATGAATTCACCAACTAATACTATTATTAATATATTACTATCATTATTAAGTAATGTGAATGAATTGTTAGTATAGTTATTATCTACTAATATATTTGAAATTCTCACTATGTGTTGGGCTCTGGGCTAAGTGCTTTAGATAGATTGCTTTTATTTTTTTTTAAAACAATCTCATGGGGATAGATATTGTGAACTTATTGAGGCATAGAGATGAGTTGCAGAGCTATTCTGAGCCACAGGACTTACATGTATTTCTCATGCTTCCGGCTAAGCTGTGTTATCCCATCAGCAATGAGTAATATTTACAAAATCATTATCAAAAATCCCCTTTTTATTTCTTAAAGAATCATTCTCTAGATAAAGCATGTAAGACTTGGTTGTAATTACAAAGGAGAATGTAAACACTCTTTACCTTGGTCACAGAAAAATAGTAATATAGATGTACCAGTATTGGGAAGAAGCTTCAAAATGTATTAATGTACCAGTACTGGGAAAGATTCTCAAATTTTCAAATACATCTTTGGTAGTAAAGAAGCCAGGAGCTTCAGAGAAAGGGGCTGCAGGATTCCAGGCACCAAGGGAGATTAGCAAGACAACAGGGATAGTTTCAGGGCCTTTTCCATTATAAAGATAAGATTTTCCAAGGAAGTGAAAGGATGCCATAAATGATCCCAGACTTCGATAATCATGAAAGGATGCCATAAGCAGTGATCAATTAACACATTTTGGGGCTTAGGGAAACAGGACAGACCTGCAGGAAGGAATCCCCCACATCAAAAGACTGGCCCTGGGGTTAGGATCTTTGTGGGTTAGGAGACTGGCTATAAGAATACTCTGGGTCCAGAAATCTTCGGTGAATTCGTTTGAACACTCCCCACCCCATGCCACTCCTGAATGGCATGGGGCTGTGGCTGTCTTCTGTATTTCTATCTTTTTAATAAACTCCTTTAACTCTTCAGCAAGAGTCCGGGCTATTGCATATTTATCCTTAGATCAGGACAAGAACCCGCAGTTTTTGTCAGTGGAGGAATTGTTTCCAAGACTCTTAACAAAGGTCCCCGGGGACAGTTTCCCAAACCATAACAGTCCAAACCATAACGATACACAGAATTGGGGGAGAAAGGGGAAAAAAGAGCAACTATTTCACAGTGAAAAATATTATTTAATGTTACTGTATCAAATGTGTGTATATATCTTTCTTTTGACACTACATATACATATATGTGTACATGTATGTGGAATGGAGGTAGAACCCAAGGGCATTCTACCTCCAAGCTATACCTCCAGCCCTATTTTATGTTTTATTTAGAAATAGTATCTCACTGAATTGCTGAGAGTCTTGCTACATTGCTGAGGCTATCTTCGAACCTGTAATAGAATTATCTCAGCCTCCTAAGAACTGAGATTACAGGTGTGAGCCACCACACCTGACTCAAAGCTTTATTTTGAACCTCATAAAAATGGCTAATAGACCGAGCTGGACGTAGTGGCACACACCTTTAATCCCAGGACTTAGGGGACTGAGACAGGAGGATCAAAGGTTTGAGTCCAGCCTCAGCAATTTAGTGAGGCCCTCAGCAACTTAGCAAGACCCTTTTTCAAAATAAAAAAGGCTGGGGGTTTATCTCAGAGGTAGAATGCCCCTGGATTCAATACCCAGTAAGACAAAATTAATTAATTAACTAATATAACTACAAACAAAAATGGGTTAAGCTGAATGTGGTGGCACTCTCTTGTAATACCAGTACTAGGGAGTATGAGACAGGAGGATAACAGGTTGGCAGACAGCCTCAGCAACTTAACAAGACTCTTATCAACCTAGTCAGACCCTGTTTTAAATTAAAAATAAAATAGAGCTGGGGGTGTAGGTCAAAGGTAGAATGTCCCTGGGTTCAATTCCCAGTACTACCCCCATCAAAAATGAGTTACAGTTAAAAGAAAGTTTAATGTAAGATAATTTTTTTCTATTTTTCAAAGCAAAAATTAATAAATTCTACTTAAAGTTGGTAAACCAAAAGATAGTATAAACATGCCATTTGAAGTTTGTAATGACTCCTAAGGAAAAAAAAATTATAAACAAGTGAAACTGTTCATCTATGAAAAATGGGCCCAGGTTGGGGATAACGGAGTGTAATTTTTACTTTTTATTTTATACCTTTTCATTTAAATGATCATTCCCATGTGCACATATTACCTTTTGTAATAAGAACCAGGCCCATGCTATTCACATCGGTAAGTCCGTGTGGATTTGCCACCAAGCGGGAGGAGGGGCTCTGAGCCCTGAGGTCTGTAGCCCTTTGTATTATCTGACTGACTCTATACTCCGGCATCCGAGGTTCTGCCCAGAGGAAGTAAGAACCCTCCTGTCTGAACATCAGACTCTTTTTTTCTCTTTTACAAAGGGTTCTTGGATGGGAAGGCATAGGTTCCACTTCTTCCCATTGTGTCTTATCATTCTGGTCCCTGGGTGCAAAAAGCACTGTGGTTTGACCTGTATGGCGGATGAGGTTCAGGAAGGAAAAGCAGCCTACCCAGAAGGGCTCACAATATTGAGAGATAGTTGAAAGGTATTATTTCACATATATGTGTAGAAAAGTCTGCAAGACCTTTCCAAGAGCAGCTGGTGCCTCTGAGGAGAGGGCTGGGTGAGGGGAGAGTGTATAGATGTAATGTGTCTGCTGTTTGGATGGTATGGACATTTATTAGTTTTTGTTTAATTTTTTTGTTTTGATTTTAATCGATTCTAGTGCTTTCTATGTTGTATCTGTTTGAATCATCACAATTAGCCCAGATAAATATGAACCAGTATTTATCTCTACTTTTTTATAAAAAATTAATAGACTATATATTTTTTTATACTTTTTTTAATTTGGAAACAGGGTCTCTTAAGCCAGTGCGGCTGGCTTCAAACCTGCGCGACCCTCCTGTCTCCGCCTCCCAAGCGCGGGGATTACAAGCGTGCACCACCACGCCTGGCAATAGACTATATTTTGAGCAATTTTAGTATCATAAAAAAATGGGGTGGGGAATACTGAGTATCCTCACCCCCACCTCAGTTTCTCTTTGATTAACATCTTGTGTAACTGGTCCTGGACTTATTAAAATTGATGAGCCAATATTGATATTGTATAACAAGCTAAAGTCCATAGTTGAAATGAGGACTCGCTCTTGGTACTGTGTATTCTATGGATTGTGATGAATACATAGGATGGTGCATCCACCATCACATTATACAGAACAATGTCCCTCCCTAGAACTCCTCTGCGTTTCCTGTTATAGTTGAGATGAATGTTACCATTTGGGGGTGAGGGTTACCATTTAGGGGAACAGTCCCTGGGGACCTTTGTTAGACCTCCGGAAACAATTCCCCTCAAACACAAAAACCGCGGGTTCTTGTCCTGAACTAAGGATAAGAATAAATATGCAATAGCCCAGACTCTTGCTGAAGATTTAAAGGTGTTTATTAAAAAGATAGAAATATGGAAGACAGTTACAGCTCCATGCCATTCAGGAGTTGCATGGGGGTGGGGTGGATCGATTGAATTCACCACCAAAGATTCCTGAACCACAAGTCTCTTTTTACTGCCCCAACCCAGGTCATTTGATATGTAAATATCTTGCCCCCTCTGGGGCAGGGGTGGGGGGCAGCTCTGTCTCCACAGACCCTCACACCTTTTGTTACACTCCCAAAATATGTTAAGTTGCTTATGCAGAATCTGGGATTTCCTCACATCCTTAAGGAAGTTTGCCTGTCTTTAGAAATGTAAAAAGGCCCTTTTTCCTGAAGCTCCTGGCTTTCTTTACTACCAAAAATATATTTTTAAAATTGGAAATCTTTCTCAATACTGGTACATTAATACATTTTGAAACCTCTTCCCAATACTGGTACTTTCCCCTGTTTATTTCTCCCTCAGCTGGTTTTTCTGCAATCTGTGATTCCCATTCCTGCTCTGCTGGCTGGTCCCACTTGTCTGCAGAGTGAAATGGCCCCAGCACCTGTTCCTTCTGCTCCGATTCAGTGCTCGGTGATAACAGGATCACGAGTGGTCTTCAAGCACCTCATATCCTGCCGCTACCGCCACTTGTCAGGGGGAAGCCCAGACAGGATGAGATCCACATTCCCAGCTGTCCCTGTCTTCCAAGGAAGAGAAACCCTAAACCAGTAGCTAAAGAGTGAAACCAGATACCCCAGGGAAGGGGATGTTAGGTCCCTGGTGGTCTGCTAGCGAGGCTCCAGGCCAGAAGCCCCAATGTGCAGGGGAAAACAGCACAGGTACCTATGTGGCCAGCCCTGTGGGGGTCTCGGCTGGCAGGACTGAGGTTTGTAGGGAAGCACTTTGATTGCAGAGTGATGAGGTGCCATATGGAGGCCTCCTGCTTCCTGGAGGAAGCATCAGTCCCGAGACCAGGGACATCAGTCCTAGACATCAGTCCCGAGACCAGGGCCAGCACTGGGGGAGTCTCTCGTGGAGAGAGCTCAGCATGAAGCTGTGAGATATTTCTTCAGGCAGTGTTTTTCAAAGATTTCAAACTGTGACCTGCAGTAAGATTGTATTTTATGTGGGTATCTAGTGCACACATGCTGTGCACACACTTGTGCTCGCACACACACACACACACACACACACACACACACCTATACATTGCTAAAGTATTAGCATCTTTGGGATTATTCTAGAAATGCAGAATATGGAGCTTACTTCCTATCTACTAAATCATATTCTGTATTTTAACAAGATTCTCAAGTAATTAAGATAGATATTAAATTTTAAGAAGCACTATTTCAGGATACTTTGAGCTAAAGAGAGTAAACCACAAGTATATGCCTTAGGTAATCTCATTCCATAGGTTTCCTACATTTGAGACCAGAGACCATTGCAAATTGTCTAAATATGGTGGCCTGGGATCTTGATTTCCATTCCTTTTAAGACCCTACCCCCACATAATCACAATGATAACTAACTTCTATCTAGTGCCTTACACATACTAACTCTTTCAATCCTCATGATAAACATAACAAGGTGGATGCCATTATTTTGCATTTTGTATATGAGAAAACTGGGTACAGAATTGTTAAATAACTCTTCCTGGCCACACAGCTGATCATGGAAACACAAACGCATAAAATCACAAAAGGAAAGAGCATGAAATGCACCAGGGATGAAGATGGTCAGCAGATTTCTGCACAATGGAAAATGAGCAGGAGACTATTGCACAAAGTAGCTAGAGAGAGTTGGGCTCTCACATATTCTTCCTGGAGGCCTACAAAGGTGATGGGAACCAGGGTACCTCACAAGACCATTGAGAGGCTCTGTGCTTAAAAGCAATGGGTATAGGTGAGAGTCAAGGTGATAACTAGAAGCAAACACTGAACAACTTCCTCTGTTGGCACTCCCTGCGATCTCTCAAACCCCTAGTGCAAAAGGCATAGGCAGCTGGTGCTTACTCAGGACAGGATGTATCTACCAGCTCTGCTCCAAAGAATGTGAACTGGTAATCTCGGAGAAAATCAAGACTTCTCATGTAGATATTATTTATCTTTTCATTTGGACATGTGACCCTCCCTGCCCAGCTTAAAAATTGGCCAGAATTCTATGTTGAATCAAATAATGAAGTGTAAAGGTAGAAACATTTCAGACCTGAGAGGACTTTGAAAGTCTATCTCTTATGCCCCCTTCTGTAGGAAGTCACTTAAGGATGTTCTCCAGCAAAATAAGGGAGTAAACTAGCTGGGTACAAGGGCCCATGCTTGTAATCCCAATACTTGGGAGGCTGAGGCAGAAGGATAACATGTTTGCAGCCAATTTCAGCAATTTAGCAAGATCCTCTGCAATTTAGTGGACCCTGTTTCAAAATAAAAAGATAAAATTGGGTTGTGAATATAGCTCAGAGGTAGAAAGCCCACTGGGCTCAATCCTAAGAAAAGAAAATGAAAAGATAGTATGAGACAGAGTCTGGGAGAATGTGGGGACTGAAGCCAGAGGGCATTCTACCTCCAAGCTACTTTATTTTTTGTTGTGAAACAAGGACTCACCAGGTTGCTGAGAGTCTTACTTAAAGGTCCACCACCTCAACACCATGACACTGAGGACCAAACCTCTAGTAAACAAACCTTAGAGGGAAAAACACACCCAAACCATAGCATTTGCCCCATTTTTATAAAGTAGGGAGTCAAGGAACATGGCTTGGAATTAATGGAGTCTCATGGGAATGTGGATTGAAGCAATTTGGCAAGATATCTAAGTAAACTAAAGATGCCCATACTGCCATGTCCCAGTAATTCTTGGAGGCTCTATAGCATCACTGAGAATGGCTCAAAGGAGTCACTTGAGATCATGAGGAAGTACTCCATGGGGATCGCAAGCAGGGCCTCTGGAGCCAGGCAGTCACTTACTAGCTGCTGAGATTTAAGCATGTGACCACTTCTCTGTGCCTCCATTTCACATAAATAAATAAAAATTGCTGCCAGATCAAATTAGTTAAGCAACGTAAAGTATTTAGCAATGCTTGGCAGATAGGCACGCAGTGCTATAGTTGTTATGACTATCATAAATAAACTGTGGCACATTAAAGAAGGAATATTAGGCAGCACTTAAAAGGACTGTACCTTACATGTGTTAACATAAACTTTGAAAACATCAAAGTGAATGAAAGAGCCGATTATAAAATAAAACGTTTAGCTGGGTGTGGTGGTGAATGAACCCTTGTAATCTTAGTACTTGGCAGCTGAGACAGGAGGATCACAGGTTCATGGCCAGCCTCAGCTACTTAGTGAGACCCTCTACAACTCAGTGAGATCCTGTTTCAAAATAAAGAAAAAAAATAGGGCTGGAGTGTAGCCTTGAGATAGAATGCCCCTGAGTTCAATCCCCAGTGCCACAAAAATACATACATACATACATACATACATTAAAACATTTAAAACAAGTGCAGTGTCACACACCTCTAATTCCAGTACGTGGGAGATAGAAACAGAAGTACTACAGGTTCAAGGCCAGCCTTGGCAACTTAGTGAGATTCTGTTTAAATATAAAAAATAAAAAACGCCGGGCGTGGTGGCGCACGCTTGGAATCCCAGCATTCGGGAGGCTGAAACCGGAGAATTGTGGTTCGCGGACAGCCTCAGCTACTTAGTGAGGTCCTCTGCAACTCAGTGAGACCCGGTTTCAAAATAAAAGAATAAAAATTAGGGCAGGGGGTGTCACTCGGAGGTAGAATGCCCCTGGGTTCCATCCCCAGACCCGAAGAAAAAATAAATAAATAAAAAATAAAAAATAAAAAGAGCTGTAGGTTTAGCTCAGAGGTCGAATGCCCATGGGTTCAATTCCCAGTACTAAAATAAATAAAAAATAAACAAAATAACATGTTTAAAGTAATAGTATAATTTATATATACTTTCAAAACACAAAAGGCAATAGTATATATTATATATAGATACAAAATACATATGTAAATATTTACTTATTTATTTATTTATTTATTTTTGCAGTACTGGGGATGAAACCCAGGGGCATTCAACCTCTGAGCTACACTGTCAGCCTTATTTTTTATACTTTTATTTTTAAAACAGGATCTCACTAAGTTGAGGAGGGCCTTATTAAGTAGCTGAGGCTGGCTGCAAACCTGCGATCTCTTGTCTCAGCCTCCCAATTACTGGGATTAGAAGTGTGTGCCACCACGCTCAGCTGCAAGAATATATATATATTTGTATAAAATATGTATTTGTATCAATTTTTTTGTGTGTGGTGGTACTAGGGTGGAACCTAGAGGCTTTCTACCTCCAGGCTATACTCCCAGAGACCTATTTTATACTTTATTTGGAAACAGGGTCTCACTAAATTGCTGAGAGCCTCACTAAGTAGCTGAGGCTGGCTTCAAACCTGTGTGATCCTCCTGTCTCGGCCTCCCAAGTGCAGGGATTATAAGCGTGCGCCACCACGCCCGGCCTAAAAATATTTTTATATATACACACAAAATGTGTTAGTAACCTGGATGTTATATGATTTATACTCATATTTCCTAATAAAGCATTAAAATACAAATCAAATTGATGGAATAAGAAAAGTATTTGTACATAAACACTTTGTACAGAGTTTGAAGTTTTGAAGGTAACACATAAAAAGCATATAAATATTAAATATTGGGAGACGAAGGGAGGAGAAAGAACGTGATCATTTTCATCTGTAAAACTGAAGGGTCATTAGGTAATGTTTAAAGTTGATAAATTAAGAAATAGGGCATAGGCACACTATCTGTAATTATGAGGGTTACTGCCAAAATAACTAAAAACAAAAGTTGAGATAAATTGTCCCTGGAGAATGAAGTTGGATAAGCTCACCCATCCTATCTTGTTTGTTAACATGTGGCTTGGATTATCTTGATAAAATTTTAATTCAAATTTAAGCTTAACATAAAGAAAGAGCTGCAAGTCCTCCTTGGGACCAGAAATTATTACAATTATTTTTGTGTATGTGTGGTACTGGGAATTGAACTCAGGGGCATTCTACCTTTGTGCTACACCACAGCCTTATTTTTTTATTATTATTTGTGAAACAATATCTTACTAAATTGCTGAAGGCCTCACTAAGTTGCTGAGGCTGGTAGTGAACCTGCGATCCTCCTGATTCAGCCTCCCAAGTACTGAAATTACAGGTGTGCATTACTGTGCCCAGCTGGACCAGAACTTTTGAAGATAAGTGGCACCCGGTCGGTGAGAGGTGCATGAGAGGAGCAGGGAGGCTGAGCAAGTGACCCTCGGGGAAAGCACATTGCGATAGGCCTTGAGGTCCCTCTGCCCCCGGAATAACCATCTCTGGGACTGGCGGGGATGATGAGTTGCACCGTGTTCAGGGAGCTTCAGTGCAGAGAGCTAAAGGCCCTGGCTACATTCTACTCTCAGCCACGACGTGGACAGAAAATAAGCAGCCAAGCTCCTGAAGACAATTTTCACACAGAGATGACTTACAGAGCTCTGGGCAGGGTGTGGGCCAGCAAAGTGGGGTGCTGAGCAGCCAGGGGCCAGAAACCTGAGGGAGCCCCATTCCCAATCCTGGGCCTTAAGCAGAGGGAGGGAGGCCTGGTGGGCACTGGTGCCCTATGTAGCAAACACCGTGGTTGCTTGCCCTGAATCCTCGTGGCCCACATTGGAGTTTACCTGCACACAGAGAGCACATCCCTTCAGCTGACGCTCCTCTGCTCTCTCCTCTGGCTCCTTACCTGGTCCTTCCCCCAGTACCTGAGCTGGCTCAGCCCTCCCTTCCCATGAACTGAGCTGAAGAAATGGCCCCAAAGACAACTGGTAATTACCCCCAGGGATGTCGGTCAGTGGTCAACTGCTCTAGCTTCTCCACCTCTGGGATGGAGAATTCTGAGCTGAAGAATTGTTCCTCAATCCACTAGGCTTGAGCCTCCAGGTTCATTGTGGTAACTGTTATTCTTTCAGGCTCATTGTGGTAACTGTTCCCTGGCTGGTTTTCTCCCTTCTCTGTCTTATTTCTATCTTTCCTTTAGTAAGCCAATCACCTTCACACAAGAGATAAGATACCAAACTAAGACACCTGGAAAGGAGGCTGGCCAATAGAGGCTGTCAGTGGGGCTGAGGGTGCAGCATAAGATAGAAAGGCTGAGGCAGGCTGGACTAGTGGTGCATGCCTGTAATCCCAGTACTTGGGAGGCAGAATTGCCTTAGCAACTTAGCCTGATTTGTTTCATAATTAAAAAATAAAAAGGACTGGGAGTACAGTTTAGAGGCAGAATGCACCTGAATTCAACCAACCCCCAATACAAAAAGAAATATATAAAGCTGGGTGTGGTGGCGTGAGTTTGTAATCCCAGCATTTGGGAGGATGAGACAGGAGGATCCAGGTTCATTTACTTAGTGAGGCCCTCTGCAACTCAGTGAGACCCTGTATCAAAATAAAGAATAAAAAAATAGGGATGGCAGCCCGCTGACTGGGCCGGAGGGCTCTGCGCCCACCTCTCTGCTGCCCGCCTATCCCGGAGTGCGGGGCGGAGCGCGGGGACGCGGCTCCAAGCAGGGTCTTAAGATTCTGCCCTCCACAGAAGTCTTGCCATGATTGGATCGGACCCCCAGATAAATATTCAAACCTTCGACCTGTTCACTTTTACATCCCTGAAAATGAGTCACCATTGGGAAAAAAAAAAGCTTAGAAAATTAAGACAGGAAACCCAAGAATGGAATCAGCAATTCTGGGCAAACCAGAATGGGACTTTTCGAAAGGAAAAAGAAGAATTCATTCACTCACAACAGAGCTAAAGGCCTGGGCCCGGGAACTGTGTGTGGTCAAAAAGCAACACTGAATGCAGAAGAAATGGCTGACTTTTACAAGGAACTTTTAAGTAAAAATTTTCAGAAGCATGTATATTATAACAGAGACTGGTACCGGTGGAATTTCACCATCACGTTCCTCATGGGGAAGGTGGTCCTGGAGAGGATTTGGAACAAGCTGAGATGGAGGCAAAGGACGACAAGCAGTCAGGAGCCTGACTGCCTCGGTGTCCAGGCCACTTACACGGGCCTAGGGACTGGAAGTGCCCTGGGTCTCCAGGCAGGCCCTGCTCCCTCCTGACCGGTCACAGCGGCTTCCTATTGCTGACGATGGCCATGGAACCCAAGCACTGCTTGCCCGCTCTGTGTCTCAAGTCATACCAGTTCAGAACAGCAGTATAAGCCGGGAGTGGTTGGGCACACTTGTAATCCTAGCATTCCGGACCAGAGACCAGAGGATCGCTATTCACGGGCAGCCTCAGCTACTAGTGAGGCCCTGTTTCAAAAATGAAAAGACTAAAAACTATGGCTGGGTTGATGTAGCTTGAAGGTAGAATGTCCCTGGGTTCCATCCCCAGTACCACCAAAAAAAAAAGAACAGCAGCAATGCAAAGATGTAAATAAAGTTCCACTTGCAAAAGAAAAAAAAAAAAAAGGGCTGTAGGTATAGCTCAGAGATAGAATGCCCATGGGTTCAATTTCCAGTACTGCAAAAAAGAAAAGAAAAGAAAAAGAAGTATAGATAGAGAAAAGAAGGTAGATCAAGGCTGATGTATTAGTTTTATGTAGCTGCTGTAACATATTACAACTGACTTGGTAGCAAAAGCAGCAGAATTTATGAATTTATTCTTTCATTTTAGTTCTGGAGTCGAAAAGTCTGACCTTGAGCATTAGTGGGGCTACAGTTAGTGGAGAAGAATCCCATCTTGCCTCTCGTTGGCCTCTCGTGGTTCTCAGAAATCGTGGCTGTGGCTAAGCCGCTCCACTCTGTCTCCACGCCATCTTCTTTGTCTCCCTGAGTCCTCTCTTCTCCTGAAGTCACCAGCCATTGGATTTGGGGTCCACCCTGGTCCAGCATGACCCCAACTTAACTAATCACATCTATAATGAAGCTATGTCCCAGTGAGGTCATAATTCAAGGCTCTTGATGGATAAGAACTTGGGGGTGGAGTGGATATTATTAAATCTACCATGGGAGGGAAAATGGAGTGGTAAATAAGGAAATGCCCAGAATTGAATTTTTTCTCATTCAGCAGTCTCCTTTGAAGGACAAAACCAACCAAAAGCAAGAGAGAAATGAGATTGGGAGGTGCACTAGGCAGGTCAGCATCCTGGGGCCCAGAGAAGGATGAGGATGCTCTGAGAACAGAGAGGGGAGAGCTAGAGAATGGCCTGTCTCCTACTAGAAAGGCCCCATTCCTCCTATGATAGCAAACAATGTACTGACTGCCCTGCAGGGCCCTTGAGGCTCTGCATCATCCTGGGCTAGTGCTACCTGTCCACAACAGAAAGGATGCTTGTATTCTCCCCCGCCCGAGGTCTGAGGTTGGACTGTCTGTGTGTTATGAGGATACATGGTCACAGGTGACTGTGTACAAGAGGGGATATGCTGTCTCTAACCCTTGTCCCTGCTCCAGTTTCTTTTTATTTCTTGTGCATTATGGATTCTCTATTACACCTAAACATGAGCTCCTAGACCTTTCCTTTCTTCCTTACTTTTCATTGCGCGCACGTGTGTGTGTGTGTGTGTGTGTGTGTGTGTGTGTGTGTGTGTTACCTAGGGGCATCCTACCTCTGAGCTACACTCCCAGTCCTTTTTTTTAATTTTTTTTAAAAATAGGGTTTTGCTAGGTTTATGAGAGTCTTGCTACATTGTTGAGGTTGTCCTTGAACCTGAGATCCTCCTGTTTTGGCCTCTGGAGTACTGGGATTACAAGCATGCCCCACCACCCATGGCCTACAGCTATCTTTTAAGATAATAATTACAAATCCAAGAAGTACTACCATGGATTGGGTACCTGGTGTTTCTAGGGGCTGAGCTGGATATTCTTCCTAATTATTTTATTTATGCATCTACATTGTCTAACTCAATTCTCACTACACAGGGAAAAGCAGGCAGGATCCATCCTGTTTTAGAGATAACTAGGTGGGAGGAAGCTCTTGACCCAAGGTCAGGTCAGAACTTACACTCAGTGCTGATGACTAAAGACCCTGCCCTCCCCTCAGCTCCCGCCTCCTGTCTGCTCCGCCTGGTCCTGTCTTGGGACAGCTGTAGCCTCTCATTTGCTGCGCTGCCCCAATCTGGCGTGGACATTGGTCCCCTGAAGAACAAGCAAATACCAAACTGTAGAACCATTTGAAAGTAAAGTGAGATTTACACTTAGAAACAGAGACCATCCAGCCCCAATCAAACTGCAGTTATGAAGTGGCAACTGATTTTTTTTAAATGTCCCTTAAAGTACACAGGTTGGGATATTAGATGTTTATTTAATTTAAACATTTTAATGTGTTTAATCATGTAGTACTATGGTCTAAATGTGTGTGTGTGTGTGTGTGTGTGTGTGTGTGTGTGTGTGTGTGTTTGTGTGCAGTACTGAGGATTGAACTCTGGGGCATTCTACCTCCAACCTAAATCTCTAGCCCATTCTATTTTTATTTTGAAACAGGGTCTTCCTAGGTTGCTGGTGATAAGTAAAATAAAAAATTATGCGATTAAATAAAAAATAATGTGAGTACGGCGGAGTGTGAAAAACACGAGAGGTCCGGTACACGTGGCATGTAAAGTTTTAATTGCACGGTTCTCCCGGGGATCAGGGCGAGGCACCGTGGGGCCCGCGCGCCTTTCTGAAGCTAGAGGACGCGGGCTCTCCTTTTCAAGGTATGCATCTCCTGAGATGGGGATTTACTCGCGAGAACGCCTAATTCTCTCGGGGGTTTCGGCCCCTCCCTTGCCCTGCAGAGGTCATGTGACACAAAGTTACAGGAGTGCAGGACCCAACTTGTCAGCTGGAAGTCTCATTATGTTGCTGAGGCTGTTTGTGAACCTGCCATCCTCCAGCCTCAGCCTCCCAAGTACTGAAGTACTGAGATTATAGGCGTGTACCACCATGCCTAACTTGAAATCCTTTTTTTTTTTTTTTTGGTGGTACTGGGGGTGGAACCCAGGGGCTTTTCTTCCTCCAGTCTACACTCCCAGACCTATTTTATACTTTATTTGGAAACAGGGTCTCACTAAATTGCTGAGAGCCCCACTAAGTAGCTGTAGCTGAGGCTGGCTTCAAAACTGTGTGATCCTCCTGTCTCAGCCTCCCAAGCATGGGGATTACAAGCGTGTGTCACCATGCCCAGCAAAATCCTTTTTAAAAAAGACTTATCTTCAAATATTGCATTCCCTTTCAAATACTTATTTTTAAACCATTTTAGGGGTACAATTAGTGTTATGCATTCATCTGAGGGGTTCAATAAAATTTATTGAAGATTATCACATTTGTGACAGTGGGAAAGTACCATGAAAGATAATTTCTGTTTGGGGAGTTCTCAATTGCTTGATAATAGTTTAATTTTTGAGAGTTTATTTAACTTTTTTTCTGAGTATGTGTGTGTGTTTACTGGGGATTAAACTCAGGGGCATTCTGCCACTGAGCTACACCCTCAGCCCTTTTGTTTTTTATTTTGAAACAGGGTCTAGCTAAGTTTTCACCCACCGGCCTCACTGTCTCAGCCTCCACATCAGTGTTTCCATATCACTCAGGGGTGGATTACAGAAGCAGAAGCAGGAGGAGCACCGTGTAGCACAGGGACTAGACCATAGGCAACCCTGGGTGCAGGAGGGGAGATCAGGGCCGAGCATTTTTGCATCTGGGGTTGGTATACCTGGGAAAGGAAATTGAACACAGACAAGGGAAAACCAGAACTCACCAGAGCACCTGCTCAACGTTGTCTCCCTAGGACCCCAGCCCCCCCACGGCCGTGGGTGTCGCTGATGGTAGCCAGGGCTTGGAGAAGAAGAAGGAGCTGGGGGCCCTGTGGGTGCAGGTGCTGCTGAGCACAGGGGCCGGCAGAGCACAAGCAGGGAGGCTCCGCCAGGTTCATGGTGTCTCGTGTGACCATCCCTGCCCCAGAACCACAGGACATTCTGAGTCAGGCAACGGTTCAGCTGAGACAGCACTAGACGACTACGTGGATGGAAAGTGCCTTTGTGCAGAGAACACCCTATTCTTATAACTCCATGCAACATTGAATCGGTGGCCATGTCCGGGCCTCCTTAAGCGCGGTCCGTTTTGATGAACTATCCTGACTAGCGGTCTTGCTGATGTGCGGTCACACCTGTGTCAGGAAGCCAACCACAGCTGCGGGCCCTCAGCGGCCCCTGCGACCCCCAGACGCCTGCAGCCCATGCCTCGCAGGCTTAATGGCTTCTCCAGCGTAGTCTAAGTTGCCAAGTCCACCGTGTGTTGAATCTCGCTGCACATTTCACACGGTTCATGATCTGAAATCATGTCAAAAGGGTTTGGAAAAAAGTAGGGGAAGAAAATTAAGAGCACACCAAAACCCCTTGAAATGTGGGGTGAAAAAAATGACCAAAAATAACCTGTCACAGCCCTTGCCAAGAGGAGGTTATTTTAGCAGCAGGAGAGGGAGGCGTTGCTGCCCAGGTAATGAGACGGCCAGCAGCCCCTATTCACAGCACCGGAGGCTTTCTTTTCCAAGTCCCACTTCAAATCTTGTAATCCCTCCAGTCCTTAGGGCCCAGGATGACATCATCCTTTCCTTGGCTTCAGACAGGCCCCGCTTCTGTGCTGTAGCACTGCAGAGGCCCAGCAGGCGTGTGGTGTTAGGATGGCTCAGGAAATCCAGGCGCACATGGAAAAAGACAATTTTTAAAACCATGATGTCTTTTGCCCCTTTATTCACAGATGTCATTAACTTAGTATCTCAGCCATACATAACTGTCTTAGATCACCAAAGGAATTGTGTAGTGTTCTCAATACTGTCGAAGGCACCAGCTTTTCTGTAGCAAGGAAGCCACGATGGTATCTCAGAAGGCAGAGAAGCATCAATTTTCAGGGATTTGCCACCCTAAAAATCCTTAAAACAAGGAAAACATACCGGGTGCAGTGGTGAATGCCTGTAATCTTAGTACTTAGGAGACTGAGACAGGAGGATTGCAGGTTCAAAAACAGTCTCAAAGCCCGGGCGTGGTGGCACACACGCTTGTAATCCCAGCTTTTGGGAGACTGAGACAGGAGGATCAAGGTTCAAGGACAGCCACAGCTACTACTTAGTGAGGCCATTTGCAATTCAATGAGACCCTGTTTCAAAATAAAGAATACAAAATAGGGCTAGGGATGTAGCTAGGAGGTAGAATGCCCTGGGTTCCATCCCCAGTACCGCAAAAAATAAAAAATAAAAATAAAAACAGTCGGCCAGGTGTGGTGGCGCACGCTTGTAATCCCCACGCTTGGGAGGCAGAGACAGGAGGATTGCCCAGGTTCGAAGCCAGCCGCGCACGCTGGCTTAGGAGACCCTGTTTCCAAACATAAAGTATAAAATAGGTCTGGAAGTGTAGCCCGGAGGTAGAAGGGCTTCCAGGAACCCCAGTACCACCAAAAAAAAAACCAACAAAAAACAGTCTCAGTAATTTACTGAGACCCTCAGCAACTTAGCGAGACCCTCTTTCAAATAAAGATAAAAAAGAGCTGGAGATGTTTCTTGGCAAAAGAATGCCCTAGTGTTCAATCCCCAGTCTAAAAAAATGATAACTGAGGGTGTAATAAAAGAATAATGTATAGTCTCAAGTCTATGTATTACTGCTACTTGCTTGAGTTAATTTAAAATCCCTAGTTTTACTTACAGGATCTTCAAGGAATAGAAGGTTTTCCTTCTATTTCCATTGCCTTCTTCATTCTGTGTCTTTGTCAATCTATCCATCTATGACTAGTAGTGGTACAGTAAATGGAAAGCTCTGGTTAATTTAGAAATATTCATTCATGCATCAGCTAATTTCGTGAGCAACTGCTATGTGTCTGGCATTGGCTAAATGCCAGGGTACAAGAACAAGTGACATACATCTTCTGTCCTTGGTTGTTACCAGTCAGTTGGTGTGAACAGCTTTTTCATTAATTACTTAATTAATTGTTTTTATCTTTTGTGGTACTAAGGGGGGAGGCCCAGGGGTATTCTATCTCTGAGCGGTACCCCAGACCTTTATCTTTTGTTTCAAAACAGGGCCTCATTAGATTTCTGAGAATCTCACTAAATTGCTGAGACTGTCCTCAAACCTATAATCCTCCTGTCTCAGCCTCCCAAGGATTGGGATTACAGGTGTGTGTCACCACGCCCAGCTGAAAACAGCCTTTTAAACAGATAAATTGAAACCCACATAGAACCAAGACAGAGCCAGAGGAGTGACTCCTTATGCTGAGATAATGTTTGTTTTAGAAAACCTCCCTCGCACACTTTTGCTGAGCCATAAAATAGCCTGACAGATGACTTTGAGTTAGTTTTGCAGTGTCAAGTTAATTCAGCAGAATGAGGAGCTGTCTTTTGGTGCCAAAAAATATGCCCTTTATGTCTAAGAGGGTGGGGTGGATAAAGAAAAGCAGAGGGGAAAGGGAGGGAGGGGAGGGGAGAAGGGGAGGGCCTGGCTCTTTGCCCGCCCAAAGGGACTTAGCACATTGAAATTACCCAGTGTTTTTAGTTTATCATTAGGTGCTTATGATTTTTGGGTGTGCGTGTATTTGTGTGTGCATACATATGTCTGCCTGCTCTTCTAAAACTCCTTCCTTGCCCTCTCTTCTGTGTCCTGTTTCTTTTTAAAATGGGCAGAAGAAATCACAAAGACAGGGAAGAGTCTGGTCTTGTTGTCTGTCCTTTCGATGGATTAAAGCATCATGTTAGGACAGCATCTGAGTCACGGGGGAATCTGCATCCCCGGGTCTATAACATCCCGGCCTCGCCTCGGCAGGGAGAGGAGAATGTTACCAAACTCCACACTCCCCCAGGCCTTGCTGGGTCTAAATTGGGACCCAAGTACAAACCGGGGTCTTGTGCTCATTTGCAGCTGGAAAATGGCAACTGCCTGGCTTGTGAAAACGGACTTCACGGCCATCAAAAGCGGTTACGGTGTCACGTGGTGACAAGTTTAATGTAAATGAATCTGGAACATCTGGGTCAGATTTCCTCTCAAACAAACAGGGTTATGAAAATGAGCAGGCAAAAAACAAACAAAAAATCTTCTGACCAAAGGCGTTTGGGGGTATTCCTGAACCCAAACTACCCACAAATGATGGTTTAAGAAAGGGGGGAGGGTGGGAGAGGCTGGTCCTCCCTGCACCTGAGTGGGCTGCAGAAGGGGCTGGAGCAAAGAGGGCTGACCACTGCGCCATCTCTGCAGCAAGGACATGGGAGGAGCTCGCTCATTCAGCCACTACTTGCAGAGCACCTACCTACTCCTGCTAGGATGCTGTGACCTGGGGCCCAGCCACACCTGCTCTGGGGAGCTGACCCTGGAGAGGCAGCGTCAGCCCGCACAGGG
This sequence comes from Muscardinus avellanarius, assembly GCF_963383645.1. Lineage (NCBI taxonomy): Eukaryota > Metazoa > Chordata > Mammalia > Rodentia > Gliridae > Muscardinus > Muscardinus avellanarius. The sequence continues at coordinate 66,223,676 of NC_137798.1, forward strand.
TGGGGACTTAGCATAGGATCCGAGGCTGGCCTGGGTGCTGGGGGAACTCAGGCCAGCCCTTGGTGGACAGAGCTGAGTGTGGGTGGACGGACCGTGGAGCGGGCGTCTCTGGGAACGTGGCTTCAGTGCTGGAATGTGTCTCTTTGGCCTCACTCCTCGGAGCCAATCCTGAGGCCTGGTGTCTGGCAGGGTCTCAAGAAATACTTGTTCAGTGAATGGCTTTTCTAAACAAATGTGCAGAACTGGGTGGAGAGGGAGAGAAGAGGGTGTTTGGAATGAGTGAACAGCCTGAGCCCAAGGTCAGGTTGAGGAGTTGGGGAGCTGCAGGAAAGAGGGCCGGCTAGGGCGGGGCAGGGAAGAGAGCAGAGAAGATGAGGCTTGGCGCTGGAGGATCTTGCAAGTCCAGTTTAAGGTTTAGACTTTTTCTTTATTCTTTTCTCTCTTTCTTCCTTTCTTCCTTCCTCTCTCTCTCTCTCTCCCTCCCTTCCTCTCTCTTTCTCTCTCTCTTTCTTTCTTTCTTTCTTTTTTTTCTCTGGTGTGGTACTGGTGATTGAACCCAGGAGCCTTCTATCTCCCAGTCATACCCCTAGGTTGCTGAAAGCCTCACTAAACACAAGCAAAATCACGGGCTTTGGATTCATTCATTCATTCATTCATTCATTTATTGTTATTTGCAGTGCTGGGGATTGAACCCAGGACCTCTCACATGCTAGGCAATGCTTCTGCTACTGAGCTATACCCCAAACCTAGGCTTTATTTGATGGGACTGGCCTGAAGAATTGTAAGCATAGAAATGAGGGAAGCATTCTTTGGTGCATAGAACAATTTGTATATGATGGATGAAACTGGAATCCAGGATGGTGCTTCTGGTGGAAGCGAGGTGGTGTGTTCAGCTTAGGGTAGGGATAGTGAGTAAGGAAAGAACTGGACACAAGCCCGATGTGGTGCCTGCCTGTAATCCCAGTTCTTGGGAGGCTGAAACAGGAGGATCGCAGGTTTGAGACCTGCCTCAGCAACTTAACAAGACTCTCAGCAATCTAGTGAGACCCTGTTTCAGGGCACCAAGTACAGTTTAAATGTATACCATTTATTTTCAATAAAAAATATGTATAAAAAAAGAAAGAAAGGGCTGGAGGCGTAGCTTGGAGGTAAGAATGTCCCTGGGTCCTCTCCCAAGTATATATATATATAAAAAATCTGGTCCCATAGTCAGTGGGACTCAGTGGTCATGTGAAGGTAGAAGGTGAGGGAGGTTCTATGAAGAAGCTCATCCTGAGATGAAGATTCAGGAAATTCATTAAGTAAGTGACCCTCCCTGGAGCAGCTGAGCAGAGGGGAAGATGCTAAGCAGGGTGTGACTTTGGGGTAAAATCCCACTGATAGCTCAGGGCGGATCCCATGGGGAAACCCTCGCACACCTGAGTGACATTCATTTATTTATATGAAAATTGTTCGGTAGAGGAGGTAAGGCAAACTCTGAGGATGTATAAAGGAAGTGACTGCAGAAAGATCAAAGAAAGAAAGAAAGAAAATAGAGGAGGAACATAAGGAAGAAGCTGGAAATCAAACCAGTGTTGTGCGCATGTGTTTGCCTCACTTGGAATCTCATTGTGATCTATAATTGTGATGCACCAATAAAAGTATAAAATGAAGAAGATAGAAAACATAAAAAAAGAGAGATACTGGAGCCAGGCATAGTGGTGCATGCTTGTAATCCCAGCATTTGGGAGGCTGATGCAGGAGGATCGTGGTTCGAGGACAGCCTCAGCTACTCTTAGTGAGGCTCTGTGCAACTAACTCAGTGAGACCCTGTTTCAAAATAAAAAATAAAAAATTAGGGCTGGGTGTGTAGCTCAGAGGAGAATGCCCCTGGGTTCCATCCCCAGTACTGCAAAATAAATACATAAATAAATAAATGAATAAATAAATAAATAAATAAATAAGCAAGCAAGCCAGCCGGGTGTGGTGGCACACACTTGTAATCCCAGCATTTGGGAGGCTGAGACCAGAGGATCATGGTTCGCAGACAGCCTCAGCTATTTAGTGAGGCCCTCCGCATCTTAGTGAGACCCTGTTTCAAAATAAAGAATTAAAAAAAAAAATAGGGCAGGGGATATAGTTCGAGGGTCAAATGCCCCTGGGTTCCATCCCCAGACCTGAAAATAAATAAATAAATAAATAAATAAATAAATAAATAAATAAATAAGTAATAAATAAATAAATAAAACAGGGCTGGGGATGTATCTCAGAGGCAGAACATTCCTGGGCTCAACCCCTAGTGCCACACAAAAAGAAAAAGAAAAAGAAAAAAGAAGAAGAAGAGCCATGAATCCCCAAATCACTCTGTAGGTGGCCCACATTCTCCCTTGAATGTGTATATTTTCTTTTCTAAATAAATCAGCCGGGTGTGGTGGCGCACGCCTGTAATCCCAGCATTTGGTAGGCTGAGACAGGAGGATCACAGCTCGTGGCCAGCCTCAGCTATACTTAGTGAGGCCCTTTGCAACTCAGTGAGACCCTGTTTCAAAAATAAAGAATAAAAAATAGGGCTCGGGGTATAGCTCGGAGGTAGAATGCCCCTGGGTTCCATCCCCAATACCGCAAAAAATAAATAAATAAATAAATCCATCTATGTTATAAACAAACACACATACACACACACAAAAAAAAAAAGAAGAAGAAGAAAGAAAGAAAAGATAAAAGGAAAGGAGAGAAAGGAGCCGGGCTGGTACTCACTGGGTTCCCACTCTTCCCTGGTGGGCCATGTGCTTGGCTATGATGTGAAAGGGAAACGGTTAATTCTACAATTTGTTGTTCAGAAAATAAATACCTTCAGAAGTGCAATTATATTTTGACTACTAGAGTATAGGAGGAATTTCTTCCAGGGTTTTATAAGGGGCCCTTATATGATTTTATAAATAGCCACCTTACAACTTTCTTCAGAAAACAGCAACAAATTTTATGACTATTTTTAAAATAACCTTCCATGCAGGCTGATGACATCTTATCAAAACACAATCCAGCAAAATCCACCTGTTAGGAGATGGATACTGAGCCAGGTCTTTTGCTTGCCTTGGCTTGATTCAAAGGTAGATTAGAAAAGTGCTACATAGAATATTTCTTGAAAGATTATAGATATTCTCCTTCAAACAACTTTCCTTGGATATACTGTTTCTTGTCACCAAATGCAAGTTCACAATGGGCTTGGATTTGGTTTTCTTTATCTCACTTTGAGTTTCTATCTGTATACAGATCAGCATAGATTTACGTGCCTTTGTAAGCATTTATTCTGAGGTTAGGTTTATGAAGATTGTCAGAATCTAAATGGAGCCGGGCGTGGTGGCGCACGCTTGTAATCCCCGCACTTGGGAGGCAGAGACAGGAGGATCGCGCAGGTTCGAAGCCAGCCGCGCACACTGGCTTAGGAGACCCTGTTTCCAAATAAAAATGTAAAAATAGGTCTGGGAGTGTAGCCCGGAGATAGAAGGGCTTCCAGGAACCCCAGTACCACAAAAAAAAAAAAAAAAGAATCTAAATGGAGTCACTTGTATCAAGTTTAACATAACAAAGTAGCAATAATAATAATAATAATAATAATAATAATAATAATAAGTAGTAGTAGTAGTAGTAGTAGTAGTAGTAGTAGTAGTAGTAGTAGTGACAGTTGTGAAACAGGGGATCTCATGCATGCATGTCATTTTTTGAGGGGAAGGATGGTGGGGATTGAACCCAGAGGCATTACCTCTGAACTAAATCTCCAGCCCGTTCTATTTTTTTTTTTTTTTTTGAAACAGGGTCTCACTAGGTTGCTAAGAGTTTTGCTAAGTTGCTGCAGCTGGTCTTCAACCTGCGATCTTCTTGTCTCAGCCTCCCAAGTTTTGGTATTATAGGAATATACCACTACACCTGGCTAGTTTTTTATTTTGAAATAAGGAAAGAAAAAAATGCTGCCAATTAAAATATGACCTGATGGATTCTTATGTTTAAAGTTTTGAACTTATGTGCCCTTATTAAAAAGGTTCTTTCCTGGGCGTTGGATTATTGGACAACTAGTTGGTATTCAGAGAATCTCAGAGGAATGAATAGCATAAATTGTGGTAAGTAGTTGAGTACAAATCAGATAAACATTGGGAATACCTACTGAAATAATAACTTTAAAGTTAGACTAGATGACTGAAAGTGTTTCTTTTAGTTATAACCATCAGATCCAGTGGTCTCTTCAGGTGATTAATGTGATACAATAAAATGATATCATTGGTTTATACAATAATTCTTATTTTTTAAGTAGGAGGAATCCAAGCCCATAGTTCATTCAAAAGTATTCCAGGTTTTTTTTTTTTTTGACCATGAGTCAGAAATAAGTTGGATTTGGAAACATGTCTGTTTTGCTTAATATTTTTTTCCTGCTCGATGAGGAAACCATTCCTGCAGACCCAGGTTTTCTCCTAATATTTATATGCAGTTATTCCCGAGTTTCAAATTGCGGATCTTTATGGACTCATGTGGGTGGCTTAGTCCATAAATAATTCTACTGTCTAGAATACCAGTGAAATCCGCTAGTAATCCAACATGACTCCTAGCAGATTTATCTAAGAGATAGTAAAAAGTATACAGGTTGGACATTCCTAATCTGAAAATCTCTGATCCCAAATCTCCAAAATCCCAAACATGTTGAACACCAACATAAGCTCAAAGTGTAATGTCCATGCTGCGTAACTTTGTTTTATGCAAAAAATTATTAAAATAATTGTAGAAAATTACCTTCAGCCTATGTGTATAAGGGTGTTATGATTTGAATGTTCCCTAAAAAGTTCATGCCAGGTGTGGTTGGTACATGCTTGTAATTCCAGTACTTAGAAGGCTGAGAAAGGAGGGTCGCATGTTCAATATCAGCCTCAGCAACTTAGTGAGGCCCTCCATATCTTAGATTCTGTTTCAAAATTAAAAGAATAAGGCCAGGTGTGGTAGTGTATGTTTGTAATCCCAGCATTCAGGAGGCGGAGACTGGAGGATCCTGGTTCTCAGACAGCCTCAGCTATCTAGTGATGCTGTCCGCGAACTTGCAACTCAATGAGACCCTGTTTCAAAATAAAGAATTAAAAATGGGTCTGGGGTATAGCTCGGAGGTAGAATGCCCCTGGGTTCCATCCCCACTACCTCAAAAAAAAATTTTAAAATAATTAAATAGGGCTGGGGGTGTAGCTTGGAGGTAGAATGCCCCTGGATTCCCTGGATCCCAGTAACACACACACACACACACACACACACACACACACACACACACATCATGAAATAATTGAAGATTCCAATTTTCCAGTTTCATCAGTTGATAAATCCATTGATGAATTAATGGAGTGGGGGTGATAAGGCAGGCAGGTAAGATATGGCTGGAGGAAGTATATCACCTCTGGGCGTGTGGCCTTGGAACTCCCTTGTCCCCTCTCCTTGCTTTCTCTGAGCTCTGCAGACCCAACCGGGCCAAATATGGACAGAAACCTCTTAAAAATCTAGCACTAGGAGCAACTAAATCTTCCTCCAAGTCCTGGTCATCGGGTATGTTGAGTCACAGCAGTAAGAAAGGTGACCGAAACCAGGGGTGGACGCAGCATGAGTGAGTTTTGTCTTTCGACTTGGGTCCCATCCCTAAGATAGCTCATTATAAATGTGCAAGTATTCCAAAATCCAGTAAAAGAGAAGGACCTGAAACACTTCTGGTCCTAAACATCTCAGGGATACTCAATATGTATGAGGCATATTATGTATTTAGACATGAAATAGCATGTCTAAAGGTTGCTATTTCTTCATGTAAAACGTTGGCCCTAGAAACCAGGTCAAAGAGTTTGTCAAGCAGATAGCTTGTATACACATACTTGATAAAATAACTGATGTATAATTATTTTGGGGAAACAAAAGTTTGTTTGTTGAACACAGGATAGTCATGTTCTTGGTCTGCTCCTTTACGCTCTGCCTTTGGGCATGATTAAAAGAGAATTAAGTTAGGACGGTTTTTAAATGGTCTGGAGCCACATACATGGTGCTTCATTCCGTCAGTATTTTACTTTTTCTTTTTCTTTTTGTGATGCTGGAGACTGAACCCAGGGCCTCATGCATGTTAGGCAAGCACCCTACCACTGAGCTGTACCCCTAGCCTTTCAATCAACATTTTAGTGGCATTGGGGGTGGAACCCAGAGGCTTTCTACCTCCGGGATATACTCCCAGACCTATTTTTTTATATATATTTTTTATTTGGAAACAGGGTCTCACTAAGTTGCTGAGAGCCTCACTAGCTGAGGCTGGCTTCGAACCTGTGCGATCCTCCTGTCTCAGCCTCCCAAGTGCTGGGATTACAAGCGTGCGCCACCACGCCCGGCCTTTCAATCCGCATTTTAAAATAATCTCTAAGGACCATGTAGAGAATGGCTTGTGACCCCAATAAAATGGGGCCATTGGCCTTTGTTTCTGAGGCTAATGAAGATGAACCTTCCAGAAGTCAGCTGGGGTCCAGGCTTCATTTCACCTGGCCATATTTGGGGATTATATTTACCAGCAGTTACTCCCTAAGACAAAACAACTCACCAACAGCACAGGCCCAGCAGGTCCTCTTGACTTTGTGGAAATGACAACATTCAATAGAACTGAACTCTCTTAGACAAATCCCCCCTTTCCATGTCTCTTGTCCTCCAAACTGAGGATATTATGACCTTTTTCTTGATATACACCTGGTGTTGACCTCTCCTATCCAATCCACCTTGCAGACAAGAGCCAGATTTTTAGTTTTTCTCTCTTCAGAACTGCTTCCATTGTATCACTTTTCTGCTTAGAGTGTGAGTGGTTACCAACTTCCCGTCATGCTGAGTCCAGCTTCCTCTGACTCCCAGCACCCTCTGTCATCTGGTTCCACCACAGAGTCGCAGCTTTACTATCTACTGTTCTTCTTCTCCTCTGATTTAACATATATTCCATTCATTCTTCTTTTATAGCACTGTCACATAAAAACTTATATGTGTCTACATTTATGTCTTCTCAATTTTTGTGTTCTTTATCAAGAGCAAATCAGGTTAGACTTGTGATGTCTTTTAATGTATCAGACCTTTTATCATTTTGTAATAACCCTATTTGCCGCCACTAAATCTTTTTTTTTCTTTCCCTTAAAACTCCCCCTGCGGCCCCACGTGATGGTGCACACCTGTAATCCGGTACCTGGGAGTCTGAGAAGGAGGATCGCAGGTTCAAAGCCAGCCTCAGCAACTTAGCGGGACCCTGTTTCCAAACAAAAATATAAAAAGATCTGGGGGTGTAGCTCAAAGGTAGAATGCTCCTGGGCTCAATCTCCAGTACCACAAAAAATCCCTCTACTTGGTGTGAAACAGTTATATCAGCCTTGTCTTGGTTTATATGACTGGTTAGTGTCTACCCACTTATTTCAGTCTTCATGTGTCCTTATGAATCTCTCTAAAGAGCAGAGTTGAATATCCTTCTTAAATTAATTTTGATCACAGTATACATTTATTTATACTAATTTAACTTGTACCCCCCATTCATCTTGTGTTTACTCTTTACTTGCCTTAAATTTGGATTGAGTTTCATTCTATTTTCTCCTCTAAATTCTGGATTTACTACATTATACTGTCTATCTTTCCTCTTAGTGGACACTCTAGGTATCTAATGTATAATTTTAACTTAAATATATAGATTGAATAATTTTCCCTCTTCCTGAGAAATATAGGGAACTTAAAACATTTTAACTCCAGTAATTGTTTTCTAGTTTATTTATTGTTGTTCAATATTTAATTCTAACTTTGAGGGGGGGGCACTGGGAATTGAACGTAGAGTCATTATGCCTCCAAGCTACACTCCCAGCCCTTTTCTCTTTGGAAACAGGGTCTCACTAAATTGCCAAGGTTAGCTTCAAACCTGTGATTCTTTATTTTAGCTTCCCAAGTACTGAGATTAAGGTTTATGTCACCATACCTAGCTAACCTTTTTTTTTTCTGCCTTTCTTTTAATTAATTTATTTTTTGTACTTAATGTTGAATGGAGTGGTATTCTGTCTCTGAGCTACACTGCCAGTTCTTTTTATTTTTTTACTTTGAAACAGGGTCTCACTGAGTTGCTGAGGACTTCACTACATTGCTGAGGCTGTCCTTGAACCTGTGACCCTCCTGTCTTGGCCTCCCAAGTACTGGGATTACAGGCATCTGCCACTATGCCTGGATTTTTTTTCTTTTAATTTCACAAAATAGACACAATATTCAACACACTTTTAACAATCATTAATAGCAATAACAATCATTAAAGGCAATGATTATTATTCTTTTTCATATTTCTCCTTAAATGATAATCGACTTTCTCCTAAAGTTTATTGTAAAGATTTATCCTTAAATAAAAATCCTCTAGTATTAAATTCTCTACTATCATTTATCTGAAAATATCTTTATTTCATCTTGGTTACTAACAGTTTTTCTGGGTATAAAATTTCTAGGTTGACTTGTTCCCCTTCTACATATTCCAAACACACATCCAATCTTGTGCCTTTCAGTTTACTGCTAAGAAATATTTGCTTTTTTATATTTGTTTTATCTTTCTCTCCAGATATTTATATGACTTTCTTTATGTTCTTTTTGTTCTTTCATTCCATTATGATATATCTAGATATTTTTTGTTGTTATTTATCTTAATTGGATCACTGACTTCCTGGTTTGAGGTTTTTCAGTAATTTTGGAAATAATTAGGACTCCTATTAGACTTACGGTAACGTTCTCAATTTATTCTCCAGGTTTCTGAACCACCTTTTCATATTTTTATCTTTTTGTCTTTTTGGATTAAACTCTGGATAATTTCTTTAACCCCCTTTACTAGTTTACTAATTCTCTTTTCTTTTCACTTTGCTAGTTAACAACACATACATTGAAATTTTAAGTTCTAGAAATTCCATTTTTATAATCTGTTCTCTGTTCATATTTTCAAGTTTTTCTTTTCATTCTTAAAATGCAGTAAAACCATCTTTTATATCTGATGACTTTGTAGAACTAATTCTGCCAACAGTCATTTATGGTTCCTGGTTTTTAAAAATGTTTTATGAATTTTTACTGTAAAGTCATGTTCTTGGTGCTCTATCTGTGGGAATTCTTTGAAACCTGGTCTGCAGTTGACAACTCCAGAAGACATGTGTGCTTGGTTTTGTGGGAAAACGATAACTTTGTGTGTGTGTGTGTGTGTGTGTGTGTGTGTGTGTGTGTGTGTGGTCCCAGAGACTGAACTCAGGGGCGTTCTACCTCCAAGCTGTACCCTGAGCCCCATTTTATTTTTATTCTGAAACAGGGTCTCGCTAGGTTGATGAGTGTCATTACTTGCTGAGACTGTCCTCAGACCTGTGATTCTCCTTTCTTAACCTCCCAAATAGTGGAATCACAGGTATCTGCCTCCACACCCAGCAACTTGGAACCACTTTTAACTAAATTATCCACTTGAAGTATTTAGATTGCAGAGGAAGCAAGAATTTGAGAAAAAAAAAAAAACAAAAGCAAAAACAACCTATATGCAGACTAATTCCATTCATTATCAAGTTTCTTTCTGTGTGGGTACTGGGATGGGACCTAGGGGCATTCGACCTCCGAACTACACCCCTGCCCTTTTTTTTTTTTTTTTATTCTTTATTTTGAAACAGGGTCTCAGTAAGTTACAGAGGGCCTCACTAAGTAGCTGAGGTTGTCTGTGAACCGCGATCCTCTGGTCTCAGCCTCCCGAATGCTGGGATTACAAGTGCGCCACCGCCTGGCTCGTTATCAAGTTTCTTGATATTCCACTCTACACCGAGAGCAGGTTTCTAGTCTACTCTGATCACGTGTGGCTCTTTGGGCTCCTACTTGGTGTGACGCTCCTCCCTGTGCTTCCTTACCTAGGTTAGGTCCTGAGCTTCATCTCATCTCTTGACCTGAGTTTTCATCACTGTGAAAGTCTAGGTCACCAGGGTATGAGAGCCTCCTACCATTTCTGCTTTCAGTATGTTTTCTGCTTTTACATTCTAAATTCTACAGATTCATTACATTCCCTTAGTTTATCAAATTACTTAAAATTACTGTTGAAGTCATATTTTACAATCTATCAGAAAGGCTTTTCAGATTATCTGTTGATCATATTTCTAGAAAGGGAAGTTATTTATATCTTCTCTGCATTACTAAGAAGAAATTCCCTGAGGAGGGATAATCTCTTACTCATCTTGGGACTTAGTTTCCCTGCATGTCATCTATAGACCTCAGCATAGGATGTAAACAGTTAGGCTGCAGCATTTCGTTTCATTTTTTGGTACCGGGGATCGAGCCCAGGGGCATTCTACTTCCAAGCTACAATCCCAGTCTTTTAAAAAATATTTTTATATATTTTTAAAATATTTTTAAGTATTGAAACAGGATCTGACTAAGTTTCTGAGGATCCCACTAGATTCCTGAGGCTAGCTTTAAATTTGTGATCTTCCTGTCTCAGCCTCCCAAGTACTGAGATTACAGGCGTGTGCCGCCTCGCCTGGCTGCGTTGTCTGATTTTGTCTGTCAAATTCCCTAGACTACGGTCCCAATTTGTTAGGTCAAATACCAAGACTAGCTGCTGCTGTAAAACTACTTTAAAAGAATGATTAATACTTATAATAATCATTAGCCTTTAAGTAAAGCAGAATATCCTTCAAGAAGTGGATGAAACTTGTTTAATCAACTGAAGATTTTAGGAGTAAGATTGTAGTTTCCCAAGGACACAATTCTGCCTCCAGACAACAACATAGAAAGCCCGTGTGTTTCTAGCCTTCCGGCCTGCCCTGTGGGTTTCAGGCTTAGCGGCCCAACATCAAGTTTTTCCCCTAAATTTCTAGCCTGCTGAATTGTCCTTAGAGCCTCCAGACTTAACACCTCCATTATTATGAGAGTCAACTTATTAGCATAGATCTCTCTCTTAATATTTTTAAATGTCCTATTGACTTTGTTCCCTTAGAGAACCCTGAGTGAGGCCAATGTTTAATAAGTATGTGTAAGTATTTTAAACAAGCATATTTATGAACAATAAGAATTTAATGAGTACTCACCATGTATGTATGTATGTATTTATGTATTTTGGTGCTGGGGTTGAACCCAGGGTCATTCTACCTTAGAGCTGCAACCCAGCCCTATGTTATTTTTTATTTTTAAACAGGGTCTCCCTAAGTTGCTGAGAGTCTCACTAAGTAGCTGAGGCTGGCCTCAAACCTATGGTCCTCCTGTCTCAGCCTCCAGTAGTAGGATTACAGGTATGTCCCACTGTGCCTGGTTTTTTTTCTAATACTTAGAAGTGTAAAACTGCTGCATCTTATGGCATGTTGGAGTCAGGGCTATTGTTTCAGGACTCCAGACCTTGTTTTATACCCTAATTTGGGGGTGGCCTGATGGGCCACATTTGTAAAATTCAGCAAGATCAATATTTTATTTTATTTTATTTTTTATTTTTTGGTGGTACTGGGGTTCCTGGAAACCCTTCAACCTCCAGGATACACTCCCAGACACCTATTTTTTATATTTTTATTTGGAAACAGGGTCTCTTAAGCCAGCAAGGCTGGCTTCGAACCTACGTGATCCTCCTGTCTCCACCTCCCAAGCGCAGGGATTACAAGCGTGCGTCACCACGCCCAGCTTAAGATCGATATTTTAGATTCATGCCCTGAGCTGTATCTCAGTTTTTTTTTTTTTTTTTTTTTTTTTTGTGGTACTGGGGGTGGAACCCAGAGGCTTTCTACCTCCGGGCTATATACCCCAGTCCTATTTTATATTTAATTTGGAAACAGGGTCTCACTAAGTTGCTGAGAGCCTCACTAAGTAACTGAGGCTGGCTTCGAACCTGTGCGATCCTCCAAGCGCGGGGATTACAAGTGTGCGCCACCATGCCCGGCTAGTACCTCAGATTTAAAAAAATAAAAAGATTTTCAAAGAGGACTGGAAGGAGGTAGTGTAGAGGACAGCTTGGGGACTGAGCTCATCTCTTGAGCCTCCGTCAGCACCTGGAGGGCCACCTGGTGCCTCCTGTGTCCCTCCTTCAGCACACACAGCTTCCACTGTCCTCCTGACCTCTCCCCAGACCAGCTCAACTCGGCTCAGCTCAGCAACACCTTTCCCCTCCTCGCTAACTAATGGGCACTCCACCAGAATCCGGAGGAACATTTGGGGCCAGGCCATGAAGGTTATTCTGGCACTTGAAAGAATAAAAGCGTTGTCCCTGCCCAGCATTACAGATGTGCGCTCCACATCCGCAGAGCTGGCTCCGGTCTGGGCTACGATCTCCACAGGCAACCTCTGCACTTCAAACACGCCTCTTCTACCTTTTGAAAGAACCCCTGTTCTTTGAAATATCTATCAGGCTGGAACAGATACTGTAAACCTCATGCAAAGGCAAATACAGGGCTTGCCTTGGAGCCTCTGAGGATTGAGTCTTGATTTTATCTTGGGCTGCTTCCTCTGGCATAGCTAATGTCGTGTTTATGGTCAGCGGACACGGAGGTGGAGCTCTCAGAACCCGCATTGCATCCCACAGCAGGCTTACCTTGACTTCGCTTTCATTTCTGTTCCTAGAGCCTCTCTCTACTGGAAAATGAAATCAAAACGACCTGGGTTCTCTCCAAAAAAAGCAACACTTGAAATAGCTTTGAAAAAGAGGGGGAAGGCACCTACCTCAGTCCTCAATCCTCTTCCCCTGCTCTGCCCTTCCTGCCTCAACTCTCCTCCCTCTGCTTCATCCCCCTGTGTGCAGATAAGCTGAGAAGAAAAACAAGAGACAGCTAAGTGCTGCCCACACCAGCCCTTCACCACCCTGTAGATTTAGGTGAAACGTCCTCTGTGTTGTCAGAATGAGCCTGCTCGTGCCTGTAATCCTAGTAGTTGGAAAGCTGAGACAGGAGGATCTCAGGCTCAAGGACAGCATCAGCAACATAGCAAAACCCTGTTTCAAAACGAAAATAGCAAATAAATAAATAAAAGGACTCATGGTGTAGCTTGGAGGTGGGATGCCCTTGAATTCAATCCCCAGTACCGCGTAGCCGGGCGTAGTGGTACACATCTGTAATCCCAGTACTTGGGAGGCTGAGACAGGAACATCCCAGGTTTGAGGACTGCTTCATCAATTTAGAGAGACCCTCGGCAACTTAGTGAGATCCTGTTTCAAAATTTAAAAAATAAAAAATAAAAATGGCTAGGAGTGTAGTTCAGAGGTAGAATGCCCCTGAGTTCAATTCTTAGCACCAAAAAAACCAACAACAGTAAACACATTTGCCAGATTTATGAGCACCAAATGAATGTTTGTGCCCATTCCAAAATGCCCCAGTTCACCTGATAACAACCCATAAAACCTCAAAACAAATGTCCCCCTGCCCCCCAAATTTGAGGGGGGGGGGAGTGGAAGTGGAGTGGAAGCTAAGCGTATATAATGTACGGATATAGTTTGACGGCTTAATAATGTCTTAGTAGAGCCTTGGCTTTTGTCTTGTAAGCCCTCAGGGGGAAAATGTGAGCCTGTTTCCTCATTGAAAAAATCTCACAGCATTTGACAGGCTGGACTCTTTGATCCTCAAATGTTGCGGTGATTTCTCCCAGCACCCCTCTATGCTCCGTCCTTCCTCACCCCCCACCCAAGGGAGGCTTTGTAACCCGATGCGCTATCAAGAGCATTTCCACCAGGGCATCAGGAGATGTCCTTGCTTAATTTTAAAGCTGTCCCCTGATTGCCCTCCCCCCTGAGCTGTCCCCTCCCGAGGCTTCCTCTAGAGGCTTGGCTGGCAGGAAAAGCAGGCCCAGCTGTTTTGAATTAGGAGCAATGGGAGGCTTCCTTGTAATATATGACTTAATCACTGTCCCTGAAGTAAACAGTCCAAACCGTGGCTGGCAGGGACCAGAACTTGGACTTCATAAGCCTCCTTTGGCTTTGGAGCAGAGGAGGAATTTGAGTCTCATAGGTCATTGCTGTGGATGGGTAGTGGTCTTGGACCACCACAGGGATGAGAGGTGCTGTGCATTCTCCCTGTATGTTTAGGGTTGCCAGATGAAATATAAAACACCCAATTAAGTTTGAATTTCAAATAAATCACGAATAGTCTTTTAGTATAAAGGTCTCAAATTTTGTACGGCAACCTTAGCATCATTGAGGCCTCAGCAGTGAAGGAGGCCTTGTGCTAACCTCCTTCCCACTGAGCCAGGGGTGGTGAGCTTCAGTAAGACCCCATCCCCAAACCTGGAGAGATTCCATTTCTATTGGTCTGTGACTTCTCCTTAACACTACCTTCCTGCTACTCTTTCTCAGGTGAGGAGATAGAGCTAGCCTCGCGAGTCAGCAGGAAGCTGCCCGTAGGTACCGCCACCCCAGAGCCAGAAGCAGATGTTGCCCATGTCACCACTGTATGGGTCACTTTCTTTATATGTTGGTGCTTTGTTAACCTACCAGCAGCACTACTTGATATTACTCAGAAGAATCGTTACCCGTCATTAAATTTTAAAAATAGGTACATCCAAAATAACATTCTAGCTATAATTTTCTCTAACAGTAATAATTAAGAGAATTGTGAGATGCTTCCCAACTTCATAACGAATTCTTATAAATCGTATTTGCCACTGCTGATGTTTAAGGGCCTCATGGAAGATGGCTCAGGAGAAAAGAGGCAGAGATAGTAGAGGTGCTGTGGTGGAAGACTGAGAGGGGAGTCTGGAGGCCCAGGGAGGCTGTCATGTTAAATGGATTTACTGTGTAAGACTTGAGAGCCTGCCCCTGACTGTGTTCTTTGGGAGTGGGGGTTGAGTATATTCCTCTCACTAAAGGATGAGGAGTGCATTGGTCTAGGGACATCAGTGTCTTTAGCTCAGTGGTTAATGGCGGGAGATGTTGCCACACTCCTAGAGAACCCTAGAAAGGCAGACAGTCCTGGGGCCTCATCATTTCCTCTTAGTCTATGTTTTGTTGCTATAACAAAATGCCTGACAATGAGTAAATTAGAAAGAAGTCTTTTTTTTTTTTTTAGCTCATGGGATTGAATATTAGGAAGTCCAGGAATATGGTGCCGGCATCTGGGGAGGGCCTGGTAACATGGGGAGGGGGTCCCCTGACAAGACGGAGCAAATATATCAGAGGGAGCTTGCTCTCCTAACAAAGTCACTCCCAAGGTGACCCACTTATCTATTAATCCATAAATCCCTTAATCCATGAGCGCTCTGCCCTCATGACCCCATGACTTCCCTGGGGTCTCACTCCTCAGCACTGATGCACTGCCGAACAAGTTCCCAACACAGGAAACACAGTCATACCATAGCGCCCTCTCCCCAACAAATCAACCTGATCCAACAATAAGCTCCAGCTTCCTACTACACATATCCCACCCCAATAATGGTTATACCAGCTGTAAACCCTCCTGACTTTATCTAAGGCCACCTTCTCTGTCAGATAGCAGAGTCCTGCTGGGAAATATATACCCAAGAAGGGAACTTTTTAGATCACTCCAGCTAGAGATATAGCTATTGGACAAGACAGGGAAGAAAAACAGTACTAGAAGCTTAGTAGATTAGACAAAGGAAAAGAAGTCCCAGGTCATCCCTCATGCTAGTTAGGAATGACAGGATTAAAGAAATTTCTCAAGAAACACAATAGTGCATGGGAGGAAGCCTTACAAACAGGAATCTGAGGGAAATGCAGAAACAGTATAAAAAAAAAGGTAAGATTTGCAAGAGTCAATGAGAAACCAAGATGGGTCCTGGCACAGAACACAAAAGACAAAGAAGCGTGCAGCTTCTTTGCTGCACATAGAAACGGCAACAGAGGATTTGGGCAGGAATGGTATAGAAAACAGGGGTCGTACGTTCACATCATCAACACAAGAGGGAAAAGCAAAAGTGGGTCCAAATCACTGTGATGACACAGCAGAGGGAGAAAGAAAAGGATTAAAATTTAAAAGGAGAAAACTAGCCGGGCATGGTGGTGCACGTTTATAATCCCAGCATTCGGGAGGCTGAGACAGGAGGATCTTGGTTCCCAGACAGCCTCAGCCACTTAGTGAGGCCCTTTGTAACTCAGTGAGACCATTTCAAAATAAAGAATAAAAAATAGGGCTAGGGGTATAGCTCGGAGCTAGAATGCCCCAGGGTTCCATCCCCAGTACCAAAAAAAAAAAAAAAAAAAAGAAAGAAAGAAAAAGAAAAAGGAAAAAATTAAAAAAGAAAAAACTAAGCAGGCAAAGATACATAATTTAAATTTTTATTTATTCCTGTTCCCACATTTTATTGTGTTTTCCTGGCAGCAGATATTCCACTCTCTGGTAAGACTGGGGGTGGGAGGGGTTGGCAGAATCATGTTGCTTTGGGGATTTGAATCTCATTACTTGGTGCTGGTCGCATTGGGCAGGCATTTATAACAATTACATGCTGTAGTGGCAGGTCATTTTTTATTTTTTTAAATGATTCTTAACTTCAAATTTAGGACAAAGGCGAGGGACTCTGATTATTTTTAAGGAAATGAAGGAAAATGGGACAGAGACATGGAGAAGGCGGTGCTGTGGGCAGGAGTCAGCTGAGAACTGGAGAGCCGGGCGGCGGTTACCAGGAAAGAACAGCCCAGCCGCCAGGTTGCTGACCGACCACAGACATTTACACAGTGAAGCTGTCTTTCTTTCTATGCAGGCTTCTCTAGGGGTTTCCAATTCGGCTAGCATTGGGTCACGGCTTAGACAAAATCATTGGAATTGTGTCTGGATGTTAGATACTGTCGTAGGCTCTGCCTCCTCCTCCTCCTCCTCCTCCTCCTCCTCCTCCTCCTCCTCCTCCTCCTCCTCCTTTCCCTCTCCTTACTTGCTTATACTAGGGGTTGACCCCAGTGACTTTCTACCTCTGTGCTACACCCCCTAGCTCTATTTTATTTTGAAACAGGGTCTTACTAAGTTGCTGAGGACCTTATTAAAGCATTGAGGCTGTCCTCTGTCCTCCTACCTGTGATCTGCTGTCTTAGCCTCCCAAGTACAACCTCTACCTGTCTGTCTGTCTGTTTGTCTGTCTGCCTCTCTTTCTCTCTCATTTTCTCTCCTTTGCTTTTCATCTTCGCTGTGGGAGGAATGGGGTCACATGAAGGCAACGCCTATCTGAGATCTGAGTTGCAGCTGTCTACAGGTCTCCTGCACTGATTCTGTAGCTAACACGCTGCTCCCCAGTGATAGAGCTCTCCCCATTCGGAGAACCTCCCTGCAGCCTTTCAGCTTCTGGTCCTGTAGGTGACAGCCCCCCCACCCCACCCCCAGAGCTCCTTCCTTCCCTCCTCTCCATCTTCTTTCTCGCTGTAGCTCAGCTGGTTCATTTTCTTAAATGTTCACCCAACAAAAAAAGGAAGGGCTTTAGGTCCATAACTCCCCCAGTGACTGTTTGCTAAAAAGCAGCCTGGGAGAAGATTCATATTCCAAATGGTCTGCAGAGATGGCCTTCCGGAGAAATCTCATCCTCTGAAAGGCCCCCCGTCTGAGGTGGGGAGGGGTGGAGGCACCCACAGTGCTGATCCCTGCCTTCTGAAAAATAGATTCTGTAAAGTGATATTTTCCCCTTTTCTAATCTCAGAAAAGTTGTCAGACTGGTCCTGAGCTTTCCAATTCAATGTGTGTCGTCATGTTTTAATTATAAAATGAGGGCATCAGGGACCACTGCAAATGGTTTCACAGGGAAACATCTCTGAAGTGATTCTTGGTAGCTCGGCACCTTGCCTTTGCCTTGTTATCTTGACGGTGTACGTTTTAGTTATTTATTCGGCATGGTACAGATCAGAGGAACGTTTTCTCTGATAGCATCCTTGCGTGCATGTCTTTTTAACTATGTTTTTAAGACAATAAGTGGCATTTTACTTCAAAACTCCCTCATAGACATGGACTTAAAAAGATACAGCCTCTACTCAGATTTCCTGAATTAAAATTCTTGCACAAAGACGCTGTTCTTTTTGGTTTATCAAATGAGCTAATGCGTCTCCTGAGAACTTCGAGTTCAGACATGAAGAACTCCATGAACTTTTTGTGTGTGAATCATTTGAGCTTTGGACGGGTTTCCTTCTGGGGAAATAAGACTGAATAAAATTCCCTGCTTCTACCTGAAATGTATCAGGAGATAGCCATTCAGCAGAGACCGTTAACTCTACAACGGATACGCAGTGTTAGAGAAAATAAACTCTGCATGGACAAAAAGCTTTCAACTTCTTGCAAATGGTCGGTCTTCTCAGAAGACTGAGGGGGCTCTTGTGAGCTCATGAAATTTGAACCTCAAAGATCCATTGAGCTGATCTATTCCTGTTTCCACATTTTTATTCCCAGTGGCCAGTTTCACACCCTTAACATTTAAGAGACCCGAAGCTGGGCAGGGTGACATATACCAATAATCAATCCTAGTACTTGGGAGGCTGAGACAAAAGGATGACAAGTCCGAGGCCAGCCTCAGCAATTTAGCAAGACCCTAGCAACTTAGTGACACTCTGTTTCAAAATAAAAAATAAAATAGGGTGAGGATATAGCTTGGAGGTAAAATGCTCCAAAAAAAAAAAAGAAAGAAAGAAAGAAAAGAAAAGAAAGAGAGACAGAGAGATAGAGACAGAGAGACAGAGAGAGATATTATTTAGAAAACCTTTGAGATATGTTCAGCCTCTCAAGGTGCCCCCCTCCTTTTCTTTAACATTTAACGAAAAGCCATGGAATCCCATTTTTAAAATTTGTACCAGCCCGTCAAATCTCATCACCTCATTCCAGAGAATTTAAACTATGAAATCCAATACCTATAAGTAAAGACATTTCATCAGCTTTTAGAAATGGAAGAGACCTCGGAGGTCAATTCATCTAAACAATTTCAACTTGAGAAAAAGGATCCAGGTAGGAGGTTAAGAATCCCACGATATGGGGGAGACTCACACAGCAAGCAAAGATCATTTTGACCTTTAGATTCCAAACACTTCCACTGGGAAGCCCCATAAAACGGCAGACATCAGTGGGACAAGAAGCGGGGTGTGGGTGAAAGGCGTGGCTTTCGGTTTGGGTTTAAAATGAAGTGACAGGTTTTCCCCAGAGCCCATTTCTTCGGCTCCTAGACAGAGCGTCTTGCCTTTGAGACCCCAGCTGCGATGGGCTTAGCACAGTTTCCACTGCCTACGCTCTGCAGCTTCATCTTGGGCTCCTACCATTTGGCCCGAGTTCAGCTTCTCTGGACTCGCGCCTCCTCCAGCCTCCCGGGAAGACGCTGCTGCCTGGTCTTTATTCTCATTTCCCACGCACCATCATACAGCATGAGACCAGCCTCTGAATTTATTTATTAGGACTCAGATCTGTAATATCCAGCCCTCCCTTCCTGTCTGACACAGTATCTGCGCAGCAGAGCAAAGGAGAGGTGCTGCTTGTCATTAAACTCATGGAAAATACGCACCAGAAAGAAAGGGTTGGAGGCTTGTAAAAGACCTCGCCCTCGGGAGGCCCTTCGCAGACGCACTGCCGTTTCAGAGCTTCACACTCACAACCCAACAGCCAGACAGGCTCCTCGTGGGGGAGAGAGCGCAACTGGCAACCTTATACCCACATGTCTGGCCCTCATTTGGCACGCTAGCTATATTTTTTTAAAAATTAACATTTTGCCTAATAAGCCTCTCTTTGTCATTGCTCTCATTCAATATGTTGAAGCAGGCTACAGACCTAGGAGATTTAGGTGTGTGTGTGTGTGTGTGTGTGTGTGTGTGTGCGCGCGCGCGTGCGCGCGCGTCTGAAGATTGAACCCAGGGGCACTCTACCTTTTGAACTATACCCCTAACCTCTTTTTTTTTTTTTGGTACTGGGTATTTAACCCAGAGGCATTCTACCTCTGAGTCACACCCTCAGCCTTATTTTTTTTACTTTTATTTTGAAACAGGGTCTCACTAGGTTGATGAGAGTTTTACTACTTGCTGATCCTTCAACCAGTGATCCTCCTGTCCCAGCCTCCCAAGTACTGGGATTACAGGCATGCGCCACCATGCCTGACTCTTTCTCTGTACACACACACACACACACACACACACACACACACACTTTTTTTTTTTTTGGTGGTACTGGGGATGATGGAACCCTTCTGCCTCCGGGCTACACTCCCAGACCTATATTATATTTTATTTGGAAACAGGGTCTTTTAAGCCAGCGAGGATGGCTTCGAACCTGTGCAATCCTCCTGTCTCAGCCTCCCAAGCATGGGGTTACAAGCATGTGCCACCCTGCCCGGCTCGTATTGCTTTTAAAAACGTGTGTGAGCCGGACAGGATCAAAGCCAGCCTCAGCTGGTTTAAGAGATTCTGTTTCCAAATAAAATATAAAATAGGTCTGGGAGTGTAGCCTGGAGGTCGAAGGCCCCTGGGTTCCATCCCCAGTACCACCAAAAAAAAAAAAAAAAAAAAAGCAAGTAATACATTCATGTGACATAACTCAAAATAATATAGAAAACTATACATTCAGAAATCTGCTGCCCCTTCCTATGCTCTTATCTATGACATTCTTATTATTTTATTATGTGTGAACCCAGGGCCTCACACTACCACCAAGCTATATCACCAGCTCCTTAATAAGCGTATTTGTGTAGAATAGCGTTAGCTGTACAGAAACACTGCAAAGGCCGTTTGGATGTTTTTGTGCACTTCTCATTTGGTTTCCTCTATTGTTATTATCTCGCGTTGCTGTGGTACCCTGTCACCACCGTGAGACAGACATCAGTGTTACTCAACACCACTCTTTACCTGTATGTCACGGGTTTTTCCTTGTCTGTCCTTTTCTGGCCCCGGATTCTGTCTTCGTCATCACGTCTCCTTTGGCTCCTCTCGGCTGAGCCAGCTTCCGAGACTTCGCTTGTTTCTGATGATCCTGACATTCCTGGGAGGTGCTGCGTTGGGTATTTTGGAGAATGACCCTCACTTGGGGCTTGTCTGATATTTCCCCATGATTAGGCTGGGGTTATGGAGCTGGGGTTGGGGGAGACCACAAGGTGTGTGGCTGTTCTCATCAAATCATCAGGAAGACCCTGTTGTCTGTGTGACTTCTTACCCTTGATTAGGTTAGCTCTGGTCCAGGTAGTGCCTGCCAGGCTCCTCCACTGTGAAGTCATTCTCCCAACTCTCTTTTCAGGCTGCACTCTGTGAAGCAAGTTCCTGGTCACACTCAAGAAGTCTATATTCTTTATTTCTTTATTGGGGATGGAACCCAGGGGCATTCTACCTCCAAGCTATACCCCAATGCCCCCTTTTTAAATTTTTGAAACAATATCTAAGTAAGTAGCGGAGTCTGGCCTGGAACCTGTGATCCTCCTGTCTCAGCCTCGCAAGTAATGGGATACACCACTGTGTCTGGCTTCCAGTGCTCCTCATTCGGTACATGGTAAGCTGAGGGCTTCAAGAGTACCAAACCTTGGGCCAGGCTGTTCCTCAGAGTGGACTGTTCCAGTGGGACCTCACCTCCAGTCAGGGGTCACAGCTTCTCAGGCCCTTCATGTACTTTCCAGGTGACCGGGCTGTCATGCCTTTGGTTGAACCAGGCTTTCCCAAGCCTGGGCCATAGTAAATGCCAGCCCTCCAGGTGGCACCAGGGAATGCTCTCCACTGCGCACCAGTAGCTCTGCACTGGAATTTGCTTTGAGCTGAGTCGTGGAAAAGAGCACGTGGCTCCCAGGATGGTCAGTGTTCCAGGGCAGAGGGATGTGCACACCAGCTTGTAATTACATGTGTGTTTTGTAATTCTGGCTCTGGAACTTTCTGCTGGGAAATAAAAATCATCAAGTCTATTTCTGTTCACCGTCGATTCCTGCAGGGTAGGCTTGGGAAATTCATTTTGCCTCCTGGAGTCTTGGCACTGCCTCCTGCCAAGCAGAGATGACAGCACAAGACCCCATCGGAGCATCCTGCTAACTGCTTGTAACCTGAATTGGATGGAATCAAGATGGGTAAATCTCAATGCTGGCGTGGAGTGATAGGAAAACCCTGGAGCACAGATCCCCTCCCTGCCCCTGTGAAGGGCTCACAGGGCAAGCAGCTTGGATACAGTATAATGGTCATCCATTCTTTGAGGTCCTAGAAGAGAGGACACCAGCCCATGAGCAGGTGTCCTCTGCTCTGTTACTGCAGCAGGAACACAAAAGGTTCCTTTATGTTCAGTCAGCTCATAACAATGACTAAGACACGGTAATCCCAGTACTTGAGGGGCTGAGACAGGAGGCTCACAGGTTCGAGGCCAGACTTAGCAACTTAGTGAGCTGTTTCCCTCCCTTCCCCTTCCTTCCTTCCTTCCTTCCTTCCTTCCTTCCTTCCTTCCTTCCTTCCTTCCTCCTTCCTTTCTCTTGTGATATTGGGGATTGAAATCAGGGATATTCTACCTCCAAGCTATACCCCTAGCTCTATTTTTTGTTGTTGCTGTTGTTTTAAAACAGAGTCTCGCATGCCGGGCGTGGTGGCGCACGCTTGTAATCCCAGCATTCGGGAGGCTGAGACCAGAGGATCACGGTTCGCAGACAGCCTCAGCTACTAAGTGAGGCCCTCTGCAACTCAGTGAGACCCGATTTCAAAATAAAGAATAAAAAACAGGGCAGGAGGTGTAGCTCAGAGGTCGAATGCCCCTGGGTTCCACCCCCAGACCCGCAAAATAATTAATTAATTAATTAATTAATTAAAATAAAACAGAGTCCCGCTAGATTGGTGAGGCTGGGTGTGAACCTATGATCCTCCTATCTTAGCCTTCCAAGTACTGGGATTTCAGGCATGAACCACCATTCCTGGCTGACTCTTCTTAAAATAAAAACATAAAACAGGGCTCAAGGTATAGCTCTGAGGTAGATTGCCCCTGAGTTCAGTTCCCAGACCCCCACATGATAATACATAAACAAATAAATAAGACAAAGCAACTTGTTGTAATGAAAGTATTTCATTGTTCTTCGAAGAAGTAACTATAATCTCAAGAGTGAGAATGTTTTTAATGAGAAGCAAAATAGGCGGGGCAACTAATCTGGCTTATAGAACTGCCTGGCCAAATGAAAATTCATTTTAGCCAGGCATGGTATTACATGCTTGTATCCCAGTAGATAGGAAGATCGCAGATTCGCATCCAGCCTCAGCGAATTAGTGAGGTCTTTCACAACTTAGTGAGACCCTGTTTCAAAATAAAGAATTAAAAAAAGGGCTGGGGGTGTAGCCTAGAGGTAGAATGTCCTTGGGTCCAATCCCCTGTACTGCCAAAAAAAAAAAAAAAAGGAAGGAAGGAAGGAAGTCAGTCAGTCCATTTTCTCCAAGTCTGGCCACCCCCTCAAGACACTGCTAAAGGTTCCGCCCCGCGATGTCGCAGTCCCTACTCTGGGTGAATGATACCACACTCGGTTCTCAGGACTGGCCCCCACACTGAGCCGGGCACTGTGTAGTTATTCATTCTAAAGAGCATGACAAATATTGTTCTAAGCGTCAGCCCTACCTTCCTGACTCATTAAAACCTTCTAAATACATTTTTCCAGTACTAAAGTATACATCTTCGAGCCAAAGATTATATTATTCCTCGGCCACACCTTCCAGCACAAAC
This sequence comes from Muscardinus avellanarius, assembly GCF_963383645.1. NCBI lineage: Eukaryota > Metazoa > Chordata > Mammalia > Rodentia > Gliridae > Muscardinus > Muscardinus avellanarius. The sequence continues at coordinate 66,247,243 of NC_137798.1, forward strand.
TGCCCTGGCCCCAAGCAGAACCCGGCGAGGAAGGTCTTTGTGGGATGTTGTGGGTCAATCACATGAAAAGGATGTGACAACTTGATGTGGGTTTGTGATATTTCAATTGGTTTATGCCAGGCTGGGGTGACACATATGTTTGTGTGGGGCAACTGTGCTATCCTCCTTTTGCTTTCCCTAATCACAAAAGCATGGAAGAAAAGTAGCTGTTGTGAACGGACTGTGGAATTATGTGGTTCCCACTAAGCACAGTGCTTGGCAGTCGCCGGCAGACAATGATGGTTCTCTGAGTTCTCTTAATCATGAAGGCAAACATCTGAACAATCAGTCATTCCTGATAAAGACTTAGACATTTTCCCCAGGGTATTCTTGTCCTGGGTGCTGAGTGAGCCCCAGCCGATGAGAGGAGAGGCTCCCCATATCCGAGAATAGTCCACCTGCCTCATTTCAACAACCCCCATCACTACTGCCCTCTTCTACCAACAGATGTTCTCAGGGGTCATCGGCTGCCACTGCTACTAGTCTTTTCACAGTAAAAATTTGGGTCAACTACAAATTGTGTGTATGTGTAGCACTAGGGATTGAACCCAGAGGTATTCTACCTCTGAGTTACACCACCAGCCTTTTTTGAACTTTTTTCTTGTTTTACTTGTGTCTAAAGTCCCTGGGTCCGCATTACTTTACTTTCACTGATTTGCTGACCTCCAGCCTGGTCTCCTCCTGTCTCAGCCTCCTAAGTCCTAGGATTGTAGACATGCATACCATGCCCAGCCCAAGTATAAATCTAAGAGACGGGTAATGCCTCAGTTCATTGCAGCCATTATCTGCCTAAATTTCTCTGAGGATTGAACCTAGAAATGCCCCACTACTGACCTACAACCCCAGGCTTTTTTATTTTTTATTTTAAGATAGGCTTTTTCTAAGTTTCCTGAGCTGGCCTCAAACCTGTAATTGTCCTACCTCAGCCTCCCAAGCACCTGGAATTATAGACATGTGGCCACCAAACCTGGCTTGAGTCTAAATTTAATTATCTGATTAATCTGATGACCCCATATAGCCCAGACAGAAGAAGAGAACAAGTGTCACTTTTTAATTCAGTTTAGAAGAAAATCCTAAAACAAAAGACTCTACATTGAATATGGAGAATACTGGTTTATTGTGGGTTCCTAGGAGTTAAGACTTGCTACCCTTACAATCGACCTCCATTGTCTTCAACAAATTTCTTAATTGCTTAATCCTCCAATTTCTTCATGTATGCAACAGGAATGATAATAAGAGTTCCTCTGCCCTAAGATTGCAACTGTAAAGATTAAATGAGAATGTTTTTATGTCAGTGCACAAATCCTTTACATATAGAAAATGCTTAACAATATATTACACATGAGAGAAGCCTTGAGTGGCCAGACAGTGATTAGCACAGGGTACTGGGGACCTTGGCAGTATAGAGGGGGTGAAGAATCATTCCTGGGTAAAAGAGATTTTTACAAAAGCAAACCTTAACATCATTTTGCTAAAAATCTGTTTCTACCCAAAGTGTGACATCCACAAGCTCTTGTTCCTACCCCCTCTCAAGTGCTTTTCAAGCATACCAGGTCTCTATATATCTAATATCAGGGTACCTCATTATTATATACAATTTCACATTTTATGTATCAGTTAAAATAATTAAAACAAACAACAACCAGAAAAAAAAAAAAAAAACCCTTCCAGGAGCTGGGAGTGGTGGCGGCACACTTGTAATCCCCGGGCTTGGGAGGCTGAGACAGGAAGATCGCAGTTCACAGACAGCCTCAGCTACTTAGTGAGGCCCTTTGCAACTCAGTGAGACCCTGTTTCAAAATAAAGAATAATAATAAAAAAAAATGGGCTAGGTCTCTTGGAGGTAGAATGCCCCTGGGTTCCACCCCCAGTACCACAAAAACCAAAAAACAAAACAAACTTCCAGGACTCCACCCACAACCAACAGCACCTGCAGGGAATGTCCACCACCCTGCCCTGGAGGGAGGGGTCTCCCGCCTTGTCTGCCTCACAGGCCAGGCGCTGTCCAGGCCGCCATTCACTGCAGAGTAGAGAGGAGTCTCGGGTCACTCACGTCCACACCAGGTCACCTGGGGCAGCTTGGGTGACAAGCAGTCGGGCTGCTGAGCCCCCAGGAGAGAAGGAACATCCCATCATTTGTACAGATACAGGGGCAGAAGCAAGGTCAAAAGTTGAAGCTTAGAAGACAGAGAGAAAAGCAATCTTTTTAAAGTCTAGACAGCATATTAACAGGCAGGGCTTAATGTGTTGCGCTCTGTTTATTGGAGCTTTTTGCTGACAGCGTGGAACCTGAGCCCCTTTTCTCCTCACCTAGCAAGTTCCATTCTGCTAGGTTGTTAGAGGTGCTTCCTTCTCACGGTGCCCTTGAGGGATTTGCAGTCAGAAGCTGTAGTTGGAATCTGGGGGGCAGGCGGGCGGGGGGGGGGGGGCTGGCCTGAGGATTTACTGTCCTGGGTGGAAGGGGAATCCCGCACATCAGCCCAGTAAGAGCTCACAGCTGCATTTTTGCTCTCCCAAGGTTTTTTTTTTTTTTTTTTTTTTTTTTTTTTTTATCTAGTAGCAAATGAGAAAAATGGATGCATCATCAAACTTTTTCTATCTGTGTTTGGGTTTACTGAGGAAATCAGTTTCTGATTATTGTCTTTCTTATTTAATCATTTTTTTTAAAAAAATGATAAAATGATTTTTGTTTGTTTAGATTCTGGAGATAGAACCCAGGGGCATTCTGCCTCTGAGCTACACCCCTAAGCCCCCCTTTTATGACTAAATCAGGATTATTTTATTTATTTTTATATTTTTCTTGGTACCCCTGCCCTTTTTAATTTTTTTTAAATTTTGAAACAGAGTCTCACTAAGTTGCTAAGGCTGGCCTCAAACCTGTTTTCCTCCTGTCTCAGCTATTCAAGTACTGGGATTATAGGCATGCACCTCTATAACTAGCAGATAGAATAACTTTGATTAGAGTATTGAGCAGTGTTAGTGGGAAATGTAAACTCATTCCACCTTTCTGGAAAGCAAATTGGCCGTATGTAACAAAAGCTATCAAAAGGGGCATATTTTTGACTCAGGAATTCCATTGCTAGGAATCCCTGAGAACAATAGCATAAATATTTTATATTAGAGAACATTCCTCTCAGGATAATTATACTAACCCCTTAATGGAAAGAATCTAAACATTGAAATGGGAGATGGATTCAGCATAGCACAACAGCAATGCCAGTGGACCACTGAGCACCTTAGAGAAGGATTTGACAGCGTGGGAATAGTAGGTGGCACTGAAGACTCAGTGGGAAGGGAAGATCGGCAAGGACTGTTCCATGAGGCCCTGGAACCTGGAGATCGACTGCAGGAAGGACTGACCTCTGGGGTAAAAGCCATGAAGGAGCCTTTTAGCTCCCTGTACTAATTCATTGAGACCGAAGTGACGCTCTTCACCTGAGCCCTTGAATGAGTGAGCGGATTTCTCATCACTTGTGGCTGGGGCTCTGGTTACATAAGCCACTAGCTGCTTGTGTAAATGACTATTCTGAAGAGCCCTGTTCTGAGCTGGAAGGAGACTGTTTGATTAGAACAGTTTATATAACGGAAATCTGAGACTGGAGGAAGGATTTGGCCAGACTGTTGATTGCATCGGATTGAGGGTTGGAAAGGAATCTTGTCCCCAGTGGGAGGCTCTTATTTGGAGGCATGAGGACAAATTGTCCCAGCATCCCACCCAACCACACCGACACACAGAGGGATCTGGCCCCTCCACAGAAATGGGTTCTACTCCGTTTGGGGGAGAAAACAGGGTTTTTCCAAAGTCAGAGCACAGTCCGTGTACACATGCGCATGCGCAGGCCCGCCCGCCACGTGGTACAGTCACTCCGTGGTCCATCAGCATCCTGACCCCCTTCTGTTTTTCAAAGCTCCAAAACATTTTCATAAAGGCGTTTTGGGGTGGGATTTTATTTTTGCAAGAGTGGGTGTGTTTGTTGTCTTTTTTTTCTCTTTAAAACAGATTTCATTTATTTTTTTTTCCTTTCCTGAATTTTAATGGGCCTGAAAGTAAGAGTCTGCCAAGATTTTAACATTCAAAGAAAAAGGTACAAGCTCTTCTTCCCTGCAAAGCCAGCCCCGGGTGCATGTCCAGCCCTTCCTCCCGCACTGGCTCCGCGGCTCAGAGAGGTCTGTGGGCAGCCGCCAAGGCCTCCGCTTCCAGCACATTCGTTTCCTGTTTTGTCTTTTGCCCTGGGTGGATTCAACTCTCATCTTTGAGATTCTGTTATTTCAATTTTTGGTCTCAGCATCACTTAATCAGGAAAATGCTAATGCCTCAGGAGGGAGAATAAAGTCATAACACTCTTTTCTTAACTTTGTATCAAATCCCCTAGGACCTGCCAAACAAGAGCTCAGCTCCCTCCGCTCTATTTCTCCATCTGTAGAGGGAAGAACTGTAAAGTGTGTTTGGTCCTCAAGTGCAGTGATACCAGAAAGCCATTTGGGACAACTTAGGTCCTGTCTCATTTTCTCAGAAGGTATAGAAAAAGTATCGGGCAATTTAAATTGCATTCATCTTAATTGGTATATACAAACCAAATGCATCTTGATCTGTACGTGTAATAGAAGTGTGTATTCACAAAGGCATGCCTTACAGAGGCGTGTGCAAACTCTGATGCCATTTTTACACTAACAGTGGTTTTGAATCCCCGCTCGTGTGGTCCCTGTCCCCACCAAAAGATCCTCCTTGTAATTCTGAATCTGGCCCCATCAATATTTTGATTATCCAAATAGTATACCAGCGGGATTACAAGCTTGATAAACTAGGTGTGAATAGATATGGATCATTATTATGGTTAGACCTGGGGAGGAGATTGCCTACTTCTTCTCTTAGGAAGTCCTCCATCATAAGATCTGCCATCTATTTAATTTTGTAATGAAGGAAGGAAAAACTACTACCACATTGATTATACGTCCCACATTAACAGAGACATAGAGCCTAAGTTCAGGTGCAGAAAAATGCTCATTAGCATGAGTATGTTTGCAAAGGGGCATTTCTTTCTTGTGGCTAAATAAGAGCACAAACCATGGAGTGGAACGCCTGGGCGAGGTCTTCACACCCTATAGCTGTGTGACCTTAGGCCAGTAATAACCTCTCTTGGTCTTGGTTTCTTTACCCATAAAACGAGGATACTAGTATCTGTTTCAGAGATTTCACAAAGATTAAAGGATTCAGTATACATGAAGTGCTTAGAATGGTACGTAGTAAACCAACCAATATTATTGTCATTGTCAGCCCAGATGAAGCTTTATTTTTCTTATTCCAAATAAATCTGATGAAACATAGAGACCTTATCCCTACACAAAACACAAATATACGTAGACTCACAAAATTTACATTCAAGTGCATGGGTTTTCAGGGCTCTGTGAAGTCCATCTGTATTTCTGGTCCACTCGCTGGAACCGTTCGGGCGGTGTGCTATGGTGGCTCTGAGCCTGGGCTTGGGATCAGGGCAGACCTAGATTGTCATCCTGACTCAGCCCCTTGCTCATTGCGTGCCCATGGACCAGCTCTGTGACGTCTCTAAGCTGTTTTTCCTAACTTATAAGATGGAATTAAGAATGGTACCCACTTTGTGGGCTTAGTCCACTGATAGAAATGGTTCTATGAGTTAAGCTTTCAAGCACTTGGCATAAAGAAATCACACCACTGTTTGGAGATGGAAATTATCTGGTTGTCCTCTGTTTCCAGATACTTCCCTCCTCACAGAAGAACAAAGCATTGGCGATCTGCAGCCCCATTCTTTTTTTTTTTTTTTTTTTTTGGTGGTACTGGGGTTCCTGGAAACCCTTCTACCTCCGGGCCACACTCCCAGATCCATTTTTATATTTTTATTTGGAAACAGGGTCTTTTAAGCCAGCGTGGCTGTCTTCAAACCTGCACGATCCTCCTGTCTCTGCCTCCCAAGCGCAGGGATTACAAGCGTGCGCCACCATGCCTAGCGCAACCTCATTCTTGTGTGTGTGTTTGTGTGTGTGTGTGTGTGTGTGTGTGTGTGTGTGTGTGTGTGTGTTACTCGGGACTGAACCCAGAGGCATTCTCCCTCTGAGCTACAGCCCTATACCTATTTTTTATTTTTATTTTGAAACAGGGTCTCACTAGGTTGATGAGAGTTTCATTACTTGCTGAGGCTGTCCTCAAACCTGTGATCCTCCCGTCCCAGTCTCCCAAGTACTGGGATGACAGGCGTGGGCTACCACGCCTAGCACTCATGCCACCATTCTGTAAATGGTGTCCTCTAGGATGAATTAGGGGAGAGAAACCGCAGCAGCGAGAACAACTAAACAGCGAGATGACCAGTGTCCACATAGGTCCAGGAGCTGGATCCTAATCACAGGTCCCATGCCTATGGGCCTCGGGTGACAGGGCGCCTGCTCAGAGTGCCTCCAGCCGGCCTCAGCTTCCAACAGTGGGAGAGTCTAAGGGGACTTTTCTAAATGGCCATCAGATCTGCCTTTCAGCAGGTCATGCTTATTTATACCATGTATGTTTGTTTTTTAAAAAGACCATGAGGAAATACACCAAAATGGTAATAGTTGTTATCTCTGAGAGACAGGTTATAGATAACTTTAATCTTCTGCTTTGTGTTTTTCTACAGTCTCTATAAGTTCTTTTGTAGTAAGCATGCATTTTTTTAAATAACGAATTCAACAATTAGACATTAGTTTGTATGTCAGGTACTTGGCTAGGCATTGAGGATACAGCATCCATTGCCGCCTGGTGTTTGCAGCCTAAGAGGGAAGGAATAAATCATTGAATGAGTAATTACACCAAGAATTAATTGCTTCCAGCTGGGTAGTGTGACGCACACCTGTAATCCCAGTACTTGGGAGGCTGAGACAGGAGGATCACACAGGTTTGAGGCCAGTCTCAGAAACTTAGGCCCTCAGCAACTTAGTGAGACCCTGTTTAAAAATAAAAAAAATAAATAATAAAATAGGGATAGGGATGTAGCTCAGAAGTAGAACAGCCCTGGGTTTAATCTCTAGTACAAAAAAAAAAAAAAAAAAAAAAGAATTGCTTGCTTCTAATGAAGAAGTAGGTATACTACTTTTGGGTAGTATACGCCACCCAAAAGCATAGGAGACCAGAAAGCCGAGAGGGATTTAACCTAAGCTGGGCTATAAGAAGGCTTTCCTAAAGAAATGGCTTTAAAGCTAAAATCGAAAAGGGGAAGGGAGGAGGAAAGAAAGAGGAAAATATTCCAGGTGGAGAGAATAGCATGTCCAAAGACCTGGGGGCATAGTGAATTCAAGAAAGTGAAAGTATGCCAGCAGAACTATAGCTTGGGGTGGGGGCATTTAGATAAGGCATGCATGGCCTTAAAGATGTTGTTAATGGTTTTCACATTTTATTTTAAGAGAAATGGAAAATAGAGTTCTAAGCAGGATATGGTAGAAAAAGCTGTGTCCCCATCAGAAAATTTCAAAGGAAGACAACAAACATATTTCAAATTGTCACCTACAGTGTATGAGTTCTTGGATTTAGATTCTTAAGGCCAATTCAACAGATTCGCCCTATATATTAAACTATGGCAATTGGGTGTAGTGGTGCATGCTTGTAATTGAAGTGCTTGGGAGGCTGAGACAGGAGGATCGCAGGTTCAAGGCCAGCCTCAACAACTTAATGAGGCCCTTAGCAACTTAATGAGACCCTGTTTCAAAAACAAAACAAAACAAAACAAAACAAAAAAAAAACAGAGCTGGGGATGTAACATAGAGGTAGAATGCCCCTGAGTGCAATCCCCAGCACAGAATAAAATAAAATATGATATTAAAAGCCTTCTTTTTTTGTTGTTGAAACTGTAGCTTCCTCTACACAGGGAGCCTGGGATAGTGAAGCAACACAACACTGCAGCCTGCCAGTGCTGTGGTTCATTTTGGGCAGTGGAAGCCAGGCGTGGTGGAGCATGCTTATAATCCCCGCCCTTGGGAGGCTGAGACAGGAGGATCGCAGGTTCGAAGCCAGCCTCAGCTACTTAGTGAGGCTCTCTGCAACTTAGTGAGACCCTGTTTCCAAATAAAGTATAAAATAGGTCTTGGAGGGTAGCCCAGGGGTAGAAAGCCATCCCCAGTACCACACACACACACACACACACACACACACACACACACACAAGTTCCTTTCATTTTGGGCAGTGGAGCATGCTGGGAAGTCGAGAGCACGCGGCACAAGACAGCCACAGGAGCCTTTCTTCTGACTGACCCCGGGAGCTGCGGCGGGAGACTGCCATGTGAGTCTTCTGCCCTGAACCCTCGTGTGCCATGAAAATCAAGACAATTCAATTCCTAGATCAGTCGAGGCCAAAACACAACTGGACAGACAACAGCATCTAGAAGCCGACACCTTGGAAGGGTGTTTTCTAGATCTGGAGGGCAAAGCAAGGTCATCGTCTTGCCAATCAACTGTGGTTCAGGCATCGGTGATGACCGCAGGAGCCCTGCGCTCGATGCTGTTGGTGAACTGTTGTCATGCCAACGGGAAGCTTACGTTTGTTGCAGTTGTTGCTGTTGAGTTTGCTTTTATCTTTTTAGGAAACTACTGTATCTGAAGTCCTTGGCCACTTGGCTGCTGAATAACACACGTGACTGCGACCTTTCCAGCAAATGTTCCTCACCGGGTTCCTAAGTCAGCCCAACAGGGCCAGTCCTGACCTCCAGGGTGTTCGAATGATCAAGGAAACTGTGAAGTACAGGGCCATTTTGGGGGGGAACTTCGAGGTTTAGTGGGCTCTGGAGCTGCAGAAACAGGCTTCTGGTCAGGTCAACCTCTGCTTGTAATGAGGAGGTCTTAAATATTAACATCAGGAGTGGGGACTGTGCCGGCCCTCCACGGGTCCTCCAACCTGCTACTGATTAGGCCTCGCACTCCATATACCCCCGAATACAGCAAGAAGAAACTTGTGAGTGTTCTATAAAACCTGCTACTGACATCAGGGTGCGTCTTGTGGTTATCCTAATAAAACCAAGGAATGTACTACAGGCCGTAGCCAGCAGACCACCAACTACTTTATTGTTTAAGCACAAAAGAAAAGCTCTGGTCAACCTCCTGTACTGGAGGCGCCTCGTGTGGCTATGCCTGGGCCCTCAAAGACTGGCTCGTGCACCCAACTTGAGATGGCGGTTGTAGGTTTCGCGTTTCCCTCCACTTGAGTCTACCAAATTACACACTTTGACAAGAAATATTTATCTATTGGTGAACTGCTTATGAATTACAGATTGGAGCTTGCAAATCAGTTCGGAAAAATAATTTTTTTTAACAAATTCAAACCAGATCTACAAGGCCAGCTTTTCCTCATAGCAAGAGCAGGGCAACCGGTAGCCAGGCAGCCCTAGGAGGCAGGAAAGAGGTCTCCTGGGAGCCCAGGATCATCTTCTTAATCTTTTCTCTCTTGACCCTCATGTTCAGGGACTCATTGTCAATATCAGCAGGGGAATGGCAGGTAACAATTGAAAGAGTTAACTAAAGGGAATTTTATAAATGAAGGTGCTGTGCAGCAAGGTGTTGGCAGGTAGTGGGAATCCATGGGAGACAGAGCCCAGGGACCATCGCCAGCGTGAGTTGGTTCCCATGAGGACCCAACAAGAGCGTCAGCAAGGGAACCCAGAGATGTAGCTTGAACGCTGAGGTCGGCTCCAGGGCCAGGGCAGCCACGGAACGGCAGAGGATGCGTGTGAGCCGCACACAGAAAACAGCCAGCACAGACTGACGTCGTTTTATTCAATCTGTTACCTTGCTCAGATTCATTCGCACCCCCAACCTAGTAAATAGGAAAGAAAACTTAAGGGTTGCCGGGCGTGGTGGCGCACGCTTGTAATCCCCGCGCTTGGGAGGCGGAGACAGGAGGATCGCGCAGGTTCGAAGCCAGCCGCGCGTGCTGGCTTAGGAGACCCTGTTTCCAAAAATGAAAATGTAAAAATAGGTCTGGGAGTGTAGCCCGGAGGTAGAAGGGCTTCCAGGAACCCCAGTACCACCAAAAAAAAAAAAAAAAAAAAAAAAAACTTAAGGGTCATGAGAGCATTTTATTTTTAGTCCTGGTACTGAAGGGGTTTTAAGCATCAGCCAGAAGATCTGGGGGAGGGGGATTCCTCTCTTTTCCCAAATCACACCCAGATGTTGGTGGGATCTGGTCTTAGAGGTGCTAAGTGGTGTAGGGGGAGTGTCCAGGTGAGACCTGGTGTATGTGAGGCACTAGATCTTCCTCCCATGGGCTTTGACCCTCCCGAAGAATACTGAGTGCACTTGCAGCAGGCAGGCATGTAAAAGAGAAGTTTCTCATTCAGCTTGGTTACTAGTCATAGTTCATGAACTGCAGACAAAACCTTCTCAGTAATTTTCCTGCCTCTGATTATTGTCCACTGAAGTGGTGACCTGAAGTGACGGTCTTCCACATGCCCATTAGAGTCTTTTATAATGTGTAAAGTCTCGGTTTGAAGCTCTGCCATGCTCCCCATTACCTAGAGCATAGGATGCAACCCCCATAAACTCGCTCCCAGCTAACTCTGCAGCCATATCTCCTTTCCTCCTTCATGGCTGGGGTACCAGCCATGCCCATACTTTCTCGAGGCACTGGAGACCCTGTTCTGGACTTCTGGCCCCGCTTTTGACCTGCGAGTCCTCCTAGTTATTTTGAGAACAGCTCAGGATCAATGCCTGCAGGCTGCCATGCTGAATTGCATGGACTTCTCCAGCACAGAGCTCTGTGTCAGGTGGAAGCGCTGCGGGGGCAGAAGCGATGTCCTTATCCTTAACTAATTCTCTCCAATACAGTATCTGGTATGAGTTTACATCTGAATATAGTTGATGAACTAAACTGAATAACTTACTAAAAAATTGTTTCTCCCAAACCCAAGTCTCCCAGGGCGTTAGACCTTTTTTTTTTTTTTTTAACTCTATAGGAATATAGCCTCTATAGGTATCTAATGACTGTTATCAGGTCTCTCTGTGTGACACCTCAGCCCCTTAAGAGTTTGTTTAAATGAAAAACTAAAATATTTGAAAGCTGAGTGATCAAAGGATGTTTGGTGCAATGGGTTTGAAAAATAAACCCCAGAGCATCTGACTTGAGGTGGCTCTAAGACACCCCCAGTACAGGAGGTAAAGTTAGACAGTTGACTGCAGATGAGAGTAGAAACCTTTTGGAGTGCTGGCACTAATGGGCTGACTGCCCTGGCCAGGGACCTGGCTTTTCTGAACTATCAAACTGGCTTCCAAATGCAGGCGTCAGTGTCATTTCAAAAGTGTGCGGCTAAGCTGGGCATGGCAGTACGCAGCTGTGACCCCAGCTCTTGGGAGGCTGAGACAGGAAGATCGCAGGTTCCAGGCCAGCCTCAGCAACTTAGAGAGGCCCTGCTTAAAATATAAATAAATAAATAAATAAATAAATAAATAAATAAATAGGGCTGGGAATGTAGTTCAGAGGCAGAATGCCTCTGGGCTTAATCTTCATAATCCCCTCCCCCCCAAAAGCAATAAATAAATAAATAAAAATCCAACCCCCTAAAAAACAAACCAAATAAACCTGTGTAGCTCTGGGACTGCCTGGCATAGTCTGCGGTAGGGTGGGGTTCTGTTTCTTTGAAATGAGAGTGCTAATGATGAGTCACACATACCTCACTGTCCCTCTGAAGACATTGCTCTTCCCTTCTCCACCTTCTCTACCTTGACCTTCTGGGGGGCGGGGTGCTGCCCTCCTGCAGTGGAGGTTGGGCCATCGCTGGAACACAAGCTTATCCATTAGCTGGAGCTCACCCACCCCTGGTTCCTGGAAAACTTGCGTTTTTTCATTCAACATGCTATCTAAACCATCAAAATAAACTAGAGTTGGTTTATCCTTTGGAAATACCCTTTTGCTCCAACTCAGAAGATAACCATTCAGAAAGAGATGTTAATGGCAGAGAGACCAGAGTAGCATAAACAAAGCTAAGGTGTCGGATGGCACCACTCAGTTTGCACAGGGGCCAATGAAAAGCTGGTGTTTGCTGGCCAGTAGCCCTCAGACTTCATCCCGGCCTGCCATTGCCTCTGGAGCAATCAAAATAAGCAGAGCCCATCTGGGCAAAAGGGGCAGAGACACACCTAGGAAATTCCAACTCTTTTGAAAAGTGTTCTATGCTGAAAATGAAAAATAACCGCCAAATTATCCAATGAAGCACTACTACCATCACTACTAACACAGTATTTTCCCCCCCTGGGAAATGAAGTTGACACTTAACTAATTCAGTGGCTCAATGCCCATGGGCAGTAAGCAATGGGGAATCCCAGCATTCTAAGCAGCAGATTTTATTGTACATGGTGTGGTCTAATTTTGGATGGACCACCTGTAAACCATCTATCCTCCTATGTCTCCAGCTGAAGCAGCTCCAACAGAGACCGCAGCCTCCTCTACACAGCTGCTTCTTCCCTGACAGTTACCAAGTGACAGGGCGCCTTAGCAATGAATCCTAACCCAGGGGAGTGGTCAGTCCACCCAGACACACACCCAAACCGAAGAAACCATCTGTTCTGTAATTTTAAAGGTAAAGTACTGTCAAAATTGTGAAAATCATGATAGGAAGGTACAGAGATCACCATTTGAGCCAACAATTGCAATTCTTGGTATTCATGCAGATAAGCTGGAAACTTATCTTCACGACATTCTGCACAAAGATGTTTAATGCAGTTTTATTCACAGTTGCCAGAACGTGGAAGCCACCACGAGTAGATAAAGGACCGTATTACAGACAATGCAAGATCATTCAGCCACAAAAAGAAATGAGCTATCAACCCATGAAAAGACATGGAAGAAGTGTGTGTGTGGGGGGGTGTTACTTGAAGAGTTGAACTCAGGGGCATTCTATCTCTCAGCTATACCACAGCACTATTTAGTTAATTAATCAACTAATTTTTGGTACTGGAGATTGAATCCAGGGGAATTCTATCTCCAACCTACATCCCCAGCTTTTTTTTTTTTTTTTTTTTTTTAATTTTGAAACAGAGTCTTTCTAAGTTGCTAAGGCTGATCTCAAACCTGTAGTCCTCCTGTTTCAGCCTCCCAAGTACTGGGATTACAGGTGTGTGCCACCACACCTGGCTTACTTTATTTTTTATTTTGTTTGTTTATTTATTTATTTATTTTTGGTGGTATTGGGGTGGAATCCAGAGGCTTTCTACCTCCAGGCTATACTCCCAGACCTTTTTTATATTTTATTTGGAAACAGGGTCTCACTAAGTTGCTGAGAGCCTCACTTAGTAGCTGAAGCTGGCTTTGAACCCATGCCATCCCCCTGCCTCAGCCTCCCAAGCGCGGGGATTACAAGTGTGCGCCACCACGCCCAGCTTTTATTTTTTATTTTGAAACAGGGTCTTGCTGAGTTGCAGAGGGCCTCACTGTAAGTTGCTGAGCCTGGCCATGAACCTGCAATCCTGCCTCAGCCTCCCAAGTACTGGGATTACATGTGTACACCACCGTGCCTGGCTACCTGGAGGAATCTTAATGCGTATTGCTAAGTGAAAGAAGCCAGTCTGAAAAGACTACCTGCTATATGATTCCAATTATATGACATTCTAGAAGAGCCAAGTCTTATGGACAGTAAAAGACTCAGTGGTTTCCAGGGGTTTAAGTATGAGGGAGACATGAATTGACAGGACACAGAGGATCTGGGGGACGGGCAGCAAAACTATTCTGTATACTGTAATTGTGAAACACGTATGTTATTATACATTTGTCCAAACACATCAACTATACAACACCACAAGGGTGAACCCTAATGCAAACTATGGATTTGGGGTGATAATAATGTAGATTATTACACTCAGGGGGAAGATACTATGGGTGGAGGCTGTGGGAGTGAAGGGCGGGGGGTATATGAAAACTCTGTGCTTTTGCTCAATTTTGCTATAGACCTAAAGTTGCTCTAAAAAGAGCCCGCTTTTAAAAAAAAATAGTCTAGCATATTAAAAAAGAAAAGAAAGGATAGAGAGGAGGCTGAGTGAACGTGAGTCATTTAAATATTTGAATTCGCTGTCCGTGCTCAGCCTCTGACAGGCTTAGAGCAGCCCAAAAGGAGCACTTTGGTTTTAGTGTGTGTTTGTTGATGTAGCCCCATCCTCAAAGGCTCACTCCCCTTGCCTGCTTCCCTCAGTATCACATCAGAACCTGGCCTGAGGGCAGTGCCTATTCAGTCTGCCCCTTGGCCTCAAAAAGAGGCCACACTGTATGGGAGACAGGAGACCACATCTTTCTCCAGCATTCTGTCACATGTATGCAGATTCAGGAGCTGGTCCCAAAGGCCCACATGAACTCACTCTGAGTCCCTGAAGGAGGAGGATACTGGTGAAGACTGACTTTTACTCAAAACTGGATAATCACTGCAGACACCCTAGGGTTGGACCTCTGTCCCTCTAGCAAAGTACAAAGATAGCATCAACACTGTGATAAAATACCTGGCTAAGAAAAGCAAGGGTAAACAGAAACACATGTAGCTTGACTTCTCCTTTCCCTATTCTCTAATTTGATGATGATGCACAGAAAACAGACTCTGAAACCAGGTAAGAAATCCTGTTACTTGGGTGGCTGAAACAGGAGGACCATAGGTTCAAGGCCAGCCTCAGCAACTCAGTGAGACTTTGTTTCAAAGTAGAAAATAAAAACTGGGAGCCAGGCGTGGTGGCGCACATTTGTAATCCCAGTAGTTGGGAAGCTGAGATAGGAAGATTGCAAGTTCTAGTATAGCTTTAGCTACTTAGTGAGGTCCTCTGCAACTTAGTAAGACCCTGTTGAAAAATGAAGAATAAAAAATAGGACTGTGGGTGTAGGTCAGAGGTAGAATGCCCCTGAGTTCAATCCCCAGCACTGCAAAAACAAACAAAAACCACAAACAAACCAAAAATGTCGGTGCATCGGGACACATTTGTAATCCCAGTACTTGGGAAACTGAGACAGGAATATCATAGGTTCATGGTCAGCCTCAAAAACTCAGCCAAGCCAGGCGTGGTGGCGTACGCTTGTGATCCCAGCATTTGGGAGGCTGAGACCTGAGGATCGCGATTCAGGGACAGCCTCAGCTTCTTAGTGAGGCCCTCTGCAACTCAGTGAGACCCTGTTTCAAAATAAAGAATAAAAAATTGGGCAGGGGGTGTAGCTCGAAGGTCAAATGCCTCTGGGTTCCATCCCCAGACCCATAAAAAAAAAGAAAAAAAAAAAAAACACTCAGCAAAACCCTATGCAACTCAGTGATACCCTGTTTCAAAATTTAAAAATAAAAATAAAATAGGGCAATGGGTGTAGTTCAGAGGTAGAATGGTGCTAAATTCAATCCCCAGTGCCTCATACAGACACACACACACACACAACAGGAATTGGAGATAGAATTCCCTTGGGTCCAATCCCTAGTACCAAAGAAGGAGGAGGAGGAGGAGGAGGAGGACGAGAACGAGGAGGAGGAGGAGGAGGAACCAAAGATAGATTTAACAGAGAGAGTGGAGCTATGATTATCATTTTGTAATGGGAACTGATTACTTTATCTAACGAACTGAGAAGTTTAAAGTCTAAGTGGGTGGTGGTGGCAAATGCCTGTAATCCCAGGACTTTGAGAGGCTGAGAGGGGAGGAGCTCAGGTTTGGAACCAGTCTCAGCATCTTAGTGAGACTCTCAGCAACTTAGAAAGTCCCTCTTTCCAAATAAAATTGGGCCAGGGGTGTAGTTTGGAGGTAAAATGCCTCTGGGTTCAATTCCAGTACCACCCAAAAAAGCCCCCACAAAAGTATAGATATGGAGTCCAGTGCTCTCACACCAGGATCATTAGTAAAGTATCTCTTTCCCAAACATTTTGATCCCACCTCTAAAACAACAGATTCTTTTCTCCTCACTCTCTCAGGCCTAAATGTCCTTGCTCACACTCCTTCACTCTGCAGCTTTATAGGCTAAAGCTCTCCCAACAGTTTGTAGACAAGAGAAGGAGCCTTTAAAGAGTATGTTGGGCAAGCGTGACCTCTGCTGGATAAACAGGAACTAACACCGCCCTGCACTAGGTCAATTTTCATGTGATACTTTAGTAGGAGAACAACTGTCTCTGTTTTTCAATCTCCTTTTTAACTTTGTGGGACTAAAAACAAGCACATAGAATTATCTACTTTTCACTGGGCGTGGTGGCGCGCACTTGTAATTCCAGCTTTGGGGAGGCTGAGACAGGAAGGTCACGGTGGCCAGCCTCAGCTACTTAGTGAGGCCCTCTGCAACTCAGCGAGACCCTGTTTCAAAATAAAGAATAAAACATAAGGCTGGGGGTGTAGCTCAGAAGTAGAATGCACCTGGGTTTCACCCCTAGTACTGAAAAAAAAAAAAAAAGAATTACCTATTTTAGGCCTTTAGAAACAAAGCTCGCTTGCTAAGTGTTTGCAACTTCTATAGTCTGTTGATACGTGAGTGATTTTGTAAGAACCCCGCCGATTCTGCACATAGATTCTGAGAGTAGCTTGGGATGCCTGATCTGTTTCTTTGCGATCTAATTGCCTACCACTGCCACTGGGCCACATTCATTGTGCCCAGGCAGGAATGCACAAGGTATAATTCTGAAAATCCTGATGTTGTATGAGCTTCAAGACTGGGTTTCCACCACTCCCGCGGAAAGGAGTTGTGGAACAGGAAAGCTGTTTTAGAGATGGGGGGGTCAAACCCTTCAAAGAAAACTTGTCAGGCCTTGCCAAACTTTCCCTATTCGCTGTCATGGAACTTAATGTTTTCTGAATTCTTAGTCCTTAATTTGGGTGGGGCTAGAATGAGTGATTTTGAAAGAAGTTCCCTCCGCATGAGTCAGCCCGTTGCCCACTCCCCACTCTGGGGCACCATGGAGGTAGATTTGGGGTTTGATCTCTGCCTTTCATAGGCTGCCTAACCACCTTAGCTTCTCATCTGCCTCTGCCTCTTGATCATTGGATAACTGTGGGCACATTTTTTTAAGCTTTCTAGGCCTCAGTTTCTTCCTCTGTAACATGGGATTGGTGAACATGTTTCCTCCAAATGATTATTGGGAGAATTCAATGAAATAATGTATGATCAGTGCTTAGCATGGGAGCTGGCCTTCAGAAAACACTCAATGAATGTGAGGCATAATTATTGGAAGTAAGAGAAACGTGCACAAACTCCTTCCTTCCTTCCTTCCTTCCTTCCTCTCTCTTCCCTCCCTTCTTCAACATATATTCATGGAGTTTCTGCTGTGTGAAAACTCTATGCTAGACACTGGGAGTAAAGGAAGCTGCAAAAAAGATACGGGTCTACCCTCAGGGATCTTTCAGCCTTTCTAAGGCTTCACCATTTGGATGTATGTAGGTCAGTAATTCAAGAACCATATACTAATACCCCAGAATAATCCCAATTAGCTTTGTGTAAAAATGCCCCCTATTCTCAGGAAAATAAGTAAATAGCATTTTACTGAAAAAATAAATAAATAAAAAGTATACGCCCTTCAAGTCTTAGAGGTAAGTCACAGAAAAAAAATATGATTAAAAATATACTGAGCTGGGTGTGGTGGCGCACGCTTGTAACCCCAGCATTTGGGAGGCTGAGACTGGAGGATCGTGGTTTACGAACAGCCTCGGCTACTTAGTGAGGCCCTCTGCAACTCAGTGAGACCCTGTTCCAACAAAAAGAATAAAAAATAGGGCTGGGGGTGTGGCTCAGAGGTAAAATGCCCCTGGGTTCTATCCCCAGTACTGCAAAAAATAAGTAAATAAATTTTAAAAAGACTAAAAAATAGGACTGGGGGTGTAGCTCAGAGGTACAATGTCCCTGGGCTTCATCCCCAGTACCAAAATAAATAAATAAATAAATAAATAAATAAATAAATAAATAAATATGCTGAACGCTGGGCATGGTGGTACACACTTGTAACTTTAGTACAAAGGAGGCTGAGATAGGAGGATCCCAGTTTGGAGGACAGCGTCATCGATATACTGAGGCTCTCAGCAAGGTAGCAAGACCCTGTTTTAAAACGAAAAGGGCTAGGGGTGTAGTTTGGAGGTGGAATGCCTCTGGTTTCAATCCTTATTCACACACACACGGCTGAGGGTGTAGCTCTGAAGTAGAATTCCCCTGAGCTTAATCCTCAGTACCCCACAAAAAAGTATTTCCAATCATATCTGATTTCTTTAAAAGGAAAATCATTAACAGTGGACACTTGTCAGGCCAGCCTTTAATTTGGAGCAAGAATAAAAACAAGTTAACTTTAAGGTGGCTATATAAACATCCCTATCACAGGACAAGCCCAGAAACCTCCAGGGGATTTCAAAGCTCACTTCTGGAGGGGATCGGTCCTCTTGCTGTAGACACCACACACACACACACACACACACACACACACACACACACACACACACACACTGCAAGTCAGCGCAGCATCGTTTCCTCCTTAATTTCTCCTTCAGCTCTGTACCACTACTGGCCAGGAGAGATGCTGTTTTGATTTGGGTATGGTTTGGGTGTCCCTAGGGGTCCATTGTGGTTAAAGTGTTGGCCTCCAGGGTGACACCACTGTGAGGCGGTGGAACCTCTAAGTGTTGGGGCCCAGCAGAGAGTCCTTAGGATTTGGTGTACATGCGTTTTCGCATGTTCAATGTTGGTACTGAGGATTAAACCCAAGGGCATCTACCTCCAAGCTATACCCTCAGCCCTTTTTATTTTTTATTTGGAAACTTGCTAGGTTGCTGAAGCTGATCTCCAGCCTGTGATCCTCCTGTCTCAGTTTCCCAAGAGAGGAGATTACAGGCGTGTGCCCCATTCCCAGCTGGGAAAGGGTTGTTATAGCACAGCGTGGTGGTGCACGCTTGTAATCCCCGCGCTTGGGAGGCTGAGACAGGAGGATCCCGCAGGTTTGAAGCCAGCCTCGGCTACTTAGTGAGGCTCTCAGCAACTTAGTGAGACCCTGTTTCCAAATAAAGTATAAAATAGGTCTGGGAGTATAGCCCGGAGGTAGAAAAGCCCCTGGGTTCCACCCTAGTACCACACACACAAAAAAGTTGTTTTGTTTATTTATTTATTTATTTTTATTGGTGGTACTGGGGTTCCTGGAAACCCTTCTACCTCTGGGCTACAGTCCCAGACACCTATTTTTTATATTTTTATTTGGAAACAGGGTCTCTTACGCCAGCGCGGCTGGCTTCGAACCTGCGTGATCCTCCTGTCTCCGTCTCCCAAGTGTGGGGGTTACAAGCATGCGCCACCACACCTGGCTTTATATTTATTTACTTATTGATTGATTGATTGATTGGTGGTACTGGGGATGGAACTCAGGGGGCTTCTACCTCTGGGCTACACTCCCAGACCTATTTCTTTTTATATTTTTTATTTGGAAACAGGGTCTCTTAAGCCAACAGAGGCTGGCTTCAAACCTGTGGGATCCTCCTGTCTCAGCCTCCCTAGCACAGGGATTACAAGCGTGTACCACCACGCCCGGCTAAAAGGTTGTTTTAAAAGAAGTAAGGCTAGCCTCTGCTTTCAGCTCTTGGTTCCAGATAGAATTGCCTGCTCCTTCCCACCATTGCCACAAAGGCAGCTCTTGCTATGGAGCCTGTGTTCTGCCATTTAGACCTGGAGCCTCCAAACTCTGAGTGAAATCCACCTCTCCTTCATAAGTAGCCTGTGTCAAGTGTTTTGTTGCAGTGATGCAAACTGCCTGGCCCAGATGGGCGTGCAGATCCACGGATCACTAAGACCACAGACCCTGCCTGGGAGAAGTGTGGAGGGGAGAAGGCTCGGACCCTCCAGGCTCTTGGGATGTGGGCTGCTTGTCCCTCTTCAGTCCCTCACTCTCAGATGAGCCCATCCATTCCGTGGCAGCCTGTCTCACCGCACTCACTGGGACTAAAGTAGGATGGGGGCCACTAGGTTCTGCTCATAGCAATTTAGCCAAACCTGTTTCTCAACATTGTCCTTTAACCTCAGGATAGGATTAAGGGAGTATCTTTTTCTTCTATAAGCAGATTGCAGACCTCACTTAAACCTAGGAGCAAAGAGGTTAATTGACAGGGTTTGGGTTGTTACTCATATGCCATGTAAATACCAACCGGCCCTGGCCTTTACATGGGGCCATATCTCAGCGGGGATTACAGATTGAACTCGACACCCGTGTGGCTCCCAGAAGGCTCCCCAGGAGGGTAGGGAACACATTCTTTTGAAGTGTGGCTCCATCTCAATCTCTTCTATGGGCCAAATCCGAGTAATCACACCTGTCCTCCTTAGGAGGCTGCCCTTTTGGATGAGGCCATTTTTGTCTTTTCTCCCCAAAGAAAAGATTATTATCTTTTTTTTTTTTTTTAAAAAGAGGTTGTCTGATTAAGAGGCAAGTTCAAATATAAACGAAAATAATAATACTACTAAGTATTTCCATCCCACCTTTCATCTATAGAGCTCAAAATACCTGGCAAGCATTAATTAATTTTCAAAACAGCCTTGTGAGGTGAGTAAGGGTATTATCTTTATAATAATATATAAATACAGGCTGGTTCATGAAAGTCGCCACTTAAAAGGGGCAATTCTACAGGATCAGTTTCAAAAACAGTCTTCTCACGTGGTCTAGACTTAAAACTTTGGGGCTAACACATTTGAAAGCGCCAGATTTTATAATAATATGATACCCTAGAGTGAATTTACGTTCCCTTTCATAATGATTTCTTCAGTTGTTCTAGGCAGTCTTATCTATTTGGAGGAACTTTTTAATGTTAAAAAGCACTAATTGTGGCTTATTCGCTCTAAAGGATTTTAGTCTCCACACATGAAAGAATTCCAAACTTCCCTAGTGCATAAAGTTTAATGGTGAAATTGGATCTGGGGTCCTGCTTCAAATGCGTGTGGATTTGAAAGTGTTGTGATAATTTCGGGGTTTTGTAATGTTTTCTGGCATCTTAAATTGTGAGCATATTGCAAATCGCAGTCCTATGACTGATCCAAGTGGATCTCAGCCAGAATTTCTATGAGGGACACCGAGGCCTGGTAAAAGCTGAGCAGGACCGGATTAAATTGGCTTTGAAATGAATCGTGCCAAAAGGTGGCCTATTTTTTATTTTGCATTCTTTCCTTTCTTTGTCTCCTGCCATGACCTCCCTTAGCAAACAGACCAGCATCCCACTTCCCAGTTGCCAAGCTGAACCCTCAGAGTTGAGTGCAGAGCCTGTCTCCCCCATTGAGCATCCCCAGGTGTGGGCCGTGCTCTGCCAGGGCTTCCAGGCCATCTGAGCTCCTGTTCCCCAACAGCAATGCTCATCTATGTGAAGTTTCACTGGATTTCTGATCCCCAAAAGTTAATTCTTTGGGTTAGTAGAAACTATACTTTAGGTTAATAGAAACTATACTTTCCCCATGCTTTTAAACTCTCTCCACATCTAGAGCTCTCTTGCTTCCAGAAAAGCACACGGCAAGCATTGATTCAGGATTTACTTTGTTCTCTTACCATGTTAAATTCTTTTCTTTTCCTTTTTTTTTTTTTTTTTTTTTTTTTTTTTTTTTGCCAGACTGAAACCATCGCTTATAGTTTTGGTGGCATAACTCCTTTATGCTAAAATTTTATATCTGTTTCTCTGAATTTTCTACTTATTGATCCTAGCAAGTGGATTGTTATACTCAACCGTGTAAGAAACCGTATATGCCACTTAACAGTGCAGCATTGATCCCTTCGCAGCCTCCAGAGAGAAAACCAGTTTTGGCCTCATAACTTTGGTTGAGCTGATGGTCTCCAGCCTCCAAAGTGGGATAAACCAGATTCCTCTGCCGTGTTTATGTCGGCCCACGACGTCTCTTTATGCAGAAAATGGTCCAAATAACAGTGCTTCCTCTGTGTATTTTGACAGGAAACACTACTAATATGCTTCCCTTTTGTTGTGTGCCCTGTGTGTCTCCCAGTGTTGTTTAAATATTCTCAGCACAGTGACATATTTATTAATCCACGGCTCTCGGCATGGAGCATGAAATGACTGGCTCTTCTGGAAAGCCCTCTCAGAAAAGGTGGTTTCTCCAGTGAGAGTTAATAATATTGCCACGATTCATGTAAAAAGCGCTGAGACAATCTCTTAAAAATGGGACACATTTATCTAAAACAGCTGGTAAAGAAAGTGCACAGGCCCAGCCAGAGGCAGCGAGGTCAGAGGTCAGGGTTAACACCCGATCTCGGTGGAACTTTGAAGCTGACGTTTTACAGATTATATGTGACTCAGTGCACAGTGGGCATGGCATATAAATTGGACTTAGAGGCCCCTATTTGTTCTCTGCATTTTTTATGAGCCCACAGAGCTCTTCTTTGAAGCAGCATACATAGAAAATAAAAACTCATTTTAATGTTGTGGAACTATTCATAATAAATCACATTTACATCCTGACTTTCTGTAAGTGTAAGTGCTTTCTCTTATTCTCTTACACACACACACACACACACACACACACACACACACACATACACACACACTTTCATGGAGTCTCTATTCCAACCTGGGTAGTTTTTTTTTTATAATAATAATTTTTAAAATTTTCATAGTATTGTAAAGCCAGTCTCTTCTTTCTCCTTGCCTTGACTTTGGAATCAGACCCTCGATGCAGTTTTATTTGAGACCACAAGGACACCTTTTGTAAGTCATGTGTGGTGATTCAGCTAGAATGAGCTATTCTTTTCCCCCTTAGGAAAGTCCCTTGATACCATAAAACGCTTGCTATAGCATGGTCCTTTAGCCCTAGGAGAAAGCATCTGATTTCAAAGAGATTAAGTTCCACTCTGGAACTAATTATATCATTCATTTTATGGATTCTTTAAGTTGCTAGGTGTTTTAACTGGAGAAGGCTGGTGACCCAGAGAGAACCGTGTCCTGGCAGAGACTCTGCCAGGGGCACTTCAGCCACCTAATTAATTTTCAATAAAAACGCGCAATAGTTAATTTGCTCTCAGCCCAATGTAAATCAAACGGAGACAAATAGGTTAAAATTAGAAATGTGTGATGGAAACCATGTTTATGGTCAAAATTACCTTTCACCCTGGAAATAACACAGATTGACAGGGAGAGAAAATGAGACCACACAGGTTTCTGTTCAAATAGATTCTTAAGTGAATTAAAGATTTTATTAAAGGGGAAAAGTGGACCTCCAAAGGTTATCGGGGAATTTGTGAAATAGATGAATATAAATGTATAGTCTTGAAATAGTGTAGTATGAAATAGATTAATATAAAAATATGGCTTAGAAAAATGTTACCTAAAAAATAAATCAGAGAATCAAAACATTGCTCCCATTATACAAAAATGACTGTGCTCTCTCATTCTTTCCTCAGGCTTAACATAGTACAGAGTATAATAATAAAAATACTAGAAAGTTATTAAATCCCCAGGTCTAAATTGGCAGGCATACCTACCCAGTGCCACATTTTTTCAGCTCCTACATTTCAAAACATTACTTTCCAACATCAAATGACCATTTTTACTTTTATGAGAACACAGACGTAGATTTCTTGTGATTTTGTAATGACACTTCAATCCTCCAATTAAAATACCCAGACAATATAGATATCTTTGGCTCAGTCCATTGGACAAATATTATTATTAAGCTTCCCTCCAGGACTTTATATTTGCTAAATATTTTCTGGGCTTTAATCATTTTAAATTGCCTAACTTTGCCCATTTTCTCCATGCCTTTATGTTATTGCTCAGGCAATAACAGTTCAATTTAACCCTCAAACTACTGGTGTGATACAAGGTGGAACAAGCCACTTTTGGCATATTGGAATGTGATGCTGCAGGAGGGTTAGCCTTTTTTCTTGCTGGTCCATTGCCGAACGCGGCAATTTCAACGACCCCTGGATTCTATTTTTGTTTCACGTTTGCCAAGTTCATGAGGTAAATTTCTCCTTCTCTCTCAATCTGGTTTTTCTTCTTGCCCCAAAGGATTGCTGTTGTCACTGTGATGTCTTCTAATGCACTATAAATGCGTGATGAATTGGAGGCAGGCTGGCTTCTTCTGAGTGCGAGTCCATTATCCTGTCACAGTGTTCCTTTCCTGTAACTTAATTTTTATTGTAACAAATGACTAAGTACCAAAAAAAAAAGAAAGAAAGAAAGAAAGAAAAAATGTGAAGGGCTCATGTAACTCTGCCTTCCTCTGATGGTAAGTGGAGCGGAGTGACAAGTGTTTGCAGCTGCCTTCTACCGGGCTCTCTGCTGACATTCACTACCCAAATTGGAGTTATCAAAAGCATTTTCTGGGCATTTATGGACAATCTTCATTCACATTGACTGACTAATGATACCTATATAAATAAAGTGCTTTGCAAAAGAGGTATCGTTAGGAATAAGAGTGGAAGAAATGGAGTCACAAACTCAACTGTGTGTTAGAATTACTTGGAGATCTTGATAACTGATGTATAATCCCCATCAAAGAACATCCTTACTGAGCTGAAGTGGGACCTAGGAATAAGAATTTTGGTACTGGGATTGAACCCAGGGCATTTACCTCTAAGCTATAGCCCCAGCCCTTTTTTTTTTTTTTTACTTTCTATTTTAAAGCAGGGTCTCCCTAAATGAACCTACAATCCTCCAGTCTCAGCCTCCCAAGTACTGGGATTGTAGGTGTGTGTCACCATGTTCAGCTGGAATACACATTTTAAACCAGCATCTCTACTTTTTCCATGGAAGAAGTCATTTAAGTTCTACTGTGGGACATGCTTATCTACAGCTTCTGGTCAGTCAATATTTTCAAAACATGTCCACTATGACAAACCTTTTTTTTTTGGGGGGGGCGCTTGGATTTCTAAGAAACTAAGATCTTGCAAACCAAAGTTTCTATTTGAATATGATCTGTTTATGATTGGTTTATTTTCCCTTCATTTGTTTTATAGGTTGATAATAATCATTTTTGGAAGGTTAAAATCATTCTTGTTACAGATGATAAGAGAATACACATCTAGAATGCATGAGCCCCCCAGAAATTCAATTTCTGAATCAGAAGAGTCATAGATTTCATCACATTCCCAAATGGGTCTGTGACTCCAAAAAAGGATAAGAACCACTGTTCTGAAAGTAGAAAATCCCAATCATCCTGGCCTCATTAATTTGAAGATTCTAGAAGGGAATGGAGGTGCATGCCTGTAATCTCAGTATTTGGGAATCTGAGACAGGAGGATCATAAGTTCAAGACCAGACTCAGCAACTTTTCAAAATAAAAGATAAAAAAGGGCCGGGGGTGTAGCTTAGAGGTAGAATGTCCCTGGATTCAATCCCCACTAACAACAACAACAAAAGAAAATTCCATGTTGAATAAATGGTTGGATTATTTAAATAGTGCCACTGATTTCATATCTAGGTGGTACAACAGATGTTACATGGTAACTTCATAGTTGATTGACATTTTATAACATGAATAAAGCAAAGTATCTCTTCTGCACCATCAAGATGTTGTCTGATCTGTAAAATTTAATATGTAGAGTCACTGTGTTTATCTCAGAAACACCAACTCTTCTTTCCCAAGTAACATTTAGGAACCAAGGATAGAACCTCTGGGTTTTACCTCTTAGTAGTTTAAATGGAGCCTACTTTGGAGGCAGGGAAAGAAAGACTGAAAAAGTCTAGATGATCATGGAAGCTCAGCATGAACTCATTCATGTATTAAACATTTAGTGAGGGTCTCATCAAGAAAGATGAAAATGCCTATGTGCTTACTGGAGTCTGACGCTAGCCGATTGTGAGATATCCTAGGTTTATCCAAACACAGGCCTGTGAATTCAACAGCTGGTTGGCTTCTCCAGCTGTTCAACATTAAGTTGGAGTAATTTCAATAAAAATCACAGTGAACTTTATCAATCCATCTTATCTATAAGAATAAAAAAGATGACTTTTAAAAGTTTGAATATCATAGTTAAAACGTCTGGATGAGTGAACAGACTGTTGGGGGAAGATGTACAAGAAGAGAATTCTGAGTTAAAGCACAAACTGTTTGATCCACTGATTCTCACAGAGCAAGGATAACCTTGTGGGACCGTCACTGTTGATGGTTATGAGATGATGAAATAATGGAAGACACGTCAAAGAAATAGCAAATATTCTGGCTATACAGCAGCAGCTCGGGCAGTAAGACAAGATGCCTGTGAGGGGAGTTCCAAGTGCTTCATTCTAATCCCTAGCCAGGAGGTGTTAAGGGGGTTAACGAGGTCTCAGCTCATTGTCAACTCATTATCTTTAAACAGTTGTCGTTGCATTCTGATTGCTGTGCTTCTGCCAGCTCCACCACTGGGGGTGCACAACCCCGGGGTAATGGGTTCCAAGAAACAAAACCCAACAAGGATCCAGATCAGGATGGTTCACCTGGCTGCTTCTCAGTCATTCCCGAAACCATTGCGGTCACCCCCCCCCCCCCCCACACACACACACTTACATGCAAAAATCTTTTAGGAACTTTCATCTTTTTTTAAGGGTAGGAAGAAGAAAATCAATAAAGTGGTAGCCTGGCCAACGGTAGGGACCGCTGAAGCAGCATGGGTGGCTGAGCTGTATGAGAAACAGATGGAACCTCTTTGGGACGAGGGCCACCAGTTCTCTTTACAAGCAAATCAACCAGCCAATGGAAGGCAATTAATGTCCCTACCATCGGTCACCCATCCGTTCCTCACAAAGATTATTCAGTCTGGCTACCGAGCCCAAGAGCAGAAAGGGGCATCCGCCCGTCCGGAGAGCATTTGATTTAGGCTCACACTTCACCCACATCATATTCTTAAAAATGATTCATGTCCTGGTCTGCGTCAGCAGGGGAGTGCTTTCTTGCTGCTCTGGTTTTGTACATTCTACCATCTGACAAGCTTAAATTCATCTGCTGCCATTTACATCCATATTTTTTTTTAATTTTATTTTTGCCTGGCTTAGGAATCCTTTTAGCGTTGGTATAAACAGGGACCTGACATAAATGGCCCCTTGTTGGTGTGGTTTCCTTCCATCCTTTTTTCTTTCCATTTTCTCTCTTTTCTTTCTTTTTTTTTCTCCCCTTAGCTTTGGAGATCAAACCCATTCTCTTCTACATCTGAGCTACACCCCCATCCATTTTTACTTTTTATTTTGAAACAGGCTCGTGCCAAGTTGCTGAGTCTAGCCTCGAACCTGTGGTCCTCCCATCTCAGTCTCAGCCACCTAAGTACTGGGATCGCAGGTGTGCGCCATGGCAGCCAACTCTGTGGGTTTTCATAAGGAGTTGGATATGACAGAACTAAGGACCTGGGATGACTCAACCACTCTGGATAACTGGCAGTTCCTCATACACACGAGCAGGCATCTGCTCTACAACCCAGCAATTCCATCCTTAGGATCGCCCAAGAGAAACCCAAAGTGGTGGCCCCCTAAATAACCATACAAGAATATTTGTAGCAGCATTACTCACAATAGTTCCAAACTGTAAACAACCCAAATGCCCATCCATAGGAAAGAGGAAGGATAATCAAAGTGTCTGGATACACCATACTACTGAGCAATAAAAAGGAATGAACCACAGATACACACCAGTACGGCGAATCTCAGAAATATTATGCCGATCAAAAAAAGCTCCATATAAGCCGGGCGTGGTGGCGCACACTTGTAATCCCAGCATTCGGGAGGCTGAGACCTGGAGGATTGCGGTTCCAGCCTCAGCACTTAGTGAGGTCCTCTGCAACTCAGTGAGACCTGGTTTAAAAATAAAGAATAAAAAATAGGGCAGGGGGTGTAGCTCGGAGGTAGAATGCTCCTGGGTTCCATCTCCAGACCCCCCCCCAACACACACACAAAAGCTCCATATAAAAGAACACACGCACTTTGTTCACAAAGCCCACAGAAATGAGCAAAACTTATTTATAGTAGAAGAAGTCATAGAGGAGTTTCCTTTGGCGGGGAAGGAATTGACTGGGAGGGGCACAAAGGGACTTTTTGAGGTGATGCGAATATTCTATATTTTATTCTGAATGATGGTTATATTTTTAAATACAATTGACAGAATGCATCAAGCTGAGCCACTGGGATGTGGACCTGTTATTATATGTAAATTGTATCTCAAGGTTCTTAAAAATCAGAGTTAAAAATTTGGGCCGGGTGCGGTGGTACATGCCTGTAATAACAGTATCTGTTTGGGAGGCTGCGACAGGAGGCTCTCAGGGAGAGGCCGGTGTGTAGTAACTTAGCTAGACCCTGTTTCAAAATAAAAAATAAAAAGGGCTGGGTGTGGAGGTCAGAAGTATACCCCACCCCTCTCCTGAACCTCCCCTGTCCAATCCCCAATATTACACACACAAAAAAGAAAAGTTAAGGATTTGAGAAATACGGATATCACAACAGGAAATCAATTTTGAGGAAATTAGGATATAGGAGCAATGGGAGAAACCGATGATGCCAGGGGAATTAAATGTTGTGGAGGAGAATACATTGGACACCTAGCCATGTATGTAAAATTTTCTGAAGTGCTGACAGGAGCCAAGCACTGTGCTGGGCACTTTAAACATTATTTAATTGAACCTTCTCTTTTCTCTTTGACTCTCCAGCGCACAGAATTAGATTAATCATATTCCTTGGTTCATGACACATTCTCATCAGTAGCCCATACATGGCAAGTTTTATTAAGTTAATCAGCTGTTTCAATTTATATTTTATATTTTATTTTATTTTATTTTTTGTGTGGTACTGGAGTTCCTGGAAACCCTTCTACCTCTGGGCTACACTCCCAGACCTATTTTTTTATACTTTTTTGTTTAGAAACAGGATCTTCTTAAGCCAGCGCGGCTGGCTTTGAACCTGTGCGATCCTCCTGTCTCCGTCCCCCAAGCGCGGAGATTACAAGCGTGCGCCACCACGCCCAGCCCAACACTTTGCCTTTAACCTGCTATCTCACTATTTGGTCCTCTCTCCTTCCTAGTCTCCCACTTTCCACCCCCAGCCATCATCCTGAGCCCTGACTTTATCACTCCTTTTCTTTTTACATCATTTAATTGTTGCTCCATGAACTCATAAACTGTATATAGAGTCCAATGCTCTTTAGCTTTAAGTCTATGAAAAAAAACAACATGCTCTAAGTTGTCTGTGGAGCTTTTTTTCTCCCTTTAAAACTGCATCACTAAGATTCATCTAAGTTACTGTGTGTCTCTGTGTTGTTTAATGTTTACTACAGCTCTATGAAATAGGTATTATTAGCCCCATTTATAGAAGCTAGAATTGGGGCTCAGAGAATTTAATTAACATGCCCAGGAACACACAAGTAGGAAGGGGCAGAGGCAAGATTCAGAGTTGAAGCTCTTGGCCAAGATGCTGTACCCTACACGCTACTGCTAAACGTATTCACGTGCAATCGTGAATGTCAGCAGGGATCCCAGATTATAGGAAATAATTGCCATAGTCCATTTAAGAATTTACAGGTTGTTGTACTCTGAGGGAGAAACATAAATGTGTGCATACAAATTACAAAGGTTTAGTCCTCCAAAATTCAGAATGTACAAGCAGGCAACAGTTTAGGAAAAGTATCAGAAGTCAGAGGAGGTGCATGCGTGCAAGTGGGCACGCACACATGTGCACTTTCTGGAGACTGTCAGCTGTTTTAATTTATAATGTGTATCAGAACAGCATCCGTATTTTATTTAATCTTATAAGCTAAAAGGGCAAATGCACAGGCATTGTTTAACCAAGCTTTTGCTCCGCACCTTATAACTGTATACCAGAGGCCATGGAAACTGGATCACCCTCTCAGAATGCCATTATAGCCAAGCAGAATCTCATTAAAAATCAATTCCTCAGGTCCATAAAGCCAGTTTATTTTATCTTCCTGGAGTGCCTGCTGCTAGCAGTCACACGGTTCCATTGTGTGGCAGTCTTGTCTGTTAAGAACGTTGCACAAAACGGCTATTTAAAGATTTCTCGTTTTTATGTTAAACTTTATAATTTTACAGTAGTTTAAGTTTACAGGGTTTGCTTCACAAGCTTTGGGTATCTTGTTTCATATGTTAGAGTAGCATTGCCAGTCCGCTAATTAAATATTGGCCTTTATAAACTTGATGTGGCCTAATGCAAATGTGCAGATTTAATTGAGCAGCAGGGGTTCCAGAGTGGTCCGTTTCAGCAATTTCTCATCCTTTGTGGCTTTCTGATGGCTGAGTTGTGTCCAAGGGTCTTCACTGTTAACACAAAAATCAGGTAGCAAATTTGTTCTTTGTAGTGATTTTGATTCAAGTATCTTTAACTATCCTAGAAATCAATCTGTAGTGACCAAATTTTATAAATGAGGAGTTGAAAGCACATAGAGATTTGGTGACCTGTGTGGGTCATACCTCGAATGAACAACATTCAATGAGAGAGGCGACTCTGGCCCCATCTGGAATCTTTTAACTCCCTTGACCCCCTTCAGCGGGCTTAGGGGCCGGCTGATTTTAAAGATCGGTGTCCTTCTGGAAGAGTGCCTGGCAATGAAACACAGAGGCTTGAATTCCTTAGATTTGGGCTAGTGTGGTCTCTGATGCAGGCTCAGCTTGCATTTTGTTGGTGCATTGCTGTTATATGTCATGGCGAGATTCATGCATGCACACATCACATGGTGCATTTTAGACAAGGCCGAGTCTGTTGTTTATGAGGAAAATGAGCAAGAATGGAGGTGGATGCCTTGAACTGGGATTGAAGTAGGAAGAGGTTTAAGATCGCTACAGAGCCCATAACTTTGTGCATGCACCCCTCCTGGCCTCCTACTGCCATCTTTTCACGCCACTGTAATGGTGAAATGAATGTTCTTTTTAGGCTATTGTACAAAGTTGTCATCCGGTTTTTAACTATGATGATGAGGTGTTGTTACATTGGTGAATTTGACATCACTGATGATCACAGAGCTGGGAAAATTGTTGTGAACCTTACAGGCAGGTTAAACAAATGTGGGGTGATCAGCCCCAGATTTGGTGTGCAGCTCAAAGATCGAGGGAAATGGCAGAAGAGTCTGGTCCCACCCCATCAGTTTGGTTTCACTGTATTGACAACTTCACCTGTCATCATGGACCCTGAAGAAGCAAGAGGAAATCACAGGAGGGAAAAGGGGGGAGTCTTTTTCTAGGGATGCAAAAAAAAAAAAACCACATACAAATGATAAACAAATAAACAAAACACCCACCATGAATACCCAGAGCCCACATGTAGGCTAGCATAAGCATGCCAGGCATGGTGGTGCATGCCTGTAATCGAAGTACTTGGGAGGCTGAGACAAGAGGGTTGCAGGTTCAAAGACAGTCTCAACAACTTAGGGAGACTCTCATTAATTTAGTGAGACCATTTCAAAAACAAAAACAAAAGCCGGGCGTGGTGGCGCACGCTTGTAATCCCTGCGCTTGGGAGGCAGAGACAGGAGGATCGCGCAGGTTCGAAGCCAGCCGCGCGCGCTGGCTTAGGAGACCCTGTTTCCTAATATAAAATGTAAAAAGAGGTCTGGGAGTGTAGCCCGGAGGTAGAAGGGCTTCCAGGAACCCCAGTACCACCAAAAAAACAAAAAAAAAAACAAAAAAAAAACCAAACAAACAACAATTCCATAAGGGCTGGGAGTGTAGCTCAGAGGTTGGATGCCCATGGGTACACACACACACACACACACACACACACACACACGGTTAGAAGTTGACATTGACATTGGAAGGAATCAAGTTTAAAACAAACCTCAATATAAACTTTTTAAAATTCTCAGTGGAAAAATATCTTCTGTTGTGAACTCTTGCAAATTTTTTTTTTTTTTTTTTCTGGTAATGGGGATAGAACCCAGGGGCCTTCTACCTCCAAGTTACACCCCTAGCCCTATTTTTTTTATTCTTTATTTTGAAACAGTGTCTCACTAAGTTGCAGGGGGCCTCACTAAGTAGCTGAGGCTGTCCGGATCCTCCTGTCTCAGCCTCCCAAATGCTGGGATTATAAGCGTGCTCCACCACACCTGGCTGAACTCTTGCAATTTTGACAATAGAATTTCTCTTTTAAAATAAAAACTATCCCTGGAGCACCATTCTCCAAGATGCCCTATGTAAATGGCTATGTTTACAGTAGCAATTGGTGTTTGAACAACAGGAAAAAAAAAGAATTTGTTCAAGTTTGCATAGTTCTACAAACTTGCTCTCCTTCATGGAGACTAATAGGCATGTTATAGGTAAGAACACAGAAAAGTCCTACAGGGAATACGTTTTATTTTAATTTGACTATGAATTTTCCCACACTGTAGCAGAACAACTACATCCAGCCTCTAATGAAAAGAGAAATAATCAGCAGAAGACATTTTAGGGAAATGAGTCATCCTTCAACATAAAAAAAAAAATGTCCATGCTTATTCCACTGTAAAAATGTCCATCTAAATCCCAATTCACAGAATTCTACTACCAGAAAGGAATCCCATGGTTTAGTCCAAGCCTTTGGTTTTACAGAACCACAGAACATTGAATAACATACCTAGGTCACATAGTCAAGTAGCGGCAGGGAATGGGCCAGCTCCCAGAATTGCCACCTCTCAAGCCACCTCAGAGGACCTTTAATATACCCCTACCCAAAACCATCTGTAGATTTAGCTCATTTTAAAACTTCAACACAAAACTGCAATGTTGCCCCATGAGCATTCAGCTCTAAAATTTGCCTGCCTGAGACTAGTCTGGGACACTAGGATCAAGATAGATCTCCAGATCAGAGCTCCAGGAAGCCGGGTGTGGTTACCATGCCTGTGATCCCTGTTCTTGGAAGGCTGAGACAGGAGGATTGCAGTCAGCCTCAGCAACTTAATGAGACTCTCGGCAAACTTAGTGAGATCCCATTTCCAAATAAAAATTAAAAAGGGCTGGGGATATTGCTTGTAGGTAGAATGCCCCTGGGTTCAATACTCAGTACCAGAAATTAAAAAAAAAAAAAAAGAGACCCATAAACTTGAAAAAGAGATAGAACCTTACAGACTACTAAGACTCAGAAAAGTTACATGTTCTAGGGGTAGGATGGGCAGGGGATAGGCATGAAGAAGGAAACACTTCAATTGATGCTACACACACACACACACACACACACACACACACAATCATCAATACCAATCTCATTATCATGTAAAGAATGGGGTGGGACCTAAGGGGAAGCTCACCAAGTGCTGTGTGAATGTATGTCCCTATTACTCTGAACTTCATTATGATGTCAGATTATAATGCACCAATAAAAGTATATTTGTTAAATGATGGGGAGAAAGAGAGAGAAAAGTTATAGGTCCAGGAAGTATGCAGAGATGACAAGATCAGGAAGCTGCAAAATGCAAACGGGTGGGAAGTTGCTCAGAAGCAAGGAACTGGAGGGCGCCGCTACAGCAGCTTGCCCGGCGCAGGGAGATGTACAGAGAAGTCCTTTACCATTTGTTTCCTTGCAGCACTGGAGACTGAACCCAGTAGCTCCATTGCTAAGCTATATCTCCATCCCTTTTCATTTCTTATTTTGAGACAGGGTTTTCCTAACTTACCCAGGCTGGCTTGGAGGAGGAGTGTGAGTTCAAAGCCAGCCTCGGCAACTTAGTGAGACCTTGGGCAACTTAGTGAGATCCTGTTTTAAGATAATAATAAAATATAATATAATAGCAGAGGATGTCACCAGAGGCCGAATGCCCCTGGGTTCAATCCTTAATATAAGAAAAAAATTGGGACTAGAGATAAATGGCTTTATATGTCTGAGCCATCTATAAACTTGCTATTCACCTAATTTGAGTACATTTTACACTAATAGAGTCCTAAAACTGGCCTAAGAATCCTTGTACATTTTCTTTTTAAATCTTGACTCCCTGAGATTTGGTAAAAATGGAGCCTAGGAGAGGAGATTAGGAGGAAGGAATTAGGTTGCAATCAAGAAACATTTTTTATGTTAAAACAGAAGGCTGATTTCCTGGGCAGGGTGGCAGAGGGTGGGGCTGACCTTGGTCTTGATGCAAGCTGAGTCCAAGCAGAGAGAGAGAGGCTTTCACCTGGCCACGGTCTATCACAGTGTGGTTTCCATTCTTGGCTGAGAAAGAAATCTAAGAGGGAACGGAACTGGCTGGGTCTTAGCGCTAACACATGTACAATAATGGAAGACATCTTTTCCCTATAACTTTGAAAAACATGAAAGCAGATATTGGCTCTGAGTATGTCTGATAGGCTAACTTTATTTCCTGTCAACAGAAATAACTCTGATTTACAGTTGGTCATCAACTTCACATACTCCCCAACATCTCCTATGGAGAGCGCACAGAGATTTGTAACACTCAGAGCCGTGATGGATGCCTATCCAGCTAGGCTGCCTGGTCCAAAGGATGCCTCAGGGACCCAGAAAGGCGCTCGGCTATTCTCACTCTCCCGACACTGGAAGGAGGCTGCAGCCTTCCAGGGAGGCGTCTGACCTGGGCTGCAGGCGAGCTACGTGTTGCCTTTGATCTCCAAGCCCCTCACCTACGCTCCTCATGATTCAGGAGCCTGGTTGGCCGGCATCCAGCAATTACAGGGAGATGCTCACTGCTCAGGGGCTGATCCGTGCCGGCATCCGGCACATTATTTTGTTCTTCTAATATCCGGGTACATCAGAGGAGTGGAAGAATTTTTTAAATTCCATTTTCTTCTCAAAATTGATCGATGGTGCAGGCAGTGCAAGTTGAATGAATATGTCTTTTCAGTTAATGCCATTTATGTAATCTGGCTCTGAACTCAGAAACATTATTTTCATTGCCCTGTTATGATTGATGCTATACAATGAGTTGAATTTAAAATGCCATCCAATCATAAGCTATACTTTCCCGCTAAGAAAGAAAAAAATGCTGCCAATTAAAATATGACCTGAAGCCAGGTGTGGTGGCGCACGCTTGTAATCCCCGCACTTGGGAGGCTGAGAGAGGAGGATCGCACGGGTTCAAAGCCAGCCTCAGCTACTTAGTGAGGCTCTCAGCAATTTAGTGAGACCCTGTTTCCAAATAAAAATATAAAATAGGTCTGGGAATATAGCCTGGAGGTAGAAAGCCCCTGGGTTCTGCGCCCAACACTACCAAAATAAATAAATAAATATGACCTGATCTTTTCTTACATTTAAAGTTTTGTACTTAAATGTTCTTATTATAAGCATTCTTTGCCCAGCATAGTGGTGGTGGTACATGAATGTAATCTCAGGCTGAGATTATAGACTGTATTTGGGAGGCTGAGACAGGAGGATTGCAGGTTCAAAGTCAGCCTCAGCACTTAGTGAGGTTCTCAGCAACTTAGTGAGACCCTATTTCCAAATAAAAAATAAGAAGAAATGGCTGGGGGAGTATAGCACAGAGGTAGAAGGCCCCTGGGTTCCATTTCCAGTACCACATCAAAAAAAAAAAAAAAAAAAGCCCTCTTTGCTGCACATGATGGCACATGTCTATAATCCCAGTATTTTGGGAGGCTGAGAAAGGGGGATTGGAGAATCAAGGCCGGCCTCAAAAATTTGGGGAGAACATCAGCAATTTAGCAAGACCTTGTTTTAAAATAAAATTTAAAAAAACTATAAGCCAGACTTGGTGGCACATGCTTGTAATCCCAGTACTTGGGAGGCTGAGATAGGAGGATTGCAGGTTTATGGGCAGCCTCAACAATTTAGAGAGCCTCTGTTTCAAAATTTAAAAAGAATAGAGATGGAGATATTGAACTTGAGTTCAATCCCCAGTGCTGAAATAAATATATATATATATATATATATATATATATATATATATATATATATTAAGGACTGGTGGTTTAACTCAGAGATAGAATACTCTTTAGGTTCAATCTCCAGTCCCAGATAAAAAGGTTCTTTAAAATTGCTGGGCGTGGTGGCGCACGCTTGTAATCCTCGCACTTGGGAGGCTGAGACAGGAGGATCGCACAGGTTCGAAACAGCCTCAGCTACTTAGTGAGGCTCTCAGCAACTCAGTGAGACCCTGTTTCCAAATAAAATATAAAATAGGTCTGGGAGTATAGCCCAAAGGTAGAAAAGCCCCTGGGTTCCACCCCCAGTACCACACACACACACAAAAATTCTCTAGATAAATTTTTGTGTATCTTGCTTGTGCAGGCATGGAAAAGAAATATATAAAATAAATTGACTAAAGTTTTCCTGAAACTTCTTCACATGGAGTCTATCTCTTTCAAATCTATTTAAAGACAGAATCTTCAATGTCCATTTTATCAAACACAGTGCACTTTCCCCCCCCCAAATATGATAGAATAACACAATCACAAGTATATCGTGATCATACCCCTGGCAGTGAGTCTAAAGGTGAGCAGTTGATTATGAGCAGCATGGGCCATGAGAAGCCAAGAACTTGAGACACAGCCTGGGCTTAGAGATGCTAAAATGTGAGGGGAAAAATCACACCTTAGGAGGAAATAAATAGGGTTTGTTTTGGTATCGAAGCATGGTACCAGATTCACTTATACAAAATTTCAAAAGTGTTTTACAAAAATCCCCATTTGTTCAGTTAAATATCCACCTCAGGGAATTTTACGAAGTGCAAAATCACCCACACCTGGAGCATTTGCTCGGCTGGAAGGACTGTCTCAGTGAAAACAAGTCACGGGCTCCCGAGCGAGCCAACGTGTTCTGCTTCTGGAGAGAGCAGAGAGACTTGCTTCCTGAAGGGAATGTCTACTAGCAGGGTTTATCAGCCAGTCCATCGAGCTCTCGCAAGGCAGTTTTATGTGGTTCCTCGGAAGGCACCTGCCAATATTTATCACTCTTCCATTTTATTTTATTTTACTGTGGTACTAGAGATTGAACCCAAGAGCATTCTACCTCTGAGCTACGCCCTCAGCCCTTTTTTAAAAATTTGAAACAGAATCTCGCAAGGTTAATGAGAATCTCACTACTTGCTGTAGCTGGCCCTGAACCTGTGATCCTCCTGTCTCCGCCTCCCAAAGACTGGGATTACAGGCATGTGCCACCACACCCTGTCTTTCATTAAAAAATAAATGCAGTATTCATTTTCAAAATGCAATTTCTAATCTATAAAGACATATTTGTGCCTATGTTGCAAAGCTATTTGGTGGAAGAAGAGTAGCAGTGCAGTCTTTTCCATTTTTTGTGCCTTTGCTTAAAACAATTTAAATGACCTGTGCCTTTCAAACATTAAAGCCAAGAATATTTTCCTTATGACATGATTTCTAAAACTAACATATTTTTTGAAATAGCTCTTTAGAGGGGAAAAACTCAAAATTGGAGGTAACCACTAGAGTATATTGAAGAAAAGTTATATTATTTGAATAAAAATTCAAATGGTCGATTAAAATGTATCAAAACTCACAAAGTCATTGTACCACTCATAGGCATTCATATTTT
Organism: Muscardinus avellanarius; assembly: GCF_963383645.1. Taxonomy (NCBI): domain Eukaryota; kingdom Metazoa; phylum Chordata; class Mammalia; order Rodentia; family Gliridae; genus Muscardinus; species Muscardinus avellanarius. The sequence goes on from NC_137798.1 coordinate 66,284,603, forward strand.
GCTTATTCCCAGGAACTTTAACTTTTAGAGTTAATCTTTCACATGCCCATACACGATCTCATAAAAACATTTTCTCACTGGCATTAGATCCCAGGGTTAAATGCTGATGCTCCCGTCTCTGTCCAGCAGAGGGCAGTAGCGCACATCTTCAGAACCCGGAGTCCCATTACGCTTGGGACCCGCAGGCATCTGAGAAACCCTACACCACCCCGACCCATCAGGCTCAGATCACAGTCTTCGGCAGGGTCAGGGAGGCCACGAAGAGGTGGCTTCAGAGGACCAAGTGGCAGAATTGGGACCTTCTTTCCCAATTTTAAGAGATGTCCTCCCTCAGCCCCTAGGGTGTGCCTGGTAGCAAAGATGCAAGGCCCTACGGTCTGCAAAATAATTATATTCCCTTTGTTGTTTTAAGAAACAAGTTGACTCAAAAACAATGCCATTTTACAATGCTGTTTTTACACCAACAATTTAGAAGCCCACTTAATAGACTCAAGTGTTACTTTAGACCTCATGAAGTCAAGAGCATTTTAAAGCATTACTCACATTTTACTTTTACCCAACTTAATAATTGAATTATTAAGACATCAGGTAAGCATCACTAGTGTCTTAAAACATTTTTTTCTGCCAAAGAAAAAAAAAACCTTTAAAAGCAATGCACATTGCATTTGATCATGTCTCACAGAGGCATAAGTTCTACAGTGACCTGGACAGCTTTTTTAGGGGTTTACATTTTAGCTGGGACTGGCTGAGATAAACAAACAAAAAAAACACCTTGGGCAGCACCTTATAGTACAGCCAGCAAAAGAGAGAGAGAAAAGCAGCTTAGGTTTTTCTTTTGGGGGCTTTTCTGGAGGGATGAGACAAAAAGAGGTATAATTTTTCTTTTTTCTTTTTTTTTTTCTTGCAGGTCTGGGGATGGAACCCAGGGGCATTCGACCTCTGAGCTACACCCCCTGCCCTAATTTTTATTCTTTATTTTGAAACTGGGTCTCATTGAGTTGCAGAGGGCCTCACTAAGTAGCTGAGGCTGTCTGCAAACCGTGATCCTCCAGTCTCAGCCTCACGAATGCTGGGATTACAAGCATGCACCACCATGCCCGGCTAGGAGGTATAATTTTATTTATTTTATTTATTTATTTATTTATTGTACGGGTCTGGGGACGGAACCCATGGACATTTGACCTCCGAGCTACATCCCCTGCCCTATTTTTTATTCTTTATTTTGAAACTGGGTCTCACTGAGTTGCAGATGGCCTCACTAAGTAGCTGAGGCTGTCCACGAACTGTGATCCTCCAGGTCTCAGCCTCCCAAATGCTGGGATTACAAGCGTGCGCCACCACGCCCGGCTTAGGAGGTATAATTTTAAACAGGAGTAAGGATCGCATATCTGTGGCCAGCCTCAGCAATTTAGTGACGCTCTCAGATTAGACCCTGTTTCAAAATAAACAATAAAATAGAGCTGATGATGTAGCTGGGAGGCAAAACACTTCCTAAATTCAGTCTCCAGCGCCAAAAAAAAAAGTGTGGAGTATGTTGGGCAGTAGTCCACCTAATGCCATTTTTATCATTCAATTTAAAGAACATGTTAAATTTAAAGCCAGGTATGATGGCACATATCTGTAATCCCAGTACTTAGGAGGCTGAGACAGGAGGATCGCAGGTTCTTGGCCAGCCTCAGCTACTTAGTGAGGCCCTCTGCAATTTAGTGACACCCTGTTCCCAAATACAGAATTAAAAAAAAAGAGAGAGAGCTGAGGGTGTAGCTCAGAGGTAGAAGGATGCTCCTGGGTTCAATTTCCAGTAACACACACACACACACACACACACACACACACACACACACACACTTTCCTTAACAAGGTAAAGAATTCTTAAGATTAATCCTTCTAACTCTGCCCACGATTTGAGTCTATAATAGTATTGGAAACAATGCAGAAAGAGCTTAACTGTGTCATGAAAGTAGAGTCTTAGAGCCCTTGCCCCAGCTTGTTTTTAGTACAAATTGCCCTGGCTGTTATGATGTTTTCAGTACCAAGGAGTACATGTAATATGTAGACAGCTTAAGAAATAATAGCAAAATGGTCATCAGTGCATCCACCTCTCAGCTTACGAAATAAAATATTAGGCCGGGCGTGGTGGCGCACGCTTGTAATCTCCGCGCTTGGGAGGCGGAGACAGGAGGATTGCACAGGTTCGAAGCCAGCCGCGCGCGCTGGCTTAGGAGACCCTGTTTCCAAATAAAAAAAGTATAAAATAGGTCTAGGAGTGTAGCCCGGAGGTAGAAGGGTTTCCAGGAACCCCAGTACCACCAAAAATATATCACCAGTGCTTGGACACCCCTATTTACTCGTACTCCCTGCTCTCCTTCACCTCCAACACCAATTCAGGAGTAACACCACTCTTGAACTACAGTCTTTGGGAGAACTTTATGGTATGAATCTGTTCTGTTCCATGGATCACGCTGTGTGTTCCTGCACTAAAATCACCCTGTCCAAATTACTGAAACTGTATATTAAGTCTTTCTTTGGGGTAAGGTCCAGGGGGATCCATGCCAACTCCACACCTTCCCAGCCCCTATTCTTTTTCATGGCTATCGTAACTATCTTAGTTCCTTTAAATAATGAGTCTTGACATTCATGATTAAATAGTATTAGAACAAAAATTAAAAGAAAAAATAGACACTGAGATGCTATGTCCCTCAGCTTGCCCCTCAGCCTGTGGACCCTGTTTGAATCCTGGCTCCAGATGATAAGAGTACTTAGATCCTAGGCTGTTATGAGAATTATGGTGTGATCATGTAGGCTTAAAAGGTTGCCTGCAAAGTACATGACAATTGTCGGCTATTTGCATCCTCGGTGCTGACTTGGAATAGCCAGGAAGCTTCTGAAGTCTTATTGTCCTCAGCTGAAATCCTGACCCACTAGCTGTTGCCCAACCTTGGGCCAGTTCCTTTCTGTCCCCAAGCCTCTCTGTATTTGTAAAATTGAGATATTATTAAGGTTGTTGTAAAAAGGAAGTGGGAAGCTGAGACAGGAGGATGGCAGGTTTGAGATAAGTGCCTCTGCAACTTGATGAGACCTTCAGCCATTTAGCAAGACCCTGTTTCAAAATACTGTAATCCCAGTATTTGGGAGGCTATGACAGGAGGATTGCAGGCTTGAGGCCAGTCTCAGCAACTTGGCCAGACCCTGTTTCAAAATGAAAAGGAAAAGGGTTGGAGTATAACTTGAAGTAGAATTCTCCTGGGTTAAGCCCCTAGTGCAGAAAAAAAAAAAGAATTAATGTTAAAAATTAAAAGTAAACCAAGGAGTGGTAGTACACACCTGTGATCCCAGTATTTGGAAAGCTGAGACAGGAGGATTGTACATTCCAGGCCAGCTTCATTAAGCGTGAGATCCTGTTTTCCAAATAAAATAAGGCTGAGGGTCTAGCTCAAAGTAGCATGCCCCTGGATTTAACCTTAGTATCAAAATTAAATAATTAACAATAAATAATAAAAAGGGCTGGGGGTATAGTTCTGAGGTACTGTGCTGGCTGAGTTTAAAACTCCTAGTACAGAGAGAGAGAGAGAGAGAGAGAGAGAGAGAGAGAGAGAGAGAAAAGAGAGAGAGAGAGAGAGAGAGAGAGAGAGAGAGAGAGAGAGAAAAGAGAGAGAAAAGAGAGAGGGAGAGAGAGAGAGAAAGAGAGAAAGAGGCAGGCCGGCCCAAGGAAATCGCTTAGTGTATTGTCTGGCACCTTCTAAGTACTCAAGAATTTCGTATAAGCATTTCAACTAAACTTAATTTTAAAAGTCAATGGAATCTTAATGCTAACACTTTCTCTATGCCCATTTCCTAGTGTCCACTAAAACTTTAGCTGCCCACTTCAAGGGGGTAGCTAAAGGCCCCAGTGACCTTGAATCTTTTCCTTTGTCTTCATCCTTTGGAGGTGCAGGGAACTCAGGGGAGCTCTTGCTTATCCAGGGCCAAACTCTCCTTCTCAGTTCCTGTCTCTGCTTCTCCGTGTCCACAGCCTGTTTGGTTGGCTTAGGGTAGACTCTGCAAAACCATTTCTTAACTTGTTTTCCAGAATCAGAGGAAAGTTTAACATAACACAATTTTATAGCTCCTGCCCGGCAACATATATTACTTTTAAAAAAATAAAAAGACCTTTCCCTTATCATGCATTATTCTTTTACATGTACAATTTTTCCTGACGTATTGAAGTAATATTCCACGGTTTGCTATGAGCTGGAGGTTTATGGCCCTTCTGAGGCAGATCAGACTAAACATAATTCATTCATAGTTACTTAGAGCTCAGGGAAATAAACCCCTGAACTTAAATAACTATGGTGTGACCTCTGTTAAATATTATTTATGGTTTTAAAACTACTATTATGTAGATATCAAGATGTGCCACATGTTATAAAACAAACGCCAGCCAGCAAATGGAACAACTACGATTCCATTTATTTTTGCCTTCCTCTGCGGCTATTTCTCTACAATGCTATTTTTGCTTAAATGAATTCTGAGGTAATTACCCAGCAGTAAAAAGCAATGCTCATTTACATTTTATTATAGAATACTAAAGTAAAAAATTACTTCTATAAAAAACTGCAGAAATGTAAACATTCCATTAACAGTGTGATGCAGTTAATAGGAAAGGCATTGATTACCTTTGAGTGTCAAGAACTATCCCTTCAATCAGTGAACTAATGTAATCCATCTGCTATTCATTTCTGCAAATTAGTTTATGGAGGAAACCCTGACTGCACATTTAAGTTATCCAGATGGGAATGCTAAGCTTAGAGTTCCCGTGCTGTTAAGAATATATGTGCATTCCCCGTGCTCTGTACTCAGAGATTTTCAAACGTTTACTGTGCTGCCTTCGCATCTAGTATGTTTCCTGAATTATTCCTATGAACCCAGCCATCTTGCAGGAAACACAATGTCCAGTGGTCGTAAAGGAACAGAATCATCGGTTTCCCGATTGTTCTTCAACAAATGCTTGAGGATCTACCATGATGCATGGTGCTTAAAGATAAGGGGGGGCGGAGATTCTTATCTACCAAAGAACGAAGAGTTTGGACATGGGAATGGAGAAGCAAATAATCAACTTCTGGGTAGCACATGCACTCAGAGAAGATTGAATAAGTACCGCAGAAGGACCTGGCTGAAGAGAGGATGTGGAAAAGCCACGGAGGGCCTGTAGAAGGCTTCCTGGAGGATGGAGGCAGTGAGCAGTCTCAGGAAATAAGGAATGAGCTCCCCCACCCCCCAGTGATGCACGCCTGTAATCCCAGTACTTGGGAGGCAGAGACAGGAGGATTTCAAGTTCAAGGCCAGTCTTGGCAATTCAGGGAGACACTGCTTCAAAAAAAGAGGTAGTGTGGTGGTGCATGCCTATAATTCTAGTACTTGGGAGGCTGAGACAGGAGAATTGCAGGTTCAGAGACAGCCTCAGCAACTTAGTGAGGCCCTCCCTAACTGAAGGAGACCCTGTTTCCAAATAAAATAAAAATAGGGCTGAAGGTGTAGCTTGAAGGTAGAATGCCCTTGCGTTCAATACATAGTAGCACAAGGGGGAAAGAAAGAAGGAGGAGAAATAGGAACGAGTATATTTGGGTGTCAGGAGGATGAGCAGGGCCAGCACAGCAAGGACGTGAGGGGACACATAGGTCATGGGCGTCTTTCAGTTATTTGATGTGGCTAGAATTTGGTGGGAGGATGGGGGAAAAGTGTGTGAAAACTCAGAACAAGGCCAACCATAAAGGTCTTACAGGTCCTGCTAAGGAATTTGGACTTCCTCTAGTAGTCTGTACGTACAGGCACGTGTGACTTTGGGTTGAGGGGTATCATGGTGAGGTGATGTGTGTTTGAGCTTTGAGGTTGTTTTGTGACTGTGATGTGGAGAGTCAACGGGAGCCCCATCGGGATGCTCTTCCAACTTTTAGATGAGAAATAACAAAGCCCTGAGCCAGGGTGGTGATAAAGAGAAATCTGACTGAAAAGGTACATTTGGAATGTAGAAGCAACAGCATCTAATAATAGATGCAGGAGGAAACAGGGGGAGGAGCCACACAGACAGCACAGGAGAGTTTTGGCTTCAGCGGTTGAGGCGATAGAGGTGTTGTTTTAAGTATCTGGGACTGTGCTAAGAAGGATGGGTTTGGAGGAGTGCCCATGGAGTTTAGTGCTGACCACTCAGAGTGTCTAGCACCTCGAGGATATTTTGGTGTGCCCAATGGAGAGATGATAGGGTTGGAGACAAGCACGGTTGCCACTTATATATGTAATGTTAAATAATGTTTTTAAAGATTCATGAAAGTAGCCAGACATCATTCCAGTACCTGGGAGGCTGAGACAGGAAGATTGCAGGTTTGAGGACAGCCTCAGCAAGTAGCAAGACTCTCAGCAACCTAGAGAGACCCTATTTTAAAATAAAAAATAAAAAGTGCTGGGAGTGTAGCTCGAAGGTAGAATGTATGCCTCTTGGTTCAAAATCAATCTCTCTCTCTCTCTCTCTCTCTCTCTCTCTCTCTCTCTCTCTCTCTCTCTCACACACACACACACACACACACACACACACACACAGATTCATGAAAGTGAACACATGAGACTACAATGCACCAGCAAAAAAGTTAAAAAACATTAAAAAAGAAAGTGAACACATGAGCAATTTGTTCCCTTAAGAAAAACTTGAGAAATATTATAATTAAGTTGTTTGCAAATTATGTTGAAATGATAGATAAGTTCTAATCCTTAAAGACTTGTAGGCAAAAAGAAAAAGGAAAATATTTTCATTATCATTCAGTGTGAATAGGAAGTATTGCATCTTTGATCTTGAATGCCTTCACAAAAATGGGGAATATCTCTCCCTTATTAAAATCATAACAAAGCCGGGCGTGGTGGCGCACGCTTGTAATCCCCGTGCTTGGGAGGCAGAGACAGAAGGATCGTGCAGGTTCGAAGCCAGCGCACTGGTTTAAGAGACCCTGTTTCCAAATAAAATATAAAATAGGTCTGGGAGTATATCCTGGATGTAGAAGGGTTCCATCCCCAGTACCACCAAATAAATAAATAAATAAATAAATAAATAAATAAATAAAGTCATAACAAGAACTAAATCAAGTCTTTTTTAAAAAAATACTCAAGTGGTCTATTTCAGTGACAATCATTGCCTCATCCAAAACTTAAGCTTTTTGATTTTTTGAACACTATATACTTTTATAGCATTCAGACAAAGCTGAGCAAAATAGAGATACATTTCTCCTTCCTTGGTTCTGAAGACCTTCTGAAAGCTTATGCATTTTGATGGATAAGATTAATGAGACCCCATAGTGTTGAGCACCTTGGACTTTCAGAACAAAGGCCTTTTAGAAGAACACAGTATCGTTATTAATGACACATCATTTACAGTTTTCATCGGTAATGTAAGGTTTCATCCACCTTAATGGGGACTTAGTTAAGAGCTCCATGTGGAGGGCAAGGCTATTAGCCAAGGTTCTTGACAGTAATACCTTTTGCTTCTAAGGAAAAAGATAAATCACACTCAAACTGATCAAAAAGACAAGCTCAGGGGTTCAGAAGGAGGTGAGCCACTGCCCACTTACTGAATTTCTAAAGCCTTGTCACTGTGAGCCAGCTGCTTAGCCCTGCCCTCTGCCATGAGCTTTCCTGGCTGTGATCAGACTCCTCCCCTTCTGGCTCAGAAAAAACTGCCTTCTGGGCACCCTCCTGTCCTACGGGAGCTCGGACAGCCAGGAGAGACCTAATTGCCACCAGGACCACTAGTTCTGTCCATCTTAAGTGGGGACATATTTTTATAAACACATTTTGTTATTAAAGAAATTATGGAGGATGCCTGTATACATACTACCACCAATTCAAAAATTACTAAAAATCCGTAAATTCTTTACAAAGCTCTCTTCTCCTGTAAGATTTCTTTGGGCCCTTAATGTGTTTCAGTCAGATTCACTAAGGCTTTTTTATGTTTTAAAAATGAGTCAATTTTTTATTGAAAGAGAATTAAGAGAAATTCTCCTGGAGAAAAAAATATTATTATTTTTTAAAAATAGTCACTCGTGGACAGCCTCAGCTACTTAGCCCTTTGCAACTCAGTGAGACTTTGTTTCAAAAATAAAAAGACCAAAAATGGGGGTGGGGTGTAGCTCAGAGCTACAATGCCCCAAGATTCCATCCCTGGTACTGCAATATATATATATATATATATATATATATATATATATATATATATATATATATATATATATCCATTTAAAATCAGCCAGCTCTTTACAGAAAGAAAAAATAAATCTGGGATGCAAAGAAATGTCCAATAAAAATAAAGGAAGAGAGAGGGTTTACTTTTATTACAGTAACTGATGACTGGCATCTAAGGATATACAAGAAAGTAGCTGATGACACTATAGCTCTACCAACCACTTTTTTTTTTTGGTACTGGGGATGGAACCCAGGGCTGAGCTACACCCCCATTTGTATTTTTTATTTATTTTGAAACAGGGTCTCATTGTGTTGTAAAGGGACTCACTAAATAGTAGCTGACGCTGTCTGTGAACCGCGATCCTCCTGTTTCAGCCTCCCAAATGCTGGGATTACAAGCGTGCGCCACCATGCCTGGCTTACCAATCACCTTTTTGAGAAGTTACTCAAGGTGGTTGAGGGCTCCAGTGACAGGAAGTGGGTACCAGGCAATGTTTGTGCTGAAGGAAGTTCCAGACTCTTATCTCTCTCCGATTTTTTTCACCTTGTACTGGGATTGACCTGAGGGCTCTGTAATTGCTGGGCAAATGCTTGGGCAAATGCTTTACCACGGCTATGTCCCCGGCCACCCCCCTCCCTTTTCTGAGACAGGATCTCTCTAAATAGTCAAGGCTGGCCTTGAATTTACAACTGTCCTACCTTGGCCTCCCAAATAGCTAGGAATGCAGGCATGTGTTATCTTACCTGGTCTCTATCTCTGGTTTTAAACAATTGCATAGTCAGCAAATTGTCTACTTGATCCAACTGGAGAGGCACCTGGAACACTGTTCTAGTACTGTTGTTCTGCTCTGGGCACACTCACCCGCTCACCACCTCACTTTCTCTTTTGCTTGTGTTTTCATTTTACAAGGTAGGCCAAAGCTCATTTCCAGTGTAACTGTTGAGGTTCTTTGTTTTCTCAGTCCTAGAAGACACGCCTCTAGCTAGACTCCCTGTCTACTGGACCGCATGGAAATTTAACTCCAACTAGAACCCAAGATGCTACACAGCACAGGGATCACTGAATAAAAAGAAGTATTTACTTATTTTGCAGAATTCAGGGCCTCACACATGCTAGGCAAGTACTCTACCACTGAGTGATAGTTCTAGCCTCTTGGATCACTGCATTTAAGATTCTACTGCTTCATAGTCTCAAATACACAACAAACAGTCACAATTTATAATTGGAATCAAATGCAGAGAGGTAAGACTGCTATGATCACAATCTTTAGTAACTCTTAGTACTATAAATTTTAAAAAGTCAACCACATTCATCAAGTTCAAATGAAAGTCGAGAATTATCTAATTCATAACACAACACTGATAAGTTAAAATTCTGTTTTAGGAACTTAATAATTAAAGTTTGAGTTCATTTTGAGGCTTATTCTAAAAGATGATCTTCTTGCTGCAATATAAATCTACTACTAACAAATGAGAAAAATGGTTGGTAGTGTTTGTGCCTTTAAGGTCATAGTTCAAAAGAATGAGGCAAAGTTGATAACAAAGAAAAGGCAAACATAACCTTTATTCTCTTTCAAACACCCAGAAGGTAGGGACTGAAATTCTACTCATTAGTTTAGTCAGAATACTTTAAGTTCTGTGGTGATAATTAAAATTTTATAGCAATAGACCGACTATTCTAAAAATGATAGCAAAACGCATGGTCGCTCTTACCCACACAGTAGAAAATGTAGTAAACTCTTATCCAGCACAGAGGACTGGGCTGGTCAGCATCTCAATCAAACAATCATGAGTGAAAATTACATTAAGTACATGTACTGATGTGGTCTTAGCCTAAAATCACAATATTTAACAATAAAATTTTATCCCATTCAGAAGGTAGGAAGCCAACACATTGGAATTATAAAAATATTCCTTGGTATACATTAAGGTCCTTATATCATTATCCTAGGAGATCCAAGACAGACATTAGTAACAGACACACTGCCGGTCCATCAGTAATTTTCAAAGAACTAGAATATAATTGAATCAATGTAAACTATTCAGCATAACTCGATATTTGACTACTAAAAACATAAAATATACTTCAAGATCTTGACCTGCCTTAAAGTAATGAGAATGGACAGTAATAACTAAAAAATAGCTGTAATAGATAGGAGACACTGGAGACTCCTGACAAGTATAATTATTTGCTTTCAGCAGCTAAATCAGTAAAATATCACTGTTTTATTTTTAACTTCTTTTGCCATATAATAAATATTTTTAAAATAAAAATATCCTAATGCTTCTTGTAACCACCACATATATATATACACACACACACATATAGATAGATTCTAGTTAATTAATAAAAATCAATGAAATGATTTAACCTTATCTCTAAGGTTCAAATAATCCTGAGATTCTAATATATATGAGATTCTAACATTATATATATATATATATATATATATATATATATATATTCCTCAGCATTCAAACCTGATTACTAGAAACAATCCTGTTTCATTTAAGAACATAAATTTAAACCTTTTCAGATCTAAGAGAAATGGTATGAATAAAAGAAAATCCCTTTGTTGTTGTTGTTTGGGGTACTGGGGATTGAACCCAGAGGAATTTTACCTTAGCTATACCCTCAGCCCTTTTTGAAACAGGGTCTTGCTAAATTGCTGAGGCTGGCTCAGAACCTGTGATCCTCAGCCTCCCAAGTACCCACATTACAGGTATGCACCATCACAACCTGCTACCCTTTCCCTTAAGCTTTTAAAAAAAGTCAGTCAACTAAGAAGATTGAACAAAGAGTCAACAGACAGATGTGACTTTAGGGAGCTTGCTTTTCCTCTAATATCCTTCCCACCTCTCTGAGTCTAAGGTCAAAATGTTCCCTCTGAGTTTACAAAATGGCCTGACATTTTCAAGTTTCTAATAGTATCTATAAAAGTTTGTTTTAACATTCAAGCATTAAACGAGTTGACATAATTCCTGCCCTGCAAATCTGTATGATAACTTGTTTTCTAGAGTTTTTTCTTTTCTTTTGTTCCACAAATTGATTCTTCTGTTTAAGAAAGAGTGCGAGGCCAAACCTAAATGATTGTCACTACCCCTAAAGACAAATTACTACCTGAAAAAATGAACCCAATGGCTGACTGCTTCAGGCCCAACCCGTTTCAGAGCTCCAATTCCAGGAAATACAGGGTCCCCAGAGAAGCCTGTTGAAACACAGCTTGGGAGGCTGAGATAGGAGGATTGCACAGGTTTGAAGCCAGCCTCAGAGAGAGGCTCTCATTAACTTAGACCCTGTTTCCAAATAAAATAGGTCTGGGAGAATTGCCCCGGAGGTAGAAAAACCCCTGGGTTCCACCCTCAGTACTACACACACACACCTAGCCCGGGCTCAGGGTATTCCTACTGTGTCAGAATCTTTTTTTTTTTCGGGTCTAGGGATGGAACCCAGGGGCATTTGACCTCCGAGCTATACCCCCTGCCTATTTTTTTATTCTTTATTTTGAAACCTGGTCTCACTGAAGTTGCAGAGGGCCTAAATAGCTGAGGCTGTCCCCAAACTGTGATCCTCTGGTCTTAATATACCATTTATTTATTTTGTGGTACTGGGGATGGAACCCAGGGACATTTTACCTCCGAGCTACACCCCCAACCCTATTTTTTAGTCCTTTTATTTTTGAAACAGGGTCTCACTAAGTTGCAAAGTACCTTGCTAAGCAGCTGAGGTTGTCCGCGAACCGGGATCCTACAGTCTCTGCCTCCTGAATGCTGGGATTACAAGTGTGTGTAACCACGCCCAGCCTTTATACTGTTTATAACAAGTATGCTCTCCCCAGCCCTCTCTGCCTCTGTGTTTATCTGTGGGCCTCACCGCCCCCCCCCCCAAAAAAAGACAAAAAAACTCCTGTACTGTGCTGGCAAAAGCTCTAGATTAGGTCGGAAGGCAAGTGCTGGCTGCCTGATCTTAATGAGTTATTTAACATCGCCAGGTCTCCTACATCTGCTGTATTACAAGCTTTAAGAACCTGGCATGTCAGCTTGGTGAATCTGAAGGAACCAGAAGTGTGTGTGTATGTGTGTGTGTGTGTGCGTGCGCGCGGTACTGGGTGGAACCCAGGGGCTTTTCTACCTCCTGGCTAAACTCCCAGACCTATTTTACATTTTATTTGGAAACAGAATCTCACTAAGTTACTGAGAGCCCCACGAAGTAGCTGAGGCTGGCTTCGAACCTTTGCGATCCTCCAATTTCAGCCTCCCAAGCGCTGGGATCACAAGCGTGCACCACCACGCCCAGCTAAGGAACCAGAAATATTTGCAAGGGTGTTTCCCTCTGTCGTCCAAACGCCCCAGCCGAAGAAGAGCCTGGCAGCCCCCAAGGGCAGGGGCTAATTTCTCCTCTGGGCCCCTCACTCACAAGAGGCGGCGAGGGCGGTGAAGCGGCGCCTGGGCGAGGGGCGAGGCCGAGGCGCAGCTGGCGGGGGCTTTTGGCAAGAAGAGGGCGGGGGGGGGGTGTCCCCTGACAGCAGACGTCCTCGGTCACTCGTCGCCGTCGTCGTCGTCGTTCTGGTCCTGATAGAGAATGTAGACCACCAGCATGACAAAGCCCGCGAGGATGCAGAGGGAGCCGACCACCAGGTAGGCGATGCCCAGGAAGGGGTTCTTGCCGCCCATCCACGAGATGTTGCTGAGGACGACGAGCTTGTGGCCGCCGAAGGCGCGCACCGGGTAGTTGTAGGTGATGTTGAGGCGGTAGGCGCCCCGGGGCAGGCCGGCCGTGTAGTTGCCCTGGCGGATGCGCGCGTACAGCTTGCGGAAGGTGGGCAGCGCGGCGGTGCGCATCCACACCACGAAGTCCTGGTTGATGAAGCCGGTGTTGTTGGGGTCGGGGCTGAGCTCGTACACCGGCCGGGGCCAGTTGGGCGGCGGCGCCGTGCCGCGGAAGGCGAGCGCCAGGCTGCCGTTCACCAGCGGCGGGTTGCGGAACTTGACGTGGTAGTCGGTCCACCAGGCGATGGCGGCGCGGTCCAGCGGCACCTCGACGTACGGCGCGCCGGGCTGGCGCCGGTGCCACAGCGAGTAGGTGTCGTTGAAGAGGCTGTTGGCGATGGCGCCGCAGGGCGCGACGGGCAGCCCGGCCGCGCTGAGCTGGTAGGGGGCGCACTCGTTGGCGGGGTGGCGCAGCGCGCCCGGCAGCCCGCTCAGCTGCGCGTCGTCGCGGGACACGCCGTAGCGCCGGTTGTTCTGGTAGAAGGCGGTGAGCTCGTAGTAGAGGTACACGGGCCCCGGGAAGAGCTCGGCCAGCTCGAAGGCCCAGGCGCACGAGCAGCGCGGCGGCGGCGCGCGGCCCTGGCCCTCGGCGGCGCACAGCGCGCAGCTGCCCGCGGCCGCGTCGCCGGTGTAGTCGTGCCGCAGCTCGCGGATGGCGTTGGACGAGTAGTAGAGGCCCAGGCCCAGGCCGATGAAGGCCAGCCCGGCGCAGAAGAAGAGCGGCAGCGCGATGCCGGCCGACAGCAGCGGCTGCCAGGCGGGCAGGCGCTGCTGCGTGAACGCCGTGTGGTCGGGCTGGTGGGCGCCCCGCGCCGCGGCGCTCCAGGTCATGGCGAGCGCGCGCAGGTGCGCCTCCGCCGCCGCGCAGGTGAGCCCGAGCCCGCCGAGCCCGCCCCGCCCCGCGGACCCGCCGGCCCGCCCCTTCCGAGGTGCGCGGGGCGGGCTCGGCGCGCACCTGGACGGCCAGGTTCGCCTTTCCGGGGCGTCCCGCCGGCTCCCCGCGCCCGAGGCTCCTCCCGCGAGGCGAGCGGCGGCCTCCGGCTGCTGCCCCGAGTGGCTCCGGCCGCGCTCAGGTGCCTCCCCTGCTTCCGCCTTCCCAGCTGGCCGCCCGGCCGGGGCTCTGGAAATCCCAGGCGCTTCTGCCTCCAACAGAAAGTTCCACTTAGAACTTGCCAGGCGGTGCGGGAGGCGGACGATCTCGGGGGCGGGGTGTGGGGGGGGCAATTCCTCTTTATTTAGGGGGAATGGAGGCTCTAGATCCTTTTGTCGTTGTAGGTTAGTTTATGGGGGAGCCCTTTGCACTCAGCTGTCAGCCAGACTCCAGTCTGGCTGTATAATTAAGAATAGTGGAAAGTTTTTTAAAAATGAAATGACCTTTGAAAAAGAGAATTAAAAACAACAGGAGAGGTTCACATCCTTTATTTAAATCTCTCTCTACCTGGTGGTAAAACCACCAAGGAGAAAAACGTGCTGGGCCCTATGAGGTTTCTCTTTTCAGATTATTGGCCTGAATGGAGAAAGGCCAGATCAGGGTCCTAGGGGACCTAACGCTATCCACAGTGAAGGACATTTAGAAAGTTTGGACTAAGATTTGAACTACAAGTAAGTATTGATGAGTTTATATGGAAAATGAGCTCCGAAGATTGCCTGGGATTCTGGCTTTTGCGTTGGGTTGGTACTACAAACCCAAGGGAGTGTAGGGCTATGGCACTTCTTGTAAAATCCTTCGAGATATCTAAGTGTCCTCATCTAGCTTGTAAAGTGCAAATAACTTAAATGGTTTATGTATTACACTCCCACATCTAGCATAATACCTTGCATTCAGGAGTCATTCAGAATCCGTTGAAACTTGGAAAGTTAAAATACTTGTCAAATAAACAACAGGGTTTTTGTTTTGTTTTGGTCTTTAGCATCTTTCACGTGTTCAGCCCTGTGCTGGGTTTTACAGCAGACAGAAGAGAATTAAACTGAAAAGCATCCTTGACCTCAAAGCATTTGCCGTCTGATGGGGACATTACTTAGGAGTAAGAAACAGTGAAATAGCCAAAAGTCAAGTGTATAATCATGTACTAAATTGTGCTTTACATGAGTGACACTAAAACAAAAATTAAACTTATTTCAGCTGGTTTTGGTGGTTCACACCTGTAATCTCTGTATTTGGGAAGCGGAGGCCAGAGGATTGCCAGAGGATTGCTAGTAACTTAGCAAGATCCTGTTTCAACATAGGCTCAGAAGTAGAACGCCCCCTGGGCTCAATCCTTAGTATCCTCTTTACACATAGCCAGTTTAATAAATGGATTCTGTTTTATTGAGTGAAGGCAAGTTGAAAACTTGAGCTATGGCAGAGACCAAAATGACTTGAATTCCACTTTTACTTCTTTTACTCCAAAGAAGGAAACTCCAAGATTGTCAACAAGTTTCCATAGTGTGATCCATTATCCACTACACCTCTTTTTCAATAAGATTTAAAAAAAAAAATAAAGTTTTCTTTATCCTTACAAGTGAGTTCCACCCACCTCTATCATTTGAGTCACCAGTCGACTTGGTACAGTCTCCAGAAAGGAATTCAGTTCTCTTTATCTGTAGATCTCAAGTGCACCACAGCCCTAAGAGTGCAGCTCTGAGCCCTTCCTCCTTTTCTCCATTCTTTGCATGGCCTAAAGGGATTAGTTTATTGATCCTATTAATTAACCACCAAGTTCCAAAGTAAAAAGAGGAGAACATTTTAAGACAGAAAATGGTCAACAGCTGAAGGTTCAAGTTAGGTAAGAACTGAAAAGGAGCCTGTGGCTTTGACTCCTGTGGGGAAATTTAGGGTGGTAGGGTGGGAGGAGTCCCGTACGTCAGGGGAAGTAGAGGAGCTGAGGCAGGGCAACTCTTCTTAGAAATGTGTGAGAAGGGGAGCACAGCAAGTGGTGATGACCTAGAAGACCTTGTATCCTAAAGCAAAGGCCTCTTGAGAGGTGGCGGCGATGTGTGTGTTCTGAGACCAAGCGAGGTGTGGCAAGGTCACTTCTGGCACAAGTGCAGGAGTGGGCTGGAGGTGGCGGGTCCACAGAGCAGGCGCACATTCACCTCTGAATGTGCAGGGCAGGAATGAATGGATGCAGAGTGCGACTGGGCTTTGTCTAGGCTCAGGGAATTTTTCCCTAAGACTTTCTATTTGGCTAGGCACAGTGGTACGCACCTCCCAGCTACTTGGGAGGCTGAGGCAAGAGGCTTAAGCTCAGGAGTTTGAAGTCAGCCTGGGCAAGATAGCAAAAATTTCTCTGTCTCAAAATTTTTTTTTTCTTTCTTTACAGCAAAAGCCAAGATCATCTGCATGAGAAAGGGGAAAGGTGGTAAGTAAACCTGGGCTGCAGGAAAGCTGGAGAGGATTGGGATGGGGGGAAGGAAACCCCAGGGACACCTGAGGATAGTGGGCAACTAGGGGAGTACTGCAACTCAGGCTGGGAGGAGGCAAATGTCAGTGCGTCCAGCTTGGGGGCATTTTCAGGAGAGGTGAATTGGAAAGATAAAGGTTCCAGATATTGTGGTCCTGGTAGAGAGTGGGCCTTGTAAAGTGATGGGCCTTAGTATTTAAGCCCAAGGACCAAGGAAAGGAAACCAAGCTGGTTTGAGATGCGATGTTTAGTTTTGGAGGCAAAGCAGTTCATGGATCTCTGGACTTCACATCCATGAATTCATCCAACTTCAGACTGAAAATATTTGAAGAAAAAACTTGTGCCTGTATTGAATATGTACAACGAGTTTATTTTCCTTGTCATTGTTCCCTAAAAATATGTAGTATCACAACTCTTTGTATGTCATTTACATTGCATTGGGGATTATAAAAAAAAATCTAGCGATGATTTAAACTATGCAGGAGAATGGGCATAGGTTGTATGCAAACACTGCACCACTTTATATAAGATGCTTGAGCCTCTGTAGATTTTGGTATCCTCCAGGGTTCCTGGGACCAGTCCCTTAAGGAGTTCAGGGGATGACTGTACAGGTTATATTTCCTCTACCAGCTGGTTGTGTGTGTGTGTGTGTGTGTGTGTGTGTGATTGAACCCAGTGATGCTACAACTGTACTACTGAGCTACACCCCCTAGCCCTTCTCTCTTTTTTTTTTTTTTTTTTTTTTGTGGTACTGGGGATGGAACCTAGGGGCATTCTACCTCCTAGGGATACTCCCACCCCTATTTTTTTTTTTTTTTTAACAGTAGTGGGGATGTAACTCAGGGGCATTCTACCTCTGAGCGACACCCTCAGCCCTATTTTTTATTCTTTATTATTTTGAAACAGGGTCTCACTGAGTTGCAAAGGGACTCACTAAGTAGCTGAGGCTGCCTGGGAACCACAATCCTCCTGTCTCAGCCTCCCCAATGCTGGGATTATAAGCGTGAACCACCATGCCCAGCACTAAATTTTTTTTTTTATTTTCAAGGCCAAAGGTGGCCTTGAACTTGCAATCCTTCTACCTCAGCCTCCTGAGAAGCTGGGAATACAACAATTCTGTATTGCATCAGCATTATTAAAATAACTCAAAGGGGCCGGGCGTGGTGGCCCAGGCTTGTAATCCCCACACTTGGGAGGCGGAGACAGGAGGATCACGCAGGTTGGAAGCCACCCGTGCTGGCATTAAGAGACCCTGTTTCAAAAATATAAAATAGGTCTGGGAGGGTAGCCTGGAGGTAGAAGGGCTTCCAGTACCACCAAAAAAAAAAAAAACAAAAAACAAACAAACAAACAAAAAAACTGAAAGGGAAAGAAAAAGGCCTTTCTGCTCTAAATACTCTGAACATCACTTCATTTTTTTCATTTTATCTTCTGGATTTTAACATGGATATTTAATTTTTAATTGGTTGTGATTAGGATAAAGTACAATTATTCTGTTTACTTCAAATTCAAATGACCCCCTTCTTTAATGAGATAAAGAATGAAATAATTTTTAAATTCTTGTTTGTTTGTTTGTTTGTTTGTTTTTGGTACTGGGGATTGAACCCAGGGCATTCTATCACTGAGCTACACCACCGGCCCTTTTTATTTTTTACTTTGAAACAGGGTCTTAAGTTTCTGAGCGCTGGCCTTGAACCTGTGATCTTCCTGTCTCAGCCTCCCAACTAGGCTTATAAGAGTGTGCCACCGTGTCCAGTTGAAATTAATATTTTTCATATTTCATTTATTTGTTATCTTTTCTTTTTTCTCCTCTTTCTCGTTTTCTATTTTATTTATTTATTTACTTTTGCTCTGCTAAGTATTGACCCTAGGGCCTTGTATAAGGTAGGCACGTGTTCTCCCTCTGCGCTACATCCCCAGTCCTCTTTGTAATTTTGTAAATAGTTCAATAATTCAGGGGTCTGTCATACTTAACTGCTCTCCTTTTTTTTGGACATGTCAGGTTTTTTGAGTTTTCCAAGGAATATATTACTGAGCACTTTTCTACATATAATTTTTCTTTTAGGCTTTTTCCTTAGGATGAATTTATAAAAGTAGGAAGGAAAGGGGCTTAAAAGTAGAATGCTTTAAAATTTATACTAACAGTCTTTTAAATTGCCACAACAGAGCTGGGCGTGGTGGCACAAACTTGTAATCCTAGTACTTGGGAGGCTGAGATGGGAGGCTTGCAGATTTGAGGACACCCTCAGCAACTAGTGAGACTTTAATCAACTTCGCCAGATGCTGTTTCAAAATAAAAATAAAATAGGGTTAGCTCAGAATTAGAATGTCCCTGGGCTCGTCTCCAGTATCACAAAAATAAATAAATTTCCAAAACAGTCAGGCATAGTTGCATACATCTTTAATTTCAGTAGTTGGGAGGCTGAGACAGGAGGATTTCAGGTTCAAGATCAGTCTCAGCAATTTAGTGAGGCCCTGTTTCAAATTTATGGGAGTGTAATTTGAGTTACAGTTTCCCTGAATTCAATCTCTATTGCCCCTCCCTCCCCCCAAAAAAGCCACAACAATGTATAAACTTTGCTACTTTCACTAAACACCACCATCAGATACTCGGAGAGAACTTTAGGTTTGGGGAAAGAATGCTGGCCGGACATTAAGAAATTCCAATTTTTACTCTAAAGTTAGGAAATAACTATGACCCTGGCCAAATTGCTTAATTTCTCTGGCCGTTTATATTCTTTTAAATACGCTTTTCTCGCCGGGCGTGGTGGCGCACGCTTGTAATCCCCGCGCTTGGGAGGCGGAGACAGGAGGATCACGCAGGTTCGAAGCCAGCCGCGCTGGCGTAAGAGACCCTGTTTCAAGAATATAAAATAGGTCTGGGAGTGTAGCCCGGAGGAAGAAGGGCTTCCAGGAACCCCAGTACCACCAAAAAAAAAAAAAAAAAAAAAAAAAAATACGCTTTTCTCTGGTCTTAGAATTGCCTGTCTGTATGAGTATCTTTGCCGAAATGCTAATATGTCTTTCATTGCAAAGAGTTCTGTTCCTAGTCATTTCAAAAGGACTTCTTTACAATTAAATCACACATTAAATAAGTATCTAATATTTATTTATCTATTTATTTTTTGCGGATCTGGGGATGGAACCCAGGGGCATTTGACCTCCGAGCTACACCCCCTGCCCTATTTTTTATTCTGAAACCGGGTCTCACTGAGTTGCAGAGGGCCTCACCAAGTAGCTGAGGCTGTCGGCGAACCCCAATCCTCCAGGTCTCAGCCTCCCGAATGCTGAGATTACAAGCGTGCGCCCCCACGCCCGGCTCTAATATTTATTGAATGCCAGCTGTCAGCCATTCATGCACGGAACATACATTGTCTCATCTAATTTACACCACAAACCCAGGTAGTCGGTACAAGTACTGTGCCCAGTGAACTGATGTAGAACTAAGCTTTAGGCTAATGAGATGGGAGCGACCTGGGTCCTCCCAGAGGAGATGGGGTCAAAGGTCAGCTTAATTCTGTTGGCCTGCATTTTCAGCCATCTACACGCCAATGCCTTGGCATATTTCCTCCTAAAACTCAAGCGACTTCAACCTGAAGCCAGTTTTTAGTCTTGCAGGTAAGAGATTTCTGCTCTATGTAACCATCAAGTCCCAGAACATCTGAGTTGCCTTTATTTTTGTTTTTACAAAAGCTTTTGTTGTAAAGCCAGCTGTTGTTTGGCATGCCCATTTCTCTTGCTAAAGTAAAATAATTCACTTGTCTGGCTGTGCTCAGTGTTTGCACTTATTTTATTTAATTCACGACTATTTATCTTACTGTAACAGAGCCTGGATTTTTAATTGGCCTTCCCTCATGCAGGTTTATACTGCTAAAGATTGTTGCTTATTACTCTGCCCATGGGGCAGGTTTTATTTTAAAAGAATCAAATTAAATTGCTTCATAAAATTACAGCATGTGCTTAGAAAAGTTTTTAAAAATTCAGTGTGCCTGGACTTCAATTTTCATTAAGCACTGTACTCAGCAGACTTCCTGCTTCAAAAGTTATGGGGTGGTACCCCCTAGTGGAAGATGTACAGAAACTCCAGTTAACTAGCATTGTAAGACCAGAGGTACAAAAGACAGACAAATTCTCCTAGCTCCTGGCTGCTGTGTGTTGGTTCATTTTTACTCATTTATCCCTGCAAAAGCAGAGAAGGAAGTGAAATGTGAGTGCAGGTGGGTGGATTGAACAGCAGGGGGCAGTATAAAATGGAAAATGGGACCAAGATGGTCTTGTAGTAGTAGTAGTTGTGGGTAGTTTTGGGGATTGAACCCAGGGGCACTTTACCTCTGAGCCACACATCCAGGCCTTTTTAAATTTTATTTTGAAACAGGGTCTTGCTAAGTTGTTGAGGGTCTTGCTTAATTGCTAAGGCTGGCCTCAATTTTGCCATCCTCCTGTCTCAACCTCCCAAGTCCTGGGATTAGTTTTGAGCCATCCTTCCCTGCAGGTCTTTTTTTTTTTTTTTTAGTGCATATTAGTTATACAGGAACTGGTGTTCATATTGTGGTGTTTTTGTATATGCATGTAACATACTCGATCATTTCTGCCCTCCCTGTGGTTCCCTTTGTCCTTCCTTACCCTTTTTCCTCTAATAGTCCCTCTTCTACTTTCATGTCTTAGCCCCTCTAGATTTTACATATGAGAGAAAGCATGGGGTACTTGCCTTTCTGTTTCTGGTTTATTTGGCTTAATGTAATGATTTCCAGTTCTATCCTTTTTTCTACAAATGGTAAGATTTGCTTCTTTTTTATGGCTGAGTAATAATCCCTCATAGTGTATATTTATGTGTGTATGTATGTATCACTGTGTGTGTGTGTGTGTGTGTGTGTGTGTGTGTGTGTGTGTGTGTGTGTGGTGCTGGGGATGGAACCTAGGGGTGATCTACCTCTGAGCCATACCACCCAGCCCTATTTTATTTTTTTATTTTTAAATGACTTGACTCACTTGCTGAATGCCTTGCTGAGTTGCCGAGACTGACCTTGAATTTATAATCCTCCTGTCTCAGCCTGCCAAATACTGGGATCACAGACTTGTGCCACCAAGCTCAGCCCATACTTTCCTTATTCACCTGTTGATGGGCATTTCGACTGATTCCATAACTTGCCTGTTGTGAACTGTACCACAATAAACGGGTATGCAGGTATTTCTATAGCACGTGGACTTGAAGTCTTCCAGGTAGGTACTGAAGACTAACACAGCTGATCATAGGCTAGTTCTATTTGTAGTTTTTTTTTTTTTAAAACCACCATACTGATTTTCAGAGTGTCAGTTCTAATTTACATTCCCATCAACAGTGTATAGGAGTTCATTTCCCCCTGAATCCTTACCAGCGTTTAGACAGTAAGTCTTCAATGGCAAAGGCACTGGGTATGGACGGTGATGTCAGAAGACAGGTACGGGCTCGGGGATGTACCGAGGGGTCAAGCCTGGGCTTGACCACTGTCATTGCAACAAACAGACAGTGGACCAACCAGCAGAGATGGGATGGACTTGAACTGTGTAGATTGAGTTTGGCAGTGGGATTGTGCTTGATGAGATTGCCCAATGAGAGGGCAGGCTGGGTGACAGCACTGGGATGGAGGGAGGAAGAGTCTGTAAGTGAAAAGAAGAAAGGGATTTGCCTCAGAACTGAGCTGGGCTGTCCAGGGTGGCAGGTCAGAGGGCTCTGCGCTCAAGGGCCGCAGGAGGAAGTAAGGGGACCCCTTGTGAGAGGAAGCAGTGCTTGTAGAGGCTGAAGGCAGCCCCCTGACTGTGAAGCCTGCTGTTTTGGGGAAGGCCGCACCTCTGTGACCACAGACTGGGTTTCCCTTTCATACAGTGACCGTATCTATTTGAACCTTTAGGAATTCCTTACCTACGTGTCATGTGTAAATAATTAAGCATTTACAAATTTTCACAAAGTGATCAGATTTTGAAATAGAATAAAGTAAATGTCAGGGCAAAGCCATAGTTCCAGCAACCATAACCAGGGGAGGGAAGGCTGACACCCTTTCAGGAAAACTCAGGCACCAAATGAAGACGTGCTGCAGCCCTTCCCTGTCTGATATCATCAGTGGACTGCACACGCGTACTTTCAATTCCATCACTTAGGTCCCTGATTCAGATGTTACAGTACTTCAGCCCTGCACCCTGGGAACCTGTGCTTGTCACGTGTGCTGACCAGTATTGACTTGTTAATCTTTAATCTGGTGCTGGGTGTGGTGGCGCCTGCTTATAATCCCAGCATTCGGGAGGCTGAGACCAGAGGATCGCAGTTCGCGGGCAGCCTCAGCTACTTAGTGAGGCCCTCTACAACTTAGTGAGACCCTGTTTCAAAATAAAGAATTAAAACTAGGGCAGGGTGTGTAGCTCAGAGGTCAAATGCCCCTGGGTTCCATCCCCAAATCCACAAAAGAAAAAAAAAATCTTTAATCTGGGGATTGTACACCTCTGGAGGGTGGCGTGGGCCTGACTCTTTTGTGAAGAGAGACTCTGAATTTGTAAAGGTTGCATTGGACTTTTTAGTTTTATTTCTTTCAGAAGAATATGGTGAGGATGGCTGTACTGTGTCAACTTCAAAACCAAAGTTTGGGAATTTTAGTGGAACCAAGACTCTGGATGATACCTCATGCAGTGGTTCTCAGAGAGCAAAATGGCAAGGAGTGGAGGCTGGCTTTTGAAGACACACGTTTTAGCCAGGCGGCATAGTGGTGCACACCTGTAATCCCAGTACTTGGGAGGCCGAGACAGGATCACAGGTTCCAGGACAGCCTCAGCAAAAAAACAGGGTCTCTAAGTGAGACCCTGTTTCGAAGTATAATAAAGATGGGGGTGTAAATAGGAGATAGGATGCCTCTGGGTTCAATCCCCAGGACCACAAAAACAAAACAAAAATATTCCCCGGACCCTTGTCTTGCCCTAATGCACCGTCCCCAGGGCTGGCACCCAGGAAGCCTCCTCATAGCAGGCTGATGATTGCTGGCTTTAGGAGCCACAGGTCTGCTCCACACTCATATGCTATTTGGGGATCTCTGTGATCTTAGGGATTTCTGGGATGCAAAAAACAGAAAACACTCAAGCCAGCTTCAATAAAGAGGGTAGTTGTACCAGAGGGCAGGGATTGAAGGAAGCGTGCCTGGCTGTCCCAGGAGCGCAGTCGCAGGCTGCCCTTCTCTCTTCTCTTCCTGCCTGGAAAAGCCCATCCTCAGCGAAGCTTAGCTGTCCACCCTAGGAATCCTGGGTTGCCTGCCCTGACTCTGGTGCCAGTGCTGCAGCACCTGCCAGCTGCCCTTGCTTCTAAGCTTCTAAGAGTCATGTTCCTTAGCTTAAGAGAATATCCAGCATGGGTCAGGGGTATAGCCATGGTTCACTCAGCTTTGGCAAAAGTGGGAGAATGATCCACAACACACACACACACACACACACACACACACACACACACACACACACACATCTTCAGTGATAGTTGAAGGACTCTTCCAAAGGAGGGGCTGAGGCCTGGCTCAGCACCCACAGGGTGGCCACCATACCCTAGTGACCTGCAGTGTGGAGCTCACCTGGACTTCCCTTGAACACTTCTCTGACAAGCTCAGCACTCTGTGAGGTCCATTCCTTGTTTGACAGTTTCCTTGTTAATGACCATCATGTAATCTAGGTTCACTCTCTGGAGAAATATAGAATAAACTCACTCCTGGCATCCTTTCAAAACCCTGAAGATAGCTGGGCATGGTGGCACATGCTTGTAATCCCCGCGCTTGGGAGGCAGACACAGGAGGAAATCATAGGTTCGAAGCCAGCTATGCTGGCGAAAGAGACCCTGTTTCCAAAATAAAAAAATATAAAAATAGGTTTGGGAGTGTAGCCCAGAGGTAGAAGGGTTTCCAGGAACCCCAGTACCACCTAAAACAAACAAACAAACAAAAACCCCTGAAGATGGCGGTCAGGTGCACTGTAGGATTCTGATGTCCGGCTCAGACACACTTGGACACACCCCTTGGTCCTCTTTGACTCCAGACAGTCTTCATTCCCCTTCCCTTTTTTCACACTTGGCTTGAACTGGTAGATGCCTTTATTAAGGAATTTTCTTATTTATAACCAGACTTTTTTTTTTTTTTTTTTTTGGTGGTAGTGGGGGTGGAACCCAGAGGCTTTCTACCTCTGGGCTATACTCCCAGACCCTTTTTTAATATTTTATTTGGAAACAGGGTCTCACTAAGTTGCTGAGAGCCTCACTAAGTAGCTGAGGCTGGCTTTGAACCTGTGCGATCCTCCTGTCTCAGCCTCCCAAGCACGGGGATTACAAGTGTGCGCCACCACGCCCAGCTAACCAGATGTATTTTAAAAGGATTGAGAATGGCTTTAAACTGTATGGTAGAATAACACACAAAGGCTCTTTACAAGAATGAAGATAAAGAGAATATGTTTTGTAAAACGAGGTGGAGCTGGGTGAGAAGTGGCCTTGCTGGTGTGGTCTTCAGGGCTGTTTCTTTAGCTTTCTAATGCCAGAAAAAGGGAAGAAGAATGAATCGCTGCATCAACAAGAGAAAACAAATCATTAACTCTAAAGATTTTGGGGAGGTGTAATAGGGGGATTCTACCTCTGAGCTATGCCCTCAGTCCTATTCTATATATGTGTTTTAAATTTTGAAACAGTCTCGTTCAGTTGCTAGTTTCTGATCTTGCAATCCTCCTGTCTCAACCTCACATGCACCACCATACCTGGGCCCAACTCTAAAGAATTTCAATTTTAATTTTAATTTTTTTTAGATAGCAGGACATAGTGGCACACACCTATAATCCCCATACTTGGGAGGATGAGTCAGGAGAAGGGTCACAGGTTCAAGGCCAGTCAGTGCACAGTAACTTAGCAAGACCCTGTTTCAAAATTAAAATAAGGGCTGAGCCGGGCATGGAGGCGCACGCTTGTAATCCCAACATTCAGGAGGCTGAGACGGGAGGATCGCGGTTCACAGACAGCCTCAGCTACTTGGTGTTGCCCTCTGCAACTCAGTGAGACCTGGTTTCAAAATAAAGAATTAAAAAAAATAGGGCAGGGGGTGCAGCTCAGAGGTTGAATGCACCTGGGTTCCATCCCCAGACCCGCAAATAATAAATACATACATACATACATACATACATACATACATACATACATAAAATAAGGGCTGGAAGCCAGGTATGGTGGCACATGCTTGTAATACCAGCATTCGGAAGGCTGAGACCAGAGGATTGTTGTTTGTGGACAGCCTCAGCTACTTAGTGAGGCCCTCCGCAACTTAGTGAGACCCTTTTTCAAAATAAAGAACAAAAAATAGGGCAGGGGGTATAGCTCGGAGGTCAAATGCCCCTGGCCCCCTGAGTTCCATCTCCAGATCCACCAAAAAAAAAAAAAAAAAAAAAAAAAAAAAAAATAGGGGCTGAAATGAAGCTCAGAGGTAGAATGCCCTGGGCTTAATCCCCAGGACACTCCCCAAAAAATAAAAATAAAAGGAAAATGGTCTTCTTAGAGTTCTCTCTCAGAATATTTTGAAATCAGTTTTTTTTTTTTTTAAATCCTTGCGAGGCATGGTGGCACATGCTTATAATCCCAGTACTTGAGAGGCTGAGGCAGGAGGATCACAGGTTCAGGGACAGTATTGGCTACTTAGGCCCTCTGCAACTTAGACCCTGTTTCAAAATAAAGAATAAAAAATTAGAGCTTGGGGTATAGCTCACAGTTGGAATGCCCTGGGTTCAATCCCCAGTACTACAAGAGAAAAAAAAAAAAAAGCCTTAGCAACCTGCTTGCAGCAAACACTAAACACTGTAAATATTTCCATTACAGTTAGTGCTGATGTAAGGATGCCTGGTCCAGGCACAGTGACATGCGTGTGTGTGTGTGTGTGTGTGTGTGTGTGTGTGCGCGCGTGCAGGGGTGTTAGAGGACCCAGGAATGCTCTTGGGGGCCCATTCCTTCCCAGAATCCTATTCTCCTGACCTTGAGATTCTAAGAGAGACGGGGTTTGAACAAGGATTCTGTAATTTAAAAAAAAATTTAAAAACTGCTGAATGGGCATACTGCCATCCTTCAAGTAATCCTCCACAAATAGTGCTCATTTTCCAATCATTAAGGAGCAGCAGAGTTCCAAGATTAGGAATGCTGAAAAGTTTCTAGAGCAGAACGTTTTTCTTGCCCGTTAAATGCAGAAGTATAGAGCTGGGTGCGATGGTGCGTGCTGGTAACCCCAGTACTTGGGAAGCTGAGACAGGAGAATCGCAGGTTCAAGGTTAGCCTTAGTAACTAAGCAAGACTCTATTTCTAACAGGGTATGTAGCTGAGAGCCAAAAAAAAAAAAAAGTCCCTGAGTTCAATCCCTCGTACCAAAAAAAGAAAAAGAAAAAAAAAAAAAAAAAAAACCAAAGCAGAGCCATATGTTTTAATAAGCAAGCAAGCTAGGGAGGGATTGACAAGTTCTTATTAAATCTGAGGTACCTGACAAGGACATATGGTGGACAGAAGGCCAGCGCACCTCTGCCTGGAGGTGAGCTAAGAAAGGACCGTCTGGCACGTTCAGATTCTTCTTAAGAAATAATCCGATGTCTGTTCAAACAGGATGATGTACAAAGGACAGCCATGATGACCTTGGCCTGAAAAAAGTTTTAAATTGTCTAGAACCAAATGTCTCCTTTATTCATAAACAAATTCCAGCAAGCCACTCATAGAACATTTACCTTTGTATACTGAGAAGATTATACAAAAATTTAAAAATAGAGACAATTTGGGTAGTTGATGGTATTGGATTTAGAACTACTGTCCTTTGTGATAATAATAGCTCGGATCAGCTGTCTATTAGTGCCTTTCTGGTTCTTGATAATAAAACCATGGCACTGGTGCAACAGAAAAAGCCTGTCTCTCTATTCCTTGTAATTGGAGTAACCGCTGTGTCTGATCCATCAATGAGCTGTTATTTCTGACCTTGAAACACAGTGGTATTAAGTGCAGGTTTCTTATAAGCCTTGGGGGCCGAGGCCGGGAGTGAGGGCGAGAAATCAATATGGAGCTTGTGTATCTTGGCCTATAAACTGATTTCAGTCCTCAAGAGTCAAAGATTATGGAAAGGTCGATAGAAACAGCAAGTGCTCATGTTTTTCTCAGCAGAGTGCTCTGCAAGGATGACAAAGGGTATACTAATGGGCAGTGGTGGATTAGCTGCGCCTGCACTTAGCCTTGTGTAGAACGTTGTCCCAGGAGTCCCGAAACTTATAATTAATCAAGCAGGAAAGTGGCATGCATTTCAGTGGGCCTTCTAGTGAGTTAGCAGGAGAGTAAAGGATTGCATTTAGGAGCCAGACACGGTGATACGCGCCTATAATCCCAGTAGTTGGGAGGCTGAGACAGGAGGATCCTAGGTTCAAGGCCAGTGTGCTATAACTTTGTAAGACCCTGTTTCAAAAATAAAAAATAAAATAGGGCCGGTAGAATTCATCCTGTGTTTTATCTCCAATACCATAAAAAAAGAAAGAGATTGTACTTAGGAAACATGAGGTAAGGTGTCTGGCCCAGTCAGTAAGGAGGAATCTGTCATTAAAAACACAACCAGCAGCCAGCACTGAGAAGGGGTGGTACATGCCTGTAATCCCAGTGCTTGGGAGGCTAAGATAGGAGGATCTCAAGTTCAAGAGCAGCCTCAGCAATGTTAACATGACCCTGTTTCAAGATAAAAACAATAAAAAGGGCTGGAGTCAGCTCGGAGGTAGAATGTCCCTGGGTTCGATGCCCAGTACCAAAATAAAACAGCAGCGACAATACCACAGTTAACAAGGGGACTTCCCCATCTACTCACAAAACCAGCAACGACGCAGGCTTGGTTTCCAGAACTCCGTGGGAATCATGCATATGTCTGAGGAGGCAAATGTATCACGGTGGCAAGTGGCTAAAGCATGAGAGTGGGAAGCTGTAAAGGTAATAAAATAGGAGGTCATCTTTGTTACCCTCCCAAGATGGCAACAGGAAAAGTAGAGGTGGTAGCAGCTGTCTGTAAGGGCAGAGCCCTCATGCCTAACTGGCCACGACCGCATGCTCTGACCTGCCACCTTCCTAAAGGGCCTATTGGCTTCTGTCAAAAGCAGAAGCCTCTGGCTGTCATGGGCTCCTCCTTCCCCATCTTAAATGGACTGCACATCAGAGCCTCAAAGGTTGGTAGCCAGGGCAGCAAGCATGGCAGTAACAAAGAACAAGCTTCTGCAGGACCGGTCCCAGGTTTTCCTTTCAGAAGCAGAGGAAGCCCCTACCACGACCCCTCTCCTGTTGGTCTATCTAGCCACCTCTAGCTGTTCTTATGTCAAAGTTAGGGCATAATGTATCTACCCAAAATAATTGAAACCAGACTACCATTGTAATGTATTCATCTCTATGGTTTTTTTTTTTTTTTTTTTTTTTTTTCTTTTTGCGGTACTGGGGTTCCTGGAAGCCCTTCTATCTCCGGGCTACACTCCCAGACCTATTTTATATATATTTTTTATTTGGAAACAGGGTCTCTTAAGCCAGTGAGGCTGGCTCCGAACCAGCGTGATCCTCCTGTCTCCGCCTCCCAAGCGCAGGGATTACAAGCGTGCGCCACCACGCCCGGCCCATCTCTATGTTGATACCAGCACAATTCATAATTGCCAAACTATGGAAGCAGCCTAGGTGTCCATCAATAGATGAATGGATTACAGACTTAGGGGATATACACACAATGGAATTCTACTCAGCCATAGAAGAACAAAAGTATCTCACTGCAGGGAAATGAAGGAAACTGGAGAATATTATGCTTATGTGAAATTAGTCACAAAAAGTGAAAGGTTGGATGTTTCCCCTCATACGTGGAAGTTAGGGAGATACTGTTTGAGCCCTCTGCTTTTTGTTGTTGTTGTGGCTGTCCCTTTGCAGAAGCTCCCCTTACAAGCTTGGTAAGCCTGGAAGTTAATTCAGTAAACACTTGGAATTGTGCATAGAGCAATCTGCTAGGCAAGGTATGATCTTCATTCTCCAAAACAACTTAAAGGCCACTGGAAGAGATGAACTAGTAAGATATCAGTTTTTCACATCATAACATTTTAGTGAAGTTTTTGTTACTTAAAACATCCAACTTACCTGGGCGTGGTGGCACACAGCTGTGACCCCAGTACTTGGAAGACTGAGACAAGAGGATCACAGGTTCAAGGCCAGCCTCAGCAATTTTACCCTCAGCAACTTAGTGAGAACCTGTTTCAAAATTAAAAACAAAAAGGGCTAGGGATAGAGCTTGGATTAGAATGCCTCTGGGTTCAATCCCTAGTACCAAACAAGAACAAAAAACAAAACATACCAAAAAACTCCACTGGATGGGGAGAGGGAAATTTTGTTTTTTAAAATAGTTTTTTTTTTTTTTTTTTTTTCCGGGCGTGGTGGCGCACGCTTGTAATCCCAGCATTCGGGAGGCTGAGACCCGAGGATCGCGGTTCACGGACAGCCTCAGCTCCTTAGTGAGGCCCTCTGCAACTCAGTGAGATCTGGTTTCAAAATAAAAGAATAAAAAATAGGGCAGGGGGTGTAGCTCAGAGGTTAAATGCCCCTGGGTTCCATCCCCAAACCTGCAAAAAAAAAAAAGGTTTTTTCAAGCCAGGCCTGATGGCACAGGCTTGTAATCTCAGTACTTTGGAGGCTGAGACAGAAGGATCACAGTTAGCCTCACACTCAGCTACTTAGTCCCTCTGCAACTTGGTGAGACCCTGTTTCAAAATTAAGAATAAAAATTAGGGCTGGGAGTGTAGCTTGGAGGTAGAATGTCCCTGGGTTCCTTTCCCAGAACTGCAAAAAAAAAAAAAAAAAAAAAAAAAAATCTTTTTAAATTATGGCAAAATGTTTTTTTATGGGATGTTGTTGATTTGTATAGAATGTGGTTCAAACCACCTCAGAAGGGTAGAGGTCAGAGAGACTCACCTTGAAGTCTTAAGTCTGGAGGTTTGTTCTTGGGGCAGTCAGCCTGACTGCTCCATGGGGCAGATCCAAGAAGATGGGACGCAGTCATGTTCCTCCGAGCCCATCTCTCCTGGAGCTGTGCCACTTCCCCACTTTTGTCCTTAGGGTTTAGTCGCATGTGTGAGCAATGGGAAATTCATACTTAAAACATCCAACCTCCTTGGGTGTGGTGGCACACAGCTGTGACCCCAGTACTTGGGAGACTGAGACAGGACCTCCCAAAGCTGAACCATGGAAGTATCATGTCACAGGCTGCCACTTTCCAACATACAACCAACAGATACTAGTTGCATTTTCTTTCTCTGGAATCCAAGATTTGTTCAACAGCCGCACAGTACCTACGCCCAGGTTTCGGGGTCCACAGGGAGAACAATTTCAACAGTTACTTTCCATGTAGAAGACTGACCACATACTAGTCTTGCAGAAATCAAGACAATGCCCTTCTATTGATCACCTTGATTTCTCCCCCTTTGCTATTCTAGTTGAACATATCATTTCATCTGAGATATTCTTTAATGATTTTTTTTTCTGGGGATGGAACCCAGGGGCATTCTACCTCCGAGCTACACTCCCAGCCCTATTTTTTTAATCTTTATTTTGAAACAGAGTCTCACTGAATTGCAGAGGGCCTCACTAAGTAGTAGCTGAGGCTATCTGCAAACCGTGATCCTCCTGTCTCAGCCTCCCAAATGCTGGGATTACAAGTGTGCACCACCATGCCCAGCTTCTTTATTGATTTTGTTTTGTTTTGTTTTTTGGTTTTTGTGGTACTGGGGATGGAACCTAGGGCATTCTGCCTCCAAGGTACACTCCCAGCCCTGTTTTTATTCTTTCTCTCTTTCTTCCTTTCTTTCTTTTTCTCTTTCTTTCTTTCTTGTACTGAGAGTGGAACCCAGCGGCATTCTACCTCCAAGCCATACCTCCAGCCCTATTTTTTATTCTTTATTTTGAAACAGGGTCTCAGTGAGTTACAGAGGGCCTCACCAAGTAGCTGAGGCTGTCTGCGAACCGCAGTCCTCCTGTCTCAGCCTCCCAAATGCTGGGATTACAAGCGTGCACCACCATGCCCGGCTCTTTAATTTTTTAATGTTTAAAAATGTATATAAGTTATGATCTCAGATTTGTTATGGATTAAATTTAAATCATGATTCATAGTTAATCTGTGCTATATCATCACTTTTAACCCATGGGACAATGATTAGGGCAAAGGCAAAATTGTTGTCTGCATAGCCAGTAAACTAAACAATCTTGAAATTTAAAACTTACTAGATTTTATTTATTTTTTACCATCATTATTATTATTTTGGTTCTTTCTTCCTGTTTTGAGTATTTCTAGTTTGTAGCCATTAGATGGCGCTATGTGTTTCAAATATGAAAAACACTTGCAATCCACCCTCATGCGAGGCTCTTCACAAAGAGTCACATGTATTAGTTAACATTTTCATGTTATTGTTTCAATGAGGGTAGGAAATTTTTACTTGTCATATAAAACTTTCCAGTATTATGTAGTTTAATAAACATATATCCAGAACATAATACCACAGTCCCAAATGAAATTTAGCTTGCGCAAAGAAGCCATTTTCTGTATGACATAGAATGATGCCTCTCACATTTAGGTCTAGGTATGGAGCTCCTGAGTCAAATCAGAGTGTAACTTCTCCCCGCCCCACACCCCGCCCATCCCCGTCATTGCCTGGTGCTGCTGATTTTTTACAAATGTGGATGAGCTCCTTTCGCTATCCTCTTATTTTGAGGACCTTGTCACCAGAGGCATTTATTTACAAAGAGGATTGCCAGTTCATTTACAGATTATCTGAGGAGATAGCCTCAACTCTGGGAAATAATAAAATTACTTGGCTTTTTAAAGAATCCTCCCCCATCTCCAGCTAACTTCATATTTCTCCCCTAACCAGCTGGTGGAAGATGATGGTACAAAAGTTCCAATCCCAGACTTCTCCCAGGTGTCACAGATTTGCTGTGCCATCAGTCCCTTCCCCCCCGCCCACCCCCAGACCACCTGGCCTCTCCTTCCACCTCTCTCTCCGAGCAGCCTCACCTATACCCAGGACTCCAGCTGCCTTCTTAGTATTAATGTTTCCCAGTCTGTAGCTTCAGCCCAAGTATCCACTTTTTCTACCTTTAAGTCTCCAAGTACTTTTAAAATATTCTTGTCTGGAATGAGACTCACCACGCCCAAGCAGAAACTAGCATTTCCCTCTCTGGCACATGTTGCCATCATCCGTGTAGCTGCCCCTTGAATAGATGGGTGAGGCCGGACCCTGTATGGCCCACACCCCCAGCATCTGCTCTGTTCCCAGATCGGCTGGTCCTACATTCCACGTGACTCTCTGACCTCACCCTTGTTGACATGGGTTGAATCACTTAGATGACGACTGGTTACCCTTTTTTTTTTTTTCTGTCCTGGGGATGAATTCTACCTCTGAGTTACAACCCCAGCCCTGAGTTGCAAAGGGGCTCACTAAGTAGCTGAGGCTGTCTGCAAACCCCAGTCTTCCAGTCTCAGCCTCCCAAATGCTGGGATTACAAGTGTGTGCCACCATGCCTTGCTTCTTCCTCTAGATCTTGGTCCCTCAAAACTCACTATGTATGAGGGGAGGTTACTGGAGGCTGAGCCCGGGGTTTTCTACCTCTGCCCCCAGCCCCTGTTTTTTTTTTTTGTTTTGTTTTGTTGTTTTGTTGTTGTTTTGGGGTGTTGTTTCTTGTTGTTGTTGTTTTGAAACAGGAGTTTGCTAGGTTGTTGAGAGTCTGGCTAAATTACCAAAGCTAGTTTCAAACATTGCAGTCCTCCTGTCTCAGCCTCCTAAAAACTAGAATTACAAGTGTATGCCTTCATGCCTGGCTTGGAACCTACTTATTTATACTCCAGCCAGTGTGATTTTTGTATAGCGTGGATATCATTGTATCCTGTTATGGTAGAAAACTGTTAGGGTGGTATAGTACCACTATATCAGTGTAAGATGTAACAGTGGGTTCTTGTTTTGAGCTATTTTAGAAAAAGAATACCTCAAACTCTTTTTTTGCTGTAAACTTAAGTAATTTTATTATTGCAAAGACAGAAGGGACAGATTAAAGCCCTACACCAGAGGGGGTGTAGGGGAGTAACTTGAAAATAAATACCTGAAGTTTTTGGATACAGAACAGTTGTTATAAAGAATTTTATCCCATATCTTTGCTTAACCAATCATCTTCCAGACCCAACTAGATTCCTTCCTATAGGCCTGCCCTGTCTCCAGTATAGACCCCAAGCATTTTGTTATGCTCCAAAATGTGTTAATTGATTATCAGAGTCAGAGATCTCTTGAAGGCATCCTCCCACATCCTTGGGGAATTTTTGCTTGTCTGCTAGATGTTACTTGCCTCTAAAATGCAAAGGCCCTGGGCTCCCTCTATTTTCTTGCTAATCATCCTTGGTGCTAGGGACTCTTCAGGGTCCCTTCCTTGTCAGAGTGCTGCCCAGACCAAAGCTCTGGATTTCTAATACCAAAGCTATTTTCAAACACATTTTGAAGCCATTCCCCAATACCGGCACATATCCTACCTGAAAGCCTCAGTGGCCTCTCATCTTTCTAAAGACAGATCTAAACTCTCACTGGAAGATACTGGGCCCTCCCTCCATCTCTGGCTTCATCTCTCCTGCCCTAAACTCTTGTCCATTGTCCTAAGACCAGCATTCCAGTGCTTCAAAGCAGTTGCGATTTCTAGAGCCTCCAACATCTTCACATAACGATTGCATTTCCTTTCTGTTTACCCTCACAACCTGGACACACTACTGCAGCCAGCCTGGAGGTTAATTGCTGTGGGAAGGGATTCCCCCCACACCCTCTCCAGCAAGGATGGGCTCCCAGAGGCCCATGCCTGGAACCCTCTCACACTCCATTGTAATTGTTAGTAGGCCTTCTCTGGAGATTAAAAAAATCTTACTTGTCATATCTCCACCATCCAGTAGGTGCTTAGTAAGTGTTTGCTCCATGACTGAAGAGCTGGCCCACCTGGTTCACTTCTATTCATTCTTTATAACCCCTCTTTTTGTTTTTCCTTTTTAAATTTGGTGTATTGTAATACATACCATATTGGGAGTACAGAGTGTTAGAAAAATACATGCACACACTCTTACTGCTCTCCTCAGTGTCTCCCCCGCCCCCTGCAAGTCTTTGAGATTGGAATTGGCAATTTTGTGCAGGTTCATAGCATTGATTCTATTATTTCATTCTTTATGACTTCATTCCCTCCTCCTTCATTAATCACCCTTAGTCACACCTCATGGAGTCTCTGCTTGTCTATCTGGTGTTAAAACTCAGGTCTTTGCATTTCATCTGGGCAGGATGGCGTCTTTCCCCTCATGACTACTCTGGTACTTGGCAGGGACACACTGAAGCATGAATGTTCCATTGAAACTGCACATACCCCTCTACTAGGTTCTGCCTTCCCTCATCAGGTGGCCTGACCATGTTCCTAGAAGGCATAGATTTTCCTGCTTTCAAAGATCATGTAAGTTGGGCATGGTGGTGCGTACTTGTAATCCCAACATTCGAGAGGATAAGACAGGAGGATGGTGGTTTGTAGACAGCCTCAGCTACTTAGGCCCTTGGTAACACAGTGAGACCCTGTTTCAAACGAAAGAATAAAAAATAGGGCTGGAGGTATATCCAAGAGGTAGAATGTCCCTGGGTTTCGTCCCTAGTACTCCTCCGAAAAAGATCATGTAACAGATCGGAGTTAAGGCAGAATAAGTTATTTCATATTGAGGATACGGAGTGTTAGAAAATTACATGCACACACTGTAGAATCAATAAAGAATTCACTTGACTTGGGAGGGTAGGTCTTGTTTTGTTTTTATGATAATATCTTCCATTTTAGTGCATTAAAAGATTATTTTACTTAGATTTTTCAGGTTTGAAGACCTCAAACATCTACTTGGTAAGTACTCATGCTCTCACTTGAATGTCAAGGGCTCCTTAGTATATGAAAAAGATTGTCAGTGTTTGGGATATAGGCAATGAATGTATGTCCTGAGTGCTGTCTGCCTTCTCTGACCACTCTTACTACTAGCTTCCTTCAGAAAAAGAGAATTCTTTACTGATTCTACAGTAATAAAACATTTCTTGAGCTGAGCATGGTGGCGCATTCCTGTAATTCCAGTATTTTGGAGCCTGAAACAGGAGGATCACAGATTCTCAACCTAGTGAGACCCTGTTTCCAAATAAGAAGTAAAGTTGGGCTGAGGGTGTAGCTTGGAGGCAGAATGGCTCTGGGCTCCATTCCCAGTATCAAAGCCAAAACAAACAAAAAGCAAAAAAAAAGCCACCAAATTCATTGAGCACATACTATGTCAGACACTGATTTTGCATGAACATACTCATTTAATGCTCAATATAACTCTTTGAGGCAGGTGCCATCCATTGTTATAACTCTCAGGGCCCATGTTGGGGTCTGCACAACCGCCTGACCGAACTTCCGATGAATGGGCAACATGTAGCGCCGAGCGGATATGGAGGGCGTAACTACTCCTCTTGCCCCCGCTAGTCCGATTTGGTAATGTTGCGCCTTATTGGCTAAAATAATGCTTCTGTGCTCGTGAATCCCTCGTGCATTGGATAATGATTGGCTGCAAGTTATGTGCTTTGCATATGCAAGAGTGACCTTTAGCATGATAGGTTAGAATAGTTTCCTGTTGGAAATCCCCCTTGCGGTTTTTTGCTTTAAATTGGGTTGCCTGAGAGAAATAAACGAGAACCTGCTTTGACACATCTCCCAGTTTGTGTGGTTCTGTTTGGGCCGTCGGCACTCTCCTTCCTGTTCAGCCCCACCGCTGATGGGCTGGATCCGTCAGGCCCACAGAGGTTTAGTAACCTGGCCAGTGATGAGGGCAGGAGCCAGGATGTGGGCCCAGACTCCAGATCATGACCCCTCATCTACACCATAAAACTTCACAGTGAAACACATTTAAACATTTTTCTCATCGAGGATACTGGCATCCACATAATAAAACCTTGTTGTGTAGACCTGTTTCATTCTGTAAATGTCTGTGGATGAAAAGGAAGTTTACTTCCACCACCTCTCTGCTTCCTGACTCAGCACAGCATCCCTCTCCTCAAACCCAGCAGTAAGCTTATGTAACTCTTTGCTTTTGTTCTCTCCTCTCCCAAGACGTACTTCACTCCCCCTCTGAAGAAACTGAAAGCCTTCTTTGTTGCTTTTCCGGATCATGTATCTCTACCTGCGAAGTTGCTTTCTTTCCATCATCCTACAGAGTCTAATTTAGAGACCCCCCCCCCTTTGTGTGCAGTGCTAGGGATGGACCCAAGGGCCTCACACATGCTAGCAAGTACTGTACCACTGAGCTATATCCCAGTTATTTTTTAAATTAATTTTATTTTAATAAATCAGAAACAAGATCTTACTAAGTAGGCCAGGCTAACCTGGAATTTATGATCCTCCTGCCTCATCCTCCTGAGTAGCTGGGATTATAGGCATGTGCCACCATGGCCAACTTGAGACTTCTTAAATTGTACCAGATCTCTTGCTAAACATTACTTATTATGTCTCACTAATAGTAAACCACATCTCTTGTACTTAGGGGCTAATATATATTTGAGAATGCTCTACCTAATCTATAATCAGACTGGAGCCCTGCAATTACAACAGAGCCTCACAAGTAAACAAACTGCATTGTTATTTGATAAAAGAAAATTTGATCATGTATTTTTGTGCAGTACTAGAAAGCCTATTTAGAAAGATGTTTGGAGGATAAAAAAATGTTTTTCATACTGTTTGTATACTATTTCACCTTTGACATTTCAAAGAGTCCCTTCCCATATGTAAGTTCTCTCTCTCTCTTTCAAAACATGGTCTTGCTAGTTGTTGAGGGTCTCATGAGGTTGATGAGCCTGTCCTTGTACCTGTGATCCTCCCATGTCAGTCCTGGCTGGTTTTTCTTTTGGTTATAATCCAAAGCCTGTGTGTGTGTGCATACCTGAGGTCTCAGTTCCCCACTTCATCTCACAATAGTTTTCCTTTATTTTTTCCTTCTTTCATTTAATATTGAATGGGAGCATTTTTGAGCATTTTGTTCAATATCTGCTATCTAACATTTTTGTTAAAATATGTTTTATTTTTTCTTAAGTGTGTTCCAGCAGTACAGTGTTCAATACTACTATAGAATATGTTTCCTTAGATAACATGTAAGAGGAAAGGAATCCTAAGTGTGCTTAAACACTCTTCTCAAGACCATTGTATATTATGGCTCAGAAGACCTCCAAATGAATATTACCCACCCATTTAATCAACCATCATTTATTGGGCATGTTGCCAGGCTCTGGGAAGTGAGGGAAAATATTTTTTTCAAAGATTCCATAAAGTAGCAGGGCTTGGTGTTGTACCCCTGTAATCCTAGTACTTGAGAGGCTGAGATAGGAGGATCCCAGGTTCAAGGCCAGCTTCAGCAGTTTAGCAAGACCCTGTTTCAAAGTAAAAAGAGCTGGGGGTATAGCTCAAAGATAAGTGGCACTGGGTTCAATCCCTAGTAACTAGCACACAACACACACACACACACACACACACACACTCTTAAATAACACAGAATAGGGAATAGGAGAAAATAACTGTATGTATGCTTATGTTACTGTAGTTCTCTGATTTTAGCCCCTTTGGAAAGATACCCAGGAGTGGTATCGCTGAATCATGTGGTAGATCCATTCCCAGTTTTTAAAGGAATCTCCAAACTGATCTCCATAGCAGCTGAACTAGTTTGCACTCCCACCAACAGTGTAAAAGAGTTCCTCTTTCAACACCCCAACATATAGGCACAGGTAGTAACTTTCTCAACAAGACCTCCAAAGTGCAGGAAATTGAATTAACAAGTGGGATGGCACCAACTAAAAAGTTTCTGCTCATCAAAGGAAACCATCAAGAACCTAAAGGGAAAGCCTACAGAATGGGAGATCTTGACCAGCCACCACTCTGACTGAGGGCTAATATCCAGAATATACAAAGAACTCAAAAGACTCTACACTAGCAAAACAAAGAAATGGGCAACTGAATTGAATAGACACTTCACTAAAGAAGAGATACATATGGCCAATAGATACATGAAAAAATGTTCAACATCATTAGCCATCAGGGGGATGCAAATCAAAACTACACTGAGATTCCATCTAATCTCAATCAGAGTGGCAAGCATAAAAAAGCTATTCTTTATTTTGAAACAGGGTCTCACTGAGTTAAAAATGACCTCACTAAGTAGCTGAGGCTGTCCACAAATAGCTGGGATTACAAGTGTGTGCCACCAAGCTTCAGCTTTTTTGTTTTTTCAGTACTGGGGATGGAACCCAGGGGCATTCTACCTCTCAGCTACACCCCCAGCCTTATTTTTTATTCTTTATTTTGAAACAGGGTTTCATTGACTTGCAAAAGGCCTCACTAAGTAGGCTGTCTGTGAACCATGATTCTCTGCTCTCAGCCTCTCAAATACTGGGATTACAAGTGTGCGCAACCATGCCTGGCTTTTCCTCAGCTTTTTAAAACCTTTTTTTTCTTCACTGTAAGCATAACTTTAAAATTTCCTAAAAATACTGCATTATTTGTATCCCACAAATATTGATGTTTTGTTATTACTATTATTCAATAAGCTAAAATATCTTTTATATTTATTGTGATTATTTTTTATCCCTCATCAGTTATTAATTAATTAATTAATTAATTTGGTGGTACTGGGGTTCCTGGAAACCCTTCTACCTCTGGGCTATACTCCCAGACCTATTTTTATATTTTTATTTGGAAACAGGGTCTCTTAAGCCAGCAAGGCTGGCTTTGAGCCTGTGTGATCCTCCTGTCTCTGCTTCCCAAGCACAGGGATTACAAGTGTGTGCCACCACACCCGGCCTCATCAGTTATTTAGAATCATGTTGTATAACTTCCAAATATTTGGAAAGTTTTAAGACATTGCATCGATTTATAATTTTATTCTGTTATAATTTATTGAGTTGTATTTTATGTTTTACCATATGATCTTTCTTGCTATTTCATATATATTTGAAAATAATATGCATCCTGCAGATGCTAGATTAGGTATTTTATAAATATCAACTGGATCAAGTTGGTTGATAATATTCAAATCATATCTATTTTCATTTTTTGTCTAGTTCTATTGAATACGTATTCAACTGTGATTATGAACCTGTGTGTTTGTCCTTTTTATTTTTACATTTTGCTTCTTATACTTGAAGCCTTTAGTTACATGGACACTTAGAATTTTTATGTCTTCATGATGAAATGACCTTTTTTCTCTAAGGAATGTCATTCTTCAACTCTCTCTCATAGCACTGTTTATGTAATCGATTGTTTTCTTCTATTTTTAACTTTTACCCTGTAGCTTTGGCTTTTGGTCTTTTGACTATGATTTAGCCAGGTGTGGGGAGTTTGTGTGTGTATTTATTCTGCTTCAGTATTTGAAGCTTTTTCAATCTATAGGCTGTTTTCTACAGACTTAGAGGAATTTTTGGCTATTATGTCTTCAAATTTTAATCTTTTCTATTTTCTCTTGCTTTTTCCTAGAGACTCCAATTATGTATACTCCAATTATACTGGCTGTTTAGTATTATTCAAAAGTTCACTGGAGCTGTGTGTGTGTGTGTGTGTGTGTGTGTGTGTGTGTGTGTGTGTAATACATATGTATGTCTATATAAACTACATGTCCTACATGTTTGTATATAAAATATATATATATATATCCATATATATATTTACATGTCAATGTTTATTTATTTATTTACTTATTTATTTATTTTTGAGGTACTGGGGATGGAACTCAGGGGCTTTCTACCTCCAGGATACACTCCCAGACTTATTTTTACATTTTATTTGGAAACAGGGTCTCACTAAGTTGCTGAAAGCCTAAGTAGCTGAGGCTGGTTTCAAACCTGCACGATCATCCTGTCTCAGCCTCCCAAGTGCTGGGATTATAAGCGTGCACCACCATGCCTGGCTTTAGGTTTATTCTTTCCAAGTTATCAAGTTACTGACATAGCCTCTTGTCTTGCCAGGCCTCATTTTGTTACTGGTTAGGGCAATTCTGCTTCCTTTTGCCCTCAGTCCTGAGGCTTGGTCCTTTCTCTAGGACTCGGTGCTTACTCCTAAGGTGTGGCCATTTGGGAGTTTTCATTGAATGAATGCACAAGGTGCTTAAGAAGGTCCCTCCACCTGGGCAAGGACTATATCCGCTGTTTCCAGCACTGCACAGCCTGCAGTCTCTGGGCCCCTACTCACCCGCAGTCTCAGTTCCCTACTCACCCGCCTTTCTCTGCTGGACCTCGTGGTGTCTCATCCCACCCATGGGCTGCAGGGGAATCCCTGTGAAGTCTTTGCAGTCCTCAATCTGCACAGCTCCTTCCTTTCTGGTGTGCTGCCTTATACATTCCAGGGAAGACAGTCACAGTAGCCTTGTATTTGGATCTTTGTATCTGTGCAAGACTTCCAGATTCCCTCCGATTTTACTTCTTTTTAGACCAGTTTTGTGTTCCCAGAAAGAAAGCTGAAGAAGATGTGAAGACCACTTTGTATTTCATTTCTGTCAAGGATCATAGTCCTGGGATGTTGTTGTCAAGTGCCTGAGGTCAGTCACCACATTTCTAGTTGTTTTTAGTGGGAAGGCAAGTCCAGCATCAGTAATTCTAAATGGGCATAAGTCGAGGTCCTCTTATTTGTGTTTCAGTGAGTAACATACACCTTAGTAAAGTATCCAAACACAAAGCCACATTTTCCCCTCCCTCCCTCCTTCCCTCCCTTCCTTCTTTCCTCCTTCCCTCCCTCCCTCTTTCCCTCCTTTTCTTTTTTTCTTTCTTTCTTGTACTAGGGATCAAATCCAGGGGTGTTCTACTTCCAAGCTATACCCCCAGATCTTTTTATTTTTTATTTCTTTTGAAATAGGGTCTCACTAGGTTTCTGAGAGTCTTGTTATATTGCTGAGGCTGTCCTCAAACCTGGGTCCTTCTGTCTCAGCCTCCCAAGTGCTGGGATTACAGGCGTGTGCCACCATGCTCACATGGCACATTTTTCTCTTTTCATTTAAAGATCCTCCCTTCGTCCCTCCCTCCCTTCCTTTGTTGCTGGGGATCAAACCCAGGGCCTAATGTAGGCTAAGCACATGCTGTACCCCTGAGCTATAGCTCTGGTTTTGTTGGGGTGAGTTCTTGGCTCAGGAACTCAGGGTCTGCAGGGTCCTTGGCTAATGTGATGGAAAAGAATTTTAGCACGTGCCGGTTAGAGACATAAACAGAGGTTTATTTGGGAAAAAGGGAAGGAAATACACATTCAAGAGAGAATGCGGGCCACCTCATGATGAGGAAGGCATTTTGGGGAGTTCAGGGTTCTCTTCTTATAGGGGACTTTCACGAGGGGTGGACTGGAGATGGTATACAAGGATGAGCTCAGTCCTGTAGTCCCAAGGCAGTTTATGGTGGGTAGGTAGTTCGGTCAGCCTTAGGGTGGATGAGCTCAGTCCAGTAGTCCCGAGGCACTTCCTGATGGTCTGTGGTCTGGTCAGCCTTAGGGTGGATGATCTTGGGTCGATTGGGGTCTTCATTAGTTGATTGACGGATAAGCTGGGATATCCTAAATTATAAGTTTTCTCAGAAATATTGTTAACTCTAGGATCTACAGTTTTCCCAAAAAATTATGGTAGAGTCAGGCCTGGGAAAAGAACTGGTTTGTGGACTAGAGGCAGAAGCACTTCAGCTCCAGGTTCTTATATCAAAGTTATATTTTTTACTTTTCCTTCCTGTCTGTCTTCTTTCTACCTACTTATTTCTTCTATCCTACATCATTTCCTGCCCCCCAGACTTCGATCCCTTAATCTTAAGGGGTGCAGAAGGTCGAAGGTCTGACTTCTATAACTGCTTCGAGCTTATGAGGGTCGTTGTCCCTGCCTAGCCAGGGATCGAAAGTCTCTTCCTAACTGATCTAAAGGAGACATAGGAAGGCCGGGGTCTGCTGGTTGTAGAACCATTGCTCTTTGATATCCTGGAAGAGAAGGCAAGCCCACAATAACAGTAAATCAAACAACAGAGAAGTATTCCTACGCAAAGTATACTGGCCAAGGAAATGAGGACTTTTTTCCACCAAGATATTCCAGAAAACCAGGAGATTAGCAGGTCATTGAAACTTGGGTCAGAATCAGACATATTGTTGATTTGAGAATGAAGGTCTTGTAATGCAGAAGATATATTTTTAGAATTATCAGGAATATAAGCACAATGTTCTGTTTTAATAATTGCACCCTGTGCCGCAGTTAATATATCCAGAGCCATCCGATTTGTAAGATGGTCTTCCTCATCTTGAGGGGCCCACATTCTCTCTTGAATGTCTATTTCCTCCCCTTGGTGCATGCTGAAATTCTTTTCCGTCACATTAGCCAAGGACCCTGCAGACCCTGAGTTCCTGAGCTGAGAGCTCACCCCAACAGTTTGAAAGATCTTTTTTTCACTTTTATATCAAGTCACTGTTCTTGATGATTATTATACATTCTTTCTCTCTCTCTCTCTTTCTTTTTTTTTTTTTTTTTAGTATTGGGGATTGAACCCAGGGGCATTCTATCTCCTAGTTACACTCACGGCGGCCCTTCATATTTTGAAATAGGGCCTTGCAAAGTTGCTGAGAGTTTTGCTAAGTTGCTAAGATTGGCCTCAAAGTCTTCCTGTCTCAAGCCTCCTGAGTACTGGGATTATAGGTGATTGTTATTCTTTATATATTCTTAATATAACCTTAACAATCACTAGTTCATTGAGGGTCACTGAAATTATTATAATTAACATTTATAAATATAATAATAAATAATTAACATGAATATACATCTGTAAGTCTCATTACAGTGTTTTTGTCATGTGTTTAATACAAAAGTCTGGTAGAACAAAGTCTATTCTACACTTCTATTTTTAAAACAGATACAGTAAATTTACAAAGGATCTATACAAACTTTGTTCAGTGGTGCAGCTTAACATATTATTTTCTTAAAAACATCAAAAGTAACATTTTTCATTGTTGATAGTTTAACTGATACATCAAAGGAAAATGTCAGTAACAAACTTGGCCGACACTGTATTTCTAAGAAAGCTGATATGGATCATTGACCGCATTATGACTTAGGTGTTTTACTTTATTGTTTAGCAAAGCATATCAAAGCAATATAAATGATAATGCTGTTTATACAAATCAAGCCCTGATAAGGCCTGTTAGTTCAGTAGTTTACTTGAGAATGGAACTTGTTCTTGGGAGCTCTGAGCCCACATTTTGAAGACCTAGAAAATATGTGATCAACAGCCTGGCAAATGTACAACTTCTTTTTCTACCTCTGAGCTACACCTCGAGTTCAATTTATTTATTTATCTATCTATTTATCTATTTATTTTTGAGACAGGGTCTCACTAAATTGCTGAGGGCCTCAATAAATTTCTGAGGCTGGCTGTAAACCTGAGATCCTCTGGTCTCGGCCTCTCAAATACTGAGATTACGCACACGCACTATTTTACCTGGCTTCAATTTCTGATTTTAGCTCCTGGTTTGTAAAATAAAGGTTTGATCTGGGGTTCTCTGGCATGTTTTCTAATATATCCAATTTTTTGATGTTCTTAGTTTTACTTCCTAGCCTGTCCTCTTACAAATGCTCTGTTTTTGTCTTTTATCTTAAAATGATCATCCTATACATTTATTTCATCTCAGATTAATGACAATCCTCGGATAATCATAAATGGGACCAAAAACATGCATGGCTAAATGCCACATACATTTAAAACTTAAAATACAGAACAATTACTCCCTATATATACGGTATTGAGTCTTCGGTTGCTATTACAAAAAATGGCCCTGAACGAAGAGAAACAGCCCGTGCATTTACGTGGAAACATAGATGCTAGAATGATATCACTGCCTACCATCAGTTATTTCAAACTGAGTCCAAGTTTTTAAAGTCATTTCCTAACTAATGTTAACAAGCCCA
Organism: Muscardinus avellanarius; assembly: GCF_963383645.1. Taxonomy (NCBI): domain Eukaryota; kingdom Metazoa; phylum Chordata; class Mammalia; order Rodentia; family Gliridae; genus Muscardinus; species Muscardinus avellanarius. Next base: position 66,328,971 of record NC_137798.1, read on the forward strand.
GGTGTTTCCTGATTTCAGTTGTTCAGATTCTTAAAAAAAAAAAAAAAAAAAAGGAAAGAAACATGTAACTCAGGGCAACGTGTAACATTCCTTTGTTGGCTTCCTTTCTCCTGAATCAGGCCCAACTTTCATCTCAGTACTCATGGGCTTTTGTATTTCCATGCCCATTTCACCCAGGAGCTTATCTTCCTTCTTTCTCTTTGTTCTACTCAACAAGGCTCTTTTTTCTTTCGGCTTGTGTGTTGTTTGTTTTTTTTCTTCTTCAAGTGTTTCTCCATATTTCAACTCTCAATTTAAGTGACTGTATTTGGACTCAGAGAATGTATCAAAAATTCTCCCTCTAACTTGAAAGGTCTCTGCGGGTGGCAGGTCTGCGCCCCCTGCTGGGCTGTGGGTCTCTGAGGGTCCTGATGACCACTTCCTCACTGGAGAGGCACAGGGCATTGAGCAGATGGGGGCAGGGGAGGAAAGTCAACGGCACCAGGAGGCAGGACCCATGACATTCATATAAAGCTGTGGGGCTTTGCAATGTGCTCTAAGTTCAATTTCTCACTTAATTCCGTGTGACAGTATTGATGTAGGATAGAAGGAATAAGTAGGTAGAAAGGAGACAGACAGGAAGGAAAAGTAAAAATATAACTTTAATATAAGAACCTGGAGCTGAAGTGCCTCTGCCTCTAGTCCACAAACCAGTTCTCTTTCCCAGGCCTGACTCTACCATAAATTCTTGGGAAACCTGTAGATCCTAGAGTAACAATATTTCCTAGGACACCTATAATTTAGGATATCCTAGCTTATCTGTCAATCAACTAATGAGGACCCCAATCAACCCAAGATCACCCACCCTAAGGCTGACCAGACCACAGACCATCAGGAAGCGCCTCGGGACTACTGGACTGAGCTCATCCACCCTAAGGCCGACCAGACCACCTGCCCACCATAAACCGCCTTGGGACTACCGGACCGAGCTCATCCTCACATCCCTTCTCTAGCCCACCCCTCACGAAAGTCCCCTATAAGAAGAGAACCCTGAACTCCCCAAAATGCCTTCCTCATCTTGAGGGGCCGCATTCTCTCTTGAATGTGTATTTCCTCCCCTTTCCCCAATAAATCTCTGTCTATGTCTCTAACTGGCGCGTGCTGAAATTCTTTTCCATCACGTTAGCCAAGGACCCTGCAGACCCCGAGTTCCTGAGCCGAGAACTCACCCCAACAGTATGACTCATTCAGGATTATCTTTTGGAGGATGCACACCAAAGTCTTTGAAATGCTGCTGTCTCCTATGCTTGGGGTTCTTAAACTTGGCTGCAGAAGACTCACCTGGGCTTCTCACACATTGCCAAAAGTGCTAATTCTGGAGCCATCTAGCTCCCCATGGGACCCCAAGGGCTGTCTTGGTCTGAAGGTCTGAATTGTCCCGCTATCACTTTGTGGCTTCTAGAGCTGAAATTGTATTGACTGCATAGTAGGGTTTTATTAAGTTAGTATTGAGAGTACATGGTATCTTGATTTACTCACTTCCTTCTTCCATTATCTAAAACATTTGCTAACATTTTGTGTTCAAAACAGACTCCTCATTGCAGAGTTCTAAAAGAGGGGAGGGGAAACTAATATGAAGGACTTAAATGTAGGACTATGTTTTGACCACTTTTGTAGAAACGTAAAATGTTATCATTATATGAGAAATATGATTGGGGTTGATATGACAACTTTACATTTTACCAAAATTTCAAGGATAAAATGTCTTCTTTTATGCCTTCTTATTACAAACTATATGTTCTTAATAATAGGGGCAAACTGCTTTTCAATCACAAAAACAAGAAAATATTCAATTCAGCAGAAAGATGACAGGAAATGATTAAAACCAGAAAGGCTTCAAGTCAACCTTATTGTGATTTGGTGTGCAGCTTAAACATTTTTAATATAAGTTCAATAACCTTAAGCCAGGCATGATATTGCATACTTGTAATGCCAGTACGTAGCAGGCTGAGACAGGAGGACTGCAGGTTCAAGGACAGCTTCAGTAAGTAGTGAAATTCTCACCAACCTAGAGAGATTGTTTCTAAATAAATAAATAAATAAATAAATAGAACTGGGGTTATAGCTTGGAGGTAGAATGCCCTGGGTTCAATTTCTAGTACTAAACCTAATAATAATAATAATAATAATAATAATAATAATAATAATATTTTAATAACCTTGAATATACTGTGAAAACTTTCATTATAGAAAAATCACCAAATACAAATAAAGAAGAAAAAGCCACCAGCGATAATAATAAATACTCATAAAGTTTCTTACTACATGCGAAGCACTATTGCAAATACTTTACATAAAATAGCTTCTATAATAGATGAGAAAACAAGACATGACAAAGACTGGAGAGCCTAAATTCATAGCCAGGAAGGACCGGGGGTAGGACTTGGGTGGAGGCAGTGTGCTCTAATGTCCCTGTTTTCAACACTTGGTGGACTCTGTATTATAATCTAAGACCTATGACAACCACTGCTAACACTTGGGGTGCTCTCTTCCAAATTTACACACACATACAACATGCACATGCCCATTTCACACCAAATAGGATCCTGCTGCATTGTACCATTTGATACTATGCTTTTTTTTTTTTTTTTTGTGGTACTGGAGATCGAACCAAGGGGAGTTCTGCCTCCAAGCTCTATCTCTAGCTAGCCCTTTTAAATTTTATTTTTGAAACAGGGTCTCTCTAAGTTATTGTGTGCTGGACTCAAACCTGTGATCCTTCTGTCTCCAAGTACTGGGATTACAGGTCTCCAACTTTTCCAAATACTGGGATTACAGATATGAGCCACCATGCCTGGCTAATAGCCTACTTTTTTTTTTCCACTAGCAGTATACTGTAAAAATCTATAACAGCTACATAGGTATAGATTACATCCTGGTAATAGTTATGGCTACATTCTGGAAAAATATTTAAAGTGAAGCTCTCCACACATGCATGGCTAAGAAATTAACATATCCAAGAGACCCAAGTGACCTTGACATTAAGATAAATTGAAATGATGAAAGCCATGTTGTGTATTAAATCTTTTCACTATAAAACTGTTCAAAAGCTGAAAGAATGTGTAGAGATTCTTATAAATGACCTAAAGACAGTTCCACAAGCCTTTGCAAAGCTCAAGTGTGATGTCCAACAACCAGGATGGAATTAATGATTGTGCAGTCTCTGAGTGAACAGAGAATGCCATTAATAAGACACAGAGAAGCCCGGTAGAGGGTAGAGAGACAGATGCCATCAGAACAGATGGTCATTTTCCTTTCTCAGGTTCCTTACATAAGCCATACAGTCTTAATAACTTGGTTGCTACTGGTAGTTAATAACCACTTGGCTTGTTAATGGACCTGAAGCAAATGAGAAAAGTTAATGGAATAATCTGACCATGAGCTATATTAATCATGTGTTTGGAGAAAATTATTACTAGTTTAAACCATATTCTTTTGCTTTCTTTCACACCTGCTTTAAAATTCCAAAAAAATATTAAAATGAGTTCTATCAAGTTATACATTCAGAATGAAGGATTTTTAAACTATGTTAGTTTATAAAGATACTTTGCCCCATTTGGTGACGTGCTTTGAAGTGTTATGGAGAAGAGGATGCAGGGAGATATTCAAGGTAACTAAGTGCAATTAATTTAGGCTCCCCTATTTATCTTTTTTATTGTGCATCAAGTATTATCTTTTTGTGTGTGTGTAGTACTGAGGATTGAACTCAGGGGTATTCTTCCTCTGAGCCATACCGGAACCCTATTTTTTTATTCTTTATTTTTGAAACAGAGTCTCACTAAGTTATGGAGGGCCTCACTAAGTAGTTGAGGTTGGCCGCAAACCAGGATCCTCCTGTCTCAACCTCCCATGTACTGAGATTACAAGCGTGCACCACCACGCCTGGCTTAAGTATGATATTTTTAAATTTTTTGAATTTTTAAATTTTTCGGTCCTGGGGATTGAACCCAAGGGCATTCTACACCAAACTACACCCCTAGCCCTATTTTTTATTCTTTATTTTGAAACAGGGTCTCACCAAGTGGCAGAGGGCCTCACTAAGTAGCTGAGACTGCCTGCAAACCGCAATCCTCCTGTCTCAGCCTCCCAAATGCTGAGATTACAAGTGTGCAGCATTACCATGCTCAGCTTAAGTATAATCTTTTTAACTGGCAAAGTATAATCAGGCTTTATGAATCTGGCTTTTTTTTTTTTTTTTCAATACTAGAGATGGAGGCAAATGGCCTCACTAAGTAGTAGCTGAGGCTGTCTGTGAACCCAGGTCCTCCTGTCTCAGCCTCCCAAATGCTGGGATTACAAACATGTGCCACCACGCCTGGCTTGAATCTGTTTCTTAATAGCATGGCTGTATGGTTTTCCAGGGTTCTACATGACTACTAGAAAGGCATTTAAGTAAAGTAAAAGATTCCAAATGACAGTATTCAAATATGGACAGATTCAGCTGGGTGAGTATAAAAAAATAAATTAGTCATGGGAAAGATTTGTTTGTTCTCTTTACACACATAAAATATTTCACCTCACTTGATTTTCCTGTTAGAAAACAGTGGCAGAAATATTTTATGGAGTCCTTGCCCTTGATTACCAGGCTATGCCCAGGCGATTGTGAGGACAAAGCGTTACTAACTTGACTGCTCCTTATAGGAGTATTGCTTTTAGACATGCTCCTCTGTTCTGATTTCAACCCCCAGAATCTGTCTTACTTAAGTAGGTGTTTAGGGCCAATAGTAAGTGAAGGTTCTTCCTCTGAGGAAGCCTGAGGAAGGGTAGAAGCCCTGCTCATCCGCTTGAGCTGCCTGGCCTTTCAGGACTTTTCCCTTTCAGACTTCCTTTCCTTCCTTTCCTCTCTGGTGTGTCCTGGTGTGTCCTGACCCCGGGACTAACTGAAGCCCCTGCGCTCTGATCTCATTCTCCTACCCCACCCTCACCCTCCTTTGTTCTTCCTCTGGGTCTCTGAAGCACTTCCCTTTGTCCTCTGTGAAGCTCAGAAACTTCACACTGATGTGTCTAGGTGTAGGTTTTTTTTAACATTTTTTTTACAATCTTGTCAAATATACTGTATCCTTTTCAGTATGAGACTAAAGTCTTTCTTCCTGAGAAATATTACTACATCTGTATACTATCTAACATTGACTGTTCCTTTCGGAACACCCATAAGTAGGATATGGTGGCTACTCTTCTTCAGATGTACCTTCATATGGAGATGGAATGGCACTGTGTGACCTTAGTGTACCCGCACACCACTCTCCCGCTTGCTGAGAATCTCCATTTTCTTTGGCCTTAAGCACAGCACAAATCGTAGGTTTTAATCCTACTACAGATTAGAATTACTCTGGGATGGGGTTTACTCCAGTTTTCAAAAAAAAAAAAAAGGGTCAAATTTTGCTTCACCATATGTTAACCATGTGATCTGATTTGCATAAACTTTCTGACCCTTGGTTCCCTTGTTAGTAAGACAAAGATACTAAGAACGCTCTTATGGTTGTCATGAGGATCAGATGAATAATGTTTGCCAAGTGCCTTGTCACGATGCTGGCTGCTGGCGGCCACTTAAGAAATTATAATATGGCAGCCAACATAACAGCCAAAGCACACCACACGCCTGGCAATGTAGCAAATGCTTTATGTGAATTATTTTTATCTTTGGAGCCTTCTAAGGCTAAAGACACTTATTATTAGTTTATAAGCACAACACTCTAAGAACTGTTTTCATTTATCTGTGTTGTATTCTAATCTTCATCCTTTGGGATACTTAACTTTATGTACTTCAAAGCACAGTTACACTTCTTACTTTGGTTTTCAGGTATTATTTACTTTTGTTTTTCAACTGTTTATTATATATAATCTTAATAACTATCTAATACTCCCTTGAGTTGCTATTCTCTAATTTACTTACTCATCTCACTAGTGCTAGAAGTCTGTAGGCACAGAACCCATTTCTTACTTTGACTCTTTTGATGTTTATTGTCAAATTGCTCTCTAAAGATTGTGAAATTATATAGTGATATGGGATAAATTCTGACCTAGCTGTGTTAGTCTCTAGATTCTCTAATTCTATGTTTAGAGTGAAATAGGGGTTGTGTGAAATGTTCCTTAAGAAATCAGAAAAATGGCAGTAATTTAGTCAATCAAGAAACCCATCTGTCAAAAAAGCATTTAGATGATCTATTAAGAATTGTATGTAGAGAAATCCAAAGTTATAGTGTTGCCAAGACAAGAAACAGTAATGGTTGTAGGAGGGAAATAAAGCTCTCAAGTCTATAAAAGGATGTATAATACAGACTTTAAAGCAGCCAATACAGACACATCTGTATTGTAATAGTTGCTTTATTGCATTATATAAACGCCTCTAGTGAGTTGGATGTGCACAGAGAGGGGACTTCTTGCTCCCCTGCCTTCTCTCAATGTTCCAGCCAACTCTGGATAAAAATTGTCACATAGATGAGGTTTGTATTAGCAGACAGTCCCTTTCTACAGGGACCTTGTACCTGTCTAGTGACAACCCCCCCCCACCACCAAGAGCCACCTCATGATTCATTACATAAGCAGGAGACGGTGGAGTCCAGGGGATTGATTTAAAGATGCTGGTCGAGAAAATCCTCGCTCCGCTAGAGCTGCTGAGGCTTGGAATTTGGGAAGCTGGGGCTGTTGGTGACTATTTTCCTGGCTGTATGGGCAGCGCCAGTTGCAGCAAGAGAAAATGCGAAATCAGGAGAAAAGCAAAACAAAACAAAACAACTAAAACCAAACCAACAAAGAAAAAACCCAACAGGTAGTGGGAAAGGGAAGGAAGGAGAGAAAGGAGAAAGAGGCTGCAGGAGAGAGAGGTCTAAGGAGTAGCTTGACTGATGACACTAGAGGTAGCCAGCATTTTGTCTCTGACTTTTTTTTGGAGGGGGGTTCAAATATCTCATTCTACATGTTTGACTTCAGTCAGGCAATTTTGGACAACAGGCTGCGAGTCACAAACATAGATGTTTTTTTGTTTTGTTTCATTTGAGCTAGGCCCTGGTTATGTTGCAGAGGCTGGTTTGGACCTTGTGAGCTCAAGAGATCCACCTGCCTCAGTGACCCAAGTAGTTAGGACTACAGGCACATACCACCATGCTGGGCTAGATGATCCTTCTTTCTTTCCTACCTACCTAGTTTCCTTCCTTCCTTTCTTCCTTTCTTTTTTCTTCTCTTTTTTTTTGGTGTGGGTGTGTGGTACTGGGGTTTGAATCCAGGGGGCTTCTACCTCTGGGACACTTTCCTAGTCCTGCTTTGCTGCTTTACTATTTATTTATTTATTTATTTATTTATTTATTGCGGTACTGGGGATGGAACCCAGAAGCATTCTACCTCCGAGCTACACCTCCAGCCCTATTTTTTATTCTTTATTTTGAAACAGTGTCTCACTGAGTTCCAAAGGGCCTTACTAAGTAGTAGCTGAGGCTGTCCTTGAACCATGATCCTCTTGTCTCAGCCTCCCAAATGCTGGGATTACAAGCATGCGCCACCATGCCTGGATTTACTTTTTATTTTAAAACAGGGTCTTAGTAAGTTGCGGCTGGCCTCAAGCTTGTCATCCTCCTGACTCAACCTCCCGAGTACTGGGATTACAGTTGTGTACCGCCATGTCCAGCTAGAGGCTTCTTTTTAAACTGAGGACAATTCCTTCACCTGTGCCCTGAGTGGGATTGCCTGCTATTCTTAGAACCATGATCTTGCCTGGTGTGGTGTAATCCCCACGCTTGGGAGGCAGAGACAGGAGGATCGCGCAGGTTCGAAGCCAACCTCACTGGATTAAGAGACCCTGTTTCCAAATAAAAAGTATAAAATAGGTCTGGGAGTGTAGCCTGGAGGTAGAAGGGCTTCCAGGAACCCCACTACCACCAAAAAGAACCATGATCTCTCTCCTCTCTTGTTTTGCAAAAGAGTCCTCTTCCTAGGATTCCATCGTTTCTCTCAGTGTTTTCTCCTTCCCATTCCACACTAACTTCCTGAAAGAGTGTTTCTGGCTGGACATGATGACGCTTGTAATCCCTGTACTTGGGAGGTGGAGACAGGAGGATCCAGGTTTTCCGCCAGCCTCAGCTACTTAGTGAGGCCTCTGCAACTTAGTGAGACCCTGTTTCAAAATAAAGGATTAAAAATAGGGCTGGGGGTGTCACTCAGAGGTAGAATGCCCCTGGGTTCCATTCTTAGTACCGCCCCTGCCTCCTCCAAAAAAGTGTCTCTGTTACTCTCTACCTCTCTGTCACCTGGACCTACTCCAACTGGTCTTCGGTCCCCACCCCTCTATTGAACCTGTTCAGAGATTACCCAGGGCCTGTCCATTGCCAACGCCACATTCTTTCATCCGTGCTTACTTAATCTCTCTGCATCATTTAACCCACCTGCTTGAACACCTTTCCTTGGGTTTTCACAGTGCCTGGACACCATCCTCCCAGCGTCCCTCCTGTTCCTCCTACACCCCCTGGAGGCTGCTTCTCCAGCCCCTGTTCCTCGGCCTACAAAGGCTGAGGCTTCTGGAAGGCTCTGTCTTGCTTTTCTTTTCTTCACGCTTCATTCTCTTCCTGTCTTTCTGCAAAACAGAATCTCATTCACTATTCTAGTTTCCCTTACTGTCAATATACACGACTCCCAAATCCATGTCTTCAGCTCAGATTGCGCCTCTGAGTGCCACAGTCACCTCGCCAACTGCCCAGTTCAGGTTTCCACTGAAATAGATCACAGATACATCACACTCGACAAATCTCAAACGGAGCTCTTCATCTCCTCCCACAGATCTCCTCCTGCAGTGTTTCTGAACTCCTGAGCGGCTCCCCAGTGCACAGTTGCGTGCACCGTATCCTGCAAGTCATTCCCTGGGATTTTCCTCTCCTTCATTCTTTCCATTCAGTCCATCCCTGAGACCTGTCAATTCTACTTCCTAAACACTTTGCAAATTAACCCATTTATCTTCCTCTCCATCACCATCTTCTCTCAGTTTTGGCAAAAGCCTGCTTTCCAACTGGCATTCCCGCCCCCAAGCTTGTTCCACAGCCTCAGAGATAGATGCTAAGACACAAATCTCACAAATCTCACTGTGGCCTGGCTTCACCTAACAGCCTCCTGGGGCTTCCGGTAGCCCATAGATAATGTCCAGAGACTTTCCCTTGACCTCTCCGTCTGGTCCAGGCTGATTTTACCCACTTACCTCTCACTTTTCCTGTCTCCAGCCAGCGAGAGCCCTCCCTGCTCCCACACAGCTCAAACTGCCCCTTTTCTCAGCTGAATGAGCCTCTCCCTCTGCTGTCCAGTTCTTCAGGGGACCCTTTCGTGATCACCAACCCAGCGCCTACTCTCCCAGCACCTGGGGCTTTTCCTTCACCACAACCCCCACATGGGTCTTCTGTTTGTTCCTCCTCCCTGTGGGGCCGTAAGTCCCCAGGAGGGCTGGCACCCTGGCGGTCCCGCTGACTCCGGCACTGGCTCCTAGGATGGGCGTCAGGTGTCCCTCATATCCCATCCCTGGTCCGGCTATGTAGGTGTGCATCATTTGGGGACTGTCTTCTTTGTCGGAGACCAACTGCAGCAAATCTATTCACTGGTTCTTAAAGGGAGAGTCCAGCTCGATGAAGAAGGTCAGACTTGACCCAAATCGCAGACTTGACTGCCAGAAGGGAGCCCCCTAGATGTTTTGTAGCACACTTTCCGAGCTTTGTCTAAAGCTAAAAGTCTTTAGGGTGATGTTTGATCTGTTGTATTCCTGCTTGTTTGCTTTCTTTCTTCCTTTCTTTCTTTTTGTGGCTCTGGGGATTGGATTCAGGGGCATTCTACCTCTGAGCTATACCTCCAGACCTATTTTATTCTCTATTTTGAAACAAGGTCTAAGGTGCGGAGGGCCTAAGTTGCTCAGGCTGGCCTTGAACCTGTGATCCTTCTGTCTCAGCCTTTCAAGTACTGGGATCACAGGCCAAGGACACTATGCCCAGCTCCCACCCTGCTCTTTAAGGATGCTTTGGTGTTTTTAAAGATAGGCTCTCCCCCACAGGCCTATTTTTCTTGTTTTGACTAGTGTGAATTGTGAGAACTCACAGAGAGGGGCCATCAGGGCACTGGAAGGAGGGGGCTACAAAGAGGAACTGGAATAGCAAGACAGGGTGTAATTAAGTATCTTAAGAATGGCCTAGAGACTTTGTGGGAGACAGACTGGTTGTGGCTGGCTGGCCCTCAGGCAGCAAGCCTTGCAGGAGAGTCCAACAGACCAAAGGTCCTACCAGGGAACAAAACAAAACAAAACAACAGCAGGAGCCCCAGAGTGGGAAGGCTCAGAAGGCTGCACACTCTGACTGCAGCATCCCAGAGTGTTCCTCGAAGAGGCGATTTCTTGGGCGCAGCCGTGCAGGGACGGCAAGCCTGGGAACATTTCTGCTCTCGTATGCTGAGCTGGGTGGACCAGGAACCACCTCCTAAAGGAAGAGACTTATTACTTGGCTACCTCTGTCTCCAGAAGAACCAACCTTTCCTGCTTTTTTGTGCAAGGAGACACACCTCTCCGAGGAAGGAGGAGGACGGGCTTTCTATCATTACTACAGACCTATTCAAAAACAAAAACAAAAACAACTGAGTAATTAATTACCCTCTGCAGGGAAGAAGCACAAACAGGATGGGCCCGGAGCAGAACTTGGGATGAACCATCCCAGGACAGCTTAGGCAAAGGAACCTCCCGGCAGCGCTGTGCCTTGCGCCCGCCTGGGGCCAGGGCTTGGGGGTGGCCGGGCCGGGTCCGCAGCCCCTCGCGGAGGGTGGGGGGGTTGGTTCCCGGGCGTCCTTCGCCCGCAGCCTCCCAGCCTCTCTCCCGAGCCTCAGGTGTGTGCGCGCGCGGAGCCACGCGTCCTTTCCTTTGGGGCCGCGCACGGGCAGGCGCGGGCCGGGGCTCGGGCTGCGGCGCCCCCAGCCGGGCGCGGGCCGGGGCTCGGGCTGCGGCGCGCGGCTCCCGCCCGGGACGCGGCGGTTGCAGCTTCCTGGTTTGCAGCTGGCCGAGGGGGGGAGAGCGCGAGCCGGCGGCGGGGGCGGGCGCGGAGGCCGGGCGGCGGGCGGGGACGCTCGGCGGCGGGGGCCGGCCGGACAGGTCGCTCTCCCGGGAAGGGGCGAGTCCCGCGCCGGCCTCGGAAGCGCCGCGCGCCGGGGAGGACGCTCGCTGCCCGGGCGGCCGAGGGCGCGGCGCGGCTCCCCTCCGCTCCACCTCGGCGGCGCGGGCGGGCGGGCGGGAGGGCAGGACCCGCCGCGGGCCGGCATGGCCGGTCGAGGGGCGCCTGGGCGCCGCTTTGCCCCGGAGCTGCCTCCGCGCCGGCGGCAGCCGCGAGCGCTGGCCTGAGCCGGGCTCCCGCCCCCGTGCGAGCCCGCGCGTCCCCCGGGCGGCGCCGGCATGTCGTCCGGCACCATGAAGTTCAATGGCTATCTGCGGGTGCGCATCGGCGAGGCCGTGGGGCTGCAGCCCACCCGCTGGTCCCTGCGCCACTCGCTCTTCAAGAAGGGCTACCAGCTGCTGGACCCCTACCTGACGGTGAGCGTGGACCAGGTCCGCGTGGGCCAGACCAGCACCAAGCAGAAGACCAACAAGCCCACGTACAACGAGGAGTTCTGCGCCAACGTCACCGACGGCGGCCACCTGGAGCTGGCCGTCTTCCACGAGACGCCCCTGGGCTACGACCACTTCGTGGCCAACTGCACGCTGCAGTTCCAGGAGCTGCTGCGCACGGCCGGCGCCTCCGACACCTTCGAGGGCTGGGTGAGTGGCAGCGACCCCTCCGCCCGTGTCCATCCCACCTCGTGGGGGTCCCTTGCAGTTTTCAAAACTCTCCCGGGCCCCGCTTCCCCATCCCTCGCTCCCCATCATCGGTCCTCGCCCGGGTGCGGCTCAGGGGACGCGGCGGTGGGTGTGTGCGGGCGCAGGTGTGTCTCCGGAACCGGCCTGGACGTGGTCCTCCCCAGGACGGCGGCTTTGGGCTAACGGAGGGGGGCGCTGGCCAGGGCCTGGGGGGCCCCCTCTCTCCACCCAGACTTGGGGTTCAGCATCCCAACTTTCAGCTCTCAGGGATCTACTCCGCGAAGGCGGGGGTGGGGGGGGGAAGGCGATGTGAAAGTGAGATGATTTGAGTAAAGTGCTCCAAGCGCCTCTTCGGGAAAGCCATACATTCTCGGGAGTATTATTCATACTGTTTATGGATACATGTTGGTTCAGCCGCGCAGACGTGCACACGTGTTTCAGCATGCACATCCATTACATCCCACAGGTACAGAAGCTACGCTGGCAGGGATCAAGAGTGCCTGGGTCTGCACGCTGGCAAAGTTTTATTGTTTAGCAGTTTTCTAGGGAGACAAGCTTCGCATGTGTTTGCCACCGCTTGGTCCAATTGATCGGGGATGTGCGGGTCCTGCAGTATGCCTTCTGCAGCTACAGGTCTGAGAGGAGGTTGCAGATCCCCCTCCCCCCCTCCCACGCGCCATCAGCCGCTGCATTGACATGTAGCTACCAGTAACTTTTCTCTTGCCTCTGCTTTCCCCATACTTCCCATGAGGCACAGTTTCTGCTGGAAATAAATTAAAAATTTTCGAGCCCTTCACACGGTGTCAAAACGCTTTGGCTTCTTAATCCTAACACAGTCTTTGTGATGGAGGTGTTATCGTTCTCACTCTGAGATGATGAAATAGTAATTATCATGAAGTGATCTGGTTTAGCAAAATGGAGTGCAGTGTTGGAAGACTCTTAGAGTCAAATGGCTTAAGTTTCAGAAGGAGTTCATTTTGAACCTAGAATACGAGTCAGTATTGATATCTGTTTGAAATTAAGGAGTGATGGGATCAGAGGGATATCGATGAAGATCCACTTAAGTATTTTATACTTTGGGGGGATTGATGATGTTATCATATATTCTCTAAAATTACAGGTGGCTTGTGAAGCTACCCATTTTTAAAAAATGGAAATAATACAAAATCTCTTATGACTGTTTAACCTTAATCATCACATTATACTGAGTTAACTTACAGTCTAACTTACTTTGTGGGATTTAGAAGTGGAGTAGAAAGGAGTGGCTAAAATACAGTTAGAGACTCATGTTTTATCCTGTGAATTTCTGGATCAGAAATAAAAGTGAGAAGCCGGATGTGGTGGCGCTTGCTTGTACTTCCAGCATTTGGGAGGCTGAGACCAGAGGATTGTGGTTCGCAAACAGCCTCAGCTACTTAGTGAGGCCCTCTGAAACTTAGCGAGACCCTGTTTAAAAAACAACAACAACAACAAAAAAAAAACAAAATATAGAGCAGGGGGTTTAGCTCAGGGACCGAATGGCCCTGGGTTCCATCCCCAGACCTGGAAGAAAAGAAATAAAGAAAGAAAGAAAGATGACAATAGCAATCTGAATGGATTTACTGAATTAGTGTCTGATTAGGAGTTAAGTTGGGTAAACTTCTAGGAAAATTAGGTTCTGAAGTTTGGCGGTACAGACTGGCCAGTAGCCAGGAGAAGCCTGTCTTTTTTTTGGTGGTACTGGGGTTCCTGGAAGCCCTTCTACCTCCGGGCTACACTCCCAGACCAATTTTTACATTTTTATTTGGAAACAGGGTTTCCTAAGCCAGCGCGCGGCTGGCTTCGAACCTGCGCGATCCTCCTGTCTCTGCCTCCCAAGCGCGGGGATTACAAGTGCGCCCCACCACGCCTGGCAAAGCCTGTCTTTTTTGAGAGAGCTTAGATTGGTTCTACTCAGTCAGAACAGTTGAATCATCTGGGAGCTTTATAAGAATCCCTTCCCCTTTGTTTTTGCAATACTGCGGAATGAACCCAGGGCATCTCATATGTTAGGCCAGCACTCTACCATGAAGCCACATCCCCAACCCTTCTTATTTTATTTTGAGATAGGGTCTCACTAAGTTTCCCATGTGATCTGAAACTGGTAATCTTCCTGCCTCAGCCTGCGGAGTAACTGGAATTACAGGAGTACGCCACTTCGCAGCAAACATTCCCACGGTGATTAAAATGTGCAGTCAAGGTCAAAATCCCATGGCCTAAATGAAGACCATAAGACGGGACCTAGAAGAAGCAGACATGTAAGAGGCAGGTTGCCTGACTAGGTGGAGTGCACAGAGCTGGTTATTGTTCCATCATATGATGAGTAAAGATTAAATGTAAATTAAATTTCTATAATTGTCTAAAGTTACTATACTTAGATGTTTTATATAACCCATTGGTGGTATTTTGGAAAAAATGAGTCTTTGGTAGGATAGGTTTGGTATTTGAATGACACTGAAACCAATGACTTGTCATATATTTATGTTCAGTTAGAGGGCAGGGCTTTTAAAAATTTTTTTCTTTTAATGGAGAATAGGGTAGATAAAATGAGAGTGTTGTTTCTTTTCTTTCTTTTTTGGGGGGGAAAACTGAGGATTGAACTCAGGGATATTCTACACCCCCCCAGCTATATCACCAGCCCTTTTTTTTTTTTTGCCCTTTAAATTTTGAAACAGTATCTCACTAGGTTGCCAAGGATTTTGCTAAATTGACTGGTCTCAAACCTACAATCTTCCTGTGTCAGTTTCCCAAGTCCAGGATATGGGCGTTTGCCCATTTCCCAGCTATGTTGTTTCTGTTTTAAACGTTAGGATAATATTTGGGAATATCTGGAATGTTAATTTTAAAAATTATTCTTTATAGATAAAAAGGTTCTTTGAAGTTCAGGATTATAGAAATTCTTTTCTTTGTGATATTGAAATGAGAGCCTGGCGTGGTGACACACGCTTGTAATTCCTGTGCTTGGGAGGCGGAGACAGGAGGATCGCACAGGTTCAAAGCCAGCCTCAACTACTTAGTGAGGCTCTCAGCAACTTAGTGAGACCCTGTTTCCAAATAAAGTACAAAATAGGTCTGGAAGTATAGCCCGGAGGTAGAAAGCCTCTGGTTAGCAACTTAGTGTTTGCTAGATCATGAGAAGAGGAAGAGGATCAAATTGTAGATTTATGGGAAAACAGAACATACTTTTATCATTAGAATATTGTTATGCTTTCTTGTTTAAGGTACTTGTGTGTGTGGTACTAGTACTGAGACTTGAACCCAGGGGCATTCTACCTCTGAGCTACTTCCCCTGTCCTATAGTTTAGTCTTTATTTTGAAACAAGGTCTCCCTAAGTTGAAGAGGGCCTCACTAAGTAGCTGAGGCTGTCCTCAAACCTGAGAATCTGTGATCCTCCTGTCTCAGACTCCCAAGTACTGAGATTGCAAGTGTGGGCCACCATGTCTGGCACTTGATACTTTTAAGTATCAAGAAAATAATCATTAACATTAGTTTTAATACAAGTTTATTGTTACTTTCTGTTAAGTGTGATGGGAGAAAGGGTTATAGATCTAATTCATGCAATATGTACCTAGTACCAGGTTTAGTGCCTGAAATGGAATACGCACTCAAATTTTTGTTTTCAAATTGTACATGTATTAAATCATTAAGTCTATATAAAACCCAAGGAGGTGGTGGAGTACAGAAAGGCATTCTGAAATTCATAGCATTAAACTTAATTAGAAACAAAGATTTCAAACAAAAACCTAAGTTTCTACCTTAAAGAGTAAATTGATCTAAAGTAAGTAGAAAGAAGGACATTATAAAGATCAGAAATCAGTGAAATAGGAAACAGAAAAATAATAGAGAAAAACCAAGGAAATAAAAAAGCTGGATTTTTTGAAAATAAAATTGGTAAACCTCAAGCCAGAATATTCAAGAGAGGATACAAATTGCCAATATTAGTAATGAGAAAGGGAACATCACTATAGATCCTTCTGACTTTAAAAAGGGTAATGAAGGTTCGGCGTGGTGGTGCACGCTTGTAATCCCAGTACTTGGGAGGCTGAGACAGGAGCATCACAGGTTTGCAGCCAGCCTCAGCTGGTTAGTGAGGCTTTCTGCAACTTCAACACTGTTTCAAAATAAAGAATAAAAAAATAGTGCTCAGAGGTAGAATGCCCCTGGGTTAAATCCCTGGTACTGAAAAAAAAAAAAAATAAAAGTATGCCAGTAAATTCCACAATTTAGATAAACTAATTCCTTGAAAGATGCAAACTATCAAAATTACCTCAAAAAACTTGAATGGTTTATGTCTATTAAAATAATTGAATTCATAGCTAAAAATCTTTCACCCCCAGTTTTACTAGGGACTTCTATGATACATTTAAGAAATATTACCAACTTCATACACTTTTTCAGAAAGTAGAAGAGAATAAATTCCCAACTCATTTCATATTTTGATAGTTATCTTACTTTTATACCAAACTGATGAAAATGTATTTAAAAAGCCAGAGATCCAATATCCTCATAAAATATGATGCAAAAATCTTTAAACTTTAGCAAATCAAATCTAACAATATAACAAATGGATAGTGCATCTTGACCAAAGTGGGATTTATAACTAGGACTTCAAGGTTGATTCAACATGTACAGATCAATCAGTGCCTATTAGCAGGGTAAAAATGAAGGTCTGTATGATCATCTCAGTAGATATAGAAAGGGCAATCCCAATTCTTGGGTGGCTGAGTCAGAATAATTGCATGTTTGAGACCAGCCTCAGCATCTTAGTGAGACCCTGTTTCAAAATAAAAAGAAATGGGGATGTAGATCACTAGTATGGTGTTCTTGGCTTCAGTCCCAAGTACTTCTCCCCCTATACACACAGAGATTTGACAGAACTTAATATTCACTCATGATAAAAACTCACAGCAAATTAGAAAAACGCAACCTTTTCAATCTGATAAAGAAAGGACATCTATGAAAAACCTACAGGCATCATCATAGTGGTGAAATAATGAATAATATTCCTCTATCATAAGTAACAAGGCAAGAGTGTCTGTTCTTTCCACTTTTATTTAACATTGTACTAGAGTTTCTGGTCAGTGCAGTAAAACAATTTCAAGAAGTAAAATGCATATAGATTACAGAGGAAGACGTAAACTATCTTTATTTGCAAATGAATGATTGTAGACAATTCTAAGCCTTCTATAAAAGAGCTTCTAGAACCAACAAGTGATATCAACTGAGTCACAGAATATAAACCAATTTGCAAGACTTAATTGTACTCTATATACTGGCAGTGAACAATTGAAAACTGAAATAAAAGTATCATTTTATAAATGCATCAAAGATATAAAATGGGTAAATTGGATAACATACTTTTTCACTGGAGTAAAATATTGCTGAAATAAAGATCTAAGAACATGCAGATAATATACTATATTCATGGATAGGAGGATTGAATATTATTAAGAACTCAATTCTTCCCAAAGTTTTCAATAGATTTTATTGTGGGGGGTACTAGGGACAAAATCCTGGGGAATTCTACCTCTGAGTTATACCCCCAGTCTTTTGTATTTTTTTATTTTTTGCATTCTAACTCAACTACACCCCTCTCCCTCTTTATGTTTTGTTTTTTAAAGAGTCTCATTAAATTGCTGAGGTGTTTGCTAAATTGCTGAGGCTGGCCTTGAACCTATAATTCTCCTCTTTTATCCTCCCAAATACTAGGATTACAGGTATGCACTACCATGTTCAGTTGTATTCAATAGATTTAATAAAATTCCAATCAAAATCTCAATAAGCTTTGCCATAGACCTTGACAGACTGATTCTAAAATTTATATAGAAATGTAAAGAATCTATTCTGGTCTAAGAATAATTTTGAAAAAGAATAAGTTTGGGGACTTACAGTATCTGATTTCAGGCTTAATGTTACTATAATCAAAATAATGTGATATTGGGGTAAAGAGAGTCATATAGTAGAATAGAAGAAAGTCTGGAAATAGATCCAGACATGTAAGATTAATTGATTTTTTGGCCAAAGACAATTCAGTGGAGGAAATGTTAATGTTTTTAACAAGTGTTGCTTGAACAGTTGTATAGCCATATGCAGAAATGTAAACCTTGTCTCTTACTTCATCATATACAAAAACTAATTGAAAATTGATTATAGACCAAAATGTAAGAGTTTGCATATTTTTATAAAAAAGAGAAGAAAATCTTAGTGACCTGTGTTCAGCAATATATACATATTATATGTATATATTTAGGTAACTACAAAAGCTCAACTATTAAGAAAATTAAAAATTGGGTTTTATAAAAATAACTATTGCTTCTTAAAAATTGCTTAAGAAAATGAAAACATAACCCAAAGATTGGGAGAAAATATTTGTAACATATAAATCAGATGAAGGCCTTGTAACAAAATTATATAAAAAAAAACTTTTAAAACTTAATAAGAAAAATACCTAACTTAAAAATGGGTCAGATATTTGAATAGGTAGCTTCATGGCAAATAACATATTACAACATACTCAAAATCATTAGTCATTACGGAAATGCAAATGAAAACCAGAAAAATATATGTTTCTACTAGAAAGGCTAAATAATATGGATCATAACAAGTGTTGGTGAGGAAATGTAGCAATTAATACTCTTGTACACAACTGTTAGGAATGTCAAATGATATAGTCAAGTTGGAAAATAGTTGGGCAGTTTCTTAAAATATTAAAGATATTATATGCCATCCACTCTCATGTATTTACCAGGAGAGATGAAACGATTCATAAGAAAGCTCGTCTGTGAATGCCGTAACAGCTTTGAGATAGCCCCCAAACTTAAAATTCAAATGACAAAACCTGAATGTTTAAACATATTGTGGTATATCCACACCATGGAATACTACTTGCACTTTTGACATGTCCAAAAACATGGATGAATCTCAAAGTAATTATGCTGCATGAAAAAGCTCAGACCCTTTTCTTGCTTCCTCTCATGAAGAAAGTTCCTGATGTATGATTCCAGCTATTCAAAATGCTAGAAAATGAAAACAAGTCTGTAGTGACAGGAAGCACATCAGTGTAGTCCAGGAGAGAGGAGTGGGGCGAAGGAAGGGTGGATCTCAAAGGAGGCGTAGGAAAAATTTTGGAGGGGGAAATATTTATTATATTATTATTATTATTATTATTGTACTAAAAGTTGAACTCAATGGCATTCTACCTTCAAGTTATACCTACAGCCCTATTTTATTATGAAACAAGGTCTCACTAAGTTGCTGAGGCTGGTTTAGAAACTATGATCCTCTTGTCCCAGCATCCCAAGTACTGGGATTACAGGTATGCACCACCATGCCCAGCTAAATTTATTGTTTTGAAGCTGGGCGTTGTGGCGCACGCTTGTAATCCCAGCATTTGGGAGGCTGAGACTGGAGGATTGCGATTTGCAGACAGCCTCAGCTACTTAGTGAGCCCCTCTGCAACTCAGTGAGACCCTGTTTCAAAATAAAGAAATAAGAATTGGGGTGGGGGTGTAGCTTGGAGGTCAAATGCCTCTGGGTTCCATCCCCAGACCCGCAAAAAAAAAAAAAAAATATTGTTTTGATTGCAAAGATGGTTTTACATGTTTTAGAGTTTATTGAATAGGTCACTTTAAGTATGTACATATTACTATGTGACCATTATATCTTGAGATGGCTGTAAGAAAAAGGAATAGGGATTTATCATCCTTATTTTACTGAAGATGTTAAATAACATGCTAGTAGGTGACAGAATTAGATTTGAGCCAAATATTACTTTTGAAAACTACATTGCCTCCTTAGTGCAGTAAATATTTTTCAGAGTAGTACCATTAAAAAAACAAAACAAAACAGTAGAGCCAGGAGTGGTGGTGCATGCTTAGAATCCTAGCATTTGGGAGGCTGAGACCAGATGATGACAGTTCGCAGACAGCCTCAGCTACTTAGCGAGGCCCTTCACAACTCAGCGAGACCCTGTTTCAAAAATAAAAAGACTAAAAAAGTAGGGTTGGGGGTATAGTTCAGAGGTACAATGCTCCCTGGATTCCATCCCCATACGGCAAAAAAAAAAAAAAAAAAAAAAAATCAGTAAAACAGAATTACCAAATTAGTTTTTGATTTTTGGACACAGTTTCATCTTCTAAATTATTCCTGTCAGTTTTTTCCCACTGCTGCTTTTAGAACTTGTTTATTTTGCATAATTTCTTGGACTTCTGAAGACTGAAGATTTGCGGAGTTGAAACACTGCTTCCTTCTTCCGTGTATTTGCTCCTGTTTCGCTGACATTCCAAATGAGGACTGGCATCTAATACCTAGTGTTGGGGACATAGGGGGAGGCAGGAGGAGCTGGAGGCTGCGTCATGGAAAGACCTTGGCGCCCCTCAGGAAGGAAGGACCTGCTTGGCGGATCCCAGGCTGTTTTCCTGTCCACCCCGCCCCCCTCAAAGACATTCTGTACTCTGCAGGCCTGCAGGGCTCCTTTCTATCAAGTTCTCAGAGAGGTACCTGTTCTGGAGTCCTGTCCGGTGAATCAACCAGGTTGCTCCCAGGTCTTCATGGATTATCGTTTCTTCTGATTCCTCGATTGAGGAGCATGCATTTATAGCACCAGATTTATCCCAGCTTCTCTAGTAGCTCCTTCTCTTTTGCATTTTATAGTGCAGTTATTCATTCTCACAATTGATTCTCCCCTCCCCCAAACCAACTGGTAAGGAGTGTCTAACACTGACTTACTAACCCATAGCGCTTTAGGGCAAAAACATTTTAGGATCTCTAGGGAGGTCCATTCCAGGGTAGGTCAATTCTTCAGGTTCATTGTAAGTCAAATTTTGCTGCAGTAGGCTGGTTGCTTCTCATAACCCTGGCTGTGGCTTTCATGTCCCCCTCAAGAGCATTTTCTGGGCACGTTACTGTCTTGTTATCCTTTATTGCACTCATGACTCTGAGGTCGTTCTGTTAATCAATTTGTTTATTGTCTCGTCCCCCTTTAATGTAGAAACACCTGGGTAGCAGAGACTTTAGTTGTAACTCCAGAACTACGACGAGCAGCTCAAACACAGTAGGAGCTGAATATTTGTCCAAAGAATGAAATTTTATATGGCTTTGGGGCAAGTAAAAGATATGTACTTTGGGAACATCTTTCCTTAAGTATCTTGTTCATCTTTCAAAAATAAATAAGTAAAAATAATTTGGGAGCAATTGTAATTACAACATTCTCCTTTCTCTCTTACTCTTTTTTTTTTTTTTTGTGTGTGTGTGGTGCTAGGGATTGAACTCGGAGGCGTTCTACTCTTGAGCTACACCCCCCTTCCTTTTTATTTTGAGAATTTATTTTGAAATGGGGTCTCACTATTGCTGAGGTTGGCCTTCGACCTGCCATCTTCCTGTCTTAGCCTCCAGAGTACCAGAATTATAGGCGTGTGTCACCATACCCAGTAGCACCCCTCTTTTAAATCACTCAAGACATACTAATATGTGCTTAAGAAGATAAGGCCAGCTTTTTATGCTCCTTGAATATGGTAATGGATTAAAACCCATGTGGATGGAAAATTCCCTGCTTTTTCCATTTTAAAAGTCTCTGATTTATAAACCTGAAATACACAATTAATTCTTACAATTGCACCTTTTGAACCCAATGTTAAATTTAGGGCCACAGCAAGAAATAAGTATTTGAAGGTTGTACATCAGCCAGGGAAAGCTAGAGAGGTTGGTGGGTGGTGGAGTGTGAATCATTTTATCTTATGCAACTCTTCGTACAGCTTTGTTATCTAGCAAGTGTCTGGATTGGTGATTAGTGGTCATGGTAAAACTCATGCACTTTTATGAGGTGCTAGCATTTACTTAGAGTAAGAGTGAGAACTTGGGCTTTCTATAGTCTTTTCCCCCTGTTTTTAAAAAATAATCATCCAGATCACGTCCCCTTTGTGGGTTAGGGGCAGAACTCCATTTTATTAGAATGTGATAAAAATGAGGCCGCAGCTGGGGATGGTGGTGCATGCTTGTAATCCCAGCGTCTGGGAGGCTGAGATAGGAGGATGGATCACAGTTCGAGGACAGCCTCAGCTTCTTAGTGAGGTCCTTTGCAATTCAGTGAGACCCTGTTTCAAAAAATAAGGAATAAAAATAGGGCAGGGGCTGTAGCTCAGAGGTCAAACGACCCTGAGTACCATCCCCAGTACTGCAAAAACTTAAAAAAAAAAAAAAAAAAGAAAAAGAAAAATGATGCCCTAGTGAAACCACTACTACTCCCTATTCTCTGCTTTCCACTCTTATCGGGGCTGTTTCCAAGATAGTCTCTATTATCAAACTGGTAGTTACTCCTTAATTTAAAACTCTTCTGTGCTTTCCTGCTGCTCTTAGGTGAAGCCCAGCGTCTTTAGCATGGATCAGATTGTTCTCCATGATCTTGACCCCAATTTCCTCTTGGTTTCTTGGGAGCCATGGTTCCACCTCTCCTCATTCTATACCCTGCTCCCGTCACAGTGAGTATCTTTTAGCTCCTCAAAGATCGCACTTTACTTTGCTAATTCACACCTGTGCTTTGCATCGTCTCCTCCACATCACTTCCCCAGGAAACTTCCCTTGACATGCCCAGTCTGGGTCCCCTCAATATCCTGAGGACTCCATTGCTACCTCCCTTGTTACTGAAAGAGTGGGTGTAGAAATGGATCGACCTCACGTAGACATGTGTGACGCATAAGGTTGTTCAGGGCATAAGTGGATAGTGGATGGTTGATGACGAAGACCCATCCCTTTGCTCCTGCAGTATCCGCTTTAACTGTTACGAGTTCCCCCACTCCCGTCCCCAAGATGCCCTGGGTAAGCACTCCTCCACTGAGCATGTCATGTGGACCAGGTGTTGTGCTGCATCCTGACTCCACTGGACAAAGCAGACCTGGTGCATGAAGTTACAAGGGGGGGGGGGGGATGGTAGATGGCGGAGAAAATAGAAAACAAGGAAAGCAACCAGGAAATTACAGAAGTACTCAGATGCTGGTCAGCAATTGGTTTGGGGAGGTCAGGAACCTCTTCCTGTGGGGAAGATAGCTGATTTTTAAGGTTCTAGCATAGATAACCACAGCCAGCTTCGCTTAAATGATGGTGAAAAAAATCATTTTCTCAAAAGAAGAAAAGGAACTTTGACCCAACAATGTTATTCAGAGAGATATCACAGGTGCCCTTTTGAAAGGCAGATGTCTCTGACCCACAGAGGTATTTCCATCTTTGGAAAGTTTGGAAGGGAATTAAGTTTTAATGCCTGTGAACACATAACTGTTAGTGCTTTTTGACTTCCAAAGGCAGAAAGCAGCAATACCATATTTGAAGCATCAAATACTGTTAGTTTTGTATGGATCATGAAAGAATCATAGGTGTTGAACAGAAAGAAGGACCATCTAGTTCAGAACACCGTAACACAAAGCCTGTCAGCTCTATGGCCCACGGCCAGCCAGCAGGGGTATTCATTTGGCAGGACTGTTTTTAGCATTGAAACAGAAGATACATCATGCTGTGGAGATCAGCTGCAGACCCCACCACTCCCTATGGTCAAACCTACTCTCTGGATTCATTACAGACTTGGTCCTGGGAGGTTTGGAGTTTGCGACACCATAGCTCAAGCCTTTGTTTTCAGAATGTGGGAAACAAAGCTCCTCCCCAAGCATTACTATTGTCCTGGTGCACAGGAAGTCACACACACACACACACACACACACACACGCACACACACACACAGACATACACACACACACACACACTTAATATCTGCACATATATCTGCATAATGGAGGTATACTTTTTGGATTTAATTAGACGTATTAATTTATTAATTTGTAAATATATTAATTTAGATGTATATTTATTTAGACATTTATTTACCTATATATTTGTATCCTACAATTACATAGAAAGCTGATGGTAACTGGTAAATATATGGGGAGTTAACTTTTACAGCAAGTTAGTATTGTATTAACTATTTCATTATATATATATTCTTTGTATTCTTTTGCTGTGCTGGAGATTGAACTCAGGGCCTTCCTCTTTGATTTTAGTACACAGCTTTCAGCAGTCTGTGAGTGCCATGCTCCATGAGAGCCAGGAGAGTTGAGCTTAAGGTGTGACTTTGTCCCATGAATTGGATTGGCCCAAGTCTAAATTGCTCAGGCTTGGAGAGGATTTAGCTCATGTCCAAGTAATTTGTGCATCGCGGATAGTGATGTTGATATTGCTTATTACCTTAGAATCAGTCTTAAGGAAATATAGCAGGTTCCTCACTTCAAGCCATGCAGTTATATCTCTTAATTTACTCTAATGTGCTCTTTGCACTATGGGATGGTTGTAAGTTATTTCCCTATTACCTCATGTCAGAGAGAGACTGAGGATCTCACTGTTTAAGATTTTGCTAGAAGCCATTCTCACTAGGACAGTAATTAAAGATTTGTAGTCCCAAAGTGTCTGTAGCCACCAGTCTATATATCCACCCTAGGTGATGACAAAGACTATAAATCACTTGTAGGACAGACATTTTAATTAGCTGGAGGAATGAGCCCAAGGGTATTGGCTATCATAGAGTTTAAATGCTATGCTGAAGAATTTTATGAGACAGGAAATTTTTGTTGAGAATCATGGTACTAGCCAGAGAGTTTGAGCAAGATTACTATGTTAATGTGTTTCTGTAGTGCCAATAAATTAGAGCATTGGTTATCAGTGCACATGGGATTTTTATAGTAGAAAGACCACTTAAGAGGGGACTCATTAGCGGTACTTTTCTTTTGTACTGCCTTCTTGAAAGTTTCTTTGATTTTATGTTCAATCCTTGCACATCTTTGACCTCATAGGGAGAGAAATATTTAATAGGGTACCAAAGGTATTTGGTTTACACTTGTGGTAAGAAATGAAGAAAGTTGCCAGGAGACAGGACCATGACCAATATGAGCCCCTCATAATTGCATTAATAAAATAAGTCCTTTCAGACCAGTGTGAGCATGTTCTGTATCCAGTGCTGTATACCTGATTTCAGACCAAGGCCCTGTTCTCTAACCTACACCACAAAGCCTTATTTTTTAGTCATATTTAACCTTTGTACCTGCATGAGCCGTCTCTGCACCTCAATAGGGCACTGGGCCTCTCAGGTCACACTGGGCCTTGGTTTTCTCACCTGTGATGTCGGAGAGCTAGGCAGCCTGAACGCTGAGGTCCCTCACAGTCTTTATGGTTCCAGTTATGGTTCTCTTAGACACTGAACATTTTGCTCCATTCTGTTTTTTGGAGATGGTTCTGCTGATACTCAGATTTGTTTTGGGCTATGAAATTATTTTTGGAAGAGCACCCCAAAGTCATGCATGCATTAGCATAATTTCCTAAGCAATACACTTATTTATTCAAGAGTTTCTTGGATGCTTTAATATATATATTTAGTGTGTGTGTGTATGTGTGTGTGTGTATGTTGTGTATGTGTATGTGTGTATGTGTGTATGTTGCTGGGGAATAGAACCCAGGGACATTCTACCTCCAAGCTACAACCTTCGCCCCATTTAAAAAAAAAAAATTGAAACAGGGTTTTGCTCAGTTGTTGACAGCCTCACTAAGTTGCTGAGGCTGGCTCTGAACTGCAATTCTCCTGTCTCAGTCTCCCAAGTACTGGGATTACAGGTGTATACCTGGCAATATATATAAATATATTTCTTAAAAAGTATAGCTTAGAGGTAGAATGCCTTAGATTTAATCCCCAGTACCACCACCACCACCACACACACATACTTTTTTGTTTCATTATTGTATAAAAGAGTTGAGAGCAGATTCCAAGTCATGCAATGATTCTGAATTTATTTCTGAGCCCTGGGTCTTTTTAGATGGTGAAAGCTATGGACCCTGTTTCTAGAAATATACACTCATGTGCACATTGACCATATTCTGGGAACAGTGTCACCAGATTACTAACCACAGACACAGGACCTCAGATAAATAAATCCCAGTTGAAAGGTATAAAAAATACAACTTTTTAAGAATTTCTAATTCCCAGGGCATGGTTCTAATATTTCTTTCTGTATTTAAAGACATTTTCACTTCAATTAATTATTATAAGACTATTAAGTAGTTAAAAAAAAAGGAAGCTATGAATTTTTTTAAATGGCGTGCTTTAAAATATATGTTCTCACTTAGTTCTGGCTCCTGGTAAAATATACTAGGTGGTGACCCACTTTAGGACCTATTTGGTTGTGTTATTCAGGTATTTTCAAAAGCCTCTATTTTTGAAGGGGTTCTTTGAGGTTTGTAATAGATGAAAAGTTAATAAAAAAAAAAAAAACCCAAACTAGGACACTTTGAGTGACCTTGGCTTGGTATCTTCTGTTAACATAAACTTTTCCCATGTAAAATGAAATAGGGTTTGTTTTGTAAACTTTTTCTTAAGACATTATTCCCTTTTTGAGCTGCAGTGGGCATCATGGTTTCCCACTGTGTCAGTCTGAGACAACACAGTGAGAGATTGATGATGATCCTCTGCTCCTCTTACCACCTAGTTTAGGTCTCCCATGGCCTGGGTCCCTCTGACACTACAGCTTTCCTTGTCTTCTCTTGAATCCCAGTTCACCTCCCTGACATGTTGAAAACAGCCTGGGGATGGTAAAAAGTGAGCGGAACAGAACCACCATGAATGAGAGGTAAGGCGGGAGTCCAACCTTTAGGCCAAGATTCTTTCCTGACGTCAGTGTGTGGTAGAGGCAGCAGGGAAGCTGTCCACTGGTTTGCAGAAGTTTACTGAGCACCCGCTGTAGGCCCGGTCATTCTAGGTATCCCCACAGGGCAGAGAACACATGACCAGAGTCAACCACAGAGCTGCTGCCTGTGTGTGGAAAGGTTCGTCATAAGCCAGTGAACGGATGAGAAAGAAAATACCAAATGGTGCATAGGTGCTAGGTAGGGTGATGTGGTCCAGTGTGGTAAGGCAGCTGCTTTCCCCTGCGTGGTCAGAGAAGGCACAGAGAGGGTGACATTTCAGCTGAGACCGGAGTGACAGGAAGAAAACAGCCAGGCGGAGACAAGAGAAGGCAAGGCATTGCAGGCAGAGGGGGCAGCTCAGGCCAAGGCCGGCAGGCGGGAGCAGTCTTGGCATTGAAGAACAAATAGAGGGTGACGGAGAGGGGAGTCGGCTAGCTCCAGGCCTTTCCGGCTCGGCTCTGCTGCTTTGCTGGGGTGTGAGCAGCGAGCCAGTGTCTGGCTCCAACTGTGTTTTCTACTCTGGAAAATGGCGCTGACGTTAAGCTACCCCACATGCTTGACACTACGATTACATTTCATACATGAAACATGCCCAGCACAAATAGGCCCTCAGGAAGTGGTGGCTTTGGTTGCTTTTAATCTCCCAGGGAAACTAATATGTTGACAGTGGCCTTCTGGAAAGAATCACCTGGGCCAAGGAAAGGTGCTCGATGGGTTGCATTTTTAAGACATCACTGTTTCAGGTGGGGACTTGAAGTTTCCTGGGATGGGGGAGCCCCTCAAATGATATCACAGAGGCATCTGCTCATTAGTACCCACCTTCAGCACCATGACTTCTAAAGAGAATGGGGAAAGGAAACAAAGGTTTTTGAATTTCTGAAAGATTTCATTTGCTCTCTATGAACTCATAAGAATTAGTGGAAAGTTTTAATAATTTAGAGGGAATATGGTAATTTTACTGCAGTGGTACAATTTATAGAGCCCTAAAGTATTTTTATTTTTCAAAACTATAAATTTATGGGTGAGAATTAATGAACATAGTGCTGGTAATCATAAAGGAAATAGAACCTCAACCATTGATAATATAACTAGATGCAGTTGATTTTTGCTTAGTTCTGAAAGTTCATTTACCTTGTTGATTACAGTTTTGTGCATTAACTCTTGCTAATTTTGGATAATGCCTTTTTGGCATCTCTCCGAGTATTTCATACTTTTTCTTCAACATCTGTTTGGTCCATGTTTAACATAAATGGTATATTTAGCATTTGCCCAAGTCACATGAATTAGGATGCAGAATCTGCCATTATGAACTACATAATACACAAACATAAGCTTGGAGGAATTTTTATTGGACAACTACTATAATTATCAGTGCATTGTGGTGTGATGGTTGGATGTTGCCCAGAGTGGGGTTCAACATTAGTTCTGCCCTTTATTAACAGGGATCATTGGTCCTCTGTAACCTCAGTTCTTTCATCCCTAACAGTGCCTACCTCACAGGTTATGTGAGAATACAGTAAGGATTTCTGTAAATTACCTGGCACTGTGCATGACACATACTACCACAGAAAAAATATTGTCATCATCACCACTACCACTCTATGTGTAGCACTTAAATATGAAATCATGGGCCCAGCCCTTTTTTTTGTGAATTAACTTTGAAAACAGTGAGATATTTATTTACATAGGATTTTAATCTCTGAAGCTGTTTTTGAGTGTGACTTTTGTTGGGGTATGCGAGGATAAAGAAAGCATGGCCCAACATCAACGCATAGGCTTTTTTCAAGAATAAAACCTAGAAGGAGGTATCTGGGGTGGGGGTAGAGCCCATGAGAATCAGAAGCCTGTCTCCTTACAGACTTGGGGCTTTTTATGGGACAAGGAAGGGGAGGTACAGGAGTAGTCATGTAAGCCACTGGTTGGTGAGCTAGAGACCAGGTCATCTTGGGTCAGGGCACTGGTCAGGGGCATTTCTCTTTCTTTGTTTTTTGGTTCTAGTTCCTCCTCAGGCAAGGCCTCATAGTGCCCACAACTTTCTTACTTTTTTTTAATTTTTAATTAAGATTCACATCAATAGAACCTTTCTAGTTACTGGAGGAAGAGAAGATGGCTTCCTTATTCGAAATCAGAGGGGTTTAGGGCTAATTTCTTCACAAATTGTCCATTATGAGAGTTCCTGCAAAGGCTATGGGAAACCAAAGCTGGAATTACTATACAGTGACAATGTTGGTCAGTTAGTTGATGGAAACCTTGAAATAGAATAATTTGGTTTGCTCTTCAATATTGGACAGATAGAGAGTTCTGAGAGAGTACAAACCCAACAAAACTGTAATATTTAGTTGCAAAGGAGTCCTTTGAAAAGCTGGAATGGGCACTTTTATTGCTACAGTTAAGGTAAATGATGGTAAACGGGCTCTTTCAATTGACATTAAAAGATGTTTCTCTTAATTTAAGTTTGAACATCGGGTAGTCATTGGGCATGAATTGTTCAACGGCCATGCTTTCAAGGAGGAAAGCTCCAACTTAAAAAGTGCATCATTTGAATATGGATTTTAGAAGGAAAGCAAGGGTACAAATTATCTGTTTCACAGAAAATGAAAAGTAGTTTTTTTTTTGGTGTGTGTGTGTGTGTGTGTGTGTGTGTGTGTGTGTGTATTTGGACTCATTTTGAAGTTGATGATTCTTCTGTTTGTGACTGGACACTTTTTTGGGGGTTCTTGATGGTTCACAGTTGATTTTAAGTTAGAGGTTTTTGGGATGTAGGTATTTACATTTTCAGAACAAAAGTTTCATTGACTCCATAGTAGGACACGATGGGTTTGCATTTGATGTCTAGCACAGCCGTGGTTTTGGTTGTTCAGAAGTCTTTGTTAGCTCTTTGGCAGTGTGGGGAATATATTGTTTTTGAGCCTGCTGGGCCTCCTCGCCTTCTTATCATGCACATCCTGTATCTGGGTTGTGGTTGTATTGATTTGCTGGGGTGCTGCTATTGCAGCTGTCTGGGGTGAATGAGAATGTGTTTGTGGGTATCTCCCTGGCTTTGCATGCTGACCTGCTTGCTTCTTCAGCCACAAAGTACAGGTGTCCATGTGAACATTGGGACCCTCAATCTCTCCCTAGCACCTGGCCAAGTACCCTGCACATAATAGGGATGCAGGAAACATTTGTAGATGGGAAACATTTCTCATGCCTTAAGTCTGAATCAGAATTCCAACACTGTCATCTGTACTCCTTTTGAGAAACAGTTTCCCTTTAAAAATTCACATTTCAGATACAGGCACTAATACATTGCGGGGGTTGGGGTGGAGGTACTTTGTGAATTTTAGAGCAGGCTCAGGAATAGTTCACAGAGGATGAATATGCCAAAATGGATTTTTATTTCCTTGATTATTGAAGTGATTATAAATGGTGGGGGAAAAGGACTAGCCAAATCTCAGGGTCCCCAAATAAAACATGAAGGACTGAGTTTGGGTGATAAGAGATGAATTTCAAAACAGGAAAAACTGAGTGATTAAGCCATCCTCTAGCGTACCAGATGCCAGGAATATATTAATGCCAGCCTGCCCTTTGTAAGAACAGGGCACCAGTGAGGGGCACAAATGGTATCAGCTGTGACTTTGAAGTGACAGTTGCTACTTAAACTCATTTTCCTTAGCATAGGCTTGTCCTAGCAACACGAGGGACCCTGACATCGCCTCCTAAGTGTGTGCTTCCTCTCTGGACCAAGTTTCTGGATGGGTCATTGTTGACTCTGCTGTGATTTGGTGCTATAAAACTTGTATATGTAGAATTTCGTTTTGAAACAAGAAAAATAATGATTCTGAAAGATCATTCCTGTCAAGATATTAAATGAGTCTTCCCATCAATCTTATTTTCATTATTATTTTGAAGGCCGATTATATAGTGACAACTCTGCTTCAAAGAAACTTGTGTCAAAATGAAAAAAAAATTTTTTTTGAGAAAAATGGAAAAGAAGACAATGAGCTCCCCACCCAACCTAACCCCGCATCCACCCGCCACTTCTCCCCAGTCTTAAGCAGCACCCTCTGTTTTTCATGGTTTTTTCTTCTACTCGGGCCATTGTTTTGGAACAGCTCAGGCTAGAGTCAGAATGATAATCAGAAAGGACTTGCTTCCTTGCCAGCACCCGTTTATTCTTTGTAGGGACGTTTTCTGGTGTTCCAAGAAGGCTGAAGCTGCAGGTGGAAACTGCCCTCTCTCACCTGCAGGTATCCCTTCTGCAGCCCTGCTCTGGGTTGCCAGCAGTCTTGGGATGAGTCCACTTCCTGTCCAGCCCCAGAGTCCTCACCTGGTTTGTGGGGTCTCTCTCTGTGTTCTCTCTGGGCCAGGCCTTCCCTCTCTGTGCCTTCATCCTCTTCTGTCCTCCTGACAGCTTTATTTTAGGACCATCTCCAAATCTCCCTAAGCACTTGGCCTGCATCCCCATGAAGAACAAGCCTCCAGCCCTCTCTTGCTCTCGCTTGCTTCCCTTCTAAGGGGAGGTGCATCTTCCCCGCTTCCTCAGCCACTGGCCTGAAGACCCGTTCACACACACCAGGCCCCACTCCTCCTCCTTCCCGACGCCCGCTCCTAGGGTCAGCCGGGATCGTGTCTCTTCTCACCCGTCTCCCTGGCAGTGTCCCTCTCTCGGAGGCTCTTTGTGCTCTTGGGTCTGCGCTTCTCCAGAGCTCACTGGAACCCTGAACTCTTCCATTTCCTTTCTGGCTCTTTATCATCAACCCTCAGCCTCTTACCTAGTGATGTTCCCTGGAGTTTTGTCATTGTATTACCATCTTTCTCACTCCAGATGAACTCATCTACTTTCATGGTTTTAGCCATATTGCTCACATGCCACGATTTACAAAGCTCTGTCATCTGTCTTCCCCTGAGCTGGATTACTGCTTCTCGAATGGGACAGGCTTGGGGCAAAGGGCTTTCTACTCTCATCTTCTTTGACCTTCACAACAGACTCAGAGGAGGAGGCACCATGGCTCCTGTATTTCCCACCTGAGGACACTGGTTTAGGCAGGTCCAAGGACAGGCCCAAGGCCCTGCCTGTGGTTAAACAATTCTGCATGGACCTTCTTGAATATCTTTCAGGCATCTCCAAGTCAACATGTCCACAATGAAATACTCCTCCTCCCAACCTGCTCCTCTGTCCATGTTCCCAGTCAAAAATGGTGCCACATAGTTCAATCACCTGGGTGTCATGTGGGTCTCTCTCTCTCTCTCTCCCCTCTCTTTCTTTCTCTTCTCTCTTTCTCTTCTCTCCCTCTCTCTCTCTCCCTCTCTCACTTCTTTCCCCAATTTAGTGACTCACCAAGATCTGCTGAATTGACTTGCTAAGTACTTCCTGGAACAACTCTTTTTCCCATCAGCACCATACTTGTCTAGGCCTTTATCATATGTGTACATAATTGTAATGGCCTTGGAACCAAACTCCATGAAAGTAACCTTTCTCTGTCCTATCCTTTTGAAACAGCATCTTGCTAAGTTATTGTGTATTGGTCTCAAACCTGTGATCCTCCTGCCTCAGCCTCCCAAGTATCAGATCAGAGGTGTGTGTCACCATACCCAGCCCTGCTGGGAACCTCTGAAAGGCTTCCATCCTCTAAGTTTAGTCTCCTTGGACAGATGTCTGTAGGCTGGCCCTTGCCTGCCTTGGCCATTCCATCTCCCACTTGCCTTACCGCTGGTTCCTGGGCCAGGAACTAAAGAGCATATGAGGTTTTGTTGTTTTTTGCCTCACTTCATTTTCCATAAATGACTAAAAAGGATGCCAGCTATTCCTCTGTATGTTGGGCAGAGGGACTTGTATAATGTCAGAAAAGGTAGGAGTGTTAAGGAGGTCCTGTAGAGAAAAATCTGTCACTCTGCACGTAAGGACAAACACGTCCACTAGTCCCCTGAGCGTGCAAGCACTCACACACACGCGCGCGTGAGCAGCACTTGTGTGCTTCAGCTCACAGGGCTTTCTGAGTACCTGTGAGACCAGAGAGCGGGCCAGACG
This sequence comes from Muscardinus avellanarius, assembly GCF_963383645.1. Classification (NCBI taxonomy): domain Eukaryota; kingdom Metazoa; phylum Chordata; class Mammalia; order Rodentia; family Gliridae; genus Muscardinus; species Muscardinus avellanarius. Next base: position 66,361,542 of record NC_137798.1, read on the forward strand.
CCGGCGGGAGCTGGAGGAGCTTGCCCCGTGCCGGTGTGGGGACGACACATGTCCACAGTTTCATCCTGAGAGGACTGAGTCCAGGGAGAGCAGCATGGGGCAGCTGGAGGGGCTGTGAGCTGAGCACGGTCGGGAGGATTCTTAAAGGAGGGGCGCTCTGGGTCAGCCTTCAGGGAAATCTCCTTAACCAAGTTGATGGTGGTACAGACTCCTTTTCCCCCATTTGTTCTTGGGGATATATGTTCATCCTTGGATTTGACCATACTGGTCATTTGTACAGAACTAACAACAGTTAAGTGCTTTTTAAATTTTTTATTTTTATTTTTTGTGGCATTGGGGATTAAACCCAGGGGTATTCTGCCTCCAAGCTAAACCCTCAGCTTTAGTTTATTTATTTATTTTTTCTTATTTGAAAATAGGATCTCGCTAAGTTGCTGAGGTTGGTCTTGAACCTGCAATCTTCCTGGCTCAGCCTCCCAACTACTGGGATTAGAGGCATGTGCCACCACATCCCGCTCACTTAGGTGCCTTTTAAAAGCAGACCCTACCTGGTTCATACCATTGCTAGGGTCTTGAGTCTTGAGAGCCAAGTTTGTCTAAGTTCCTGTGGCTCCCAGAGGTGCTGGATGAGTGTTGGTTGATTTGGACACCTGTAGGTGAGGCGTTGTTCTCCTCTTTCTCCCTGAGGTGGCAAAAATCCAAGTGACAGTTGAGACTTGTCCTCCCCCTCAGAGGGGTGGCCCTGTGAGGCCTTGAGCGGTGACCTGTCTCTGGTGCAACTGGGCTATCACACAGGTGGGGCAGTGCCTTGACTTGGTGTCCAACTCTGTGTTCAGAACTGGAGTGCCTGACTGGATTGCAGGGGAAGGGAGGGCCCTTTTAAAGTCTAGGCTAGTAATTATATTCAAGCAGAAGGAGGGCAGGGTGAAGCTAACTCATTTATTAGCATATAATATAACCAGTCTTACTCAGATAAATGTAGATTATTGTGGTTTGTCTTTCCCTACCTGCAGAAAAGGCCTGGAGAGCTACCCTTAAGAGTTAGTCAGTAAGCACCCGTCTAAAGATCTGAAAGTGGGAGAACATATCAGCAGGCTTTATCCTTTAATTAATCACAGATTCATATCTCCACCTGTGTGAAGTTAATGCTTGGCTTAGTTTAGACTCTGAATTATTGGCCCCAGACCTGCTATTCCATTGGGCTTCATGGCTTCATACCATTGGGGCGAAGCCTTTGTTGTTGCAGAGACCCGTTTCTACCAGCAGAATCGCACCGTAAATGTTTCCACAGGAACTCTGCCCTTTGTCAGTGTCAGTGTTGTGGCTGTGCAGTAGAACCACAGGGCGGAGGTGTCTCAGCAGCAGATCTTTCCATCCCTGCTGCAAACTTTCCAGTGTGGTCTGGCCCACTGCGGTATCTTAAACTAGGTTTGCCAATGACTATGTGGGAACTGATAATGAGATATCTTAAAGGATCCTCTGGGGACCAGTGCCCGAAAAGGTGGTTTAGTGTCTCTGGCATTGAATATTAGGTGATACCCTGATGCCACAGAGAAGCTGCTTTAAGGTCTGAGGATGCTGGGTGTGGTGGTTCATGCCTGTAATCCCAGAGCTTGGAAGGCTGAGATAGAAGGATCGCAGGTTCAAAGCCAGCTTCAGCAGCTTACGGAGGGCTAACATTATTTTCAAATAAAAATAAAGTAGGGCTAGGGGTGTAACTCAAAGGTAAAATGTCTCTGGGCTCAATCTCTGGTAACACACACACACACACACACACACACACACACACAGGAGGAGAGAGAGAGAGAGAGAGAGAGAGAGAGAGAGAGAGAAGGAGGGAGGGAAGGAGGGGGAGGGGGGAGGGAAGGAGGGGGAGGGGAGAGGGAGGGAGGGAGGGAGGGAGGGAGGGAGGGAGGGATATCAGGGAATTGTGCAGTATCATTTGGGAGACAGCCAGGGAAGCTTTAACCCCAGATGGAGATCCTGTCCATCTCATTTTTCCCATGGATTAACAGACAGTGGTCCAGATAAGGCTGTTTTGCTGACTGCTGTCATGCAGACTGCTTGCCTTTCCTCTGTCCTCCTTCTTTGGAGGTGGCCTGGAGTCCAGTTAGTGATCAGAGTGGGACAGCTGCCAAAATGACATGGTGTTTGGATTGATAAATCAAGGGACCGGCTTGGAGGCTGGTGTACTGTCAGGAGAAAGGGCTTCATGCAACTCCAATTAAGAAATGAATGAATCTCAAATAATTACAACTCAAGTGAGAGATCTCACAGAGGAACAACCTTTGGGCAACTGTGGCCAGCTCACTGAAGAATTACTACAATAGACTAGAGAGAGAAGACTTTGTATTGAGAACAGTTGATTCTCTTATACAACTGTAAAAGGGCTAGACTATACGGAAAAGAAGTTCTTAAAATTTTTGGGTAAGATTTTCATTAATTCAGGAGCTATAATTAGAATAAGGACTAAAAGCCTGGAGGATGTGGTGATGCACACCTGTAATCCCAGGAGTTTGAGCCAGGAGGATCACATTTTTGAGGACAGCCTCAGCAAGTAATGAGACTGCGCAAACTAGGGAGATCCTGTTTCAAAACAAAAAGTAAAAAATGGGCTGAGTGTGTAGCTCTGAGGTAGAATGCCCCTCGGTTTATTCCCTAGTAAACACATACATACACACACGCACACAGCTAGAGAATGCAGGGTGAATGATAGATTTCTTTATACTTTACACATAAAAGATATGTCTAATTAGTGCAAAAGTGAAATGTAGCCTTTTTGTAGTCAAGCAATATTCTGAGTCATATTTATTACATAATATATTTATTACATGGCCTTGACACTGAGAAAGTAAAAATTGATTTAAACATAGATTTGAGGGTGTGGGGCAGAGCTCAGTAGTAGAGTGCTTGCTTGTCTAGAATGCAGGAAGCCCTGGGTTCAGTTCTCAGCACAGCAAAAAAACAAAATAGCAACAAACTGCATATACACATGAAAAACTCAGGCTTTCACATATATATGAGTATAGAGATGTTTCAAAAGAGTTTATACATACTTTGTTAAACTGAAATGGTGGAATTACGTTTGACACCTGGAAACTGATCTGGATTATCCAGAACAGAGGTGTTTTTTTGTTTGTTTGTTTGTTTGTTTGTTTGTTTTTTTGGTGGTACTGGGGTTCCTGGAAGCCCTTCTACCTCCGGCCTACACTTCCAGACCTATTTTTACATTTTTTATTTGGAAACAGGGTCTCCTAAGCCAGCGCACGTGGCTGGCTTCGAACCTGCGCGATCCTCCTGTCTCTGCCTCCCAAGTGCGGGGATTACAAGTGTGCATCACCATGCCTGGCGAACAGAGGTTTTTTTAGGTTTGCGTGTGTAACTACAGCCTGACCTGTTGGCCAGAATCCTGCTATTTCTTTTTTCTTTTCTTTTCTTTTCTCTTTTTTGTGGTACTGGGGATTGAACCCAGGAGCATTCTACCTCCAAGATACACCCCCAGCACTATTTTATTTTTTATTTGGAAACAGGGTCTTGCTAAGTTGCTGAGAGCCTTGCTAAATTTGTAAGGCTGTCCTTGAACCTGTGATCCTCTTGTCTCAGCCTCTACGCCCAGCCTGCTAATTCTGAAGTATGAGTCCTCTATGCCCAGAATCTTGCCATCTCTATGCTACATAGAACCTGTATTTTGTAATGGTGGCTTCCCCAACGGCGAAACTCCCAGTAGCACCATTCCTCATCCAGAAATGTCATCAGCATACTGTCAGGATGACACACTTGCTCATGTGCTTGGCCTAGAAGAGTTATGGCTTGGCTTTGCTCCGGCAATGGGCTTAGTGGGCTCTGGAGGTTCCCTGAGCTCTCAGATTCTACCATCGTTCACATCCAGTGCCGGGATTGTGTTTCATGATAATAGATGTGTAAGAAGAGAGGGAAATACATAGAGACTGGTGCCACCCAGTCCTCGTGAAGCAGGCTCAGGAGTTGAGTTAGATGGTGCCTGACATTTCTCAGCCACATCAGTACAGATGTGTCCTGTGATGAACCAGGTATTCCCGTGAAGATAAACTGACAGGTATAAAATGCTGGAAATAGGGATTTGAGTGACAAATTTATTCTTTTTGCAATTCCTTGCTTATTTTCTTTCTTCTCACCCGCCCTCGCCCTCCCTGTTATTCATCAGGGTGCTCAATATTTATAAATAACTTATCTTAGCTAGGTATGGTGGTGCACATCTATAATTCTAGTACTTGGGAGACAAAGGCAGGAAGATCTCTGGTCCAAGGCCAGCTTCAGCAACTTAGGGAAACCTTGTATCAAAGTAAAATAGGGCTGGGGGTGTAGCTTGGAGACAGAATGCTCCTACCCTCTGAGTTCAATTCCTAAACCCAAAACAAAAACAACCAAAAAACTGTATTTAGGGAAAGAGTCATAAGTAAGGCCAGCGAGAGCACCGGGTGGTTCCTTGTGACCAGACCTGTTCTTCTCCAGCCTGTGGAGCCAGCTATGGGATGAGCCAACAGGGCTTGGGTCCATCCAGCAGCTGCACTTGTGAATGAAATAGGTGGGTGCCCCAGGCACTCAAGAACCCTGGCCCCGCTGAGCTTTTCTTGGGAGATTTTTGTTTGTGTGCTACTCGTGGAAGTTCACCCCCAGGCCTGCCTGGGGACCTTCTGTTTTCATCAGACCCAGAATGCTAACTCTTTAAGCTGAAGGCACCTTAGAGGTCTTCTAGGACAAAGATGTCTTAGTCTTTTATTTTCAATCCTGTGAGGGTCCTGAGCTGCCAGTTGGGTGAACAAAGTGAGGCTCCCGTGTGTCCGGCTTCACACACCAGTTTCTCAATTTCCAATTTGGGAGAGTGATTGTATCATGAGGCTGGCTATGAGGGCTTCTTTCTATTTCTGTCACAATGGTAGGCTGTGTGCTCATTCCCCTCGGTTCCCTTTTTCTAGCATATTTCCTAACAAATCATTTCCCTCTTTCCACTATTTCTGGTCCTAAGACATCACATAGTGATGACCTCCCTTCTCAACCCCCTCCTAGTAAGTGGGTTTGGGAAGGGCAGTCTCTCTCATAGTCTCTGTCACTGAGGTCCCTTGGAGGTTAGGAGGAGCAGGTGTTTCCAAGTCTTTTGTAAGCATCTCCAGTCTCATAAGCATATTTTTCTAGATGGTGCATTTTCAGTCTCATAGGCATATTTTTCTAGATGGTTTTTCTAAAAACGTTGTAGGTTTTAGACTTTAAGTGAAAATAAAAAGCATAATGTGCATCCTTTTCCCATTCAGAGACTGCAACTTTCAATATTTGTCTATGGAGATAAGACCAGTGGGGCCACAAAGAATAACTTGGTGAAGGTGGACATCACCGTGAACTGAGTGTGGTGAAGAGGACAAATGACCCTGCAGCATGGGTCTCAGCTTGTCCTTCTACCTTAGAATTCCGCAGTGTCAGGAGAGGGCAGAGATGCAATAAATAGGGCCAGGTGGGGGCGGGGTCAAGCATAGTAGTGGTCAGTACTCAGGAAAGATTAATTAGGTGCCTGGCTAAGTGCTTCCCATGCTTTAACTCATGTAATCCTCAGAATATCTGGGGAATATGTAGATTATGTTATTATTCCCCTCTGTTTGAGGTAGCTGAGGTCCAGATTAAGATACATGTCCTAGGGAAGTGATGGAGCTAGAGTTTAAACATCTGCAGTGGAGCTACTAGGCTGCATCACACCTGCCTCAGGTAGGGGATGTGATATACAGCGAACACTCTTGAGATGGATGCCTAGGGATTTGCCTCTTACAGTTATATGCCTCTTACTTCTGAAAAATCAATAGAGACATTATTCAAGGCAAGAGTCTGTAGGGCCCTGGATAGGAAGGACACCTTTATATGCACTACATGTTTCTCCTCTGCAGCAGATGCTAGGTCTCCAGGTTGACACGCCTGCCCTGTTGAAGAAAGACTTGGCAGATTGGCACCCAGTTATTATTTTTTTTTAAGCAATTTCAATGAGCAAAGTATCAAATGGTTACATGGCACAAATTTAATTGGCTATCTCTGGGACTTACTTGTGTTCTGCACTGTGCCAGCTACACTATACATTTTTACCTTTGATTTGAGCCTCTCTAATGCAACAGTGAAGTACTAGGTAAAGTCATGATTGAATTTATCAGCACAAGCAGCTGCTAGAGTGTGGTAAACTCCACAAACAGTAACTTGAGGTGGCGTGGAATTTCCCAGCTGCAGGCTGTAGCCTACACCACTGGCTTTCTTTGCCTCTTTGAAGATATTTCAAAATTAACTGTTACTTTGCCAATATGATCAACACTGTTGTCTTTGGTGCTGGGAATGGAACCCAGGACCTTGCACATGCTAAACCTGCTCTTTTCCACTGAGCTACACCTCCAGCCATAGGCTTGGCCTTTGCTGGAGCAATATCATGTATTTGGGGCTGTGCTAGACATGAGACATACAGAAATCAAAAGACAGGTTCTTGACCCTCAAGGAACTTGTCTTACAGGGGAATCTGATACAGAAATACTTTGCTAGCACAGATACTTAATTTGCATCTATGATAACTCTGGGAAGGAATAGAGCTTTCATGATCAAAGCAAATATGAGCAAATATATTTCTTCACAGTATTTGTTGGCCCATTCTGTAAATGTGGGCTTGATTTAAAGTCTACCTCACAGTCTTGGACTTAAACCAAACAGCCATTATAGGAATGAACATTTAAATGAGTTATTTTCCCTAAGTGTTAGAGTTTTCCTCATTCATCTTTTCATTCCAACATTAGCTAATGATGTGGGCATTCCCATAAGCCACCTGTAAGCATCCTTTGGGAGTGGCTTAGAGATTCGCCATCTGCCTACTCTAGCTTTTGCTCTTTCCCTTAGCATCTGTTTCCTGGTGATTTTGTGTGGCCTTGGGGACCCTTTGAAGTTGGGTGGTGAGAGGAGTGGGGAAACAAACCGACGATGGGTATTCTGAAATGATGAAGGCACTTTGATGGACATTCAGAAAAGAATGTCATAGTGCGTCTTCTCTAAGGTGGCTTGGTTTGTGTCAAGCTCGAGAAAGGAATACTGATTGATTTCTTATATATGCAATGACTTTTTATATTTGTTTATTTTTGTGGTACTGGGGATTGAACCCAGGGGTATTCATTCTCTGAGGTATACCCCAACCCTTTATTATTATTGTTATTAATAATTATTATATTGTTATTTTGTGGCACTGGAGATCAAATCCAGAGGCATTCTACCTCCGAGCAACTCACCTCCCCTTGTGCAGTTCTTTTTATTTATTTATTTTGATACAGAGTCTTGCTAGGTTACTGAGGCTGACCTTGAACGTTGCTCCTCTCGTTTCTACCTCCTGAGTTCTGAGATTACAGGTGTGCACCACTGTGTCAGGCATGACTTTTTATTTCATAGTTTCCTTGGGGTAATGGGGATGAGGTGTTGTGGTTGGAAGCAGTTTCGCTATGCTGATTTTTTTTTTTTTCTTTCTGATTCTCTTCAAAGCTCAGTGGAAAGGCACTGTGGGTGGGTTCCTGCTTTTACATGTCTTTTTAGTCACCTTTTTCTGGGGCTTTGGTGCCCATAAGCAGGTGGACCAGTCGCTGACACACTTGTCTTGCAAGGCTTAGCTGTGCTGCTTTTGGGCTCACACAGTTGGAGCATCTGTAGCTGATTCCCAACCCAATTTTGTGGATTTTTGTATTCTGGCTTAGATTCAATTACTCCTAACTGATGGCCGATGTCAAAGAGAGGCCCAGGAGGTGAGACTCCTGGTGCAGGTCCCTTCTATCAGGAATTAGCTGGTCATGCCTCTCTCTGGCTTACACACCAGAAGCCTAATATAACTGAGTAATGAACCTCTTTAGTACTTTATATTGTCAGATCAGAGGTGTTAGATATTAAAACTGTTTTACACCATGAGTATTAACTTTGTTCACTCAGCAAGGGAGGATGTAACAACCTTTGCCAAAACAGAAAGGAAGAGAGGACCCAGGCTTTCAGGGATTGGGGTGAAATCACCCTTTAATGGGCTTGGGTGAGGAGAAGATGTTAATAGGCCCAGGGAGGACAGTGTCCACTGGCTTCTCAAAGGTGATTCATCCAGGTGCTGAGGGAGCCTGAGACGCCACAGGAGAACAGCTGGTTCCTGCCATTCCTCTTTCTGATAAGGTCTTGGTGCAGTTTACTTGATGGCTAGCCTTCGGGTTTTGTCAGCATGTCTTCCTAAATGACAAACCGCATGGCTGGTATTTTCAGGGGAGGCGATGTCTCCCTGTGGCTTGTCACAGCCAGAGCAGGGTGGCAAGAGGGGGCTGATGTTCTTGTGGTCCAAGTGAATCATCAATGGCTCATCCCGTTTTAAAATGATCCAGGGGTGCCAGATGTGGTGGCACATGCCTGCAATCCCAGCTACTCAGGAGACTGAGGCAGGGGGAGCGCAGGTTCAACGCCAGCCTGGACAGCTTAGTGAGGCCCCCAACAACTTAATGAGAATCTGTTTCAAAATAAAAAAAATAGCCTGGGGGTGTAACTCAGAGGTAAAATGCCCCTGGGTTCAGCTTCCAGTACTAAAATGAAAAAAAAAAGAAAGGGCATGAATGAGATCCTGCCTTACCCCTTAGGCATGAGTGAGACCCTGCTTTACCCCTTAGGACTGAAGATAACCAGAAGGCAGGTATCAGTGGGCGGGAGCTGAGCCTGTGAACCCCGTGTGGTTGGAGTAGCAAGACCATGCCAGGTATGCTTGGCCAATGGAGGGCAACAAGAGCTTCATTTCCACCTTTGACACATGGGCTTGGATGGAGCCATTTTTCACATAGACTGTATTAAGGTGGAGAGAAGCTTCTTTAGCTCTTTATTGGGTCCCATAAAAGGGCGGAAGTTTTATTACCGTGCTCTTAATTTTAGTTAGCCGTGCCAAGCTGGGCTGTACACCGTCCTGGTGTGTAATGTCTGTGGCTGACCTTTTTCTCTACTTGCTTACCTGTCAGTCACCGAAAGCCATTCTCAGTAGCCATTTGTTACTGTTGCCTTTCTTTTGAGTCCTCCAGGCCCACAAGAGTCACCTCCTTTACCTTTCTGCCCCTCTCTTTTCTGTTTCCACGGTAACCAGCACTCCTGCCTTACAGGGCTTGCACATCATTATTTGTAACCAGTTACTCGTCCCCCTAGACTGGAAACTTCTAGAAAGCAAGAGCCACAGTTTCCCAGCAGCCTCTGCTCCCAGCACAGCACTTGGCCAGGACCAGTTCCTCTGTTGGTTAGTGTTTGTTAACTGACAGGACAGATAGACAGACACAGCAGCGTTCCCTGCTGAAGCTGGGATTCAGGTTAAATAGAATCCCCCTGAGAATTTGATCGAGTGATGAGGGGATCGGTGTATGCTCTTGAAAGCCCGTGTTTGACTGCTCAGGGGACGTTTGTTTGCTTAGCCCTTTTTAGAGTTCAAGTGTTTATCCTGTTTCCCTTCATAGGCATTTCTTACTTTGATTCTCAAAGAAATTCTCCACAGCAGGTAGGTCATTGTTTCTACTTAGGTTGAGGGAATATAGCTGGGACTTGAAGTTGGTCTTCTGACTTCAGATCTGGTGGGGCTCCCCACATTTAGTGAGCACCTACTATATACACTAGTACTTCACACGTGTCATCTTCTTATACCTCTAATTAGTCCTGTAGCAATGGATTTATTATTATTCCTATTTCACAGGTAAGGAAATGGAAGCTCAGAGAAATTAGGTAACTTTTCAGGAATATACAGCCAATAAAAGGGAAAGGAAGAGTCTGGATTCAAGCCCGGTTCTATAGTGCTGGGTGTACAGCTTTTGCCTGTAGAAAGCGCCAGCTAAAACCTTTTGGACCCTTTTGGGAAGGGATGGGGAGGAATGCTTATGACCTTAGAAACTGGTTCATATCTAGGTATATGTTTATTCCTATGTTCATGGTTGTTTCACAAGTACCATGCTCACCAAGTGTCAGTGATATGCCAGGACTATACTTGGAATATGTTTCAGCTAGCATTCTCACTGCTGTGACCCCCAAAACTTAATGACAACAACCTAGGGAAAGGAGATTTATTTGCTCACAGTTCTGGGGATTTCAGGGGTTTGGTTCATGTGAGCAGGGTGAAGTCTGTGGAGCTCAGGTCATGGCACAGGAAAGAGAGAGAGGGAGGGCCATGGAGGGGGCTTTGCTCTCACACCAAGGAGGCTGGAAGCAAGAGAGCAAGCTAGGGGATTCAAGGACACAAGCACAGTCCCCAAGGCCACACAATGGTGATCCGCCTCCTCTAGCCACACCCTGCCTTCCTAGGTTACTACCCAAGAAATTCATTACAATGGATTTACCCAATGATGAGATTAAAACCCTCATGATGCAGTCATTTCACCTCTGAACATCCATGCAGCAATAAATGAGTGCTTCCAGGGGACACCCCACATCTCAACCACAGTAGGATACAAAGATGAATAAGGTAATCTTATAAGAATTATGAGAAAATAGTGTTTTAGATGCCCCCAAAGAGTTTATGTAAGGTGCCACAGGAATATAGGGTTGGGAAAGTAGGCAACATCTGTACAGTACTTTGTAGGTGGTTGCTTGCTTGCTTAGTGACTCCTATTTGTGTTATCTCTCTCCCTCCCTCAGTCCCTGGAGGGCTGAGTTGAAATATTAGTCTGCCCGAGGGCCACCTGTTGGCCACCACTGGGCCCAGAACACTAGCACATGCATTTTTCTAGCTTGTATTTTTAAATTTTTGGTACACAATTAGCACACAAAAAAAATAGAGAACAGAGCTGACTGATATGTGGATCTATGGGCTTTTATAGAAATAAGATTTTTTTTTCTTATATAAGTTCAGTATTTATACACGTCTGCTTGCCCCTGACTGCTCTAGATACTAAAAACATCTCATTGCCTCTCAGAAGCATTTCTGAAACAGAGACTAGAAACTATGACAAGGTCTCTCTCTCTTCCCTCTCCTCTCCTCTCCTCTCCTCTCCTCTCCTCTCCTCTCCTCTCCTCTCCTCACCTCACCTCTCCTCTCCTCTCCTCTCTTCACCTCTCCTCTCTTCACCTCACCTCTTCTCTCCTTTTCTCCCCTTTCCTCCTCTTCCTCCTCCTCCTCCTCCTCTTCCTCCTCCTCCTCCTCCCTCTCTCTTTCTCCTTCTCCTTCTCCTTCTCCTTCTCTTCTCTTCCCTCCCTCCCTCCCTCCCTCCCTCCCTCCCTCCCTCCCTCCCTCCCTCCTTCCCTCTCCATTTCTGTTCCATCCTTCATGAAGGCACTAAACCAATGTCTCCTCTCCCCTTGGAGGGGCAATGTAGCTTTATATCTGCCTACACCAGGGATCTTGGAGTGCTTTATGACACTTTACCCAGTCTTGGGGATGGAGCAGGAAGGGAAGTTTGTCAGTTCTCCTTCATGGGACCAGATGGGAGCAGGTAGGTGTTTACATGGATGTGTCAACCCCTGAGAGGTTTCAGCCTCATCTAACCCATCATTAGTAAAGCTTCCCAATAACTTGCTGACTTAGGTCATACAGTTTTCTAGGACTGGCCCCTCAGTATTCATGGATGGAAAACTTTATGTTGAGGGATTGTGGGTTATTTCTGACCTTCTCTGTAGCAGCCAGCCTGCCTCACAGGGCATCAGCTGTGGCCCCTGCCCTGTCCCACTGATGAAGCATCACTTTGCTTTGCATGGTGGGGTCTGGGCATGTGTTTTTGTTTCATCAGTACATTGGCTGACTCTAAGCAGTGCTCATTTAGGGAGCTGCAGAGGTGTCATGAAATGATATTCTCTCAAAAAGCATAATGCTAACTATCCATTCCCCCAAATAGCTTATGGGGCTGCAGTACCAGGTGTGTTGGGTGAGAACAGCACCACTTTGATTTATTTGCTCTGTCTTTGCAGGGAGATGAGGGACGTAGCTTCTGGAAAGCTGTGTTTATAAATCTTCATCTTCCCAGATGGTGTTTCTGGCCAAGGTCCTGCAGGGTCCAACTCTGCCTCCTCCCCTCTTCTGAGCAGGAGCCCAGGGGGAGGAAGCAGGAAGGTGGTGGGGGTGGGAGTGTCCGGGAGGAGTGCAGGAACCGGCAGCCTGGTTCTGGGGAATCTTAGTTTTTCTTCTCTCCTTTGACTCTCCATGGTCTGAATTTTGGGCTTTGAATGCACATGTCTTCGAGATTTATTGTGCATAAACAGAAGCATGCTTACTTGTTGGAGGGGCACACTCAAGTGAACCAAGTGGTGTTTAGAGGAGTAGTGAAGTATGGGAAGACCATCGTGGGGAAGACCCATGAGCGTTGTTGAGTCTCTAGTTGGTAGAAGAATGTCATCATTTTCTTTTCTGATCCAGGTTTAGCTCTTTGGACCCAAAGAGTCCAGACAAGATGAATAAGGACAGTGATAGGCTCTTGGCACACTGTAAAGTGTACTGAGGAAAAAGTAAGCCAGATTTGCACATCTGACTTGAATTCTTTGTACCTGGCAGTGGCTTCTCATATCTCATATCCTTTTGTTTTGCTGTCAAACTAGAAAATGCTTGCTGTGGAGTTTGGAAGGCAGCTGCATACGATGCCAGGTGAACAGATTTGTATCAACAGCTTGGCTGAGCCTGGGGCACGTGCTCCCTCACAGAGAAAGTGACTTGTGCAGTTTTTATGGCTGCTCTTGGTGGCCCTCACTGTCAGGAGTGTGGTGTCTTCTAGCAGTCGTGCAGAGCGTGGTAGAAAGAGCTGAGAGCAGGACTCCTGGGTGCAGACTCTGTCAGGGCCATGTGGCTGTGGGAACTCAAGGAAATCACAGCTCTTACCATGAGATAGATGATTTGGGGGGAAGGTACTAGGATTGAACCCACAGGCATTCTCTACCTTCAAGCTACACCCCTAGCTTTTTAAATTTTTTTTTTAATTTTAAAACAAGATCTCGCTTAGCATAATGTCCTCAAGATCCATCCATTTCCCTGAAAATACCGCAATTGTATTTTTTTTAATGGCTGAGTAAAATTCCATTGTGTACATATCCCACAGTTTTGTAATTCATTCATCTGTTGATGGATATCTTGGCTGGTTCCATAGTTTGGCTATGGTGAATTGTGCAGCTATGAACATAGATACACATGCATTAGTTTGGTAGTTTGGTTTACTTTCTTTTGGGTAGATACCCAGAAGTGGTATTGCTGGATCAAATGGTAAATTTGTTCCCATTCTTCTGAGAATCCTCCATACTGTTTTCCAAAGTGGTTGCATTAATTTGCAATCCCACCAACAATATTTTAGAGTTCCCACTTCTTCACATCCTTGCCAGCATTTGTTGTTGTTTGTGTTTTGAATAATTGCCATTCTAGTTGGAGTTAAGTGAAATCTCAGGGTAGTTTTGATTTGCGTCTCTCTGATTGCCAATGATGTTGAGCATTTTTTCATGTATTTATTGGCCATTTGAATTTCTTCTTTCATGAAGTGTCTATTTAGTTCTCTTGCCCATTTTTTGATTGGATGGTTTGTCTTTTTAGTGTTGAGTTTCTTGAGTTCTCTGTATATTCTAGATATTATTAGTCCTATATCGGAGGGGTAGGTGGCAAAAATCTTTTCCCATTCTGTTGGCTCTTGATTGAGGTTCTTGACAGTTTCCTTTGCTGAACAGAAGCTCTTCAGTTTGGATGCTTTCCCTAATATGTGAAAGCTAGGGTGAAAGGGGTCATAGGAGAAGCTCCAGGTGAAAAAGGAGATCCTATAGAGGAGCAAATATAGCAACCTAAATGTGGGGATGGGAGGGGGGAAGAAGGAAACTCTTTAAAGTGCATGATGTACTTATTCATATCGAACTCAACCACCAAACCAAGCATGGGTGGGAGGGAAGGGGAGGGAGTGAGGTGGGAACTGGGTGGGGGCTGGCTGGGTGATGTGTGCATTTAAGTCTACACAAGTCTTTTTACCCCATTATGATGTGTAAATACAATGCACCAATAATATATATCCCCACAAGATCTCATTAAGTTGATGAGACTAGCTTCAAATTTGTGATTCTCCTGTCTCAGCCTCCCAACCACTGGGATTACAGGTGTGTGCCACCATGCCAGGCGTGAGAGGAGATGATCTGTTGACAAGAGAATTAGACCATTGATCCTGAAGGCCTTTTTCTACCTCTGAATTCCAGGATAGCTGCTCTTCATGAGTAGGCTTCCTCCCTAATTATTTTCGTGAGTCTGATTTCTGAATTATTTATCCTGTTCACCCTTTTTCTTAAGATCAGTTCCTTTCATTCTTCTGGTCTTTTAACTGCATTATCCATGTCAACAGGGCTGCTAAAAACACAGTGAATTGAGGTAGAAAGACATCCTTGATTTATTACCGAGACAAAAAAGTTACTTACAGAGTGATATGCATGGTGTGATCTGTTTCTGAAATAATAACAATAGCAGGAGTGGTATTTGTAGAAAGGCACCTCTTTTATATGGGACTCTTGGGGCCTGATGTGTTTCTGAGTTCAGGGTTTTTTGTTTTATGTAAGGCCATGTATTAATTACATTTACTATTAAATAGCATCTCCTGTGTGGGACAGGGTAGCGCCTGTAATAAAAACATCCATGCTTCTGTAGTAAAGCATGAATGTTCATACCAAGTGGGATGAATAAAGATTACAAACTGCCTATGTCAGTTCAGGTCAGATTGTGACAACTGTTACAAAATTTGTTTTGTTTTTGGGGCTTTTTGAATATCAAGATTGTGGAAAAGAAATTCTGGACCTGTATAGCCCCAAGGGAAAGAAAATCTGGAAGATTTTGCATCAGATCCATAGTGTGTGTGTGTGTGTGTGTGTGTGTGTGTGTGTGTGTGTGTGTAGAGTGTAATTTTATAACCACAGGAAGAACGATTAAAGATATATGTATAAAGTAGTGGAAACACATTTGTTGTAACAATCTTTAGCAATGTTTATACTAGGACATTAAGATTTTATTTCTCAAAAATTTAAACTTTTACAATGTAATTATATGTCATATATACTTATTCTTACATTTTTTTTCCTAGATGATAGTATTAGGGAAAAAAGAAATAATGTGACAGTAACTAAAACCAAGGAAAATAAGTCCCTTGTAGTGCCACGCCGGAAATCAGGAGCCATTTCCTCCTTGATGCTATATCGATAAGGTGTTACAGCGACCCATTATAGTAGGTTCACATGAAAGAAGCACATGATGACAGGTAAAATAAAATGCATAGGAGATCACTTTGTGAAAATGTAAGTCTGCATAGCAATGTAAGGTGTTATTGAAGTAACATTGCATTTATTTATTTATTTATTTATTTATTGGTACTGGGGATTGAACCCAGCCAAACTACATCCCCATCCTTTTTTAAAAATTATTATTTTGTTACAAGTCTTGATAGCTTGATGAGAATCTCACTACTTGCTGAGGCTATCCTTGAACCTGTAATCCTCCTGTCTCCGCTTCCCAAGTACTGGGATTACAAGTGTGCATGAGTCTAGCTGTAACATTGCACTTCTTAAGGAGCCCTGGAAAAAATGGAATTGGTCTGATTGGGTGTTATCTACAAATTGGTTGGAATAATTCCTGAAAAATGGGAAAAACTTGAAATTTCATGCATGGGATGTAAGTGGTGGTTGATAGCTGTTTAATTTTATCAGTCAATATATGTATAGACCTATATTATTCTTAGTTTTAACAGTTACATATTTTTAATCATAATATACTAATTTTGTATTTTTCCGACATTGTATGAATACTGCTTTGTATATTGCTATATCATAGCTGCATAATATTTCAATCACTGGTTTGTGTAATTTGCTATTTTTCTATTGCTGTTCCTAATTTATTTTTGTTATGAATAACACCTCTCTGTACCTATAGCTCTTTCTTTCTCTTTCTGTTTTCTTCCTACATTTAAGAGTTTGCTTACTCAGGAGGGATTTTCCAAGCACATTAAAAAATTAAAATTTATTCCAGAAGCAATTATTGGGCACCTACCACGTATAGGGCTCTGGAGACACACAGATGAGTTTTAGGACCTAGGCACACAAGTTGTGTGCATTTCCTGGAACTTTTTTCGAAACTTCCACTCCATTCACTTGGCTTATTTTCCACTTGAATTCCAGTGGGGCCCCATGTGTCTCTCAGAGTATTTTAGGTTTCCCTATACTTTACCTTGGAGTTTAATCACGGTTGAAAACACAGTTGTTGTCGGGCGTGGTGGCGCACGCTTGTAATCCCTGCGCTTGGGAGGCAGAGACAGGAGGATCACGCAGGTTCAAAGCCAGCCACGTGCGCTGGCTTAGGAGACCCTGTTTCCAAATAAAAATGTAAAAATAGGTCTGGGAGTGTAGCCTGGAGGTAGAAGGGCTTCCAGGAACCCCAGTACCACCAAAAAAAAAAAAAAAAAAGAAAACACAGTTGTTCTGTGATTACTGATTTTATTTCTGCTTTTCTCCCAAGACTGTCAAGAAGTCTGAGGGCAGGCCTCCTTTCTGATTTGCATCCCTGGTTTCTCAGTACTAGGCAATCACATAGCTCCCTAATAAATGAATACTCATAAGTGAATTAAATTAGCAAATGTCTGGATATGATTTCTGCTTTGGGAGACTTAGCAGACTAGAATTAAACAATGGGTTGGATCAGTCACTTCAGGGATATATAAATGCTAAAAAGAAAATCAACTTTATGTAGGTATTCCTTCTCCCCCTTTCCAGTGGATCCGTGAAGGAGAACACGTTTCCAATGTACTACTAAACACATTATGAAGCCGGGCGTGGTGGTGCACACTTGTAATCCCCGCGCTTGGGAGGCGGAGACAGGAGGATCGCGCAGGTTCGAAGCCAGCCGTGCTGGCATAAGAGACCCTGTTTCAAAAATATAAAATAGGTCTGGGAGTGTAGCCCGGAGGAAGAAGGGCTTCCAGGAACCCCAGTACCACCAAAAAAAAAAAAAAAAAAAAAAAAACATTATGAGCTGCCTCTTGCTCCTACAGTAGAAACTTTTCCGCTAAAGTGGCTGATTTTCTGTGCAATTTTTACTCCACTTGTCCTGTATTGAATGCCATGAACAGGCACTTTTATTACTTTTTTATTTTTTATTTTTATTTATTCAGTTTTTGTGGTATTGGGGATAGAACCTAGGGCGTTCTACCTCTGACTACACCCCCAGCCCTGTTTTTTATTCTTTAATAGAAACAGGGTCTCATTGGGTTGCAAAGGGCCTCACTAAGTAGCTGAGGCTGTCTGCAAACTGATTCTCCTGTCTCAGCCTCCCAAATGTGTGGATTACGAGCATGCGCCACTACGCCTGGCTTTATTACTTTTTTTTCACATCTAGGTTTTCTTGTTCTTTTTTTCTCTCTTATTATTAGAGAGACCTGCTTCTTTAATACCTTTGTGCTGGTAACTGGACCCATTCTGGACTCTATATTCTATTCTTTTCTTTTCTTTTTTTACGGTACTGGGGATGGAACCCAGGAGCACTGTACCTCTGAGCTACACCCCCAGCCCTACTTTTTAGTCTTTTTGGTTTTTGAAACAGGGTCTCACTAAGTTGCAGAGGGCCTCACTAAATAGCTGAGGCTGTCCGTGAACTGCCATCCTCTGGTCTCTATTCTTTTAAACACTTAGCTCCTTCGAGAAGGGGATGGCATGCTCTCTAGTAGGGTCTAATACAGCGTCATGTGGAAGAAGGTTGGTAATAAGACTTTGGTAGGAGACTTTAGGTGTTCATTATTTTGTGTGTCTTTTAATGTATCCCTTGGATCAAATGGAGAACTTATTTTTTAAAAAGGATGATTATCAAATAAATATTTAAGCATCTTGACCAAAACCGATCTTCTTTTCTTTTTACTAGAAACACACACTAAATAGTCTTAGGGAAGATTTTGTAGTCTTGTATTCAAGATTGAAAGCTCTTGACTACTGTTGACTATTGACTTATGGACTGCTTCCTGGGTGGCTTCCGAATTCATTTCTTGGAAGGGCACCACTCAGGGCCAACACTGTTAGTATTGCTTTATACTGTTTCTATTTTTTTGCCTCCACGTGCTAGCCAACCTGGACTCTGGGAGATTCCATCAAAACACCTGCTTAATCCAGTCTGAATTTAGAAGGGTTATTGGTCAGAGAGAGGCCCCTCAGGCCCGTGAGACTCAAGTCAAGTCTCCTTTAATCATAGACCTTCTTATACATGATAGAAACCGGTGAGTGACTCACCAAGGGTGGAAGCCATGCACACAGCCCGTGAGGAGGGTAGTCTTTCCGGTACAGCATCACCACCCTTTTGAAGCATCCAGGGAACCTGAAGAGCAGGAACTGCCAGTCAGACTGACCTAGCACTTGGCATTCTTTTATGGAAAGATGACAGCTCATCCAGGGTGAAAGAGGAAGTGGGAGGGCAGCGCAGGCATGGAACAGGAGGGACCTTGCTTTTCCATTGTTTTGGAGGCTGCCTGGCCTTGTGCAGCCTTGTGTTTGGGGGCCGGAGGAACCCCAATTCTGGACTTCCCTTGTTGCTGTCTCGAGTGGATGTTCTATTTTATCCGCTGGGGGAACTGGTACCCATTTTACCCTTTGTGTTGCTTCACATTCCTGATTGTTTATAACCCCTGTCATCCTCCTCACACTTAGCCCCACACTCTACTAATTTATAATCCTGGT
The DNA here is from genome assembly GCF_963383645.1 of Muscardinus avellanarius. Lineage (NCBI taxonomy): Eukaryota > Metazoa > Chordata > Mammalia > Rodentia > Gliridae > Muscardinus > Muscardinus avellanarius. The sequence goes on from NC_137798.1 coordinate 66,380,208, forward strand.
TCCTTTTAAGAACTAGTTTTCTCCTCTGCCAAATTCCTGTGGAATGTGAAAGCAACAGACCCAAGGCTTTTTACAGGCGATTTCTGGCGTTGCTCCTGACCTGCCGTGAGTGCCCATTGACTTTTGTCTCATTTTATAGGCTTATGGTATAAAAGTCAAAGAATGTAACTGCAGCAGTAATGCTGTTTTGATAACTTATCCAGGGCTGTCTTGGGAGGTCTTTGGGGGATAAGAGAGTTAGCTTCCTTAGTTCTTTGTTGCTGTGGTTAGAACCTTCCCAAGAGTAGAAGGAAGATTTGGGTGAAAACCCGCAGCAAGTCGTCCAGTTTCTAGAGAATGGTGGGTCACCTGGGCACGGGTCAGATCTCTCGGTTCTGTGGCACATCTTCACAGCTGCCGTCCCTGGCCAGCACCCTCCAGGCCCAAGCTGAAGTCGGGGCTGCCTCCTCCTTACCTGGGCTGCCAAGCAGTGCGAGGCAGGTTGGCATTGCCCTGGTCTGTTTGTTCAAACGAGCGGACAGTCCATCCAGTAACTGTTCCCCTTCAGATCTCTCCATCGCCCCTCACTCTTACCTTGCATCCAATGTTATTGAGAAACTCAGGAATGATCAAGTATAACAATGTCCACAAACTTCGTCCGATGCCTGTAAACGTCTGTGTAGTCACAATTATCCTCACCTGGTTTCTTCTGGGTCCATCCATCTTTTTTTTGTCTCTACTTGGGCCTTGCTTTACTAGTTATTGTTCCTCCCTTCCTTGCTTTCTTTCTAGTTTTCAATCTTTGTATCTTCATTGTCCCCTCCCTCCCTTGCTGTACTAGGGATTAAACTCAGGAGCTCATACTTCTGAGCTATACCCCTAAGCCTTTTTATTCATTTTAAAATGTTTTTATGGGTACATTGTAGCCACACACCTTAATGGCATACACGATGGTAGAGGCGTACACGCACACATCACTCAGGGTCCCACTAAATGGCTGAGGGTCTTTGCTGAGTTGCTGAAACTGTCCTCAAACCTGCAATCCTCCTGTCTCAGCCTCCCAAGTACGGGGGTTACAGGCGAGCAACACCACCCCATCTTCTTCATTGTGTTGACTTAGAAATGTTCTCAGCGTTCCCCAGTTTTCCATTTCACCCCTGCTAATGTCCTGCTCATCAAATCCGGCAGAAGGGCTGTAGTCCTTGTCCATCCGGAGCTCCCCGTGGCATCACCACAGCTTACGCACACCTCTCCCCTTGGGTCCTCGGGCTTCTGGAGCAGTCCATGCTTCTGTTTCCTTACTGCCTCTCTACGTTACAGCCCTCAGCCGGCTTCTCTCCCTTTGCCCACCCACTGCTTTTTGACTTCAGCTGTGGGACTGTTGCTCTTCTCAGACTCTGGCTTTGGAACCACATCTGCTCATTTGGTCTTTGTCACCACCCATGTGCTGATGACGCCCATGCCTCTGCTTTCCTGGTGTCCAGCCGTCTACTTCCACTGGTTGTCACATGTGTATCTACAAGGCGCCTTATGCTCTCCAGGGGCTGCGTGCTCCGCCATTCCTCCTGAATCTCCCCTTTGTACAGGTACTTAGAGACCGTATTGCATGGTGTTACAATTTGAACTTTCAGAATCAGACAGAACTGGATTTGAACTGGTGCTCTGACACTTCCCAAATGTTCGATACTGAGCAAGTCACTTAGTTCTGACACCTTGCTATCTTCCTTTTAAAAATAAATATAAAGTCAGGTGTGGCAGTGCTCGCCTATAATCCCAATATTTGAGAGGCTGAGACAGAAGGATTGCAAATTCGAGGACAGCCTCAGCAACATAGTGGGACATAGCAACCCAATAAGATCCTCTTTCAAAACAAAAAATTTAGGAAAGGACTGTAGCTGTAGCTCAAAGGTAGAGTACCCTGTCCACTGAGTCACCCAGGCTAGGAACCTGGGAGTCATCTTAATGCTGCTTTTCTTTAAGTCTTATATCTGTCTACTCACCCATGGTGGCAGATTTCTAATTATGGCTTATTTCCTAGTTCTGGAAATTTCTGAGTCTTCCCTCTTTACTGCCTGTGTAAAGGCCCTTATTATTGCTAAAATGAAGCCACAGTCTCCTGCCTTCTTTTATTTCTGCAAATCTACCCCTGTCCCCAGTATGCTACCGGCAGCCTCTTTATGTCTAGTGGGGTTTCCGCTTGACCCAAGCCCTTTGCTGACTCCCCATTATATGCAAATAGTGACCAAGCTTCTTAATGTGGTCTCGCTGGCTCCTCCTGGTGCTTAGCCTCGCTTCTTACTACTCCTTGACTCGGACTTCACCCTTCAGCAATACCCCTTGCCACACGATCCCCTGGCACGGCAGGCTCCTCAGGCTGTTCCCACCATTAGCTGTGCTGTTTGGACTGTTCCCTTCCATGCTTGTGCTTTACTAACTCATTCTGAGGACTCGGCTCACGTCTCACCTCCTCTTTGCCTGAGCCTCCCAGGATAGGTTAGGTAACTCTCGGTAGAGCTCTGCTTTCTCTGGGTTCACCATGCACTTACCACGTTGGATCATTATTTAAGTATTTTTCTCCTAACATAAGTCCCAAAGGAGAGAAGCTGTGTCCCTCCACTTCATCTTTTTTACGTGTTGCTTTACATTTGACATGTGGTAGGTGCTCATGGAATGTTTGTTAAGTGAATGACTGAATTCAAGGGTGGCTGAACCTCTGGATGACCTTGGTTTCCTGTTTGTGTGGACCGCAGTGTTCTGGGCAGGGCTAGGGCACAACTAAAGTAGACATCTTTGTGTCCTTCCCACTGAGTCCCCTGTCTTAGGGCCTGGAGTGAAACTGTCAACCCTGAAGTGTCAGAGAGAGCCTGAAAATCATTTCTGTGTAGAACAAATACATCATATTGTAGGCTTAATTTTTGTTAATTATTTTTTATTGCAGAAACTTTGCTATTTTAGAACCTGTGCCCATGTTAGTATATCATATTTGGTGGTTGATACTGTAGGTGTGAATTTTTCTGGACAGTGGTATACCATGGTGGAGTTGCTTTCCATGGATAAGGATTTGGCGAACATGTGCGCTCTGAGACAGAACTTTTTTGAAATATGAAGTCTGATCTTCTTGATAGGCTGCTTGAATCCTAATTCTCTGTTTTAAAAAGTGATGACTGAACATTGAAAAATTTAGAACATTTTAGTACCATCCTGCCTATTTCAATGGGCACTGGCCATACGTAGCTACTTAAGTTTGAGTTAATGAAATGAAAAATTCAGTTTCTCTGTCACATCAACCTCATTGCACATCCTTGATATAGCCACATGTGGCCAGTAGCTACCATATTTGATATCTGGGATTGCAGAATATTCTCTGGGCAGCACTGTTTTAGAATGTAGGAGACTCAATGGATAATATCAAAGCCACCCAACCACAGAGGGAGTTTTATAGAGCTAGGAAATACAAATTCTTTCTGGGAACCCCATATAATTACCATATCATTTTATAGTGTATGTAGCATTATATCACCTTATCATTTGAGCATGTCTGTGTCTTTAGGGACAACAACACGCAGACACCAAATATGTTGTCTGTCTGGAAATGTTTTCTTATACAACTCGAATGTGAATGTGGTTAAATGGAAACGTTTTTCTCAAACATTTCACATTGTCATAAAAATTCAAAGAGGCTAAAATGTATTCTAGAACTAAATATTTATATTTCTTAAAGGAAGCCATGAGTGTTTTCTTTAGACAAAAGGGAAATGAATGATTTGTACTGTTGAATAATATGAAAATGCTTTAAAATAAAATAAAAAATACAGACTTTCTGTTCTTTTTTCTTTCTGCTGAGTTGCTTCATCCACTTGGCCCTGGGGAATTGTTTTTGTTTTTGGTAGTATCTGGGATTGAACCCAGAGGAGTTTTACCTCTGAGCTACATCCCCACCCCTATTTTATTTATTTATATGTTATGGTACTTAGGATTTAACCCAGGGGCATTCTACTTTTGAGCTACATCCCCAGCCCTTTTCTTTTTTATTTTTGCCTTGAAACAGGGTCTCAGTAGTTTGCTGAGAGCCGTGCTATGTTGCTGAGGCTGGCCTTGAACCTGCAATCCTCCCATCTCAGCCTTCCAAGTACTGGGAGGTGTTCACACCACCACACTTGGCTGAGGAGTAGCTCCTTTGGATAGCAGTACCTCAGAGAGCTAGGAGGGATTGGGACAGTTAGAGCAGCGATGGACCCCTGCAGCCCATCTTGGGTGCACAGGTGGATTCGGCTGTGAGTCCCTCGGAGTCCCTCGGTAACTCCCACCTGGATGGCTTCTGAAGCTCATTTCAGGGGCCGTACATAGCTAGCGGGATCTTTTTTGGATTACAAAGAGCTGTGATTTCCTATTAGGGGACTCATCTTCTACCAGCTCAGAACAGTGCTTGAGTAAGTTCTTAAGCTTTAACCTAACTGAGGGAAGAGATGTGAGCTTGAGAATAGATGGGGTGGAATTCCCATGTTCACTGACCTCTCTCTCTGCAGGATGCCCCTTTATTGAGGAGTACAATAGAGGACTTGTAGGTGGAATACAGTGTGGGGAGTCTGTGATAGCAAGTGAAGAACAAAGGGTGTTTATCATCGATAATAGTCACCATGGTTCTCATAGTGTACACAAAGAGGGATTCTGGCCACCATTTTACATTTATTTTACCAATGAAATCTTTTGTTTACCAGTGAAACATTTAGATTTCAGAGTTATTTATTTGTAGGCTTTCTTCATGATCTTTCTAAAACTTTCGTTTCTGTCTTTAAGATTCACTTATATCTTTCATGTCTTCTTCTGAGAAGAGACAGGATATCCTAAATGTTTTGAAACTTGAGCTTAGAGAAAATAGACCATGCTCTCTGCTTGGATATATCATTTAAATTTCTGAACCTTGATTTTTATAGCCTGTAAAATGGGAATAATAATGTTTACTTCACAGGCAAAAGAAGGGCAGTTTCCGTATATGGAATAAGAAATTAAAGCAGGTTGACCCATTTTCAGAAAGACCTTTAAAAACTAATAAACATGCCATGTTCCTTGATCATGTTTGTGATTACATTTGGTCATATTTCTAAGTTTGACCATGCATATTTCCTTATTGCTGTGAAACTATAAGAAAGAAGGGCTCTTGGTGAAATCAATGAGACAGCCTCAAAATTTGCATTATTAGTGAATTAATCAGAAAATAAAATGGAATGTGATGAAAAGGATGTTTCAATAGCAAATTCCTTTTTAAGGCAAATGGTTATATTATCTAAAAGAAAACGAAGGGGTCGAGAGAAATGAGGAAACTGGGACATTCAAAGGACTATTCATTAACAAACAACAAAACCCTGGATTATTTGAGCATTTTGCTATTTTGAGTAATATCATTTACTGATTTCAATCCAGCCTAAGAGAAACAATAAATCCATCTCCCAAAGAATTTTTGAGAATGAACTGTTCAGTTTTGATTGTTCACATATATTATTACAGATTAGTAAAAGTCAAGTTTCATGTGACTCTGACACAGAGGAGGTGGAATAATCAAGTGTTCCCCTGTAGAACACTCTGCAGTGATCATAACAAAGAGGAAACGCGGTTCCTCTTTCCTGAATGTCTGTGTTGCTCACCAGTGTGACTGAAGACGTGCATTCTGTTAAAGCTACACAATCCACTCATGACCCTCTTTACTTCTGGTACTAGATTAATCCCAGAGGTTAAAGGATGAGTAAGGAAGAGTATGAGCTTTGGAGAAACAGATCATCCATAAAGGGAGGAATCAGACAGGTGATGTCAGGATCACCGCCCTGTGATGAGTGTCTTGGAAGATCACAGAACACAACCTCTTGTCCATGTGACCACAGGGTGGTCATGACAAGGCTTTCTGGAGAAGCCATCTGCCCTGAGTCTTGATTGATGAGTAGAATTTATTCCAAGGATGAGTGGGTGAGCAAGGAGAGAAGGGCATTGGGAGCCAAGGGCATGGCACGAGTGGTGGTAATGCATTAAAAGAGTGTGTTTGCCAGTGCGAGCCTTTCAGTGGTAATAGAAGGTAAAGCATGTGGGGGAGTGCTGTAGCTAGGGGCAGGGCCCTGAAGAGCCAGGTGTATTCTGTGAGGGCTTACCGTATATGCTGTAGGGACACCCACTGAAGAATTTCAACCAGGGGTGTGAATGGTCAGACTTGCCTTTTGGATGAGTTGCCCTGGTAGCTCAGTGGATCATAGATTTGAGGCTGGGCGGCAGGAAGCTATCATGGTGTGAGAGATTGTATATGTGCAAGAAAGTAGTGAAAGTGAGGGCTGGAGAGGAGATAGGTTTGAGAAATGCCCAGGATATGAAGTTGATAATGGATGTAGGGAATGTAGAGAGAGAAAGAATGGATGTGGGGGGTAAGGTGATGAGCTGATTTAAAGCATCTATTGGGCAGTTGAATGTGAGTCTGATGCTCTGGAAGATGAGCAGCTAGAGACAGAAATCAGGGAGTCAACTTCATTGAGGTGGTACTTAGAACTGTGTGATATTTGATGCCCAAGGACTACACTGACAATGGAGAATGCAGTGGGCAGGATGGAGTCCTAGGAGGGAGCACTAGGCGGAATTGAAGGGATGGATGAGAGAAGACACTTCCAGAAAAGTCTCAGAAGAATGGGCCTGAAGGTGGACTCTGTGATGTTAGGAAACTGGAGGGGAGATTGCCAAGCCTGAGTCGCCCTTCGTACTTGGTGAAGCAGCAGCCATGGCGGTGTGGGACAGGGACCTTGAAGTGAATGGGACTCTTTGGAGTATTTCATTCACTGAAAAAAAAAAAAAAAGGATAAAGTAACTGAGAAAAAGTAAGAGAAATGTGAAGAGATGCTGAGGCCTAACTGAGATCAAAACTGTGAATTTTGTATGTGACTAGCAGCTTGTATGTGAGCAGAGGTGGCACAGGAGGAGATAGGTCCAGCCTGGGGTCTTATCAGTCAGATGGTGCAGAAAAACAAGGTGCGGGGCTGCGTGCCTGTGTGTGTGCCTGCGTGTGTGTTGGGTGCTGGTAAGAGTAGAGAAGGAAATGTGGTGGGTGGGGCTGAAGAGGCTGGCAGGAAGCGGCCCAGGGCTTGGAGGACTCTGTATGGTATGGAGCGCTGAAACAGGGAGAGGGCAGGAGGCTGTGGGTGGTGTAGATTTCAGACAAAGGAGGCTCCCAGGGAAAGCTGGAGAAATGAGACTTTTGTTCTACTTGTATTGACAACAAGTTACAAAACTGGTGGTATAGAATAAAAGCTTTATTTGGGCATTTAAGGACATGGTAGATAGGTGTGTTCTGATAGATCCTAAGCATTCTGAGGGTCCTCCGAGCTGGGGGCGGATGGTGCAGGATGGCACCTCCGAGGGGCCCGTGGTGCTCCTGCCACCATTGATTGAAGGTGCGAGGAAAGTGTGACAGTGAATATAATTTATGATAATACTTTACTAAGTCTTTCAAAGTCATTTCATTGTGTTGGCTATTTGGTTTTGTTTGGTGGCTCTGGGTAGTCTAAAGTCAATTTTTAGTTTGTTAGTTTCTGTTAAAGGGTAAAGTGGCAATATGTATTTCACATAGTTTACTGGGAAAGTGAATGGACTGTCAATGAAAAGAACTGAAAGCTGTAAAGTCAATTTAAGCATTTTCTGGTGCTGAGGGAAGCAGTAGATTACGCTGAATTATATGAATTTTCATGCATTTCCATCTAAAACTTCACTTTCACCTTTATATATTTCTGTATTCTTTTTGTTGTTGTTGTTGTTTTGTTTTTGCAGTACTGGGGATAGAACCCAGAGATATTCTATCTCTGAGCTACACCCCCAGTACTATTTTTTATTCTTTATTTTGAAATAAGGTCTCACTGAATTGCAAAGGGCCTCACTAAGTAGCTGAGGCTGGCGGTAAACCGTAATCCTTCTGTCTCAGCCTCCCAAATGCTAGGATTACAAGCATGCGCCTCCAAGCCCGGCTATATTTCTGTATTCTATTTTTAAAACCGCATACATCTTTTCCTGGCTGAACCCAGAAGATTCTACCTTCAAGCTACACCCCCAGCCCAGTTTTATTTTTTATTTTGAAACAGGGTCTCACTAAGTTGCCAAGGCTTACCTTGAACTGAGATCCTCCTGTCCAAACCTCCACTGCACCTGGCTATGCATCTGTATTTCCTAAGATGAGAGAGAGAGAATCATAGTAGCATTACTTTTCTGATCTATTATGTGCCTGGTGTAGTGAAGACACAAAGATCACAAAGATGAGTAAGTCTTCATTCTTGCTCCCAGAGAGCTTCAAACTGAGTTGAAGAAACAAGACATAAGAAAAGCTAGCTAATCATGCAGGGTTGAAATAGCAGGGCACAGCAGGACTGATGGGCAGGTGCATCGTTTAGGACTGATGGGCAGGTGCACCGTTTAGGCAGCAATTCCTTCAGGAGCTCAGAAGAGGGGTCATTTTAGGCTGTGGCAGTAAAGGAAGAAGGTAAGGACTTAAAGTAAAAAAGGGAGCTAGAGCAGGCTTTGACAGAGGGACAGACACTGGGGCATTGCTAAGCCTGTTCTATCCCTCCTGCGTCACCCTTTGCCTCAATTTCTCAATCCATAGAGGGCAGCAATGATGTGTCACGTCCCAGACTGTTGAAGGTGAGAGAGCAAGTCCACAACGCTGAACAAAGAAGGCTTGGTCCTTCCACCAGGTATAGGAGATGAACGCTGCACACCTTTGGAAGGTATATGAAGTTTTAGGGTACTTGGGTATTATTTCTGTTATCCAGGTTTTCCAAGATAAAAATAATTAACCATTGACAAAAGTTCACCTCCTTTCCCTGTAGTGATCCATAAAAATTGAAGAAATATTAAGTAAACTATTAGACAGATTATTCCTTTGGGAGAATTATTTATGTGGCCATGAATGCTTTTATTTAAAAAAATTCTTTATTTCCTTGAGAGAAGCTCATCATTAATAAGAAAGCAAATCAAGAGAGGGGCCAGATCCAAACTTAGGAGGAAATGTTTTGCAAGTTCACCTCAGCCTGGCCTCCTCAAGGAAGTGCGGGGCAATGGCGGCTTAGCTGCCGGCTTCAGGCTTCAGGTACACGGGTTTCCTGGGTCTCAGAAAATGGGTGTCGGCCAGTTCAGCCTTCTTGTTAATTGCTTTGGGAACACAAATGGTATTCATTAGATGAGGAAGCTTGTATCCAGACTCTGTAATTAATGTGACTCCTTTTTAAATAATCCGTGGCCCCTTTGCATCTCTGAATTCCACGTTTATGTGCATATTCATACTTGCCTCAGTTGCCAAGGGCTTGGCGGCCTCCAGGGCTCCTGCAGCTCTTACTGAAAGGCGATGAAGATGGGGCCAGAGGTTCTTAGATCTCTCCAGCCTTGAGCCCATTGAGAGCCCACCTCTCTATCTGGGCTCTTTCTCCTTCTGCTGGTCTCTTCCCTACTCCAAGGGAGCAGTAAGTTTTCTAAACACAAGATTTTCAAAGCAAATATTTCAGCAGTTAGGGATGTCTGTTTTCCTGCAATGCATCTACTTTCTTGTGGATCCCATTGTTCTTAGAGCCTGCAAGGCTCTTTCCTGCTTTGGTAGACTGGGGATCTAGAGCTTAGAGAAAGCAGAAGGGATGACAAGAACAGTAAGAAAAGAGGAGAAGGACAAAGAGAGGAAGAGAACATGTACTATAACCACAGCGGAAGGGTCGAGTCAGCTAGTGACCCTTGAAAAGACACATATCGAGCAGGGCATGGTGGTGCACACTTGTTATCTCAGCGCTTGGGAGGCAGAGACAGGAAGATTGTGTCTCGCTGGCTTGAGACCCTGTTTCCAAATAAAAATATAAAAACAGGTCTGGGAGTGTAGCCTGGAGGTAGAAGGGTTTCCAGGAACCCCAGTACCACCAAAAAAGAAAAAGAAAAAGAAAAAAAGAAAAAAAGAAAAGACCCACATCTACTCCTGCCCCAATTTCATTGTGGGCTGGAAACCAGCTGGGAGTGATGCAGGTCAGGCATCACAAGTGTGTGTGTGTGTGTGTGTGTGTGTGTGTGTGTGTGTGTGTGTGTGAGAGAGAGAGAGAGAGAGAGAGAGAGAGAGAGAGAGAGAGAGAGAGAGGTCAGCTGAGATGTAACTGCCACCGAGGTCACTGTGGGTGAGGTCACAATGGGTGAGGTCACTGTGGGTGAGGTCATCGTGGGTGAGGTCGTGGTCCAAAAAGCAGGATTTCCCTATTCTCAGCACCCAGTGTGGTGCCTGGTACACAGTAGGTGTTTCATAAGTGTTTGCTGGATGGATAACTGGATGAATGTGTGCCGGGGCCGACTCCCGAGTGGTGGCCTCAGTGGGATGCTCTGTGACCTGGATCATCCTGTAAGAACTAGACTGCCCAGAGTGGATTTATGTCGTGCTCGTGACTTTCCTGTATCAACTATAAGTTATGTACACCCAGGGAGACAGCAGGTTCTTTCATAATCTGAGGTCCTGAGAGGAGCTTCCTGCTGTCTGAGAGTCTTATGAAATGGGTACAAAAGTAGGTGTTTTCTAGGGGAAAGAGCAGAGCAGCCTGCGGCCACAAACAAGCTGAAAAGTGCTAATTTACCTAGGACAATCTTCCCTGGTTGTCGTGGGCTGCCGAGCATCACAGTGGCCTTGAATTCCAACCTCTGCTGTTGGTTCCGGACACGCACAGCCCAGGCTGAGCCTCTTGTCTGGCTAGCGCCAGCTCTTCCCCAGTTATTTCTAGTTCATAAAAGAAGAGAAACAGGCTTTCAAGAAGATCTTGCCTTTGAGCCTCATTTGCCTCGGCCTCATGCCTGAGCTGGGAGGCTCCTCCAGGCTCAGTTGTAAGGAGCCTTTCAAGGCAGAACCAGCTCTGAAGAGCTGCTGCACAGCCGACACAGATGTTTATGAAAGGTCAGAGGAGGAGCTACTGGGCCAGGGGTCAGAGGAGTTAAGGGTGATGTGCCCTTTGGCAATGCATGTGACACTCATGTAGGTATTTCTCATCTGTAAAAACAGGGCTGGTATTAATTACTTCCTTTTGCCCGACTGTGGAGCTAAAATGGGCTGATAGCTGGAGAGAGCTATGGAAGTTTGACTATTTTGGTGAAAATTTTATTTTTTCTAATTGAAAATCAAAAGATAATTGATCATAAATGGTGATTTTCCCCCTCCTAAAATAAACTCATTAAAAATTTTTTTATAGCTTTTGAACATGACATAATATATTTTTGTATGTGTGTAGTGCTGGGGATTGAACCCGGGGGAATTTTACTCTGAGCTATACCCCAACCCAATTTTTTATTGTTTATTTTAAAAACAGGATCTCACTAAGTTGAAGAGGGCCTCATTAAGTATCTGAGGCTGGTTGGGAACTCAGATCTTCCTGTCTCAAGAAGGAATCCCAAGTATTGGGAATACAAGTGTGCACCACCACGCCTAGCTTGACATAATGTATTTGATTATAGGTACCTAAAACACAGTTGGCAATAACTAATATTTATGGGAAGGTTGGAATGATACTCATTCATGCCTGTATTTACTAATTATTCATGTATTTAAAAAATGTCTAAGAAGCCTAATGTGTGTCAGGCACCAGGAAATACTGATCCTGTGCCCTGTATTTTTCTTTTCCAAATCCCAGCTGTTTATTCAGTCCCATGGTTCTGGCTTTGTAAGTCAGCTATACCCTGAAGGATGTACTAAGACTGGATGAGTGAAACATCATGCATTAATTGCTGGGAAGTTTCTGAGCAGGTTTGTAACCACTTCCAGTATACCCTGGGTGAAGGTGCAGGAAAGCAATGTGTCAATGTGTAACCTGCTGAGAATCACTCGTCAATGATTCTGGATTTGCAATGGCTGGGCCCCCGGAGCTTACTCAGCACCTGCCTGGGTGCATTTCTAACAGGCTCCCAGCCAGGGGCCACTGATGCTGCTGGCCTCAGAGGGCACTTTGGGAGCCCAATGCATTAGCGATGCCTTTCTAGACCGAAGACCACTGGAAACTGTTCTCCTGAGAAATCTCTGTGCTCTCATTCCTGTCAACATGAAATATGTTGGTCATCTTGGTTCCCTTTGTGCTTTTCTTCAGAAATTCAAATTTGTAGCTCAGCCTTAAGAAAATTTAAACTGTTTCCATTTTAACTTCAGTCTCCTCTTTCATTCTCCCCATTTGGAGTTTCACATTATCCATTCCAGTTTTTTCATATAAGTTCTGCGTACTGACTCTGTTTTGTGAACTGTGGTATATATCGATGAGTGTGATTTTAGTCAGTGTTCTTTTCTTGGATCCTGGGCTTTCAAATCAACTGTTCTGTGTTTTAAACTGCTCATTGTAGCTCTGGGAGTAGTTTCCCCAGAAGTACTGGATTATTAATAGCAACTAACTAAAGGCTTGAAAAGAGAAAATTGGGGAAAAGATGAGAGATAAATCTATCAGTAGAAAACAGATAACCTTTTAAAAGACAACCAGTGATAAATAATATGATCTGCAACCAGAAATATATGTATATGTGAGTATATCTGTATATGTGTGGGTATACATACAGGTCAAGCATCCCTAATCCAGATTGTGAAATTTCCCAAAATCTTCCTGAGTGCCAACATGACCCTACAGTGGACAGTTTTTCACCTGACTTCCTATGATAGGCTGTAGTCAAGATGCAAGTCCACTAGAAAACATTACATAAAATTACCTTCAGGCTCTGTGTACACTGTATGCATGAAATAGAAGTGAATTTTCTTAAGACTTAGATCTCAGTATATGTATGCAAACATTCCAAAACCCTCCAAAATTCTGAAATCTGATAACACTTCTTGTCTCAGGCATTCCAGATAAGAATGGTTTAACCTGTATATGTTTTTTTTTTTTTTTTTTTAAGGTACTGGGGATGGAACCCAGGGGCGTTCTACCTCTGAGCTACACCCCCAGCCCTATTTTTTATTCTTAATTTTGAAATAGGGTCTCACTGAGTTGCAAAGGGTTTCACTAAGTAGCTGAGGCTGTCCACAAACTGTGATCCATCTCAGCCTCCCAAATGCTGAGATTTCAAGTGTGCACCACCACACTGGACTTGGATATGTTTTCTTAAAGTGAGTAATTTAATATATAAAAGGACACTATACACCATCTTTGGTTGTTGAAGAGGGATGGCGTGGTGGTGAGAACAGTCGAGGAAGAAACCACAGTGGCTGCTGGACTCAGTGCATGGGGGCCACCTGCTCGAGGAGTCTGTTAGCCTGGACACTAGGGGTGACCTGAACTTGCAATAAGAATATCAGGAGCTTCTGGCCCAGGGGAGCTGAGAGAAGTCCTGGTAGTTCTTCCTTAGCACTGAGGAGAGAAATCAAAGTCTAGGGCTGTCTTAAAAACCTGTTTTAAATCCTTATCCATTTTTGGTCAAGAAATTCGTATTCAGATTTTCTGTAACTTTTCCTGAAATCAGATAGTGTAATGGGTATGAAATCATTTGTATTACTCAGCCTTCACTACAGAAAGTATTCATGTTAGATGTTTTTTGGAAGCAGTGTGTTCTCTCTCTGTCTCTCTCTGCCTCTCTCTCTTTCTCTCTCCCACTGCTCACCCTGCCTCCTTCTCTCTGTGTCTCTTTCTTTTACTTTTAGCTTAAGGGAAGACACTTCACCAGCAGCTGGCCTAAAAACAGTACTGAAAAAGGAATACCTCTTTAAAAAATATCTCGGGCTCTCCTAGTAGACCTTCTCCAGAAGTATGGAGTAACCCTCAACACTGCATTGTGGAAAGTGGCTCAGCCTGGGATGTGCTGATCCAGTGCCAGGGGAGAACATGGTCCTGGGGACACCTTCGCATTAACAGTGATGTGACACGCTCCATCTGAAAAGGTCAAGTTTTCTCATGCACCGCTGTTTCAGCTTTCTTCTCACCTATTTAGTGAGAGAATCAGTTTTATCATCTATAGTAGTCAGTTACTATCTCAGTTTAATTTCTCTAAGAGTTACCTAGACTTAGTGCTCTGTGGAGGCAGTTTTTATATAAAGGTATAGTTCTCATTCTGCTCCCCTTCTCTCCTCCTCCTCTCTCTCTTTCCCCCTCCCTCCCTTCCTCATACTGGGGATGAACTCAGGAAAAGTCTACCTCTGAGCTACACCCCCAGTTCTTTTTATTTTTTGTTTTGAAACAGGCTCTTACTGTTGAGGCTGGACTTGGACCTGCAGTTCTCTTGTCTCAGTCTCTCAAGTACTGGGATTGCAGGCATGCACCACCATGCCTGGCTGGCGTATTCCTTAAATACATACATTTTTTTTTTTTTTTTTGGTGCTACTGAGGGTGGAACCCAGGGGCTTTTCTACCTCTGGGCTATACTTCCAGACCTATTTTATATTTTATTTGGAAGCAGGGTCTCACTAAGCTGCTGAGAGCCTCCCTCAGTAGCTGAGGCCGGCTTTGAACCTGTGCGATCCTCCTGTCTCAGCCTCTCAAGCGCGGGGATTACAAGCGTGCGCCACCATGCCTGGCTATACATAAATATTTTTAGAATAGTTTTAGAATTCTGAAAAATTGTGAAGATGGTTCAGAGAGTTTTTATATCCCCCATCCTAGTTTCCTCAGTATGGTACATTTGTCAGTTTATGAGCCAGTGATGATACTTTTAAACTCCATTGTTACTGTTTAAACTCCATACTTGATCAAATTTCCTTAGTTTTTACTTAGTGCCCCTTCTCTTTATCTGGATCCCACCTAGGCTATCTCCTTGTATTTATAGTATGAGTCTCCGTAGGCTCTTCCAGTCTGTGATAGTCTCAGATTTTCCTCAGGTCGGGTGAGCTTGATAGCTTGAGAAATACTAATCAGGTATCTTGTAGAATGCCCTTCAGTTTGGGTTTGACCGACGTTTCTCTTCTGGTAGGTTTGGGGAGGGAGACCACAGAGGTGAAGTGTGGTATGTCATTGCATTGTACCGTATTGACAGCATCATTTCCTTTTCCATCATACGTACCATCACCACAGCCTGTCAGTGTGACCTCCTGGCTGAGGCAGTGGAGGCCAGATGTCTCTCCCAGTTACTTTCCCCATCCGTACTGTGTTCTTTGGAAGGAAGTCGCTATGCACAGCTCACACTTCAGCTGTGGAAAATTATGCTTCACTTCCTTGAAGGGGAAGTTTGTTTATAAACTATTTGGAATTCCTATGCTTGGGATATTTGTCTTGTGCTTCATTTATTTATTCAATAATTTATATCAGCATGGACATATAGTTATTTTATATTTTAGGTTGTAAATCTAGTACCATATTATTTTGGTGCTCCAACTGTTCTAACTAACTTTTTGGAGCATTTCAATTGGCTCCTATGTCCCTTTGTGACATACCCTGCCATCATTGTTAGTTATGTTTCTGTTTTGTTGTATGTGGTGTGTGTGTGTGTGTGTGTGTGTGTGTGTGTGTGTGTGTTGCATGCGCATGTGTGCATGCACGTGCGAGTGTGTGTGTATTTAAAACATACTTTATTGTTTCTCACACTACAAGGTGCTTCAGTCGCATTTTATATATTTTTGCCATATCCCTGGATTCAGCCATTTTTCCAAGGAATCTTGATTTCTCTTATTGGAGAATGGTATTGGAAGCCAGGTTTTAGATTCCAGTTGTTCCTATAGCTATTGTTAGTTTAATCTACCTTTCTTCCTTCTTTTTTTGGGGGGGTGTCATTACTTGTAGGTTCTCTCAGCTGACAAAACAAGGAAATAGACATATACTAACCCTTATATATACACATATCTATAAATATTTCTATATGTATCCCTTTGCATCTGTATTATGTTAAATGCAAGTTCATACTGACCTTTCCAATTCTAAAACAGTACCACATGGGTCATTATAGCCTGTGCTTGTATGCAACTCCCACTCCACAGTAAAGCACTGGTTCCCACCATCCACTGTCCATTTGCTTATATGTATAGTGGCTTTATAATTGTTCATCAGCACACCCCATGATAAGCAACCTTTTCACCTATAGTTTAGTGCCCATGTGAAGTCTTAGACTTAGTCTTAGACTCTGCACTCATTTCCAGTTGTCTAGGCCCGCACTGTTTCCCTCACCCCTCCCTGAGTTATTTTTTATATCAACTGCAGTTGATTCTCATGTTGTGGTTGACCTACCATGTTCCATCTCAAGATCTCTCGATGCCTTGAGTTTTATTTCACTTGCACGCATTCAGATTTATTGTGCCATGAGGTTCTATAGATTTAAGCAAATTAAAGAGTTCTATATCTATAATCATAGTATCATTCAGAATAGGTTCACTGCTCTACAAACATTCCTAATGTCTTTATTGTGTGTGTGTGTTCTTTGTTTTAAAACAGGGTCTCACCAAGTTGTGGAGGCTGGCCACTAACCTGTGATCCTCTTGTTTCAACCTCCCAAGTACTGGGATTACAGGTGTGCCTGGCTTATCATGTGGTTTAACAGTCATGTTGAGTCTTGCCGCCCATTTGCATCTGCAGTAAGTTCTGGTTCCAGTTCCAGCTGATGTTCAGAAACTAGCCTACTATCAGACTGTCACCTGGATGAGACACTAGTTGGGTTGCAGCTATGGTTGTGAAACTAGTTCCCAAGAACAGGCAATTTGGTAAGAAGTGAAAGAATGAGACAGGTGAACTTTATGAAACCTTCTTGTATGGCAAATGTTAATTAACAAGGTTTATTAAAAGGTCAGAAATGCATTAAGATTCGATTCATAGTGTGGTAGGAATGGTACTTGAAGTCCTACAACCCAAACCTAGTTCAGCTACAGCCAGATTAATAAGTCACAACTCCAGATGACTGCCATCCAGTAGGGATAACACGCTACACTTTTCTCTACTCCGAAGAGGTTGTGAAGATAAGAATGTGTGACGCTTCTCAGGGCACGCAAGGTAGATGTAGGGCCCTTCTCGCCACCTTTCTTTCTCTTTTTCTGGTTCTATTTTCCGCATTTTCTTAACTTGGTTTTGGTCCTTGACCTTTTGCTCTTTAATTCGCCACCCTTCCTTGGGCCTAATTACCCCATTCCTGTTTCACTGTATGCCTTTATTTCCAGGTCTTGTGGTTCAGTTGGCCTTCTGATGATGACTTCTACAACTCTGCCTTCATTCTGACTTCAGTATCAGGCTTCAGCTTTCCTTTTGTCTAACGTTTCTACCTGAAGGTCTCCCTAGAAAATCAATATTAAAAAAAAAAAAAAAAAACCAGAGTCATTTCAAAGTAGCTGACCTTCTGGACTCCTTTACCTCTTCCAGGATCAATCTTAGAGTCCTCTGGATACTGGAGCCCTTTGGGATTTCCATCATCTCTACCCTTAATGACTAAGTCCTTCTGAGCTTCCTTAGTGATATTCCCTCCTTTCCTCTCCACCTTGTACTTCCACCATTGAAATGGTCTGTTAACTGCACCCACCACCCACAGCCCAGTCTATCTTCCCCTAGTTTGGCCACCAGCCTCTTATTTTAGGACTATTGCTAGTTCAACTTTCTGAAATCATATTTTCAACTCTTGGTATCCAACAATTTTTTCCAACACTTCTAAATATATCTTCCAACTCAAACTACATATAACTGAATGCACTGTGTGATTCTTGCTGCTTCTGCACTGTTCTTTCTCTCTCTTTACCATCTTTCTGAGATATACACTGGAGATAGAATTAAACTGGCAAGGAGGATGTGTGTGGGTATTAACTTAGTATAAGGAAACCCTTCCAACAGACCTTCTGAAGATGGGATGGGCATCAAGGAAGAAGTCTACCTTTAATCTCCCATTCCTCATGCCAAGGGACCCCTTTAAAGTCCTCATCTTCCTCCTTCTCTTCTGCACTATTTGGCTTCCCGCCATTTTTGTGGCACTGGGGATTGAACCAGGAGTATTCTACCTCCAACCTATACCTCCAATCCTATTTATTTTATTTTGAGACAGGGTCTTACTAAGTTGCTGAGGGCCTCACTAACTTGCCGAGGCTGGCCCCCAACCTGTGATCCTCCGTCTCAGCCTCCCAAGTCCTGAGATTATAGGCCTGTGCCACCACATTTAGCTCCTCCCCCTTTTTGAAGCTGCTTCCTCCCATGCCCCGTGACACTTAACTTGGGCACGTCCTCCTGCCTCTCAGAGCACATCTTCTCTGGTTCTTCTTTCTCCCACCTCCTCAAAGAATATATACCTTTCTAATTCTTCCTTTCATGGATTTTTTTCTTGAAAAGCTTTAAAGCTCTTGGTGATCATTTCTTGAGAAGGATCTCCAAATAATTAGCCATTCCTGTCTTCACTATTTGCCTCTATTTCCAGCCCCTTGCCAAAAGTTTCTATTTGGGTACTTTTGTGTCCAAATTTAAACTCATTTCCTTCCTTCTGAAACATGTTCTTTCCTTCTGCGTTCCCTGGCTGATTAATAACAAAAGAGGTTGGCAGATTTTTTTCCGTAAAGAGCAGACAGTAAATATTTTTGGCTTTGTGGGCCATAAGGTCCCTGTCGCAACTGCACTCATGTGTTGCTCCATGATGGAGATGCATTCTGAGAAATGTGTCCTGAGACTGTTTCATCATAGGGCATCATAGGGTGCACTTACACAGACCTGGATGGCCTCCTGATACAATTAAGAGATGTGGTAAACAGGAGAGGTGTGAAGCTGCCCCTGGTGCTTTACACATGCTGCTTTACAGTAAACTTTTTATTTTTTATAAATGGGAGTATACTCTAAAATAACAAGTATACTATAATAAATGCATGAACCAGTAACTTATTATCAAGTATTATGCTCAGTAAATAATATGTGTCCTATACTTTTGCATGACTGGCAGCACAATGGGTTTGTTTACCCCACTGTCACCAGGAACAGTGCATTGTGCTACAATTATACTATGGCTAAGATGTCACTAACTGATAGAAAATATTTAGTTTCATTATAATCTATGGGATCATCATCACACCCTTGGTCTGTCATTGAATAAATGTTATTATGTGGTACACAACTATAATCCTTTCTGCCTTTTGAACAAGAGCAGCTATAGATGATATGTAAATGAAAAGGGTGTCACCATGTTTTGATCAAACTTTACTTATAAAAATAGGCAACATGCTGGGAATAGCCTTTGGGTCACAGTTTACTGACCCCTTTCTGGTTCACCCAGGCCTAAAATCATTATTCCTTTGGCCTGCCTACTACTTTTGTTTGCTTTACTTTCTTCAAATGGTTTTAACTTTTCCTAACTTCATACTTCTGGAGATTTTCATATGTCTAGACCATAGTTGTTTCCCTATTCATTGATTCAGTAGACAAAATGCCCCCTTTACATGTTAATCTCTATCATTTGAGATGTTACATGTCATCAAAACCTCTAGTGAAGGAGAGGGCATAGGTCCAACACTCCAACATACAGCTAGTAACTTCCCCAACAAGACTTCCATAGCTCAGGAAATTAAAACAAGAATTAATAAATGGGATGGTATTAAACTAAAGAGTTTCTGCACATCAAAGGCAACCATTAAGAATCTAAAGAGAGCCGGGCATAGTGGCGCATGCTTGTAATCCCTGCGCTTGGGAGGCAGAGATAGGAGGATCGCGCAGGTTCAAAGCCAGCCACGCGTGCTGGCTTAGGAGACCCTGTTTCCAAATTTAAAAACAAATGTAAAAATAGGTCTGGGAGTGTAGCCCAGAGGTAGAAGGACTTCCAGGAACCCCAGTACCACCAAAAAAAAAAAAAAAAAAAAAAATCTAAAGAGAAAGCCTACAGAATGGGAGATCTTTGCTAGTTAGACTTTACACTAAAAAAAAAAAAAGAAAAACCCAATTAAAAAAATGGGCAATTTAACTAAATATAGACACTTCACAAAAGAAGAGATAGAAATGGCCAGTAAATACATAACAATGTCCAAAACAGTGATTTCATTTAACCCCAATCAGAATGGCTATGTTAAGAAGTAAAAACAATGCTGGCAAGGATGTGGGGAAATTGGAACTCTTCTACACTGTTGATGGGATTGCAAATTAGTTCAGTCCCTATGGAGATCAGTGTGGAGATTCCTCAGAAAACTGCGAATGGATCTATCATGTGATCTAATTATACTACTCTTGAGTATCTTTCCAAAGGGACTGAAATCAGAGAATTACAGTAATATATGCATATCCATGTTCATAGCAGCACAATTCACCATAGCCACATTATGGAACCAACCTAAATGTCCATCAACAGATGAATGGATTACAAAATTATGGAATATTCATACAACGGAATTATACTCAGAAATACAGAAGAACAAAAATTATATCATTTGCGGGAAAATGGAAGGACCTGGAGAACATTATGTTAAGTGAGATTAGCCAGTCACAGAAAGTGAAGGGTCATATATATATATTTTATTATGAAGAAGCTAGGGAGTAATTAGGATACCAGAGGGATTTCAGATAATGGAGGGGAAATCTCAGTGGAGCCAGAGAGGTGGTCTAGGGAAAGTGGAAGGGGAAGAGTGAGGATCAATGAAGGAATTACTACCATCAGCTTTATGTACATATATAAAAATACCGATGTCAATCTCTGTACCCTGTATGGGGAAGGGGGGTGGGGAGAAAGCTGAGAGAAAGTCCACCAAGTGCTGTATTGCATGTATGTTTATATCAACATGATTTACATTGTGATGTGAGACTCTAATGCACCAATAAAAGTACACACACACACACACACACACACACACACAATTAAAAAAAACCCTCTAGAGCCAGGCATGATGTCACACACTTGCAATCCCAGTACTTGGGAGACTGAGACAGGAGGATTGCAGGTTCAAGGACAGCCTCAGCAAGGAGTAAGACTCCCATCAACCTAGTGAGACTCTTTCAAAATAAAAATAAAATAGGGCTGGTGGTGTAGCTCGAAGGTAGCATGCCTCTGGGTTCAATCCCCAGTACTAAAGGAAAAAAAGCCTCTAGTGACTCCTCTTGGCCTCTCTCATAAGGCTAACATTCTGTGGTGCCGCCCATTTGCTCTCCTACGTCTCCATGTGTCACTGCTCAAACCCACCGCTCAGGTGTGTCTTTGATGGTGGCTCTGTCCTCCCACTCAGAATGGCTTTGCCTGCCACTCACGGAACCTGCTTTCAGGTCTCCATGCAGGCACCACTTCCCAGGTGGAGCTATGCCCTGGCCCAGCGCTTGCTCCTTCTCTTGATCTGAGGAGTGCTCTTGTCACACTTACCTAGTACCACTTACCTATGCAGGAGGGAGAGCCCTGGGTTGTAATATGTAACTTGGTGCTGTACCTCCCTCTCCATCTGGATTTCAGGGAACTGCTAAGGGCAGCCCTACTGGATGCTCAGCTCACCTGGGGAGCAGTCACACAGAGCT
Source organism: Muscardinus avellanarius (assembly GCF_963383645.1). Classification (NCBI taxonomy): domain Eukaryota; kingdom Metazoa; phylum Chordata; class Mammalia; order Rodentia; family Gliridae; genus Muscardinus; species Muscardinus avellanarius. The sequence goes on from NC_137798.1 coordinate 66,401,543, forward strand.
CTTTTTCCCCCAGGTCTTCTCGTTCTCTTGGAGCCCCTGTCTCAGTTTATGGTACAGGAATCGTCCTCAGCCCTGGAGACACCTTCTCTTTCACTCTGCACCTCACCTTTGACAGTGAGAATCCAGCCACGGCTCCCTCCTATTTCCCCTATCCCCCTCCCTCTTTTGCTGGCTTGTTCAGGTCACCAACATCCTTCATTAATACGATTGGAATAGTCCTTGAATGTGTATCCCACCACCAGCCTCTCTCCCTTATAACCCCAACATCCCATATGTAGGGATCTGACATGTGGATATGATGCTCTAACTTTGCTGATGAAAGACCCTTAGTGGCTCCCCATTACCCCAGGATAAGGTCTGGCCTCCCGGGTGTCATGAGACCAGTATTATCTGATAGTTCCTTTTCAATCTCACGTCTGACATGTCATTTATACAGCCTACATTTAACTGTATGTCATCCCTGCTAGGTCCTATGTGCCTTTGCATGTGTGCCCATCCCCCATCCCCAGTCCATCTGGAAACTACTGCCTGAATCTCTAGGCATGGCACAAATGTCCCTTCTTTTGTGGTATTTTCATCACTTCTTTCCTATATAGAATACCAAAAAGGAGTGAAGGTATTATAAAATAATTCTTGGGATAAATAATTGCCCCTGCAGATTCAAAGTCTTTAATTGATAATAGGGGATAGAGGGAGGGAGGGAGAGAGAGAGATGAGTAATTAAGCAGACCTTAACATTCTTATGTATGGCCGGGCGTGGTGGCGCACGCTTGTAATCCTCGTGCTTGGGAGGCGGAGACAGGAGGATCTAGCAAGTTCGAAGCCAGCCTTGCTGGCTTAAGAGACCCTGTTTCCAAATAAAAATATAATATAGGTCTGAGAGTGTAGCCCCAAATTAGAAGGGTTTCCAGGAACCCCAGTATCACCAAAACAAAACAAAAAAATTCTTATGTATGCTAAATACATAGTTTGGGCTTATTCTTTGCTTTGGGATGGCTAGGGCTTTTGTCCTCTTACTCCATTGCCAAATGTATGATGAGAATCAATGTAGAATAATTCTGAGCTTATTTATATTCCTTAAAAAAACCCTGACATCTTGTAGGGCAGGGAGGTGTAATTATTGCATTGCAAATATTTGAGATACCTCTGTTTATTCTACAAATGCGACTTAGCATCAGTTGGAAACTTACTAGACTCTTTATCGCCCAATATTTTTCTTTTCTTTGTGGTTCTCTTCAGGAGATGCAACGGTGGGGATGTCAGTGCTCCCCAGGCAAGCAAAGGCTGAGAGGCTGTGGAGCAAGAAGAGCGAGCCTGGGAACATTCCTCCTCTCCAGCCAGTGCCATAAGGACCCCTGCCTCTTTAATTTAATACCTGTTCCTGGAAAAGACAGAGTGAGCCTTCTTGCTGGAAGGGTCTATGTAGCGGAAAAAGATGGGCTCATGTGGAAAGTGCCTTTTGGAAGTGGTCTTTGATGTGGGAGACACCAGGTGTGGAGAGTACACACGGTTAGTGGGGCTCCCCTCTCACCTGCTTTGGCATGAGTTCCTTTAAGGCTCTGTACTGGAGGAGAAGGAACCTGCTTTCTTAACTCTGGAGGGCAGAGCCTGGCTTGTAGCTGGTGCTATTCTGAGTTCCTCTGCTGGTTTCCAGGATGGGCATTTGACTTCTCCAAAACATGGCCACTCTTATTGGTCCTTCAGGGCCACAAAAAGCTGTGGGTCCACTGGGCTCTGGCCACCTCTTTCAGAGCCTCTGTGCTCCTTCACAAAGGTGCAGAATGAAATTCTTAAGATATTAGAGGAAAGAACTGTAGCAGAGTGTTTTTTGAAAAGCCTAAGGTATCCATTTAATTTACATTTTTTAGACCCTCAGATATTGGAGGCAAAGATTGAGGTGACACCACACTATGACATACACTAGGTCATTTGTACCTTTAGTCCTCTTTTTGACAGAGAAAAAAAAATTTTAATCTTCAGAGATATCCAACCTTGACTGCTTGCTTGGCCTCCACTGCGTGGCCTTCACACCTTAGCCATTCTGTCACCTCTCCGAGCCTCCAGTTTCCCGTCCATGTGCAGTGGATGGAGACACTTCGCCTGCAGGTGGTGAAGGCCAGAGGTAATGTAGGTCAAGCACTGTGGGGCTCCAGCACATTGTCGGAGCTTCAGAGGAAGCTGTTATTTTTATTTTTTAAAGAAGTGGCTGCAAATTTTCTTATAGGTTATTGGCACAGTTCTGTTAGATTTTTTTTCCCTATAGGTATTTGAACTCTTATTTTAAGCCAGTTTCAGCTGGAAGGGAATCATAAAATGCTTTCTCATGTTGTTAGGTTCCTTTGTTATATATCCCTAGTGCAAGACTTAGAAGAGCAATAGAAAAGGGCCACCGAGACAAGAGTTTGAATTTTGTCGCCTTCTTTATCCCTCGGGTCTGCTCAAGGCCCAAGGAGTCTAGGTGAGCCTCTGCCTTTATTCAAATAAAGGATTTTTTTTTCCCCTTTTCAGATGCTAGGACCCTCCTGCGTGTTCCAGGCTGAGATGAATATTGAGTGGCTAGAAGTTTCCTGACTGTGATAAATTCTATTGCCTTTTGTGAAGGAAAACGATTGTAAATTATTACCGGTTAATTAAATGAATGTTTCTTTAGAACCCTGTGGGCAGGCTTTCATCTAAGCTTGTTTAAAATCATGGAACATCAGAGCTAGAAAGGTTTTTCAAAAAACACCTTAATTTCATGGATAAGTTGATGAGCCAGGGATGTGACTTGCCAACTTGTGTGAAGTGTGTGTGGGGGGATGGAGTGGGGGGAGGGTTGTGCTGAAGATCCAGTAGCTACAGCAAGCTGACTGAGTGAAATTCCTAAACATATATACCCTTGTATTTCTCACGCCACTGGTGTTCCTTGGAGGCAGCTGGGAGCGCTTTTATTATTACTACTATTATTATTATTATTATTATTATTATTATTTTTACAAAGTGCTTTCACATAGTATTTTATCCTGTAGCAAAGAGAATGAAATCCTATTTTACTGGTGAGAAAATAGGGGTGGTCAGATGATCCTCCCATGCAGCACATTAGATTAAATCAGCAGATTCATTGGGTGGTGATTTGGTTCAAGGAGTTTTACTAGGTTCCTTGGGACCATAGTGTCAGATCCTGCTGGAATGGAGCTTACAGACTTACTGCAAGTGATGAGATAAAAATACATGCAATGATAGCCTGCTGTTCCTGGGCATGGATAAGTACTGAGACAGTGGTTGATGTAGGAATTCTGAGACTGGAGGGGTCGGTGTAGGTGTCGAGATGTCTTCGGCTGCCGTCCTCCTTTTCTGTTCTTGGGGTACATCTTCTTCCTCAGGTCCCATATTTCAACTTAGGGGGCTACTCTAGGAAATCCTGAGCACCTGGCAAGGATCACCGCACTGGGAGTCACTTAGTGGAGGTATGAATGAATAAACAAGTAGGTAAAGAGACAAGACAGAGGCTTTCCAAGCAGAGCACAATCCCAGCAAAGGTGCGGCCTTGCAGTGGAGAGTGGAGAAGAAAGAAGAGTGAGTTCACGGAGTGGAGTTTGGAAGAGGAGGTTTGGGTAGATGAGTGGGGAGTCAGGCCCAGGGGATCCCGGGTGGCCCTGAGAGCCTGTGGAGCAGGGAGAGTTTATTCTAAGGCCGCACAGAGGTTTAATGGGACAGAGTTGGCAAGAATGGCATTGTGTGTGTGTGTGTGTGTGTGTGTGTGTGTGTGTGTGTGTGTGTGTGTTACTGGGGATTGAACTCAGGGGCATTCTTTCTACCTACAAGCTATATCCCCAGCCTTATTTTTTATTCTTTATTTTGAAACAGAGTTTTACTAAGTTTCAGAGGGCCTCAATAAGTAGCTGAGGCTGTCCTTGAACCTGTGATCCTCCTGTCTCTGCTTTCCAAGTACTGGGATTACATGCATGCACCACCACGTCCAGCAAAAATGGCACTTTTGAAAGGATACTTGAGAGTCGGGAATAGATACTTCTTGGTTGTATATTTAGGGGTTATATCATGTTTGGAGAGCAAAAGAAGAGCAAGGGAGCCCTGCAGGGACAGACGTCCTCTAGTGATTAGAGAGTGGAGAAACAGACCCTTGGGAGCATCCAGCCAGGGTGGCTGCAGGAATTTTAGCCTGAAAACCTAAGAGAAAGGTGGTCCCAGTGATTCAATGGTAATAACTAGAAGATTTAGGAGAAAAACATGACATTTGAACTTTACAAGTTGGGATCAGCTGCTCAGAGAGTATCTAGGATTCCTAGTTGATGGTCCATGATCTACCTACGTTAGAGTCACCCATGGAAAACCTTTAAAAGCAGCAAATGCCTCTCCTCCACTTTTTCTAGAGGATTTGAAATTAGCAGATTGTTGGTGGGGCTCCGTGTCTGTTTTTAATATCCCTCCTCCATGATCCCATGGTACGTGGCTTGCCCAGTGTCACAGGCCAGATAGGACAGAGCTAGCACTAGAACCCAGGTCTCCCTTGGTATGACTGTCACACAGCCATGCACAGAGGTGAGTTCACAGAGGGCGGTGTACTAGCTGAGGCAGCATCGACTCAGGTGGGCACAACATAATTGGTTCTTCCTCAAGGAAGAGGTTGCTGGGACTAGAGCTCCAGGGACAGATGGCTGTGAAGATGCACACGGGGGTCATCCAGACACAAAATGCTTTCCCCAGGGGCTGCTGCAAACCAGGCAGTGGGACAGTCTTTAGGGATTCACAGTACAGAATACTGGAAACAGAATTTAGGGAGCTGAAGCCAGGTGAACAGAGAGAACATTTTCTAATGGGTAGACAGTAAAAGAAAGAGAATGAGGTCAAGGACTATTTGGAGAGAATTATTTTGGTTAGGGGAAGGATGGACACAAATTATTTCCATCAAACAGATCACAGGTTTTTTTAATTGAAGTATTATCAATATATAATAAATGATACACATTTAAAAGTGAAAGTTTAAAATCCACATATGTATGGCCAACTTATTTTTGACAACGTCAACAAGTATAGACTTTGGAGAAAGGAAAGTTTCTTCAATAAATGGCTCTGGGAATACTGGGTATCCATATGTAGAAGAAAAAAAAAGCCACTAGACCCCTCCCATCATAAACAATCTACTCAAATGGACCAAAGACTTAAATGTAAGACCTGAGACTTTGGAACTATTAGAAGGAAATATAGGGAAACGCTTCAGGATATTGGTCTGGGCAAGGATTTTTGTTTGTTTGTTTGTTTGTTTGTTTTGACTCCCAAAACTCAGGCAATAAAAGCAAAAATTGACAAATGGGATTGCATCAAATGAAAAAGTTTTGTACAACAGAGGAAACAAGACAACAACAGAATTGAAGGTCTTTTCAATTGACAAGAAGTTAATTTCTAGAATATATAAGGAACTCAAACAATAGCAAAAAAGAAATGGTCTTATGAAAAAAAAATTTGGACCAATGACCTGAACAGACACTTCTCAAAAGAGGATCTATCTTTATCCCAAAAGATAGGGAACTATCATCTGACCCTAGTTAGAATGGCTGTTATAAAAAAAAATTAAACAGTAGTGGAATAGTGGAGAAAGGGGAACTGCCTTGCACTGTAGGAGGGAATGTAAATTAGTATAGCCATTGTGTAAAACAGTATGGAGGTTCCTCAAAAAATTAGAAACAGAACTACCGGATGATTCAGCAATCCCACTTGGGGATATATATCCAGAGGAAATTTTATTAGAATGTCAAAGACTGCACGTGCACGTATATTTGTAATTCTGTCACAGTAGCCAGGATATGGAATTAACCTCTGTCGATCAGTGGATAAATGGAAAATGTATTTGTACACAACAGAATGTTGAATATTATCCAGACATAAATAATGAAATTTTATTATTTGTAGCAACATTTATGGAACTGGGAGATACTGTGTTAAGTAAAATACTTCAGGCACAGAAAGACAAATATTTCATGTTCTCTCTTATTTGTAGAAGCTAAGTTGGTGTCAAAGAAGCAGAGAATGGAGAGTAGTTACCAGAGCCTGGGATGGATATTGAGGAGGGAGGTAGCACAGTAGGGACAGTTGTGCACAGGTGCAGGGTGCAGTTGGACAAGGAAATAATTTATAATGTTGACAACAATGAACTGAATGTTTCAAAGTAGCTAGTGGAGTAGATTTCGAATATTCTCCTCACAGAGAAATGATGTCTGTCTGAAGTAGTAGATATGCCAGTTACCTTAATCTGATCATTACACATTTTACACATGTATCAAAATGTCATACTGTACCCCACACATTATTCTTTCAATTAAATATTTTAATAAAAATATAGCCCATAAAGTTAAACATAGAATTGCCATGTGATAAAAATAGGAAAATTTTAAAATTTTAATCTCCTCTAAAAGGAATGCCATTAGCAGTTAATCCCCGTTCCCCGATCTCCCTCCAGTCCAAAGCTACTGCTAATCTCCTTTCTTTGGATATAGATTTGCTTAATCCGAACATTTCATGTAAATGGAATCACACAGTACATGGCTTCTTTCACTTAGGGAAATGTTTTAAAGATTCACCCATTATTGGTGAATAATATTTCATTGTATGGATAGATCACAATTTAATCCTTTAATCGACTGATGGACATTTAGGTTTTCATTTTTGGTATTATGAATAATGATGCTATGAATATTTTTGTTAGCATGTTTTCCTATAAGAGTGTTTTTGGCTCTTACATCTAGATCTTGATCCATTTTGAGTTAATGTTTGCATATGTTATGAGGTAAGGGTCCAACTTCATTATACCATTTGTTAAAAAAACAGTACAAGAATTAAAAGAGGTTGGAGATGTAGCTCAGTGGTAGAGCGCTTGCCTAGCTATGGGAAAGGCCCTGAGTTCAAGTCCCGGTGCTGCCAAACAAATGAATGAATAAACAGCCTTTAATAAAAGCTGCATGTCTTTGGGTTGGTGGAGGAGGAGCTGAGGCTGGAAGGCAGGAAGGGGCGGTGTCTAGGGCTAGTACCCTGCTGATGAGTTTAGACTGTATCACAGAAGGAGATGGAAACACTGAAGCATTCTAAGTTAGGAAATCACTGTGGTCAAGTTTTAATTTTTGAAACATGTTGCTGGCAGCAGTAGGTGGACACAGCCTGACAGCCCTTGTTAAAGGAGAGATGTAGCCTGGCCGTAGGAGAAGAACAGGAGGGCTGTATTTAGGAAGGACTCAGAGTGGACTTGATGGTGAGGAGGTCGGGCTGTTGGTGCAGGCTACTGGGTAAACAATGGGGCTGGGAACGGGAGAGGGTGTGTTGATTAGGTGGTGCATGGAATGCTGAGATGGAGGTGTTCAGAGAAGATGCATGGACAAGTCTGGAGGCGAGGTCTGTGCTCCACACTTATGAGAAGGCATCAGTGGCACCCCTTGTCTTCAGACTTACACGCTCTTGCAAGTTCCGCTGTTTTTTCGCACTCCTACCCCAAAGATGAAAATCTCAGGTGGATGTTGAAAGCATGGGTCTGAATCTTCCAATAGAAAGAAAAGAGGGCTGAAGGGCAGCCAGACTTAGAGACGGTGAGAGAGGAGGAGAAGCAGCCAGCAGCGAGAGAGAGAGAGAGAGAGAGAGAGAGAGAGAGAGAGACAGAGAGAGAGAGAGAGAGAGAGAGAGAGAGAGAGGACAGAGAGAGACAGAGAGAGGCACAGACAGACAGAAAGACAGAAAGACCAACCGACCGACCAGGGCCAGCAGGGGCAGTGTTCTGGAATCTAGAAGCAGGGACCTGGGAGAGGCCTGATGGACTGGGGATTTAATCCAGGGACGTTTTACCTCTGAGCTACACTGCCAGCCCTTTTTATTTTGAAACAAGGTCTTGCTAAGTTGCTGAAGCAGGCCTTAAAACCACGATCCTCCTGTGCAGCCTCCCAAGTACTGGGATTATAGGTGTGCACCATCATGGCTGGCTTGTTAAATATTTGATTTAAACTGGGTACAGTGGCACACACTTGTAATCCCAGTACTTGGGAGGCTGAGACAGGAGGATCACAGTGGGAGGCCAGCACACAGTGATATAGTGAGACCCCATTTCAAAATAATAAATGAAAAGGGCTGGAGGTATAACAGTGGTGAGACACCCGCCCCCTGCTGCCAGGTTCAGTTCCTACTATCACCCCCCCCCTCCAATTTATTTTCTTTTTCTGGCAATACGGATAAGTTTGGGGTGCAAGTGATTTAAAAAAAAAAACTCTATTCAATCTGGCTAAAATAAAAGAGGAAGTTGGGCATGGTGGTACATGCTTGTAATCCCAGTACTTGAGAGGCTGACATGGGAAGATTGCAGGTTTGCAGACAGCCTCAGCTACTTAGTGAGACCCTGTTTCAAGATAAAGAATAAAAAATAGGGCTGGGGGTGTGGCTTGGAGGTCGAATGCCCCTGGGTTCCATCCCTAGCACCACAAAATAAATACATAATACATACATAATACATACATACATACATAAAATAAGTAAGAATAAATAAAAATACAAAATAAAAGAGGAATTTGTGTGTTCACATGACTGAAAAGTCCTGAAGAGTCCAGCAGGCCTGTGCTGAGGGCTGAAGTGGTGTCACTGAGACCTGCCTCCTTCCTTCTGCCAGCACAGCTCTGCTCCTCACTGGCTTCATTCTCTAGCTGACAATAAGCGGCCACGCCCTGCAGAGTTTGTGTTCTTCCAGGCTGAAGTTCAGCAGTAGTGAGATCTTGTTTCTTTTTTGTAGATCCAGGATTCCTAATTGGAATCCCAAGCGAGAAATTGCTGAGGGGAGGAGCTGCAGTTATTCCGAGAGTCAGATACAGGGAAGGTGCCAGCTCCTGGCCAGTCCTCTGGGTTGGAGGGACTCTGTTCTCTGATGGACAAGACCTGCATCGTATGTCTACTCTGCAGCAAGGGGTCGAATCCCTACTGAGCCATTTGAACTACATGTGAGGAGGGAGAGGTGGTTCTCAAAGAGCTCAAGTGCTCTCCCAGAAGTGGAATGGATGTTCTGGCCAAGGAGGTGGTGTCCACTAGAACTGGAGAAGACAGCAAGCATACGGCCAGTGAGGGAGAATTATTGGCCGTGCTGCATTCGTACTCATAGAGAAAGAGTTTTTGATGCACTACCGGAATGAAATAGTTCAGCTGTTGATGTGGTCAGTTGACCTGCCCCTAGAGTATCCAGACAACCATCACGAGTAAATGACAACAACCCATCTGCACTGTGTAGACAGGGCTCATTAGCTTCAAGGCCACATGTTTCTGTGTGAAACAGTAGGGAATACAATTTTACATTAAACCCCATTCCATTCTTATACATGTATACCAAACTGCACACAAAAATTCCTGAATTAGTGATTTTCCTTAATGCTCATGGTATGTTTATAACTTTTGTTCTTTTTCTCTGTAAAAATTCTGTTGTGTGAGACCCACTCATTTTTTAATATCCCTCTAATGAGCTTTAGCCTATGGTTTATAAAACTCAAATGTAAGGTTCTGTGTCTTATTACATCTGCCCCAGATAGACAAGGCTTGAAGATGGTGACTGGATCTGGCCCTTCTATTGCAATGGCGAGGAAGCAAACCTCTCCCATGTGTGAGCACTCCCAACACTGCATGGTGGACTCTCTTGTCTGTTAGAGCAGCTCCTGGCCGTCAAGGTGGAATGGCCATTTTTGTAGCCCCTTGGGGCAGTGTTGGAGGGAGTTTACAGGCAGGCTGTGAGCACAGGATGGCAGAGGCAGCCCTGGAAGTCTGTCTGTCCGCGGGCTGGTAGCGGCTGCTCCCGTGCCAATAGAAGTTTATGTTGTGAGGTTGAGTGTATGTGTGTTCTCTGCCAGGACTTTATATTGAAGATGAAGGAGTGGTTTTTAAAAATAACATAGTTTTGACTTGAAACAAGTCAAGGCAGAGAGTGGAGACAATTAGAGACTGACATCCTGTTTAGTCATCTCTCCAGAGAGCTCTATTTTCAGAGCTCTCCTATAAAGGTTCACAAGTGGTGTCAAGATAGTTAAGAGGATATTGTAAGTTAGCATTAGTCATGGTGCGAGCAGTCGATGTGAACACACAGGTAATTTACAGTACGGTAACCTCACTGGAAACAGATTTTCTGTCGGGTTGTAAGAGTAGGCTCATAGAGTAGAGAGGGGAAGCATCTGAGCCCATGTGAAGCAGTCATCTTTTATTTTGAAAAGCAGATAATCGGATATAGTGTTAGAATGAAAAATTACATGATGTGACCTAAGGTGAGGGCGATACATGGGGGGAGCCTTTGCTCACCTGTAAGTACATTAAAAACAGTAAATAGCACTATTAAGGGTCTTCAAGAGGATGCAATGGAGAACCCCAGGCCAAAAATGCTGAACGATGGCGCCAAAGACCATGAGAGAAGAACAGGGGCAGGACCTTGGCTGGGGCAGTGCCCGCTGAGGCAGAGTTAGATTGAGTGTGCAGCCCGATCCACTGAGGGTGCTTTCTACTCTACCGTGTGATTTGCAGTTTGTTTACATTTGCTGCTCAGCCCTCAATGACCACCCACATCTACACTCAGCTTCTCTTGACCATCTTCTTTTAGATGAAAAGTCAAAGGGAGAAATGGAGCTTTGGTCCAAACCTAAGATTGTTTTCGGGTAAATGCATGCTTTTGAGTCCACAAGCACTTCACACTATAAAGCTCTGAGGTTTTTGTGACTAGCTGGGTTAGCATCCAGTGGGAAGAGGGCAGAGCCTGCGAGGCCCTGCATGGGGATCAGAGCAGACCTGCAGGCACTGTTCCATCCTGGGCGCCAGGCTGTGTGAGGTTTTGGGGGAGCAGGAGTGTGTACAGAGTATGGGACCCTGTTAGAAGTCTTCATGCCTCCCGGTTTGCAGAATGCATGTCTTGATGTGTCAGCTGATAGCTTCAAGGGATGTGGATACTCCTGTGAACAGTCATTAGCAGGGATGTGAAGTTCCTAAGCTTCCTTCCCCATGTTTCCTTAAAATGGACTAGACTTCACTGGAAGCATAGACAGGGTCTCTTAATACTTTTTACCCCATAAAACTAAAGATTTGAAGTTGACTGTGACACACGTGTTCTTTGCCTCATATGTTGCTATTATTGCTCTATTTCATATACTCGCCACATGGTAAAATGCTGTTCTTACTAGAGGTTTGTATAAGATATGGACGTCTCTAAAGCAACTGCCAAGTATTTAAATGCTTCTCTATATTATGAGGAACCAAAAATGGAAGGGAATAAATTTTAAGAGGGAGGAAGCTCTGAAAAAAATAGACTTTCTTTTAGATTCAGTTTTTAATGTTTATAATTTTTGTAAAGATTTTTAATCTTCTTGTAAAGATTTTTAATCTTTACAATTCTTGTAAAGATTATTGTAAATTGTTTTTACTGGTTTCCTTGTTTCTCTACTGTTTACAAAAGATTTAGATTTGATTTATGGCTGTGATTTATACATTTGGGTCTTTCCATAAAGAATATTTAAGGCCTACAAGATCACTTTTATGTTAAAATATAACACATGATTTTCCCATCTTCTTTTTAGGTGGATCTAGAGCCTGAGGGGAAAGTATTTGTGGTCATAACCCTAACAGGAAGCTTCACTGAAGGTAAGAATGAGTTTGGGATAGTTTCTGGTATATGGGTTATTTAAGCTCATATTTAATAGAAATTTCTATCAAGAAAATTATGAAGGGAGTATTTTGTAAAAGATGTTAAAAATTATGGTCTTAACTTGGGCTGGCTGGATTTTATTGTCTGATCTTCTATTGCCAGGTTCAGTGTATTTGGTAAATCTGGTAATTTTGTGTGCGCATGCGTGCGTGCAAATCTGTGTGTGTGTGTGTTTTAACACGCTCACTTTGTTTTTATATTTCATCATCTTAGTCAAATTGTTTTTGGCCTCATTTGCCTCATGCCTATTAAACTCCTCACTGGGTTTTTTGGTTTTGTACTAACCTTTTATTTTGCCTCCCGAGTGTATATGAAAGAAATGTAGGGATCAAGTTTTCCTCGTTGTTGTCTATTTTATTTCTATCCTTGAAGGGATTCTACACCTCATTTCCTGCTACTAAATGCTCCCCTACCACCAGAAGTATTTTTTATAATTGAAATAAATTTATATGTGGGTAAAATAAGGATCAAAAGTGAGTAATCTGAGTCTCGGCCAATGCAACTGGGTATCCAGCTCCCCCAAGATTCATGTTTCTGCGCTTAGACTTTGCCGTGTCTTTCGCGCTCGCCTCTGCTCCCCAAGGCTGTTGTTTAATGCTTCCTTGAACCACAAGTTAGTTTTGTCTATTCTACAAGTTGGTATGCATAAAATTAGATGGCATGTTCTTTCCTCTGTCTAGTTTCTTTCATTCAGTATCCATTCTGTGAGATTCAGTCATACCACTGTGTATATCAGTATTTTATTTTATTTCTGAACAGTATTCCATTTTGCAAATTAGCATCCATGGACTAATTTTCTCTTAGGCACTTTTTGGGTTTTCTCTGTTATTGTCTGTTTTGCATAGTACTTCTCTAAACACCATACATTTTTGTGAACATACACTTTAATTTCTCTTAGGAGTGGAATTTCTAATGTATTAGAGTAGGAATATATTTAACCTTATATGAAACTCACAAATGAGCTGGGCGTGGTGGTGCATGCCTATAATCCTAGTACTTGTGAGGCTGAGACAGGAGGACTGGAGATTTGAGGCCTGCCTCAGCAAATTAGTGGGACTCTGTTTCAAAATAAAAATAGAGAAAGGGCTGAGAGTGTAGCTTAGAAGTAGAATGTCCCTGGGTTCAAGGAAAAAAAAAAAAAAAGACACAAGTGGTTTTTTGATGTGGTCGTAATATAAACCAGCAACATATAAGAGTTCCAGATACTCCATATCTTCACCAACACTTGATGTGATGATCACTCTTTAGGTTTAGGCATTCTAGTGAGTATGAAATGGTGTGTTGTGGTTTTAATTCACATTTCATTGATGTATGATAAAGATTTTTGTGTGTGGGGGGGTAATACTGGGAATTGAACAAAGTAGTAGTCTAACTCCATACCACATCCTGTAGCCCAATTTTTCCTTTTATTTTGACACAGGGGTCTTGCTAAGTTGATGAGGCTGTCCTTGAACTTGGGAGTCTCATGTGCATAATAGTGACTTTTCTTTCTTTCTTTCTTTCTTTCTTTCTTTCTTTCTTTCTTTCTTTCTTTCTTTCTTTCTTTTTTTTTTTTGGTGGTATTGGGGTTCCTGGAAATCCTTCTACCTCCGGGTTACACTCCCAGACCTATTTTTAGGTTTTGTATTTGGAAACAGGGTCTCCTAAGCCAGCGCGGCTGGCTGCCAACCTGCGCAATTCTCCCATCTCCGCCTCCTAAGTGCGGGGATTACAAGCGTGCGCCACCACGCCTGCTGTAGTGATTTTTTCTTTTTTATAAGTACTAGTACAGGTCTTTTGTCCTGTTTTCTAAAAATTGGGTGTGTCTTTTGTATTTTTTTTCCCCCAGCACTGGGGATGGAACCCAAAGGCATTCTACCTCGGAGCTACACCTCCAGCCCTGTTTTTTATTCTTTATTTTTGAAATAGGGTCACACTAAGTTGCAAAGGGCCTCACAAGTAGCAGAGGCTGGTCGTGAACTTGGATCCTCCTGTCTCAGCCTCCCAAGAACTGGGTTTACAAGCATGCACCACCACACTCATCTGGGTGTGTCTTTACTATTGGTTTTTGGGAGTTCTTTTTGCTTTTTGGATATGGGTCTTTTAGGAGAGACACATGGGATGAGTCTGTGGCTTGCCTTTGCATTCTCTTCATGGTACGTTTGAACAGAAGTTTCTAATTTCTATGAAGTTCAGTTCATCAATCTCTTCTTTCGTAGCTGCTGCATTTTGTGTTTTTTCTATAAAAGCTATCATAGGGTCACAGAGATATTAACTTGTTTTCTTTTAGAAACTTATAGTTTCAGCTTTTATGTTTTGATGTATGTGACCTCTGAAATTAATATTTGTATGTGATATAACAGGGATTGAGAATTTTTTTTCCATGCACTAATCTGGTTGTTGTGGCACCATTTGTTGAATAGACTTTCTTTTCCCCCCCCTTGATTCACCTTGGAACCTTTGAAAATCAATTAAAATTACCTATTAAAAATCAATTGGCCATATATGTGGGTTCATTTGAATTTCAATTTTAGAGTCAGCATATATAGTCCCTTACAAAATTGAAATTGTATTGGATCTATAGATTTATTTAAGGAGAATTGCTATATTAATAGTTGTAAGCTTCTTCAAATCCATAAACATGTTATATCCCTCCATTTATCTTTAATGTTGCTCAGCAATATTTTTAGTATTATCAATTTATATAATTTTCAATATAGAGTTCTTGAACATTTTAGAAAATTTATATTTTAAGTTTTGATGCTGTTATAAATGATATTTAGGAATTTCATTTGGAAATAGAAATTATATTTTATATATTGACTTTATATATTGACTTTGTATTGACCTTATTAATTTACTTACTAGTTAAAGTAGTTTTTTTTAGTTACCTTAAGATTTTTTTGTGTATGTAAATAACCATGTTGTCTATGATAAAGACTATTTTTTTTTGTGTGTGAGGGGGTTACTGGGAATTTAACGCAGGGTTGTTCTACCTCCATGTCACACCCTGCAGTCCAATTTTACTTTTTATTTTGATATAGGGGTTTTGCTAAGTTGCTGAGTTTGTCCTTGAAATTGAGATCCTCCTGTCTCAGCCTCCCAAATACTGGTATTATAGGTATGTGCCACCACATGTGGCTGGCAATTTTCTTTTTATTTCCTTATACTTAAGGCTTTTGTCATTTTTTTCATGCTTTATCCTGAGGCCTGGAGGACAGGCATCCTTGTCTCCTGTTTGATTTTAATAGGAAATGATTTTGTCTCTCACTATTTGATAGCTCTATGTATTTCATAGATTCACTTTATTACAATTAAGGATGTTCTTTTCTGATCCTAGTTATCTGATAGCTGTTTCCTTAAAAAGAAAAAGGAAAAAAGAAGAATGTAATGAGTGATCATTACATTTCAGCAAATGCTTTTTTTAAAAAAATGAGATAATTGTCTGGGTTTCCGCCTTTAATCTCTAGCAGTTAGTTAAATTACTGGCTGAGCACCTTAAAATTGTAGTGGCTTTTAAGGGTGGGACTAATTCACTTTTTTCTCTTAGTCCCAGGACAAATTCCATAGTCCTGGGACATAGTGCTTTCTTATAAGGCACAGCCAATCTGGAGTTCCAATGAAAAATCTCAAAGGGTTTTAAGTCCTTTACCTTTCGGGGCTCAGGCTTTAAGCTCTCTCACCTATGGTGGGAAACATGAAATCTCAGCTCATGTCTTTCTGTTTTAGCTCTTACCCTTCCCTGGACCTCTTGCAGTCTTCCTTGCAATGCATGGTTTAGGAAGACACCTAGATTTGAGGAGTTTATGTATTTGGCAGCTCTCGGCTGGCCCCATCCTTTCTAGGATCTCTCTTAACGCCCCGTCATTTGTTTATTGAACTTTGTTGTCTTACTCCTCAGGCCAATACAACTGTGACTTCCTTTCTGGGTTCTAGTTACCAACCCTACTCAGCTCGAAGGATAGTCTGGGGGGCAGGGGGGAAGCCCTATAAATACAGATCCAATGCAGTGCCCTTCTCATAAGGATCAAATTTCTTTTCATTCATAACTGGTTCTTTGTTTTTTTTTTAAATTGTTCCCTGGTATTTCCAACTCTCTATTTAAAAATGTATTTTCCAGATATTTATTTGGTGGGAGGATTAGTTCCTTGTGAGCTATTCCACTGTTACTAAAATCCCAGGAAGACTTTTTAAGCATGTGGCTTACTTGATGGCATGTTTTGGTGTTGGCTTTTTTTTTTTTTTTTTTTTGTGGTACTGGGGATGGAACCCTTCTACCTCTGGGCTACACTCCCAGACCTATTTTTATATTTTATTTGGAAACAGGGTCTCTTAAGCCAGGGAGGCTGGCTTCCAACCTGTGAGATCCTCCTGTCTCCACCTCCCAAGCGCGGGGATTACAAGCATACACCCGGCCTGGTGTTGGCATTTTGCAAATTGGTTACATTTTCTTTGAGAAATAGTATTCAGCTTTTCCTCTCAGCCAACTGTTCTCATTCATGTGGGGAATCGTTTTAATGTTAAAGTTTTTCAGTATGTGTCTCCCATCAGTTGAATGTTGCCTTTTTGGGTAATATTGTAATTTGCAGAAACCTGGGATACTTGGAGGGAAAAAAAAAAACAAAAAACTGTCCAGGTTGCAGTCTGGAGAGTAGCTGCCTGATCTCAGCTCTGGTTTTGCTTGGTGTCTTGCACATGGAGAATCTGTGAACAAATGAGTCGGCTCCTAGCTCAGTCAAGGGAAATTCACGTCTTATTATAGAGCATTCTTGGTAAAACGTTCTCGCAGTACACATGGAACATGGGTCAGCCATGGTAGAAGGAAACACAGCAGTGAGGAGAGGCCAGAGTGAGGAGTAGATGAGGAGCGGAGATGCTCAGTGTGCTGAACCATCATTCGGCATCACCTTACAGGGGCCGCTGAAATAGGTCTGCATGTCACGCACGGCTGATTGTGCTGCAAACATGGTATTGTTTTGTGTGTGTTTGTTTGTTTGCTTAGATCTATACTAGCTCCCTAGGATTAAATGCTATTCAGGGTGCCTCATCCTTAATTGTGCCGACACTGGAATATACCTGGATATTCTTGTTTTGTTTATTTCTTAGTTTTGGTGATAAGGGAAAAATGATGAATGACTTTGGGGCGAGTTCCTACTGGGTTATTGTTATTGTGTTCCTTTCAGAGATGGCATATGCAACAGGCTGAAGTCATCTTTTGTAATCTACCTCCCCTTTAAGTTGGTTCTTCTTTCTTGTCTGGCAAGAAGCTCAGTGATCTCTGCTCTCCAGGAATAGTTGCTGATAAGGAAGAACAATGAATTTATGGATTAATGCAGACTATAGTGACAGTGATTGATGTCTTAGTACTCTATCACTTTTAGGTGTGTTTATATATTTTAAAAGATGCTAGAACTGTTTTATCCCCAAGAAATAGACTTTAGTGTTGAATTTTCAGGAGCTGTGATATCTAATTAGTATTTATTTATTTATTTATTTATTTTTGGTGGTACTGGGGTCCTTGGGAGCCCTTCTACCTCTGGGCTACACTCCCAGACCTATTTTTTATACTTTTTTTATTTGGAAACAGGGTCTCTTAAGCTAGTGCGGCTGGCTTTGAACCTGCGCCATCCTCCTGTCTCCGCCTCCCAAGTGTGGGGATTACAAGCGTGCGCCACCACGCCCGGCATTAGTATGTATTTTAGCAACCCCAAATCTTTTCTGTCTCTGGAAACATTGTCCTTTTAGTACGGATCCTAGACTGGAGCTTAGCTTAAACTCATAGGTTGCTTCTGCCTCAGACGTATGTAGAGGATGCAATGGCTGGTTCGGAGGACATATATGCTACAGATGGGAAACGGAGCCCTTTCCCTCCCAGTGCTTCTGCCACACCTGTGGCAGGAGCTTGAACTTGGTGCTGTGAGCATGTCCCTGGCTTGATCTTGCTCCTGGCAGCTACCTTAGATTATTCCCAGCCATAAAATGACCCCAATCATGTGGAGGTTCCAAAGGCGGGAGGGAGTGCGACGGGAGACGCCACAAGGCACCTGGGAAGGCCTTCCGTATGGGTTTTTTCTGGGAAGGTTTTATTTATCGGCTCTTCCAGCATAACTATTAGCAGCATCACCTTTTACTCTCAAAGGTCTCAGGCTAGATAATAAATTGCATGGTCCCACTACTTCTAGGCTGGTAGAGTGATAGGATCCCAGGAAAGGGTTTTAAGTGGACAGAAATAAGTTCTGATTTGTTGTTCATAGGTTCAAAGACAGAGGAGGAAGTGTTAGGTCATAAGAGATGATCGGGGGTATAGAGCCATTAAGAGACTATGAAGTTGTCTAAGATGACGTTAACTGAGCTAAGTTGGGATGTGGGGCTTTGGAGAAGGGGGCTAACTTTGAGAAATCCATAATAGCAGGATTAGTAGAAAGTGGAAGTCAGGGTTGAAGAAGGACTCTCAGGCAATGGTTAGTGTTACGGAGGCACCAGCAGGGTAGCAACTCAGGAGAGGAGGAGGATGAATTTGGCTTTGGACAAGTGGAGTCTGAGAGGCTTGTTGGAAATCCAAGTGGAGATGTCTAGCGGGAATTGGAGATAAGAGTCTGGAGTTTGGCCAGATGTCTGGACCTGACACACAGTTCTAGGTATCACCAGGTACAGGTGGAACTCAGGCACACGGATGAAGGGGCCCAGAGAGCAGAGCTGAGAGATGACCAGGCATTACCAACAATGAAACTCTGTGCGACACCAATATTTAAGAGCTTTGGATCATGGATTATAATTTATCAATCCAACTGCAACTTTGTTGAAGACTTACTTAATGTCCTTTTGCTAAATATGTTCATTACTCAAGCAATAATATTTGAGTGCCAAGGAGCATTTTACCAGATCCTACAACTTCTTCCATATTGGCATCAAAGTGTTTGATAATGAAGACTGAAGAAAGAACAAAACGTAAAAAGCTCTGAAAAGCACCATTTGCATTGGCGGCTACAGTAGCTTCTTCAAAGTTGGATGATACCATTCACTGTATATAAGTTTATGCTTACTGCTGGGGCAAGAGGAACAGATGAACCTGCTTAAAAACCTACAGTGAGGGCTCCTTATTAAACTAATAAAGGTCCCCCAAATCAACAATCACCACTTGGTGGATGTTTCTCAAGCATGGATCAGAAACACTCTGTGGTGGTTCATCTTGAGAAAGATATCACCCTTAATCAGAGGCAGAATTCCAATAAGTGCTGAGGCAAAAGGAGATGTAGCTGAATGATTTATTATTTTGAAAACTCTGTCTAATATCAATTTTTATTCCTTTCTGAGTAAGCTTTTCTGGCACTAACAGCAGGATCTGCAATCTAATCAAACTGAGATTTATGATAGTGATGAAACAGACCTGGGTTTTTAATGCAGCCTTTAGATGCAGGCATTGTGGCATTGGGGAGGGAATGGTATGCGAACTGGAAAAGGGGTAAATGTGTGTGCATGTGTGCCTCTACCATCTTGAACTCCATGATGTATGAGTACAGTGCACCACCAGTTAAAAAAACAACAACAAACCAAACAAACAACAACAAAAACACTACAGGAAATGACAGTAGCCAGGCATGGTAGTGCACATCTGTAATCCCAGTACTTGGCAGGCTCAGATAGGTGGATTGCAGGTTTGAGGCCAGCTTTAGGATCTTAGCAAGATCTTCAGCAACTTAGTGACACCCAGTTTTAAAATGAAAAATAAAATAAAAAGGGCAGGGGATATAGCTTGGAGGGAGAATGATCCTGGGCTCAACTCCCAATATGAAAAAGGAACAAAAGAGGGAGGGAGAGAGTTGATGATTTTAAGTTTTGGAGAGAATGTAGTTTGCATAAGTGAGGTGGTTTGGACTCAGGTGGATCCACAGATAAAAACCCAGATGTGATGTGCCTCCTGGTGGAAGCACACTGCACCATCCTGAGGTCCTGCTCAAAACTCGGGCCTGAGGGTGATCAGTTTAAAGGAAATAAAGGGGACAGACAAACATTCTAAATGACGCCATTGGGCGTAATCGGCAAAATCCAGACTGCAGAGAATTTGGCAGGAAGATAGACTTGGTTTCTTCAGACACCACTGTAAGAAAACAGAAAAGAAAATGAACAAGAAGATAACACAGAGAAACATACTAACTAGTTATGTGTGGACTATGCTTACCCCAATTCAAACACAAATTGTAAAAGAAACAATAACTCCCATGTGAAGGAATGGGAAACGGTGATTGGGGAAAATGTGATGATTATAAGGAACCGTTAATGTTATTTAGGTGTGGTTGCGGTGATTTACAAAAAGAATCTGTTAGAGATATGTTCTGAAGTATTAACTGATGGAATGATATGACATTTGGGCGTACTTCAGAACAATCTAGACGTGGGCAGAGGGATGGGATAGAGACAAACCAGATTAGCCAGGACTTGGTTGTTGAAGTTGCATTATAATCACATGTTGCACGTGGGTTTATTATATCATCCTGTCTAATTTTGCATATATTTTAATTTTTCAGTAGTAAGGAAGTAAAGTAAAACGACACAATTTAAAAAATATCTATTTCTTAAACAAAATCCAGAATCTGAGTGGCCTATATGACGTAAAAATGCTCTAACTTTGAAGACTTGTTACCTCTCCTCCTTTATAAATTAAAGTGGAGGATTTTTTTCTTGACTATTTTATCTTTAATTCTCAATTTTCGCATATTATGAAAAGGTAAGTTAAAAATTTAAAGGCTAAAGTACTTCAGGAAGATGTTTTAAAGTGCTAAATAAATACTAAACTGTGAGTCAAAACTGCAAGTGGGCAGGGGTGAGTAAGATAATTCCTTTTGTTCTACCTGAAAGTCCTCACTCACGATGAAAGGCAAGTAGATCATCTCCTACCAACGCTTACATAACACTCTGCAGTTGCCGAGCTTAATGTGACGATCATCTCCAAAGCTAATCAAGTGCATCAAAAGAATTAATGGTAGGAGCATCTTTATAAAGACAGCAAGACAAAGATCCTGAAGTGCACATTTCTTTTCGGGCATTACCATGGCAAATAGAAAGATTTTCTGTTCTTTTTCACCAGTTCTGGGAAAAAAAGAACTTCTTATAGAACAAACGAAAGCTTTTCTTTTCCCCCTCAGAAAAAAATTTATTTGTGGATATGAAGCTTGTTTGGGGGGGGGGGAAGACCTTTTGCTTTTGCCAACTGCTTAATTCACCTGTTCTTGGACTTTTATTCTATGTGTAGAACTGGGGGTCAATATGGAAAGGCACTTGAATTTTTGGTGACTGTTCGATTTTTGGTGACTGCTCGTTATTTCTAGAAGGCAGTACCTTACGGTGCAGGATACGATTCTCATCTTTTTCTTTCTTTACCATTTCCTTAGTTTTTAGCTCATGTTTCCTGTGTTAAGCCACTGGCCTACACATAATTATGTTCTGGGCTAAATCATTGTGGCCACCTGGCCAGAGAAGGCCTAGGCAGCCTGTGTTACTGCTTCAGAGCTACGAGCACCATACCTGACAGTTCTAGTGCATGTCATTTTAAAAGGGAAAATGGCTCAGTAGTTGATATACAATATTCCTCTTTCATGCTTCAAGTCCAGTGACAGCTTGTCCACTTAATTTTTAAAAATTTCATCTGTAAAAAAATTATTCCTTTGGTATATTAGCCTGAGGCATACGTGACCACTTCATGCTGGCCCAAGGAATTTTTGTGCCTATAGTGGAAATGACTACCAGGTTCAGACACAATAGACAGAGAAGGAGAAAAGAAAGCAGGGAATGGTAAAGAAGAACCAGGAAAAGACAACTGCTGTTTTTTAAAGAACTGAGACTAATTGTGCTTTGCTACAGTTTTCTTGCCCTTCTTCATAATATCTGGCTCATTTATTGAAGACCTTCTGGGGGGTACATGCTGTGCTGCCCTTGTAATTTAGCAAGCAGCAGCAGCAGGCTGTATCTTGTTTTGTTTTCTTTCTGGTCGGGGACGGCCTCTTACCCCAGTAACCCAGGACCTCCCTGCCTCCCTGGTTTCTCAAGCCTTATTTCATTTGCTTCCCACAACTTCAGAGGCTGATGAAATTCTCATTATGCAAATGGTGAGTCAGGCCTGGAGAACTGATATGCTATCATTTCCTGGAGAGTAAGTGCAGAGTTAAGTCCAATACCCTTCCAGGCCACCCAGCTATCCAGAGGGACGTCTTAGTCCATTTTATGGTGCCATGCAGAATAACATAGACTAGGTAACTTATAAGAACAGAAATGTATTCTGCTCACAGTTGCTGAGGCTGGGAGTCTAAGATGGAGGGGTTGCATGTCTGGAGGCCTTTTTGTATCATTACATGGCAGAAGGCATTTTGAGCCATAGAGGGCAAGAGGAGGCTGAACTCACTTTGATAACAAACCCTCTTCTATGATAGTGACAGCCCTTTCACCCCTTTCACGAGGACAGAGCTCTCAGGGCCTAACACCTCCTATTGAACTCCATCTTCCAACCTCTTGCATTGGGGCTAATCATCCAGCACATGAACTTTGGGGTACACATTGACACCCCAGCAGAAGACATTTGTAGTGTCTTTATTTCATCTTGGAAGAAAACTGTCCTTGTTGGTGTTATAATTCAACCCTGCCAGAGTCTCATTTCCTTTGGGGATGCTGTTTTTTTTTTTTTTTTTTTTTGCAAAGCTTCCTTGTGATTTTTCTCCTTAAACCTGAAGATCAACATTCACTGGAGAAAGGTGCAGTCTTTTTAGACACAAGGCATGTGTTAAGACCTCTGGGCAGATTGAATTTAAGATTTGCCCAAGTCTTACTGCTATCAATCAGTAAGTTCTCTTAATATAGACCTTAAGTTTGAGGTCAGAGAAAATAAAGTAAATGAATTCAGAATCCTAAATTGGCCTAGTTTTACCCTAATCATTGGTTTTACCCTACCTACTTCTTTTACTTTCACTTTTGATTAAAAACTAAGTAGTGGCTTTGTTGAGAATTTAAAAAAATTGGATCTCAGAGTTCTGGAGATGTTTTGCAGGAGGTCTGCAGTTCAAAACTGTTTTCTCTTTACTACTTAGTTGTTATTTGCCTTTCGAACTGTATTTTTATTTGCCTCAATGGTGCAAAAGAATGGCAGGTAATATGTCTTAGCGTGAATTTGACCTCAAACTATAGTTGCCAGTGTCCTTCATTACCACACAATTATAGGGAGAGAAAGTTTCATTTTGATGTTTTTGATGAAGCAGTAAATAGTATTATTAAAAATGTGTTATTAAAGCTCAGCCTTTGACTACATATCCCTATATGCAGTATATGTAATAATTCAGTGGGATAAAATGGGAGGTATGCACTTTGAGTACATACTGAAATACTGTCCTGTGTCAAGGAAAGCACTTGTTTCATTATGTGGCTATCTGAGCTTTCATTTTGCACATGAACACCATTTTTACTTTGGAGAGAGAGAGAGAGAGAGAGAGAGAGAGAGAGAGAGAGAGAGAGTGTGTGTGTGTGTGTGTGTGTGTGTGTGTGTGTGTGTGTTACTGGGGATGGAACTCAGGGACCTTCTACCTATGAGCTACACACCCAGACCTATTTTATATTCTGTTTGGAAACAGGGTGTTGCTAGGTGATGAGTCTCACTGTTTGCTGAGGCTGTCCTCGAACCTGCCATCCTTCTGCCTCCACCTCCCAAGTACTGGGATTACAAGTGTGTGCCACCACACCTGGCTCTCATTTTACTTTAGGAGAGTGATAGGCAAACTGCAGTTATGGAACTTGGGGATTTGTGAAATACTTTCCAAAGAATGAATGAAGTGAGCCTGTTACTTTAAGAAAAACAATTGCAAACTGTTTGATTCAATAATCAAATAAAAGCCTTCAAAACATAATTCATATTTTGGGAAATTTATATCCATTGTGAGCTTGACAGCTTCCTAATACTTAGTTTTTTCTCGAGTTTGTTATTATTAACAGTTGTGATTTTTTAAATTGTGTGATGAAATGTGTCAACTTTTGGAAGGTCTGCACGACTCGGTGAGCATGTATGTATGTATATATATATATTTAGCAGTACTAGGAATTGAACCCTGGGGCCCTCTAACTCTGAGCTACATCCTCAGCCATTTTCTTTTATTCTTTTATTTCATTTTAAAACAGGGTCTTTCTAAATTTTCAAGGTAGCTTCAAACTTGCCACCCTCCTGCCTCAGCCCCTACCCTCCCAGTAGCTGGGATTACAGGCATACAGCACTGTTCCTGGCTGAACACACATTTTCAAAATTCAAGATAAGATGCTACAAATCTATGTTTATGTCAAGGATCCATTGAACTTGTTAGGATAGGCTGGTGGATTTTAATATAAAATATGCAAAATTTCATATCTCACTTTGCAAGTATCTTTATGAAACTACAAATTGTTGAGTTTTGATGTAGTATCAAAGAAGAATATTCACAATTAGCTAAAAGAGCTATTAAATACTCTCTCTTTAAGTACTCTCTGCGTGAGGCTGGACTTTATATATATTCTGAACAGCATTGCAGTGGATTAAGTACTAAGCAGATATAAGAATCTAAGTCAGACATTGATTGGATGTGGAAATTGCAAAACAGTGCCACTCATTAATTTTTGTTTTGTTTTGGAAAATATAATTACTTTTCACAAAATGTTTATGTTAATATGAAATGGATTTGTTGCTCCTGTTTTAAACATACAAGTATTTGTAAATTTTCATGTTTCAATTTCTAATTTGGCAAATATTAATAACGCCCACTAAACCAAAACTCTCTTTAGTCCTCAAGTATTTTTAAGACTCTAAAGGGCTCTAGGACCAAAAAATTTTAGAATTTTTAGGTTAATTTCCCTGTCTTTCTTTTCCATTTCTTTTTTTTTTTTTTAACAGTACTGAGGATTGAATCCAGGAGCATTCTTCCTGAGCTATACCCCCAGCCCTATTTATTATTTTTTATTTGGAAGCAGGGTCTCAGTTGTGGAGGGCCTCATTAAGTTGCTGAAGTTCTCCGAGAACCATGATCCTTCTGTCTCAGGTTCCTAACTAGTGGGATTACAAGCATGTACCACCACACCCAGCTTTGTTATTTTTTTTCTAAACCCACACTTTAAGTTTTAGTGACCATGGGGAGAAGGAACTGAAAAATATTTATGCATGTTAAATCAGGACTGATATTAGGTGACAGTTAATAAAGAAATTACTTCAATCATTTCTTAATCTGTAAATTCTTATTGTGCAGTATACTTTTCAGCTTTTTATTATTCATTTTCACAAAAATAAGATCAGGGCCAGGCGTGGTGGCATATACTTGTAATCCCAATACTTGGGAGACCAAGAAAGGATTGTACAGGTTTGAAGCCAGCCTCAGCTACTTAGTGAGACCCTGTTTCCAAATAAAATACAAAATAAGTCTGTGATTGTAGCCCAGAGGTAGAGGGCCTTTGGGTTCCAACCCCAGACCATGAAAAAAAAAAGAAAGAAAGAAAAGAAAAGAAAGAGAAAAAGAAAAAGTAAGGTCAGGAAGTGGCACCCAAAGAAGCCAGAGACCTCTGGTGGTTTCCAGTTTTAGAGCTGCCTCTCACAGGCAGCTTTGTGCTAAACCTTTGTTCAATGCAGGCAGAAAAAGGCCTGAGAGAATGTCTCAGCACTAAAGGCTGAACCTCAAAAACAGCTCAAAGGTCAGGAGACACAGTTCATGTGGCACCCACTTATTAACCAGCATGTACCTCTGAAATTTAGGTTTTTGCAAAACAGTATATTTTATTAAATTTATTTTTCAAACATCATTCTTTTTTATTGATATTATACTGATACATTCTCTCAGCAAAGCTGAGATTTGAGTAAAACAAATTATTTAATTTTTTGATAGAAAAATTAATTGCTGTAACATTTGTTTCCATTATACTTCAATTTTATTTCCAGCAATTCCTTATGTCTTTGCTTTTTGTTCATATGAACAAGACAGCAGAGTTTCTGTTTTCCATGCCAATTAGATTGACGTCACCTTCTCTATATTTTCCATGGTAATACCCCATGGCCAGGTGGAAGGAAGAAAGACCTGTTTCTTCCCTTCATCTCCTCTGAAACTTATCTTCAAGCATCATGATTTCATCCCGGGTTTTATTTTTCTGCTCTACACCTCAAGTCAGTGCCGGATGGCCTCTTGGATGAAGTTGTGAGGGTGCAGTGCTGTAGGTTATGTGGCCTAGGGTTTCAGAACCATTTTTGGTGTATGTCAAAGATTACCTTAGTTGACAACTTAATTCACATTACTTTGGAGGGAATTGGTTGCCCCCTTCCCGGAATTTACATTTGGCTATAAAAATATACTAGATTAAGCAATACTTATAAAGTACTACCCCTTCAGTCCATCCATCCACATACGGTATTTATGTATGAAGTTATGTAGTGGATGTATATGTTCAATCATATGTGTAGACATACACTTCCTTATCACAGAATTCAAAGCCTGGCTTATGTGGAGATACAAACAATCGGACAAATTAACATAATATACCAAGTGATAAGTGCTGTGGAAAAAAGGAAAGCAGAATGAGGACAGAGAATGGGCTGCTCTGGTCAAATCAGGTGGTCAGGAGGGCCTCTCTGAAGGAAGGAAGAGAGGGAGTGGGCTTCGTGATGGCTGTCTGTGGGGTCAGGGACAGGAAGTACAAAGACCATAATGGGGATTGTGGTTGGTGAGTTAAAACTGCATTAGGGAGAGGAATGTGGCTGAGCTGTGAGGCCCAGGGAGATGCAGTTCTGGTCCCTGGCACAACATTGGCACCCTGTCAACGTCGTTTCCTTTGTTTTTCAAGAACATACCTGTGTCACATAAGCAAAGTTCACTTTGGTTTGATCCTATTTAACATCTGGCTGATTGAATGTATCTTCTTGAAACTTATTAGCTAGTAGCCTGAAGACTACAATATCACATCCAGTCATAATGACTTACTGTATGTTATTAAAGCTAAAATGGGTTCTAAGTTCACCGTGAAGATTTCTCAAGTTCTGTGAACTCCATCATGGTTTTTCATTTGGTCTGAACTAAATTAGAAACCATTATATAGCTTACTAGGCTTTCAGAGTTCAAATAAACTGTCTAAAGATCTGTACACTGATAAATAGATGATCCATAATTCATTTCTAGTTATGACTTATTAAGAAACAAGTCACCGGGCATGGTGGTGCACGCTTGTAATCCCAGTGCTTGGGAGGCGGAGACAGGAGGATCACGCAGGTTCGAAGCCAGTCGCATTGGCTTAAGAGACTCTGTTTCCAAATAAAAATACATATTAAAAAAATAGGTCTGGGAGTGTATCCCGGAAGGGCTTCCAGGAACACCAGTACCACCAAGGGGGGGGGGGGGGAGGAAAAAGAAAAGAAAAAAAACAAGTCTTACTTGTGTACCTCACTCTTCTAAAACACAAAGTTTAGGCTGGAGTCTTCATCCTTGAATGTGGTGTGAACCATTATTTGTTTTATGGTTTTAATAAGTGTCAGGGACACATCTCGCTGTTCTGCATCTGGAGTGGTCAATAGGTTGGAGCTCAGTGTGGGTGCACAGAAGGGACTTAGCATATACCTTTTGGAGGATTAATTCTTACTGATTTTTGGTGATAGTTTCTGTTGCATGTAAATGTAGACGATTCCATTATTGGAGTCCTTAGATTTGGTATTTATTAAGTACTGAGAACAGGAGCTTTAAAAAATCTGAATTGGTAGGCAAGGATCTGTTGTAGAACAGTGGGCTGAGTTGAGAAATTTTTGAAAATATAGACTCTCAGGCCCCAGACTGACTCTGAATCTCTAGGGATGAGGTCAAGAAAATATACCTCAGAGGCACTTTGGCTGACTCTCATGGCTGGCCAAGTTTGGTTACCCCTCTGTTCTATCCTAAATCATCTCCAACTTATATTCTATATCATCTCTTTTCATTGAAGTTACATTTTGGCAACTGGGATGTTTGCTAGTTGAAAAAATATACTTAGATAAATATAGTATTTCTTTGATGTAGTTTTTAAGAGTTGTCAAAAACCCAAATGTGTTCTTTTAAGAACCTTAAAAATGCCGTGACAAAAGTCAGGTCACAATCTTTGCATTCTTAGAGGGGAGAAAATGAAATTCAGAGGCTAAAGTCCTTGCTAATGTCTGCAGACACTCATTGCTAATGCGAGGACTCGGACCAGGCTCAAAAGTGATAAAATCAGAACAGGAATGCTGGTGCTGCTGCCCATCAGCTGATAGAACCGAGACATGTTACAGGTCCTGGCCTTTTCTTAAGGTGACTGGAACGGGAGAAGGCAATCAATTTGAAGTGATTTTAGTTAAAGTAGGAGACAAACATTCTTAATTTCTTCGATTGGTAGGTTTGATTGGTACTCTTTCAACACAACAAAAATTGTTAAGTCAGCTTCTTTCATCCAGTATTTATCAGTGTTTGGGGTGCTGTGACACCTGTATGCTAATTCTCAGCACCAAGAATGAGTCAAATTACTCAGTGTGTACTTCTTTGGTTCATTTGAAAGCATGATAACTTCTTCCACTTCATGTTGACTTTCTTAACACTGTCCCGAGGAGGGTTATTTGTGCAACATTATTTGAAGACATTATCAGATTTTCCAGTACTGTGTGTGACTCCACCCACTGTGTGGAGCTCCTCCTCCTTAGTGATGGCCTGGGGCTTCAGGTGTCTTTTGTTAGAGCTTGGTTGTGATTGGGGCACCTTTTAGTCAATTTCATGGCCTCCTGCGTCCACTACAAGATCACATTTTTTTTTTCTTTTAAATCTGGAGCTGTTTTTTATGATGTTATGGGATGCAGCTGATCCTAAGAAAAGAAGAACAACATCCATTTACGGAGTGGATAGGGATAGGGTAGCTTGAGGCGGGAGGGATGTCAGAGAAGGAACTGAATTGAGTCTGTTCACCAATAACTGCTTTTATGCTCTGACCATTTAGTTTGCCTATAGAAATCTCACTATTAAAAGGACTTGCGTCATGAATACTTTGAGGATCAATTTCAGGTTTCTCTAAGATGAATAATTTCTTTCTTATGAAGAGTGTACCAACTCTGGTATATGTCTATAGAATCCAGTACCACCCAGTGGGAGGGACTGCATCTCTAGACACCTCCCTCTCATCTAATGACCACTTGATCCACTCAGGCAAAGGAACACATAACTATACCCATGGGCACCTCCTGGCACTGGACTTGAGGAGGGATACATTGTCAGAGATGGAAGACTAACTCTGGGAGGAACCATAAACACATTCAGCACCCTGCTATCTCCCCGTAGCCACTCCTCAGTGAGGACCTCAGTGAGGGGCGTGGCAGGGCCCTGCTCATGTTGTCTGTGACCTGTCACATCTTTTTCACACGTCGTCCTCAGGTGTACTCTGAGACCTCGGAGTCTTACATTCTTGGTCTCCATACCTGTGGATGCTTGAAGGTCTCTCTGAGTGTTTATGAGTCTGAGCCTTTATGGGCCCTTCCCTTCACCTTCCCTTACTTTCCCTTCCCTTCCCTTCCTTTCCCTTCTCTTCCCTTCCCTTCCCTTCCCTCCCCTTCCCTTCCCTTCCCTTCCCTTCCCATATGAAGAATACTGACTGTGTGTGCTATTTGTGCCTGTTTGGTACTATGTCTCTTCTAACCAGAGATTGCAAACGACCCCTGGACTGAAGTCACCCTGCAGATCTGTTGTGTTTTGTGTATGGTGTCATACAGTGCTTTTGAAGTTTTCCGACTTGAACTCTTCCAACAGGACAGGCTTCTCCAGTGCACCACATCCTGGCATTCCTGCCATCCAGATTCCCTCTGACTTCACCTTGTCACTCCAAATCTGAGCATTTGTTTCATGTAATTGGAAATGGGCAATGAGCCATGGATGGCTTCTAAGTATCTTTAATGAGAAGGATCACTTCTTTGCTAGAGTCAGTTTTTCCCCTCAGCACTGGGGATTGAACTCAGGGGCACTCAACCATTGACCTATATGCCCAGCCCTTTTTATTTTATTTTTGAGGCAGGGTCTCCCTAAGTTGCTCAGGCTGGCCTCAAATTTGCGATCCTCCTGACTTGGTGTCCTAAGTAGGCTAGAGTCAAAACCCAAAACACTTTGCCTCCACTGAATCTCATGAAGCCTCCTCTCTTGCATCATGCAGTGTCCCATCCTGCTCACAGTGCCCCACTTCTAGGGTGGTAATAGAGTCTCACTGTTCTGGGGAGTTTGGGGGGGAAGAGTGCAGGGAGAAATCTTTCTTAATTTCTTTGTTAGATTCCAAAAACTAATCAGACGTTCAGATAACAAGTGTACTTTTAGTGATCCCTACAGCTCCTGAACACTCCAAGGAGTTGATTTCTGGTGTCAGCATTAACTTTTTCCTTAATAGACAAAGTCCTCTGGGAGTTGCTTTTGAAAATCTCTTACTAGGCTGGGCCGTGGGGTGGGGGTGGTGGAGGCTCTCAGGCTTAGCGGAGACGGACCTGATTCTGCCTCCTGTACTTACTAGCTGAGTGACCCTGGGCGGTGGTCACTGTGTGTGTAAAACATGGGGCTGATGGTATCTACTCCCAGGAGTGCTGTGAAGGCCCCTGGAGATTATGTGCACAACACACACCCACAAACAACGTGTCATGTTAGGCCCGATGCAGTTTATTTACGATCCCACATTTAAGGAAATCCGTACTCCGTTTACTTCTAGATACTTGGTGAATCATCTAAAAGGCACTGGGAAAAAAACAGGATTACATAAGTCCCATTTCTCAGCCATTGTTTCTAATTCCAGACAGCGATTGGGTGTCACAGGATATATGTCATAGTGGGGCGGGGAAGGTGCGGGAAGGATTCACTCCTGTGAGACTGGTGCTTTCTATGAGACATGTGCTCTCTGGCCAGTTTCCTGCTTGTTGGGCTTCAGGGAACATATGTGGCCCCTTTTCCTGAGGCACTGCCTGTGGGTGGGCTGATGCTTTGACGGATGTGTTGGTGCTGCCTCCAGGGAGCCAGCCAATGATGCTGGGTGGTGGCGCTGGTGATAGCGGTGCATGTGTAGACCAGCCTGTTCATAGGCAACCCCCAGCGGGTGTGCCACAGGAATGTTAGTAGGACAGGAGTACCGCATTTAGGGCTTTGGGGAGCTGTGGGTCCAGGGAATTGCTCTTTGGGGTCTCATTGAAAACCAGTTCCCACACTGGCTGGCTCCTGTAGCACAGATACAGAAATATAGCAAGTGCCTTCTCCCCGTGCCTCTGTTAAGATGAGTAAGTTATTGTCATGTGTTTCTAGGACCCAGACACAAGGTGTGTTTTAAGAGCAGTTTGTATGTGCTCTTTGCTATTAACCTCTCTCTAGAGGACTGAGTGTTCAGTACCAGGGCCAACATCATACCTTGCCAGGCAGCAGTGGCCCCTAGTTCCTATCTTTTCTGTCTATATCAGGATCTTTTTAGTTTTGGTCACCGGCTTGGTGATCTGACCACATGTTGTCCACCAACTTGGAGTGGCTATTTACCTTGTTATTTATTCAGAAATAAATGGAGATGGTTCACTCCACATGGATATTCTTGTAGCCTTCATTTATTAAATTAGTCCCGGGAGTTAGTCCTTTATAAGCTAAAGTATGTCCTGACTTTCGTGATTTTTAACTTTTATAGTCTTGGCTGTCTTTGAATTATCTGATAGCATCACTCTCTCTTGAGTCCACAAGCTGGCTTTTTTTTTTTTCTTGAGCCTAACTACCACTCAGATCCTCCTTAAAGATGGTGCTATGTTTAAGTAAAAATCCATTTACAAATATAGTACTTTTTTTTACTACAATTCTTAACACATCTTAATTGTACAAATTAATGGGATTCATTGTGATATTTTTGTACATGTATACATCTTACATCGATCATGTTCCTCTACTTAATTATTGGCTAAAACATATCTTGCACAATTTGGGAGCAAAAATTTTAATCTTGTTTCATGTGAAGGGGAAAATGCACACTGAAAGCAGTTGGTTAACTCTTGAGTGGATTTAGGTTAATCTCTGTAATCTGCTTTGTGCTGCCTGGGTGTGGGGTCCTTTGGGTCTGACAGGCTGATGGAGGTCCAGCTGCTCCCAAGCTGCCTGGCAGGTCTCCCTGAGGTATGCTGCAGGGTCTTTTCATCTAGGGGTCATGGGACAGCCTGCTGCCTGTGCAGGTGTGCGGAGCCCAGCTCAGCTCTGGGTTTGCTTCTGGCGTCCAGTACCACTTTTTTTTTTTTTTTTTTTTTTGCAGTACTGGAATTGGAACCCAGGGGCATTCTACCTCTGAGCTACACCTCCAGCCCTATTTTTTTTTTTATTCTTTAGTTTGAAACAGGGTCTCACTAAGTTGCAGAGGGCCTCACTAAGTAGTTGAGGCTGTCTCTGAACTACGATCCCCCGGTTTCAGCCTCCCGAATTCTGGGATTACAAGCGTGAGCCCCCACGCCTGGCTTCAGCACCACTTTTCACCCATGGAGTATGACAGAGGGGACGGTTATGACCGAGTCACTTCTTCTGCAGCCCTCACTACATTACTGGATATTCTTCTTTCTTTTTTTTCTAGAACTTCCCTGGGCCCTTTCAAAGACAAGAGTCACCTGTACTCGGTGTGTCTGAACATTTTTCTGGATACAGTTGGTACAGAAAAGCATAGGCACCAGGGCCAGCTTTCTAAGCGGTCACATTTTTTACTGCTTTGATCACCTTGCACTTGTGACACTGCCCACCTGGCTAATCTCAACCCGCGTGACCTGCTCTATCCCTCACACCCATGAAGCCTGCCAGGCAGAGCTGTGCCCAGGTGCCTCTTGGAAATGAGGGATGATTGCAGAAGTACAGAGAGTATATTGTCCTTAGCTCCCTCCTCCTTAGCTCTCCTGTCATTTGAATGTCACGCCTTACAAATCTCATTAAGAAAGTGCTCCGTACTCAGCAAGGACCAATCCCCAGTGACCCCCAAGAGGCAGGTGCCGTGCAGCAGAGGCTCCCTGCGCTGTGCAGAGCCGAGCCACCTCGGAGGCCACTTCCTTCACGCTCAGTCTTCATGCTCTGTGTTCAGGTCCATCCTGAGTCATCCTTAGTGACCAAGATAGCAGTGGCATCCGTGGAGATATGGCAGCAGTAAAGGAACCACACACACGTTCTGTCTGTCTGTCTGTCTGTCTCGTCACTTGCTTTAGAAAGAACAGTGGATCATGGTGGGGAATTAACATTTCAGGATTCTTCTTCCAATCAGTCACATTTGAATTTACCAGGCCTTTGAGCTGATAGAATAATTCTTAGGTTTCTCAGCTTAAGACCAATAGGGGAACTTCACTTTTGGCCAATATGTCATACCAAGAACTGGATTTATCCTCTCACCAAACAGACAGAAAGACAGACAAATAAACAAACAGAATATGGACCCAATGAATGACACACTGATTTGCAAGAGACCAGACATGAGACAACGAAGGCCAGGCATTTTATTTCTGAGAGATAGGAAACAAATTAGGTGAGAACCTGTGAGTCTTTTAAAATTGCCTTGAGAGGGTTTGCAAAGCATAGAACAGGAAAGGGGAATTAGGTGGAGCCCAGTGGACTCGGGTTGAGATATGGACCTGAGTGTCCAGGGAAACCAGGGCAATATACCAATTTCAGGTGGAATACCAGAGAGGAGACAGCTGCACAGAGAGACAACAGTGGAGATTTGCAAAGCATTCGGCTGAGTTACAGTCTAATCAATGTAAAGAAAATACCGGAGGCTAGAGAAAAGACCACCAAAAGGACCAGAGAAAATTGTCTGGTGACCACACAGGGACAGAAATATTGCCTGTTCTAACCAACCAGACTCAAGAATCTTTAGTTGTCAAGTTAGGTAGAGTATACAGAAGAGACTTGGCTCACTGGTTGGGAGTAACTAGCCCAGAATGAGTGCTGCTCTGGCCCACCTAATAAAAATTTTTTAAGGCATTGGGGATTGAACCTAGGGATATTCTACCTGTGAGCTATATGCTGCCTCTCTCAACTCTCATTTTATTTTTTTGCGACACTGAGGATTGAACCCAGGGCTGTCCAACCACTAAGCTACACCCCTGGCCTATTTTATTTTTTATTTTGAAACAAGACCTTTCTAAATTGCTGAGGCTGGCCTCAAACCTACAATCCTCCTGTCTCATTCTCCCAAGTATTGGGATTATAGGCATGCACCATTATACCTGGTCATACCTAAAACATTTAAAAGCAAGCTCTAATCATAGCAAACTAATACCAAGTAACATAATTGTGTTCTGAATCAAAGCTGAAGGCTTATATAGGAAGACAAAACAATCTAGCATTCAAAACTTACAAATACCTGGCAGTCATTAAAAATTTGCTAAGCATGCAAAGAAGGAAGAAAATATTACCCATAATGGAGGCAAATCAGTCAATTGAAACTGGCCTGGGACTAACACAAATGTTAAAATTAGCAGACAAATCCATTAAAACATTTATGATGGCCGGGCATGGTGGTGCACACTTGTAATCCCAGCGCTTGGGAGGCTAAGACAGGAGGATGAGACAGGTTCGAAGCCAGCCTCAGCTACTTAGTGAGACCCTGTTTCCAACTAAAGTATAAAATAGGTCTGGGAGGGTAGCCCAGAGGTAGAAAATCCCCTGGGTTCTACCCCCAGCATACCAAAAACAAAACAAAACAACAACAAAAAAGAAACCAACAACAATAAGAAACATTTATGATAACTTTTTTCCATGTGCTCAAAAAGTTAAGTGCAGCCAGGCGTGGTGGCGCACACTTGTAATCCCCGCACTTGGGCGGTAGAGACAGAAGGATTGCGCAGGTTCAAAGCCAGCCTCACTGGCTTAAGAGACCCTGTTTCCAAAATAAAATATAAAATAGGTCTGGGAGTGTAGCCTGGAGCCCGGAGGTAGAAGGGTTCCATCCCCAGTACCACCAAATTAAAAAAAAAAAAAGTTAAGTGTATATAAGGAAGATTTTAAACACTGTCACAAAATGGATCTCAAACTGCATGGCCCCAACCTGGCCTCTACTGCCTGACCTGATCAGTAAAGTAAGTTCCTCCTGGTCCTCTCAGTGCATTTTCTAGCTCAGAGCTGCCAGTGTCTGGCCAGAGCATTCATCCTCCAGTGCTGCTGTTGGGATGAAGAGTGCGGCTGATCTCACTGGTTCCTCACCTTGGCAGTGCATCACCTTGGCGTTCCTTCAGGTGCCCACTGGAAATCCAAGTATGCTGCTTGTGCTGGTTTCAGAGCCACTCCAGAACCTTCACAACCTCAAGCCCTGCTCCCTTTCAATTCAAATTCTGGTTCTGTTATTCTCCTGAGAAACTCTGGCAGAGACTTCCATCTTCATGTGTACTCACTGTCCCTTAATGCGGCCATCTCTCCTCTTCTGCTGCTTGTCAAGGAACTTCTCTTCTCACAGAGGCTGCACCTTTTCCAGGAAAGATATGTCTTCCCAACACATTTTTTAATTATTCAGTCTGATCACAATTTGTTTGGTTTCTCACTGTTGGTTGTTTCTTTGTTGGTGATGTAGATAGCCTGATTCTCTCCTACCAGCCTATTTTGTTCCCCTCTTTATAGCCAACCATCCTGACAGTTATTCTGTGTCTTCTCCTCCCCACCCCCTTTGTCCTCCACCTCAACTTTTCTCTGGCCCAGACACAAAAGACACCTCTTCTTTTCCAGCTTTCACTGTGACCTGGCTGCTCCTTTGCTCAGAATTCTTCCTTTGAGAGTCTCAACAGGCCACTCCTCACCTATGGCCTCCCTCAACACCTCCAGGTTGTCCCTCTCCCATTTCCATCAATGATGGCGCAACCTTCATCCTCCTCCACAAGACCCCATGTGTCCCCTACCTTTGCTCCAAGCTGGTGGCCGTTTTCTACTTGATGAAGAATGCTACGACAGGCATGACCCCTCCTGGCTGTGTCCTGTTCCTCTCTCTGTTCCTGCCTATCCGCATTCCTCAGCCTCCAGTTGGCAGGGACTTGCTTTGCTGAAGACCTGCACTCCTCAAGACCTTTGCTTCTACACCTCTATCCTCCCCAGTTCTCTCTTGGTCTCTTCCTCCAGCCTGTAAACATGGCTAAGAATCCCCATCTAAATATCTGTCCAGCATCCCCTTGAGTATTTTCTAGCTTGTCTTCCCTTTATCATCCCAGGTGTCTGGAGAGCATAGTTTGTGGATAGACTCTTCCCACTCTTTGGAGAGGAGAGAACACCACCTTTCTCTTTGGAGAGAATACTGCCTTCTGTTTTCTCCTTCAGCCACCACATGAGCTCTTTGGCTTCGCTGTCTTCCATTCTGTTCAAGGCATTCTTGGTAAGGTCACTGAGGACATCTGTGTTGCCCAACCCTGAAACCAACTCTAAGCCTACATCTTATTGGACATCTCTGTTGCATGTGACACTCATTGCTCTCCCACCTGAGGGCCCTGTGCTTCTTGACTCCACGCTCTCAAGTCCGTGGTCACACTTGCACCTGCCTCACTTTTCCTTCTTTGCATATTTGGGCGTCTATACCTCCCCCTTCACTTCCTATTATCCAAGGGTCAGTTTTTAGGCCAAGTCTGTTCTTACAACCCTGGTGGTCCATTGGGTCTGGGATTTCACTCAGCCTCTTGAACTCCTCCATCTGTATCTGAAGCTCCCATCCCCTTGGTTCCATCTTCCCGTGTCCAGTCACATGCTGGGCATGCCCACTGGAGCATACATTCAATTGTTCAATTAGCAAGCATGCCTCTTCCAACACCACGGTCAATTGAGTATGAAGTGTAGAATCTGATGAATCAAAGTACCCTCCTCCCTCTCTAGGCATGATGCTGCTCTGATCCTGTGGTCTCTGTCCTTCCCCATTCCCTTCATGAGCTTCCACTCCTCCTTCTGTATCTTGCAAGTGGGTCCCATCCTCATAATGCCTTTCATGCTCAGGGTGACAGTCATGACCTTCACCCTCACTTCTTTCTGTGGTTCCTGGTTCTGTGATATCATTCCAACTCAGACTCAGAGCCCAGTCATCAATTTCCTTTTGTATCCACACCTTCTCCTCCATTCATTTCATTGCTTCCTCTGGGACATCTGAGCTTGAACTCAAGTATTTCCCCACCTTCGTGTTTTGTCTTTCCAACCAAGCTAATTGCAATTTGTCATTAGTGCTGTATTGTGCACCTCTGTGCCCCTCCCCTCCCTAATGTGGAGTGATATTTGAGGTTATCAAAGGGGCAGAGAAGAGGGAGAAAGAGAAGTATTCCTGTCATTTACTCTGTGTGTGTGTGTGTGTGTGTGTGTGTGTGTGTGTGTGTGTTGTGTGTTTGTGTTAGTGTTACTGGGGATTGAACCCAGGGGCATTCTATCTTCAATCTACGCCCTACTCCAGCCCTTTTTAGTTTTTTGTCTCAAAATGGGATCTCAGTAAGTTGATGAGTCTCGCTAAGTTGCTGAGGCTGGTCTTGAACCTGAGATCCTCCTTTTTCAGTCCCCCAAATACTGAAATTACGGGCATGAGCCACCACCCTGTTCATTTCCTCTTTTAAGAAGCAACTGAAGCTGGGTGTGGTGGCGCACGCTTGTAATCCCAGCATTTGGGAGGCTGAGACAGGAGGATCACGGTTCGCGGACAGCCTCAGCTACTTAGCGAGGCCCTCCGCAACTTAGTGAGACCCTGTTTCAAAATAAGGAATAAATTAGGGCAGGGAGTATAGCTCGGAGGTTGAAAGCCTCTGGGTTCCATTACCACACCCGCAAAAAAGAAATAAGAAAAAAAAAGAAGCAACCGAAGCTGTTGTTCCTGCTCCAACTTTGATAAGTAATCTTAATAGAGGTGGTAATTTTGGAAAATATTTCATCTAGACCTCCAGGTTCAGCTAGAAGGAAAGTGGGGCAAGAACCCTTGAAGGATGGGGATGCGTAATCAGGTTAATGACGACCCTCATTGGGGATGATTATAGGAATCTTTTATCAATGTTGCCTCTGCAGTATAGAATCTTCCTTTATCTTCGGGTAGTGGATCTCTTAACAGCCTTTTGCACCAATTCCCTAATTTTCCTGTCACTTCCAGTTTTTTTTTTAAAACTATTTTTAGTTGTGGTAGAATGCACATAACCAAAACTTAGCATCTGAACTATTTTAGATGTGTACAGTTCAGTGGTATTAAATCCATTCTCTCTCTATCCATTAAACACCAATTTCACATTCCCTCTCCCTCTTGCCCCAGGCAACCACCATTCTGTTTTCTCTCTCTATGAATTTGACTACTCTACCTCATATAAGAGTAAACAATTTTATGGTATTTGTCCTTTCGTGTCTAGCTTATTTTGCTTAGCATAATATCTTCAAGGTTCATTCAGGATGTAGTAGGTGTCAGAGTTTCACTTTTTTAAGGCCAAATAATATTCTGTTTTCTCTATATACTACATTTTATCTGTTATTTGTCAATGGAAACTTGGGTTACTTTCTGCTTTAAAATATTCTCATGCTGATATTTAATATTGAATCTTGTTAGTCTTAGACTCAGTTGAGACTCCTAAGCTCATTTTCCCTACCTTGGCCTAGCTGCTTAGAGTGAAGGAGAGTGTGAGACCCTCTCCTGAGGTCCAATGTCCCCTTCTCTTCATCTCATTTTTCCCTGTTCTCTATTTACTTCTCTCTCTTTTCATTTCCCCCCAAGACTCCCACAAAGAGGATTCTCCTGGAGTTTCCCTCCCTTGGCTTTAGGATGGGGTGGGAAGAGCCTCTCGCACTGAAACGTCTAAGGCTGACCCTTCCCTTCTCAGACTCATTCTGACTTTGAGGAAGCCATGGTGCAGGTTAATGAGTTGTCTCCAGGAAGGCCCAATAGAAGGGAGTTCCGAGAACTTAGATTGTGGGGTGCTTAGCGCCTTTTGTCCTCAGTTAAAATTCTGGGACAACAGGAAAATTCCCACCCAACATCCTGTTACACTTCACACTTGAGGGGATCTCTTTCTATATGGCATTTACAAGGGTTGCACATAGCAGCCCTGAAATTGTTTTCTTCTTCTTTTCAGTATCCTTCACACTTGAAAAGGAGAAGTTGGGTTCCAGTGTATGATGGTGTTTCAATGCCCCTTTATTCATCTTGGAATGTGACTTTATTCTCTCCAGAGGCCAGACTTCTTCTCAAAGATAGAATTCTTTGAAAGGGCTTCCCTCTGATTGTTTAGACCCCAGGTTGCTTTACCAAATAGAACCCTTGTTATTACCTTCCT
Source organism: Muscardinus avellanarius (assembly GCF_963383645.1). Classification (NCBI taxonomy): domain Eukaryota; kingdom Metazoa; phylum Chordata; class Mammalia; order Rodentia; family Gliridae; genus Muscardinus; species Muscardinus avellanarius. Next base: position 66,440,449 of record NC_137798.1, read on the forward strand.
CCCTGGAAGTTTTTTTTTCTGTCTCTCATCAGTTTAACTGAAAGTGCCTAATTTCTAGGGCTGTTGGTGCAGAATAGCAGAATAAAGGGTTTCAGTGGGCTGGCTTGGTGGTCTCAACCCTTTCTGTTACAAAGCCATTACTGAATATCCTTGAGCCTCACCTACATGTTGACTTCATGTCTCTTTTGACTAATACTTAAGTTATAATGACAGAATTTGGGAAATTCAGTAAAGCAATCAGTTGCATTTAAAAAAAATTTGTATAAAAGTATGCAAATACTAGAAGTGTGGATGTTAGACTTAGTTTTCAGTCTGGGACATCTGTGGGGTAGGCTCCACAGATTGTGAATGACAGACAGACAGATAGTAAGAAAAGTCTGTAGAATGATTGAATCTGCAGTCTAAAATAAAACTCCCAGAATGAAAGTATTTTGTGTTTGTAGTTGATCTATGCACAAGGGCTTTCTATACAGTCTCCCAAGGACTGATGAGGAAGCCACCCCAACACAGCTTCTCTGCTGGAAGGGTCACAACAAGGACGTCTGAGCCACTGATTAGGCATGAAAAGGGAGAGGTGTGGTTTTTTGCCACCTCAAAGGCCAGCTGTTTATTGAATTTCCCACCTGTGATTGTTTCACATGTGGAATAGCTTCTAGGGGTTGATCTAATATCTGCACAGATCTACTCTGTTCTTTGGCCATGTTTACTGAAGTTTGTTTTGGGTTTGTGTTCACACACTGCAAATTGCATTTGTGTGAGGAATTGGGCTGCCATGTACAGTGTGGGTAGATCATACTTTGAAGTGTGTTTTATGTTTGACAATCAAGCTCATTCGTTTAATACTGTGCTCCCCCTGCGGCTGGGTGATAGAAAGGCGAATGTCACAGCATTTTTACTTTCAAAAAGCTTGTCATTGGAGAGGAAGATGGTCACCTAAGTATGGTTATGATGAAGGATGGGGATGTAAGACGAAGCAGGGCTCACCAAGATGTGATGTGTGTCCTTCTTTCTAGCTGCAAAGATCAGCTTAAGCATGGGTGTGTATCAGTTGCTTTTGCTGAGATACCTCAGAGTCTATCAGGGTAGCAGGAAGCCTTTGTAATAGGTTGGCCAGCTATATTTATTCTCTTGACCCCAGAATCAAAATTATTCCTTTTTCTCAGCATCAAAATGTAGTAGTTAGTCTGTGGAGTTTGCACTGAAATTAGTAAAAAGAGAGTTTACTAGCAATGATTAAAAAATCTCTTGGAGTCTGTCTTAGTAGAGCAAGGATGTTAGCCCTGGAACCCAGGCCATTTTCCATCCTGGGAATTCTGTTCTGTCCCTTCCTAAATTCCCATTGTAGTTTCAAATGAAGAGGCCATTGTTCACTTTCCTTCCTAAACCAAGCAATATATTTAACTTCTGGCTGCTTGCCTGACTGATGGAGAGCTGATCTCTATGTAGCCAACACCCGTGGCTTCCCATCAGGACAAACACTCTGCCCCTGTCTGCTCTCTCCCTCTGGTTGCAGTTACTTAGATTCTACACCAGCTCAGTAGGAGGTTTGCCACTAGATCTGGCTATAGGGCTCTTGATTCCTAACCTGTGTTGGATAGGAGAAGAAAAAGAAAAAAGGAAAGAAAAAAAAAAGACAGGGTCTTAGCTCTTTATAGCAGGTAGCAGTTCTTCAAAAGACCTTTGATTCAAATTTAAAAGCAAATGTCTGATGTGAAAATCTGTGCTATTTTAGGACTTTGAAGCACAACACAAAAGAGTGTTCACTTTGTTGAATAGTTTGAGTCCAGGCAGGTGTCTTAGACCAGAGTTTTCATGTATTTTTAAATCACAAAATACTTTTTTTAAAAAAAATTAAATCTACAGAATCCAAATACCACAGGCTTTCTTCTCCACCTTGCCGTGCTTGGTGTATTGGACCAAATAATAGACTGTTGATGGAAGTGTTGTATACACTGTAGGATGTTCAGCAGCACCCCTGGTCTTACCCACTAGGTGCTGGTAGTACATCCTCCGCCAGCTGTGACAACCAAACATCTCTCCCGCATGTTTTCCCTGGTGGGTAAAAGCACCCTTGTTTGAGAATCAGTGCAATACAATCTATAAAAACGAATTTTAAGCTGGATGTGGTAGCATACACTTATAATCCCAGTACTTGGGAAGCTGAGATTGGAAGATTGCAGGTTCAAGGACAGCCTTAGCAACTTAGTGGGACCCTGTTTCCAAATAAATAAAATAGGACTGGGGTATAGCCTGGAGGTAGAAGGCTCTTTGGTTCTACCCCCAGTACCAAAATAAAATAAAATAAAATAAGAAGCCATACATTGACAGTGGGATTAAACTCCTCTTTGAGAACTCTGCCCATTGTCCCTGACTGGCCGTGTGTATGGCTATGGACTACACAGATGCACTGTCCACAGAGGGGTAGCTTTGAGACAGAGAGCCTCCTGTAAACAAAGCCAAAAAGCTAAAGTTAGATCTATACATATTGTGAACTCATATGTATACCACACATTTTTGTGTATGTATAGACATATGCTTTGTATACTGAGATGTATACAGTAGAAGGAAAGAGATGGTTGGGTAATATCTGCCTAACTCCCTAGACATTGGGGTTTGGCTGCTGAGTGTGCCCTGTTTTTCCAGAGATGCCCACTGCAGGCCTGTGGCTCTCAGCACAGCAGTACAGTTGGAAAGCCCAGCTGACATGGGACTCGGCATAACTGGCCCTACGCATGCGGGCTGCAGGAGTGGACTAGCACCTGTGGTTTCCTTTAGCTAGACTCACAGTGGATCCAGGTTTGGACCAAGGTTGTTCCCAAATCATCACTTGTACCGAGGAAGGTGTGCTTCTGTACATATCTGTGTTTGAGTGACTGCTTCTTCTGGAAGCCCTATGCTGCTTCTTCTGGAAGCCCTATGCTGCCTCCTCTTCCCCCGCTGTTCCACCCTTACATTTCTAACTGGGGATGATGAGACTGTTGTTGGGTTCCACAGACAGAATCTATACCTCACAGAAACCCAAACAAGACCACTGAGCGAGCCATTCTCACCTGTGGGGTGATGCAGACTCAGGGAAGGAGAGAGAAAGGGACTTGGCTCCTCGAGGGTCTTGCTTCAGTCTGTCTCCCTAGAAAATTTATTCTAACCCTGCCTGACTGTATAGATGCAGTGTTGAATCAATGGATGGCCTGTGCCTGGCTTAAGATGCTCGTCCTAATGATTTATTGGCTGCTGGTGAAGGCCTTTTGGCCCATACAGCAGTGTTTACTTTTCCCCAAAGATCACATGACTACTACAGTTAGCTTTGGAAACAAAGGAGTGAGCAAAGTCATGTTGTCTGTATGACCATCTGTAGGGCTCCAACCGTGATGGAAAAAACACTCCCAGGAAGGCTTTAGGAGCCTTGCAGAGGCTTCCTTCGAATTCCTGCAAGAGGCTGATAAGGGTCCGTTGTGATTCCTCTTGGTTACCTGCCTCACTCGTTTCTGCCACTATGGGTTGTAGGAGAGGCTTACAGGTAGATGACTTGAATTGGCACTTGGGTAAAGGATGTGCAACTCCCCTGCCTTCTCTGGCCCGTGATAGGGATAACTGCTGTCAGAATAGAACAAAACCTTGCTTAAGATTCAAAATCTGACTTACTTAAATCTCTGGTGTGGATTATTGCTATCAGATAAATACACAGACCATTAAACTGAAAACCAGGCTCAACAAAGGTTATCACTGGTAATGTTGGTTTATAGTAGACGTTATCTGGAGGATGGTTTTATGAGTGACCCAGTTGTATAATTGCTTTGTTTAGAAGAGGACTGGTGTACCCAGGGGCTTCTGTCTCCCAGGGTTCCCTAATGAGTGACTGTGTTTCCTAAACTCCGCATATTGGTCACCTCTAATCATCAAAATATGCCACTAGTTTTGGGTAATATTATTAGAGGTACAAAAATGGAAACACTTTTTAAAATTAAATAGGTTTAGTAGCTAGAAGTTGCAGAAAATAGTCCTATATTTATACTTCATAATGTGTAGGGTCTTTTACATGTGCTCTCTCATTTTGTCATCACAAATCAGCCTTGTGACCTAGGCTGTCTTTTGGCTTTGTCTTGAAAGATCTTGAGACTGCTTTGACTGCTGCTCTCTAGACACCCCTCAGTGCCTCCCTAGTGAGCTGTGAAGGTCCACACTCCTTCCTGTCCTGGCTACCGGTAGTGGCTTCTTTAAAATTCCTATTCCTACCCGTCTTTCACAGCCCTGTAGTCTAACAGTATGACTTGGGGTACCTGAGTGTGGCAAGCTCATTTGCACTTCTGCTTGGCAGTTCATGCAAGTGTGAATTTGTCCATCCATTCCTTCACTTCTGCATGTATGCTAGGCACTGGGGATGCATGCCCCCAGCTTCCTAGTCCACCTTCTAAGTAGACAATGCGATGCTTTGTGGTAGGAGCTTTGGTCTTGGTATGGGGGGAGTTCTAAAGAGGGCAATCAAGCCCTGACTTCAAGGCATTAAGAGGCTTAGTTAAAATAAGTCATGTTAGTGGTGGGTCAGGTGGGAGAGTTAGGAGAGAAGGCAGTGATTAGGGCAGGTATGGACTCCAGGGCAGAGAAGAATGAATGAGCGACGTTTTATTGGTGGGCATGACTAGCTACAGGTGGTCAGTTTTAAAAACATTGCCCAAGACCAGAAGGGCACCCATTCAATGGCTTTTATGTAGGCACACAGCAGAGTGCAGCTTGCTAGAAAAGGCCCTTTAGGGTACTTCCTGTCCCCCAGTGATTTGCTCTCTGGCTTTAGATTCAGTTCACATGTCCGTCCCCACCTCTGCATGTGAGTTTCAGATTCACCCGAAGGGCTCCTTCCTCTGACTCCTAGCAACCTGGACCCTGGACGTGTGCACTAGCGATAAGGCAACAATTGCTTTTGTGTTTTATCTGTTTATTTACTTGTGTGTCTTTCCTTCTGGAGCACTTGTTCTCAGCGTTTCAAATACAGATCTTGGTTCCCACCCTCGTTGTTCTGATGCAGTCTGGGATCCAGTCTGGGAACCTCTCCTTTGTAACAAGCCAAAGCATTGCAGTCAACTGTGAGCTTATCAGATGCCCTGGTTTTACATATGCATGTGCAAGCACAAACACTCATGTGTGCACATCCACAGGCACCCACACACTTTCTCTTATTCATCCTTATATCTGCATTTCTTAACAGAGTGCCTGGCACAAATTTGCCATGCTACAAATGTTTGTGTGGAGTCGCCCAAATTTATATGCGAAAGTGTGTCAGACACTCCTTATAACATCTTAGGAGGATACAAAGCTGTCAGATCTAGCTCTGACCTCCAAGAAATGCTTGATGCACTTGAGAGCAAAAGGCAAAAGCACAGGGCATTGAATGATGGTGCAGGGTTCTGGGGGTTAATGTGGATACTGTGCACTGATTGAAGGACAAACGAGGCGAGCCCTGTTGGCTCAGAGGCCGGCAGATGCCTTTGCATGAGGAGGCACTCTGTGTGGTTTGGTCTGGGAAGGTGAGAAGCCATTCCAGGTGAGGGAGTGACGTGAGCTGAGCCCTGTGGGGAGATGCTGTGAACATGGAGAAACACAAGTTTGTGTAGGGAGTGATAATTGTTATCTAGCAGAGGACGCTGGCCAGGTTTGGGCCGGGGGCTTACTGTGAAAGGCTGGGATACAGTCAGAGATATGCAACACATCCTGCAATTTAAAAGTCTGTTATCCTCAACACAAGATTCATTCACTTAATTAACCAAGGTCACACATATTTACTTATTTATTGGTTTGTTTTTTAGTACTGGAGGTTGAACTCAGGGACATTCTACCTCTGAGCTACATCCCCATCCCTGTTCTTTAGCTTTGAAACACAATGTTGCTGTGTTGCTGAGAGACCTCACTAAGTTACTGCAGCTAGCCTCGAACCTGTGATCCTCCTCCAATCTCAGCTCCCCAAGTATTGAGATTACAGGCATGTGCCACCACACTTGGCTACGAGTTTTTAACCTGAGAAAATAACCATGCCTTCCTCTTCCTGGAGAGCCCTGGCCACAGCTGACTTCTAATCAATAAAAAGTAACCCACAAAGCAATCTGGAACTGTTGGACTTGTTTTCTTCACTTGGAGTAATGTTCCCATGTGCTCGCCTGTGCGAAGCCCCTGTCATGCAGCGTGTTTGCAGCAACGGCAATAAAAACTCGAAAGAAGTTCGAGCCATCATTTAATAATCCAAAACATGGTCCCCAAGCTACCAGGCACAGTATTCTAGAGCTGAATGTTTACCCCCTACAGTCCCTGTCATCACTGGAGTCTGGGCAGTGTCAGGAAGAATGTTTGCAAGTCTGGTGTCCCATCCTGATGATCCTTTGATTCAGGGGAACTTCTTTTTCATGGTGCATGGCAGTTTTGCCTCAAGGAAGTCCAAGGGGTCTCATGAAAAGTCTCCTGTTTTGTTTAATTTGTCACAAATACAGGAAGACAGCCATTTGTTACTTATGTTGCTTTAAGTATAAAACTTTATTTTAAAATAGTTTCTGTTAAGAATCTCTTACCTGTAGTTACCATGGAAAGCCAAGTACACCATCTTTGTGTTCACCTTGGAATTTACTCATTCAACTCCAAGAAAAGTTGGAAGGTTTTGTCTGAGGAAATTTGACTCTTTGATCTCTCATGAGTTAGAGCTTCAGGAATGAAGTTTACTCAAGTGGATTAGAAATAGTTTGTGATAGAGAAATCACTGTACCTATCAATCATGGAAAAATATCCTCTACTGGTTTGATCCTGAGATTCAGTCATTGCCTACAAAACTTTTTCAAGACTTTTTTTTTTCCTAGCTAGCCTTTTTTTTTCTGTGTCTTTAAAATACTATTTTTTGGCCAGGCGTGGTGGCGCACGCTTGTAATCCCCACGATTGGGAGGTTGAGACAGGAGGATCGCACAGGTTCAAAGCCAGCCTCAGCTGGCTTAAGAGACCCTGTTTCTAAATAAAATATAAAATAGGTCTGGGAGTATAGCCCGGAGGTAGAAGGCCCATGGGTTCCATTCCCAGTACCACCAAAGAAACAAACAAACAAACAAACAAAAAAAAAACCACACTATTTTTTGGAGGAAGAGGTAAAGCAAGCTTTTAGTAGCTATAGAATTTTTTTTATCTTTTGCTTTGATGGTTTGATGGTTTAAGAGATTCTGAATGCCACAGTTTACATTGCTGTGTTTTATGTTCAAGACTGAAGGTTGAAAATCGGTTCTTAAAGGAAGCAAAATTAAAGCGAGAGGGAATTTTCTAATTGTTTTATAGACTCCTAGAGTTTTGCATGAGTATACAGTTGATCTGGGAAATAGGAGGAACCAGCATCTTTTACAAATCAAGTGAAGCAGAGAAAGTAGACTAGAAGACCAAAAAGAAGAGAGAGGTTTTCAGGCCTTTTTGATCAGACTATGTTCATGTTAAGGAATAAATTTGCAAGCTTTGGGCAGCAGCTAAGATAGAAACTTGTAGAACTGAATCAACTCTGTTTTCAGGGGCAAATGGAGAATGTTTATAGATGGCTTGTACTTACAGGGCGTGCACTGATCCACTGTGATCCTTGTGATCAAAAGTGGATGTGAGGAATTTTTAAAAACTCAGTCTGTATAATTGCTAAATACCTACTTTCAAACAAAGAAGGAGAATAGCCATACCCATGGCTAATGATTGCAGAGCCCCAGGGAATCCCAGAATGTGTCTGCCTGTGAACTGTGCCAGAGTTGACTAGTTAGTGGTAGTTGCTAAAATAAAATCTGTTTCGGTTAATTAAGAATTTGACAATGAGATTAGCATGATTTGTTCTAAAGAGGCTGGAGGAAAATCTATATGTGTATGGCAGAAATTGCAAATAGAAAAGGAGTAAAATTTGGCGGGAGTGTGATTTTTCTGTAGCTGCTGGCCAGTATAATCCTATATATGTGTAATTTTAAAACACAAAAATAGGTTTTATCCCACCTCTAAAATGTATATACAAAAGCAACCATGAGCCGTGTGTGTGTGTGTGTGTGTGTGTGTGTGTGTGTGTGTGTGTGTGTGTGTGTGTTTTGCTGGGGATTGAGCCCAAAGCCTTGTGCACTGTATGCTAGGCAAGTTCTCTAGATATATCCCTACCCGAGCCCTAACCTTTCTGCAACCTTCTTTTACCTTCAATCTGGACACAATCTTGGGTAAAGAGTTCTCAGGTGAATTCCATGTGATTAAGAGTAGAAGCATATGATCCTTTTCTCCAGAGGAAAAAAAATCACTAAATTCTAAAAAAATTATACAAGATGTTCATGGTCCAAATGAAAGACAAACAACTCACTTTTTAAAATAAAAGAGCACAAAATTTGAACAGGCATTTTCTCAAAAGTAGAAATATGAATGAGCAATAAACACGTGAAGACATGACTCAAGGTTTACAGAAATTAAGGAAATGCAAATTAAGGTCATAGTAAAATATTACCATTGCAGCTAAAATGAGAAAGACCAGTAACACTAAATGTTGGGGAGGGTGAGGAACACTAGAATTTTTCACTTTACTGGTGAGAATGTAAAATGGTATCACTGTGAAAATGGTCTGTGAAAATGGTTTCTTACAGAACTAAACTTACATCTAGCCTCTAACCTGGCAATTCGTTTCTTATGCATTAACCCAAGAAAAATGAAAACAGATCTCTGAATGGAACAATTCCAAGCATGGCTGATTTTTTTTTTCCAGGTCTGGGGATGGAACCCAGGGGCATTTGAACTCCCAGCTATACCCCTGCCCTATTTTTTGTTCTTTATTTTGAAACAGAGTCTTACTAAGTTGTGGAGGGCCGCACTAAGTAGCTGAGGCTGTCCACCAGCGACAGTCTCAGCCTCCCAAATGCTGGGATTACAGCGTGCACACCATGCCTGGCTATCGCATGATTTTGAACAACTGATGTTATAAAAGAATAGAGTATATATTTGAGCCTGACATCTGAAATATTTTTCTTTGAGTGGTCCACAGAGGATGCATAGAGAACAGAATAGAATCCTCTCATGCCATTAAGTTCTGCATCTCACGATATTTATATGATGAGTCAGTGTTACTTATTAGTTTATTTTAAAGCTATGCTACTAAATATATACAAATACCCGGGTATAGTGGCTCATAGGTGTAATCCCAGTACTTGGGAGACTGAAACAAGGAGGGTCCCAGGTTCGAGGCCACCCTCAGCAACTTAGATTTTGTTTCAAAAATTAAAAAGGGGTTTGGAGTATACCTCAGGGGTTGAATGCTTCTAGGTTCAATCCCTATTACCAACATACACACACACACACACATGAACACACTTATATTCTGCTGGTGAAACAAACCTTTCATCATGATGTGGTTATATCTGTTTGTTTCTGATGATACAGTTGCTTTCCCAGCATATTTTACCTGACATTAACAAGGCTACTCAGCATTTCTTTTGGCTAGGATTTGCCTCGCATCCTCTTCCATTCTTTTACTTTCTGCTTTTTTCTACTTGTGTTTGAGGTTTACGTCTTATAAATAGCAATCACTTAAATTTCCTTTTTTAAAAAATTGATTGAGACTCTTCTCACCACTGTCTTTCAATTTCATTTTCCCACCTCTGCTGGTTGGGAATATAGAACCTTTTTCAAGTGGTTATAGTTGGAATTTTAACATGTCTGTGTAATGAAACCTAAAGTTAGCTGCCCCTGTACCCTCCTACTGAGCAGTATAAGCATCTTACAACCCTTTTATCTCTAGTCAGCTTCCTCCTGGCATATGTGCAATTGTGTGGTACTGTAGGATTTTTTAAAGATATCTTCTTCTGACACTATATGAGCCATTATTACCACCTTATTCTGTTATTGTTTGTTTATGTACTACATGTTGACAGATTTTTGACTCAACATTTTCTTGGTGCTGTAGCTCAAACCTCCTTTTGAGATTATTTCCTTCTTTTTGAAGAATGCCCTTTAGGTTTATTTACTAAAGGTATTTAATGGTGAATTATCTCAGTTTTCTGAAACATCTTCATTTGGCCCTCATTCTTGAAAGCTAATTTATTGTAACATTGAGTAAGAGGGGACTTGACTGACCATTTAGCTCAGCCTTTTCATTTCGAGGGAAAGCCTGCCATAAGGCAGAGAGAAGGCTAGACTTTTCCAGGGGCCCTCTTTCCCTCAGGATAAAGCATGATTTCCTAACCTTGTCCTGAAGATGCCTCTGTCCATTCATCTCCATGCCAGGATCCTCAACGTGTACCCTATTAACCTCTGAGAACATTTGCACTAGAGAAGTTGGTTTTCTAGGTGTTTCCCAACACGGACATACCTGGGCTTAGGTTATTCTTTCTCCTCAAAGCTCTCTGCTCATCTTGGCCCAAGTCCTACTTTTTCATCATGACACTTTTCCTGACCACTGTGGGCGCTGTGAGGTCTGGCTGTGAGGCCTGGCCAGAGGAGGTTGAGAACAAAGGACTTCTGGAAAGGCAGGAAAATATCCCTAACCACTCCCCTGCCCCTAGCTCCATAAGTTTACCTGTCTTGGTCTGCTGTTAAAGCACCACTTTTTCAAGTGGTTATAGTTGGAAGTGATTATAGAGGACGACTGCCTTGCCCTCTCTTCTAACATCCCATTAAAAGTCTCTAGTCTGTAAGGAAGAGGGCTCCTGACTCTTGTGGACTCTCTTTCTGGTCAGTTGCCTTCTCCCAGGTTTTATTTCTGAATAAAATCTGTCCCTGCTGTCAGGCTGTGCTCCTGTGGACCCCATATTTTCTGTCAGTCACCTCAGCTTTTGGGGATCTGTTCCTGCCCCTTCCTCCTCTGACACCTGTAGATGGTACTTAACTTTGGGTGCTTGGTGCTTCTCATCTCTTCATAGGGCATCCAGGTCAGTGGTCTGCAAATCATTTTGATCATGGAGCCATCAGTGAGCATTTGCTGAGCATGTTCTTCATATATATGTATCTTTTTAAAAATAAATTGTGTATATAAACTTAAAATACCCACAAAGTGGAATGAAGATGATGAGAAAGAAATCAATGGAAGGCCCACTAGTCTCTTCTCACACTCAGCAATTTGAGATTGAGAACCTTCTCAGAGTGCCCCCCATCCTTCCTACGATTTGAGAACCTTCTCAGAGTGCTCCCCCATCCTTCCTACGATTTGAGAACCTTCTCAGAGTGCTCCCCCATCCTTACTATGATTTGAGAACCTTCTCAGAGTGCCCCCCTTCCTTCTATGATTTGAGAGCCTTCTCAGAGTGCTCCCCCATCCTTTCTATGATTTGAGAGCCTTCTCAGAGTTTTCCTCTATCCTCCCTATGATTTGAGAATGTTCTGAGTCCTCCCCCATCCTTCCTATGATTTGAGAGCCTTCTCAGAGTGCTCCCCCATCCTTCCTATGATTTGAGAACCTTCTCAGAGTGCCCCCCATCCTTCCTACGATTTGAGAACCTTCTCAGAGTGCTCCCCCATCCTTACTATGATTTGAGAACCTTCTCAGAGTGCCCCCCTTCCTTCTATGATTTGAGAGCCTTCTCAGAGTGCTCCCCCATCCTTTCTATGATTTGAGAGCCTTCTCAGAGTTTTCCTCTATCCTCCCTATGATTTGAGAATGTTCTGAGTCCTCCCCCATCCTTCCTATGATTTGAGAGCCTTCTCAGAGTGCTCCCCCATCCATCCTATGCTTCGAGAGTCTTCTCAGTGTGCTTCCCCCCATCCTTCCTACAATTTGAGAGCCTTCTCAGAGTGCTCCCCCATCCTTCCTATGATTTGATAGCCTTCTCAGAGTGCTTCCCCCATCCTTTATACTATTTGAGAACCTTCTCAGAGTGCCCCCACATCCTTCCTATGATTTGAGAGCCTTCTCACAGTGCTCCACCATCCTCCCTATGATTTGAGCACCTTCTCAGAGTGCTCCCTCATCCTTCCTACAATTTGAGAGCCTTCTCAGAGTGCTCCCCCATCCATCCTATGCTTTGAGAGTCTTCTCAGTGTGCTTCCCCCCATCCTTCCTACAATTTGAGAACCTTCTCAGAGTGCCCCCACATCCTTCCTATGATTTGAGAGCCTCCTCACAGTGCTCCACCATCCTCCCTATGATTTGAGCACCTTCTCAGAGTGCTTCCCCATACTTCCTATGATTTGAGAGCCTTCTCAGAGTGCCCCCCATCCTTCCTACGATTTGAGAGCCTCCTCAGAGTGCTCCCCCGTCCTTCCTATTATTTGAGAACCTTCTCAGAGTGCTCCCCCATCCTTTCTACAATTTGCTGTTTGGGGCCCTAAATAATGGATTTACGGCATGTATTTGACCATGATGGTGTAACTACCACGTGTTAAGGTGACTAGGTCAACCTGACCCATATATTATCTTAATTTGGGGCAATACTATATATCTTCTTATTGCGTTCTTCCCATTCTTTATGCCCTGTCTCCCTTTCACTTGGTTCAAAGCCTTCACTAGTTCACAGCTGCATTGTCCTCCTTCAGAGAAGCCGCCCTTGATGTCCCCATGTCTGGTTAGGGCTCCTGCCCTTGCACATTCCATGGGAATGTTTTATGAGCATAGTAATAGCTATGTGGAGTCAGTCTCCCACATTAGCCTTTGAGTTGCTGGAGGTGTTACTGCATCTTGTTTATCATTGTACCCCTACTTTCTATCACAGTGTCCAGAACTTAGTCTCGGTTAGAGTAGCATAGGATGGAGAGGGAAAAAAAGAGGTGAGGTGTCCTTAGAACCTGTATTAGGCTCATTGCAGGAGATGGTCTGCTACTCACTGCCCCAAATAGGGCACAATACCTCCTCGCTAAGAAGTGATTTGTGTACTGAATGACAACAGGGTTGAGAGGTTTGTTGCTGTTCATTTTCCAGCAGAATCCCTTGCAATGTTTTGGCCCATTGTATGTTTATACTATGTTGTTTACTAGATTAAAATAAAAGTCTTAATTAAAGTTAAAATATCCAGACTTTTGTTAATATGATGTATTAGGTTGGTACCAAAAATACTACAGAAGATGAAGGCATTTTTCACTCTTTTTCCACTATCTGGAATATTTGTGTACGATATCTATACATCTAAATAGATATAGACATATAAATATATTCACCTACTTTTTCTAGAAATGTATAAACTCTTACCCTAGAGTGTAAGCTGGGTTGGTCTGTAACAGAGAAAGAACCCTTTGACATGACTTTAAGAAAAGAGGGTTCGTTTTTCCTCGACCACTGGAACGTCTTCTTTCTGGTAGCAGAGGGGCAGTAGCACTGGATTGCAGAGGAGGTACTTGATCACAAATCAAAAAATCTACCCATTAGAGGTTCAATGACTGTCACTCACAAACTTTTTTTTTAATACACTGTTTCTTTTTCAAAGAAAATCAAACAAGTTTAATTTCTCCATCTCTTTTTAATTTTATTTTGTTCCTCTTTAAGGCATAGTAAAAGTGTCAAAGAATGAGCAAAATGCCACCTGGCAGCCAAGATACATGCTTTTAAGTCGTTAGCTTCTAACAGGGAGTAGCCATATAATACAAATAACATTTGATTAAAGTAGGTATCTTCTCGCCTTTTCTTTAATGATCAAAAAGGCAGTACTCACAGGAGTGCTGCCGGAAATTTAGTGTGTGATAAAGGTATTTCACTGTCAGTGTTCGGGTTTAATTAGTCTGTTTACATTGGGTGTCAGTGCAGCAGTTTAAAACTCATAGTGAGCCAGGAGGCAACATTGCTTTCGTTCCAGCCACGCAGATGGAGAGGAAATGACCAGTCATCCTGCTCCTCCGATATCCTGCAAGGCTTTTCTAAACTCATAAACCCAGAGCTTGAGAGCTCAGAAAGGACCTTAGAAAGCTACTACTGGAAAAGGGGGGGAAAATTGAAAGGGAAATGGAATAAGCCAAACTAAAGGGTAGGATCCTTTTAGTTCTCAGCAGGAAGCACATGTTTATCTGGAAAAGATTTTGGTTGGACAGGTTGTTTGTATAAGAATCTTTTTTGTGTGTGAGGAAGGAAGACCAACCTGGGCTTGGAGGCCAGGGTGGGGGTAGAGTGAGCCCTCCCTAAGCTTCAAGTGAATGAGAACAACAGAGATTTCCAACAGAAGAGAACTGCCTTCATAGGGAGGATCTGCTCACACTATTGGATTATTTTGAGTGGTGATGTGCTCCTTGGGTACGATGTGGCAATTAGATGGTGATGTTAGTATTAAGAATGCTAGCTATAAGAAAAGAAATAACAACTTACAGAAACACATAGAAAGATGTTTTGGGTAGTAAAAACTAATTGGCAAAGAAGCACATATAGTGTGACACCATGAACTTAAGACTGTGTATCTACGTAGTACACATAGTTGACATGTTCACCAAAGTATTAAGGGATATATGTAAGTTTAAGATGATTTTTTAAATTAAATTTTTCTTTGTAGTTGGCTGTGTCATTTGCAGTTTTCATGGTGATCACATATTATCTTTATAAACAAGAACAACAAAAGAGCAAAAACAGATCTTTAGTGGGTACTAGAGATTGAACCCAGGGGCGTTCTATAACTCTGAGCTACACACCCAGCCTTTTTTATTTTGAAACAGGGCTTCATTAAATTTCTGACAGGGCCTCATTAAATTTCTGACAGTCTTGCTATATTGCTCAGGGGAAATAGCTCGGGGACAGTGATAACAGGTCATGAACCTGCTATTCTCTGCCTCAGCCTTCCAAGTACTGGGATTGTAGGCACACGTCACTGAGCCCAGTTAAAGACCAGGTCCGTCGGGCGTGGTGGCACACGCTTGTAATCCCTGCGCTTGGGAGGCTGAGACAGGAGGATCGCGCAGGTTTGAAGCCAGCCTCAGATGGCTTAAGAGACCCTGTTTCCAAATAATATATATATATATAAAAAATAGGTCTGGGAGTGTAGCCCAGAGGTAGAAGGCCCCTGGATTCCATTCCCAGTACCACACACACAAAAAAGAAAGAAATAAAATAAAATAAAATAAAAAACCAGGTCCTACATGTTGCTTCTGCTTTAACAAACTAAAACTACTTTATGGCTGCATCAGTCTCTTACATTACATTTAAATTGTTGTCAGGAAGATAGGAGCCCATGAGTAAGGCACATTCTCAGTTAAATTTAGTAGAGAAGGATATAAAAAAGTAGTTCCAAATAATTGGAACAAACTTCCATTTTTAAGCATATGAAACCAAGACGTGTAATATAACTTACACTTAGAACTGACAGTACTGCTGTTTTGAGATAGTTTTCAGATAGAATGGCAGCAGGAGTCATCATGGGGTTGTATCCCCAGATGATCCATCCCAAACTGGATAGAACAGGAACTCTTTTCCCAATCATCCTGAAGCCTAGTGTTGATGATCCACCGAGGAATATTTAATTTTCCTTTTTTAATAAGTGAAAGATGAAGAAGCATCAACTGGGAGTCTATTTTTGGATTAAATCAATGGAAGAAAATGAAATACTTATCGAATCACATCAACAGGGTAGGGGCTCTTAACATCTTTACAGAGAGGAATTATAGGGTTCTTGTAACTGATAATAGAAGACAGGGGATTTCTGTCATTAAGGAATATGTGCAGAAAGGAGTAGGTACAATAATATTTGAAGATTATCATTATAAAATAATCTGCTTAAATTTCATTCCACAAAGAGATTGAAGAAGCTCAAATATAATATATGGCAGTAAAGTATAAATAAGTAGTGAGGAAAAGGATAAATATTAGTGTGCTACTATAGCAGATACCACGAATTCCCTACCCATATTTCCTCTTACCCCATAAAAGAACACTGGAAATCCTGGGGACTTAATGGCCTCCTTCATGCCGTCACCAGCCAGTGGTGAATGGGAGCTGAAAGATAAATAACTAGTTTCTTTCTTCCCTGACTGTATTTACCAACTCCTTGAGATCCTTTAAAGGGGTTGACCCTGGACTGCCCACACTGGAAGCCTATTGAGTGATATATTAGTACGGGTTTTGTTTCCCTCTCTCTTCTAACTATAAACATTTGTTATTTCTGGGAATCACTTCTCAAATAAACTAGAACTATCTCAATATCTATGGGAAATTTGTTTTAGTATTCTATGTGGATATAAAAATTCATGGATGCTCAAGTCATTACTTCCTCCTGTGTAATTTAAATTATCCTTAGATTAGTTATAATGCCTAATACCATGCATAGTTGTTATACTGTATTGTTTAGGGAATAATGACAAAGAAAAAAGTTTGTACATATTCCAGATTCATAGTATTTTTGGTCCAAGGTTTTTGGAACCCAGAGATACAGAGAGCTGATTATGCTTGCAGCCTGCATTAGTTTTATGTTGCTGTGAGCAGAATGCCTGACAAGAACAACTTGGATGAGGAAAGGTTCATTTGGGCTCGTGGCTTCAGTTGATAGTCAGCTGGTTCCAAGGCAGAGCATGGTGGCAGGGCCAGAGAGTAGAAAAGAGAGAACAGGGATAGATACAGTCCATGGCCTTGCCACCACATGAGGGTTTGGGTGACATTTTTAATTCAAACCATGACTTCAAGGACAGTAGTACTATTATGAAGGAGAAAGAGTGGGTTAAGTAGATGGGAAGGAGGGTTCAACCCAACAAATGTCACGTTTTAGGTACCTTGGGCATATGTTGGAGAGATGCTGGGAAGCTACTTAGAAGCTAGAGAGGTGTATTTGTGAACCGTCAGTATTTAGGTCATTGTTAAAGTCAATGTATGAGTCTCTGAAGAGATGATTGAATACCAGAAATACCAGAAGGATGCAGTGTAAGGAACCTGAGACAAACACATATTTAGAGATTTGCTGGAAGAGAAGAGCCCATTAAAGAGACTAATAGGGAGAACTATATGACAAAGAAAAATGTTTGTACATGTTCAGTACAGATTCATATTTTTCAAAATATGAAAAAACATTTCATATTTCAAAATATGCAAAATATGCACCTGGGGATTGAGGTACTGTGGCTGGAGGCATGAACCCTCTCCTTCAGGCCTGGGAAGGGAGTTTGTACTCTGGAGTTAGGACAGCTCCCAGAGGTGATGCAGATGAGATGAGAGTGCATGGGAGCCCAGGACACTCATCGCAGTGTAGGGAGAGGCTCTTGTGGCTCTCAAGGGGACCCTGGTGCCATTCTCGAAGGTCATGTCCAGGAGTTTTATTCCAGTCTCCTTTCTGCTGGAGGAGGAGGCTGCCATGACTAGTGAAAAAGGGGTTCAGCTTCCATGGGTGCTGTGAACCCTAGTCCTACTCAAGAGAGTCGGCCTAGTGACCAATCATTTTCCCTTTTCCTTTTGCCAATGTCAGTGGTCCCTTCAGTTCACAGGACTACAGGTGTTTGTGTGGGCTGAGCTTCCTGGGGGGAGCCAGGTCCTTGAGTAACACCCACGTACCGCTCCTGTAGCATTCGATCTCATGACGCAGAGTCTAATCGCTCTCTCTGAATTTGGAAATTACCGTGAGTCATATCGTGTGTTCTTTTCAAAGAACACAGAAGATTCTGTGCTACACCTTACCCCCTGGGGGCTTTTGTTGCCACCTGTAAATGCCAAAATCTTTGGTGCCGCCTTGGTCTCTGGTGCTGGAACCCGGTGTCTATCTTGGTTCACCATGTTCTTCTTCCTTTTCTCCAATAATGGCTGCTCTTAGCCCGTCTTCTGTAATTAATCAAAGCATTAGGTATGTAACTCCCTTGATTCCCTCTTCACTCAACACCCATTAAATGCCCCACCCACAGATGTGTGTAGTTGTGATAAAGACTCATTTAACTTATGTGCTCGCATGATACATATCCTAGTCTTTCTCCCCAACCGGAATCCTCTGTGTTTTAGATTTTTATGCATCTTTTCTGCTTCAGACAGCTCTGTGACCGGATGGTGGCTTATTCAGGGTGTTTGACAAACAGGATTGTCTTGTCGAGTGATTTCATGACCTCTGAGAGATGAATTTTAGAGGCATAAATAAGCATAATACTTTCTGGTTCTTTCTTGACTGGTAACTTTTGGTTCACTCCAAAATTTTCTGTTTGTTTTTCTCACATTTGCTCCTTCTCATGTGCATAGATGATAAAACCCACTATCTCAGGAAATAGGAAAAGAGGCAAATGAGAGCGCAGTTCAGTGGTGCAACGATAGTAAACAGAACCTGGAGTCCTGACTCAGATCGTAGACTGCGTGACCTCATCTAACCTTCCTGTTAGGCCCTGTTTCCAGAAAATGTATTACTTTCCAGGGATACCAGGAAAGCCAGTGTTAATAAAGAATGCAATGCCACAGGGTCTTACCTAAGGAGCCTGGGAGTAAAAGCAAGGGAGCAGGAGACTAGTGTTGGTCCTAGCACTAACCAGCCAGATGAAGCTGCATTGTTTAACTTCTCTAGCATTGATTTTCTGTGTATATATGCTTTTTCTAGACTATTAAACAATTGAATTAGAAATCTTTTCTATTCCTAGAACTCGCAGTGTGAAAGAAGAGTTTTTAAATAGTTACAATAGATTACAGTCACTATCTGCCAGGTGCTTTTCCAGTAGTGATAAACTTATTAACTCTTGAGTTCTCAAAATGCTCTATGAGGAACATGTTCTTACTCTCCAAGCTCTACAGATAAAGAAACTGAGACATAGAATGCTAAATAGCTTGCCTGAGGTCACCCTGTTTATAAGGGGAAGAAGCAGGACTGACACCCAGGCGTCGGATCCCAGTGGCTCAGTCAGGGTGTGCTGCTGCCTGTGGTCAGAAACGCTGATCAGTCGTCTCAGCTCAACGCCTTAAAGACAAGCTACAGAACAGGCACAGTCACAGAGCCTTTACTGTTCAGCAAACCCAGCTCCATGGAGCTCAGTTGTATTTTATGTAGAATAAAAAAGTGATTGTCTTTATGCATTTTATATCAGTAATTCTTTAAATTACAAAGTATGATGTCATAAATTTTCTCCCTATGAATTAATTTGCTTACATGATTTGGAAATCAAAAACTCCAATCCAGGCTTTCCTTTGTCTCACATTGAAGTGTTTCAAAAGTACTTTCTCATACTCCTGCTGTTGGAATGTAAAACCTTAAGTTTGGGCAGGTAGAACAAAAGTCTAGCAAGTATGGAGTGTTTGCTATTTTTGAGATGAGATAAAATCATTTCATAGGGATTTCAAAGATATAGTCCTCCTTTGCAGAGCTTCACATGGTCAACAGAAATTTTAGTCCAGCACTTTTTGCAAAGTAAAAACTTACCCTTGGGTGGTATGGTGGCTCCTAGTCATTTGAGCTCTCCAGAGTTTTCAAAACCAGGGTGTGGGATAACAATCAGCCTTTTGTTTTGTTTGTTTGTTTGTTTGTTTGTGGTACTAGGGATTGAACACAAGGGTGTTCTATCTCTGGGCTATGTCCCAGGCCTATTTTTTGTTTTTATTTTGAAATAGGATCTTACTAAGTTGATGAGGACCTTGCTAAATGGCTAAGGCTGACCTAGAACCTGTGACCCTCCTGATCAGCCTCCCAAGCACTGGGACTACAGGTGTGCATCACATCATACTTGTTTAAAAATCAGGTTTTGTGAAATAGAATTTTAGTTAAAAACAGTCTTCAGTCGGGCATGGTGGTTCATGCCTATAATCTCAGTACTTCAGAGGCTGAAACAGGAGAATCACAGGTTCGAGGAGAGCTTCAACAATGTAGAGAGACTCTCATCAACCTAGAGAGACCCTGTTTCAAAAAGACCAACAATTAGCCGGGCGTGGTGGCACACGCATGTAATCCCCGCACTTGGGAGGCGGAGACAGGAGGACTATGTAGGTTCGAAGCCAGCTGCTTTGGCTTAAGAGACCCTGTTTCCAAATAAAAAAGTATAAAATAGGTCTGGGAGTGTAACCTGGAGGTAGAAGGGTTTCCAGGAACCCCAGTACCACCAAAAAAAAAAAAAAAAAAAAGACCAACAATTAAAAAGGGTCGGGGTATAGCTTGGAGGTAGTGCCAAAAAAATATATATAGTTAATCTCCATCTTCATTATATCTGACACAATTGCTCTATTCCTCCTCAAGGGAATGGCTCAGCACCACCAATCCTGGAGAGAAGAATCCAGGGTGTAGGGCTTCTGACCTCTGGAGGCTGGAATGTACATTTCCCCAGGGCACAGCCAGCTTCCTATTTACTTAGAGGCACTGGGCACCTCAGGAGCCAAACAGAAGTTCTGACGCAAGATTTGGCTGCAGAGCACGTTAGGGTTGCCTGACGTGTCCCGCCACATTGTGATCTGAAAGATTTCTTAAAGCCCCGGTTGGTTGAAAGCATAACAAGACTAAATGGTCTTTCATGGTCCTTTTAACTCAGTCCTAAGTAAACAGAAGGCCAGTGCTAGTGAGAGAAGGAAGCGCTCTCTGTACTCTGACTGGGAGGCAGGCTTCCAGGCTACAGTGGGTGAAGGGAACCAAGTGGGAGAGCTCTTTCTTCCTGTGGATGGCATCAGTCAGGAGAGTGGTGACAATGGAAGACCTTGGAAGCCATGGGGACCCTGATATTTCATGCAGCCAGCCTTGGAATTTCAAATTCTCAGGTGTACTGTGTGAGTGTGTGTGTGTGTGTGTGTGTGTGTGTGTGTGTGTGTGTGTTTTATTTATGCTGGGGATTGAACCCAGAGGCATTCTACCCCTGAGCCATAATCCTAGCCCTTTGTTGTTGTTGTTTTTGTTGTTGTTAAGTTGTCAAGGGTCTTGCTAATTTTCTGAGGTTGTCTTCAAACCTGTGATTGTCCTATGTCAGCCTTCCAAGTTCTGGGATTAGAGGCGTGCACCACCACATCAGGCTATGTGTTTGCTTTTTAAACAAATGAGAAAGGCGCATGTGCCAAAGAATGCAGACAGGGAAAGAGTGAAGTTTAGAGTCCACTAGCACGTTTGAGGTGTGTGGGTGGCACCTGGGACAGAGATTGAGGAGACATAGCCTACAGGGTCACCCCAGACTGCTCTGGAACAAGTGAGGAGCACTTCTCCTGGCTCAGAGGCTGCTTTAGGCTCTGAGGCAGATGGGCAAAATCTAAGTTCACTAACTGAAAAACAAAGGGAAGAGGATTCCAGGAGGGTCAAAGGCGATGTGAGCAGTGTGGTGGACAGCTATAAGGAGATTCTTGCTAAGGCCTTCTGGTTAGAGGGAATCAACTGGAAAATTCACAAGACATGCTATGGCTATGGCAATCATTATTTTAAAAAAAGGACTCATTTCATGAAATATTAAAAATGCAAGTGAGCTGACCTTTTAGCCAATCTTTATAGTATTAAAGGATTTAATAAGTAAGTTCTTGATAATTAGACCCCTAGGGTGAATTTAATTTGCATCTAGGTATGATAAGTGTTCAGTAATTCAATACAGGTCTTGCTTTGGCCAGTGTTGAACTGGACCTCAGGCTGGTGGTAAAGTAGGCAGGGTATAGGGTGATGCCCTTAGCCTAATGCCATCACCTGCCAACCAAGGAAGATTAAAACCTGCTCACTCTGAGGTTGCACAGTGACTTCCGCACGTATTGTGAAGGAGGCCAGCACAGTATGGTAACTTATGGTTGTATGTTACCCTTGTCCAAAATTGCATGTACCTGTCAGCAATATTGATTATGATGCTATCCTCACAGGGCTGAGGCCAAGAATATATTTTATCTTCAGACAGACAAGAAACCTGAGACCAAAAGTAATTGGTGGCTTTCCCAAGATTGCTCGCACACCAAACACAAAGCGATACACATGCAATTTTGACTGTGCTAGAGCCTCTGAAGTCATTAGTTTCCTAGCCACATTCATTTGGACTATTTCTGCATTTTGTGCTTTAGGACTTCTCGTGTAGTGTAGACCCTACTTTTGTGTATGCACGAGGAGAGGAGATGCTCTGTTGCAAGTGGTCCTTCAACCTCAGCCTCCTGAGTTCCTCTAGGACTACAGGTTTGCTATTGCACCTGGCTGATTCTACTTTTTACTGGTGAAAGTGTAGCAGTTGATGTCTCAATGGCATATACATTCTTGCATACTGGTGTTTTTGTAGAAATGAAAATTCTTCAAATTGATTGTTAAATGTCAAAGTGGTCTCTTAAGAACATTATTCCCTAAATAGCTACTGTTGTTTTTTTTTTTTTAAAGCTACAGTGTGCCTGGTTCTGTGCTAAGTACTTTGAATATGTTATCTCATACATTCCCTGGAAAACCCTAGAAGGAAAGCAACTCCTAGTGTGTAGGCAAGAACCCAAAGGCTTAGCAAGGAAAAAGGGTCACTGTGGCCACAGCATCTGCCACCCAGCGTATACCCCAACTGACCTTTCTCAGAACGGTGCTTTAGCAATTCTTTTACAATTAGTTAATTTATGAGGCAGA
Source organism: Muscardinus avellanarius (assembly GCF_963383645.1). NCBI lineage: Eukaryota > Metazoa > Chordata > Mammalia > Rodentia > Gliridae > Muscardinus > Muscardinus avellanarius. Next base: position 66,462,790 of record NC_137798.1, read on the forward strand.
ACATGGTTTAGTTCGAGGTTCTTTTTGTTAGTAGGGATGGAACCCAGGGGTATTCTTCCTCTGAGCTATACTCCCAGACCTGTTTTATTTTTTATTCTGAAATAGGTTCTTCTTAAGTTGCTGAGGCTGGTCTCCTATCTCAGCCTCCAAGTACTAGGATTACAGGTATGTGCTACCACGCCCAGCTTAGCTCTTGGTTCTTAAGTATCCATCTTGGATAGAATTGGATGTGTTGGCACGTTTATTGGATATTTGTCCGTACCATTTTTTTTTTCTTTTGCAGTACTAGGGATTGAACCCAGGTAGATTCTACCTCCAAGCTACATCCCCAGCCCTATTTTTTTGTTTGTTTGAAACAAGGTCTTACTATGTTGCAGAGGGCCTCACTAAGTAGCTGAGGCTGGCTGTGAACCTGTGATCCTCTTGTCTCAGCCTCCTAAGTACTGGGACTACAAGCGTGCACCACCATGCCTGGCTATTTGCATGTATAATTTTATGAACTACCCTTCATACTCTCTGCCCTATTGTTACTGGCTTGGTCACCCTTTGTTCTTAGGGTGTCTACATATTATAAATAGTAGCCCTTTCTCATGTATCACAAATCTTTTATTCCCTCAGTTTTTTTCTTTTAATTTTCTGCTTTGTGTCTTTGTCAAATAGAACTTTGAATTTCTTAAATTGCAAATCTGCAAATCTGTGGGGATTTTTTTTTAATAGTTTCAGGGTTTTGTTATCCCATCCTAGGAATATGATATTTCTTCTGTGTTTTCTTATTTTTCTATAATTTCCTCCTTAATGTGTGTTTGAGATTATTTTAGAAATTGAGTACAAAGTCGTAGCCAGAGAGGGAGAATAAGTTCTGGGTTATACTGCACAGAGGTTGATTATAATGAACAATAATGTGTCATATAATTAAAAATAGAGGAGAGGATTTTGAGTGTTGTCATCACAAAGAAATGTTAAGTGTTTGAGATGATGGATACCCTAAGTATCTAAGTTGATAAATTTACAGTATGTAAATGTCCTGAAACACTGTACTATACCTCATAATGTTGTACAATTATTATATCAATTTAAAAACCAGAAAAGAGAAAAAAGAAAAAAGAGAAATCTTTTATTTCTTCTAGGCTTTAAAATTTATTAGCAAATTATACTTGCATGAGTCTTTAAATTTCCTTTGCATCCATGATTTATTTAAAATCATTATTGAGGAAGTAAGTTTTATTTTATTAATCACCAGTCTCTGTATACATTCAAAAATTCTAACATAATGAAATGGAAGACATCATTTACTATCTTTAGATGGCACACAGTTTCCAGTGTTTTCAGATTAGGATCCTCATTTAGGAATATTTCTTTTTCTTTTTTTTTTTTAATTATATTTTATTGGTGCACTGTATTCATACATCATAGTGGGATACAAACTTTTGTAGACATACATGCACACATCGCCCAGTCAGCCCCCACCCGCTCCCCACCCCATTCTCTCCCCATCCCTCCCTCCCATGCTTGGCTTAGTGGTTGACATCTAGTATTATAACAATTTATCCAAAATTAAAAATGATAATCTCACATAACAGTTTCATTTGTCTGATGCCAAGCTTTTGATGATTTAAAGATAACATTTCAATATTTCTTTTTGCTTTCTTTCTTACCAGAGAATTTTTTTTTCTGTTTTTTTGGTGAAACTATCATATATTTATATATTTATTTTTCAGAAAAAAATCTATCCTAATATGGAATATGAATTCTAGATACCCAAAACGATCTTGAAGAAGAACAAAGCTAGCAGATATATATTTTCTGATTTCAAACCATATAAAGCTACAATAATTGAAACAGTGTAGTACTGTTCTAAAGGCAGATATATAAACCATTGGAGTTAAATAAAAGCCTAGAGCTAAATTCTTCCCTATATTGTCAAGTTATTTTTGACAAGGTTTCCACGAACATTTGGTGGTGGAAATAATATTCTTTTAACTAAATATTGTTGAAAAATAATAATTACATGGAAAAGAATAAAATTGGACCCTTACCTAATCCCACATACAAGTATTAACTCAAAATAGATAAAAGACCTAAATATAAATCTAAGACTATAAACTTTTAGAAGAAAATCTGGGTCATAAAACCTCACAACATTGAAATTGGCAGTGATTTCTTGGATATGATTTCAATGGCACAGGCAACAGAAGAATATACAAACTCCCTAAAAAATAAAAAAATATTGTATATCCAAAGACAATGTAAACAGAGTTAAAAGTTACTAATAGAATTGGATAAAATATTTCCAAATGCTATATCTGAAGGTATATTAATATCCCAACTAGAAATCCTAAAAATGAACAACAATAAAGGCAAACAATACAATTTAGAGATAGGTAAAAGACTAACATAAATAATGAATCTCCACAGATAACCAATCTTAGTTGTCTGTTGGATGGAAAATCTTGTTTCTCTGGTTCTGGTGAGTGTTACCTATTTCTTCTTTGTAGTTAATCTCTTTGAGTATTTTCTCTAGCGCTGGTTTTGAAGACATAAATTCCTTCAGTTTCTGTTTGTCATGGAAGCTTCTTATTTCTCCATCTAATTTGATAGAAAGTTTTGCTGGATAGGAAATTTTTGGCTGGAAGTTGTTTTCTTTCAGAGTTTGGAATATGTTACTCCAAGCCCTTCTGGCTCTCATGACTTGGTTTGGGAAGTCTGGAGTGATTCTAATTGGTTTGCCTCTGAATGTCACTTGGCCCTTTGCTTTTGTTGCCTTTAAGATTCTCTGCTTGGCTTCCACATTGGTCATTTTGACAATTATGTGGCGTGGGGATCCTCTTCTCCGATCCTGTCTAAAGGGAGTTCTATAAGTTTCCTGGACCTGTGTATCAACCTCTTGCTCTATGTTTGGAAAATTTTCTGCTATTACTTCCTTGAAGAGATTGTTGATCCCTTTGGTTTCACTTTCTTTTCCCTCCTCTATTCCAATTATTCTTAGGTTAGCTCTCTTAAGATGGGCCCATATTTCTTCAATGTCAGATTCCTGCTGTTGGATATTTTTTTCTAGATTAGAAACTATGCGTTCATTTTTGGATTGCTCATCTTCTAAGAGCGAGATTCTGTTCTCCATGTGGTCTAATCGGTTGTTTGTGCTTTGAATTGAGGCCTTTTCTTCATTAATTGCATCCTTTATCTCTTTTTGGCTCTCTCTGAGTTCTTTTCGAAGCACCTCTATTATTTCTACAGTTATTTTCCTGATTTGATCTTCTAGAAATCTCTGATTTTCTGTTTTATCAGGTTCTGATGTTGTGGGGTTGTGGGCGGCATTCATTGCTCCAATATTATTCCTCTTTCCCATGATTTCGGATGTTTGTGCCTTCTCTGGGTTCTTCCCTTGGGTCACTATGACTTCACTTAAGGTGTTCTGGATCTCGAGTCAGTAGTATCTCAGACCCCACTACTCCTTTACTGGGTTTTATCACAGAGTCTCTGACCCAGGGAGTCAATAGAGGCTGCTTTAAACTATGGGGGGTGCCAGGTTGCACGTTCTCCTATGGTGTGATATCTCTGCCACCACCACTCCCTCACTAGGTACAGTGAGGTACCTCACTGTACCTCAGTGAGGTACAGTACTGGGATTTCTCCTCTGTGGCCCGCAATTTGACTCACTGTTCTTGAGTACGCAGATGTAGCTGTACTGGATTCGGCGAATTCACTGCTGCTGCCGCCGCCGGTGACAATATGGCGCCGCGGCCACGCCTTCGGCCATGAGGCTGGCGTATTTTTTCTTCTCTGGTTTTGATTTCCACTCTGAATCCCTGCAGCGTGTGCTGAGCTCAGCCACTGGGAGCTTTAAGTCCTCTCTGCGCCGAAAGATCCCGCCTGGCTGTTCCGCAGCGGCTCACCTCGGCTTGCTGTAGCCGTCTGATGAGTTCGCCGCTGCCGCCAGCAGTATGGCGCTGCTGCCGCGTCCTCGGGCGCGTGTGTCTCCTCTGTGGCCCTGAGCTCTGTTCTCAGTCCGCTTTCTCTCTGGAGCCTGGTGTTTTTTTTGTTTTTCTGGTGATGGTGTTTTCTGGCTATGAAAGGCGCTGTATTTGTGGTAATGGAGATTGGTTGTTAGCAGAGCTCTTAAGCCCCGCTTTTCTCGGTCGCCATCTTCCCGGAAGTCATTTAGGAATATTTCTAACCTCATTTTAGAAAGTGCCTATCCTACGTGACTTTCTACCTAGTCCTGGCTAACAGAAGTGGTTATCAGTACAGAATGATAGCTTTTGGGCATGACTCTCATGGCCTGTCCTGTGGACAGTTCTCTCATTCAGTTTATAGGAACACCAGAAGTAAGAAGGGAAAATAATGAGAAACTGCCTCACTGGTCATCATATAGCCCATAGCTAGGCTTGAGCTTCCAAACAGCATCCAGACGGGATCACATGCTAGAGCCTAGGACCCCTGGGAAACTCATGGTCTTGCTGGGGCACCAACCAATATAGCTGGTTATAACCAGAAAGTGGGATCCCAGAGTTGAGATAGACCCAACCTTAAATGTTAGCATCCTAAGGTCATTGGGAAAGCACGATGGTTTTCTAAGATGTGTAGAAGAAAGAATTTGGGGAATATTTGAACTGTCAAACTTTCTCATTTATTAAGTGCAGCTGGATGAATTACACATTTCTCTCTCTCTCCCTCCCTCCCTCCCTCCCTCCCTCTCTCTCTCTCTCCCTCTCTCTCTCTCTCTCTCTCTCTCTCTCTCCCCCTTCTCTTTCAATATCTAGCCACTCTCCAGAGAGACCGAATCTTCAAACATTTTACCAGGAAGCGCCAAAGGGCTATGCGAAGGCGGGTCCACCAGGTCAATGGACACAAGTTTATGGCCACGTACCTGAGGCAGCCCACCTACTGCTCGCACTGCAGGGAGTTTATCTGGTAAGAGGGCCACTGGCTCCCCCTCCTTCAAGCCTTACCGTGCTAGAGGCTTCCTTTGTTTATGTATGATTTCTAGAAAAAGGAGTACTACTAAAAATTATGTTTAGGGTTTGATTTTTGCCTCCTTTTCTAATTTGTTGACCCAATAATTTTAATCTCATTACAAAAAAATCTGATTTATAGATACTAGTTTTAGAATCATTTCTTTTTCCAATAATTTTGGTAAAGGTGATAATGAACTGGTCAAAAAGCAGAAATTAAAGAAAGAAGCCAGTGAGTCAATAAGAGATAATTAATATATTAGATAATCAGCCCAGAAGAAAGAGAAATCAATAGTATTGTTTTCAAGAAAGCATGAATTATGTGATGAGTTATGGGAATTAGTTGTTGCAAGAAAATCCAACATTCAGTAGTTTTCAGCCTTATGGTACATAGCAGAGATCCTTTATCATAATCTAATCTCTGCCAATTAGGAAATAACGTAATTAAAAGTTGAAAAGATCTAGAGATTTGGGACAATATTTTACAAACACAAAACTAAAATAGTCTAAGCAGCAAGAAATAAATCTAAGCAACAGTTATCTTTAGTTAAAGAAAACATTAAGCTTATTTACTATATTTGGAGGCAAATAAAAAAATGCCCCTTACGTATACACATGTGTACATCCACATATACACCATTGCAGAAGGAGAAAGTTTAGCAGTATGAAAGAGATCCATGTTTTGTAGTGCAAACTTTAAGAGTGTGTGTGTGTGTGTGTGGGTGTGTGTGTGTGTGTGTGTGTTTTACTGGGGGATTGAACCCAAGGACAGTCTAGCTCTGCGCTACACCTGAGCCCCCCCCCCCTTTTTAATTGGTGCATTGTAGTCATACATCTTAATGGAGTATAGGGTCTTACTATGTGGCTAAGGCTGTCCTGTAACCTGAGATCCTCCTGTCTCGGCCTCCCAAGTCTTGGGATTACAGGTGTGTGCCACTATGCCCTGGCTAGACTTTAATAATTTTATTTAATAAGGGTTGAAGCACTTGGTTCAGAGTAATTTTTTAGTATTAAATCAATTACTTTGTACTTTGTTATAATTACTTTGGATTTCTATCTTTTAACAGTAAGAAACCAGGGTTTCTTAGTGTTTCTGGCATTTTAATTAAGAATAGCGTCTCGAAGTCCTAAATGGGCTATTGATATAAAGCCTAAAAATACATTATAATGTTTATAAAGTCTTTAAAAAAGGATTCCCATAGCATTTCCTATTAGAGAAAGGAGCACCATGGTGCCCTTTAGCCTCATTCCTTCCCTAGTCACTCACAGTCCCACCCCCCACCTCTGGGTTGCTTGACCTGAGGGCAGCCGCCCTGAAGCTTTTTATTTCATGTCACATCATTCTATTCCCTCCTTTAAGTGATCTGCCTGGCCCATAGACATTTGTGTTGGGGACCTCTGACCTCAACTAATGTTTGTAATAAACACCTAATGATTTTGCTTAATTTTTTCCACCAAGGAAATATTAACTTTCTAACCAGCTTTAAACCCCATGCCCCCCCCCACACTCTTATTTAAAATATTGGTATGTGTACTGTGTGTGTGTGTGTGTGTGTGTGTGTGTGTGTGTAATACTATGGTCTCTGATGTTGGATTTCGTCATCAATTCGGTATGTGAACCTCAGTTATATAACCCACCAGTGGCTACTCCTTTGCAAAATGGACAATAATTTTAATTATATAATAAACTTTACATGGTACCTAAAATGCTTCTAAGCATTTGATCAACTCATGCATCTTTGTGATAACCCCGTGAAGTAAGTACTGTTATCATTATTCTCTCATATAGATGAGAAAACTAGGGCTCAAAGAAGTGAACAGCTCACTCCAGATCATGTCATCTAGCTCAGAGTCTGTTCTCTTCACCATCCTATTGTGTGTGCTGCCTCCCATGGTTTTGTGAGGATTAAATGAGATAGTAACCACTCTGTCCAGGGCCTGGCGCATCCTACATGCTGAGCAAAATGTGGGCTTTGTTAAGGAGAATGAGAATATCCTCACTGTCACCCATGCAGTATATTATGGAGAGACTAATTGGAGTTACAGGCAGGAAGGAGGCATTCTGGCTGTACTCCTGCCCGCTGTGGGCTCCAGGGGTGACCTGGGCACTAGGAAGAGGGAGAGTGCTGGGGCCAGACAGATGTGGGACTCCTGATTGCATTTCTCTGTGTATGTGTGTACTTCTGTGTGTGCGCCTTTATGTATGTGTGAGTGAGTGAGGGGTGGAGGACCTGTTAAGACTGAGGCTTATGGATGGGGATTATTTTCACAAGGACTCAGGAGACTCCCACAGAGGTAGAAGGAGTGGGACTCGTGTGGTTCCCATCCTTTACATCCTTGGAGCATTCATGTTCATCAGTTGAGTTTCTTTGTATCTCCTGGTAACAAACAAGGGCTGGCAAAAGCACAGCAGCTTTGCTTCTCCCTTGAGATTGTCTTTTTTCATAACGAACCACATGATTTAATTAATTATTTTCTAAGGACTGTAATTGTTGGAGGTTATTGCTGAAATATTTGACTGATGGTAATTTTTTTCTCCATTGTCTTAAACAGGGGAGTATTCGGGAAACAAGGTTATCAATGCCAAGGTAAGAAAACATTTTTAAAAGCATGTTCAGTCTTTTTACTGAGCTAAAGAATGATCATACCAAGAAAAAACAGGATATGTTCCATTAATTATGTGATTAATAACTCTGTAGGTTGAAGGAGTCTCCCATACAGTTATGGCTCCTTAGTTCTATTTGGATATTGACTCTGTTTTAGACAGTGTAGGGGCTTGCTTTTACTTCTAAAGCCAGCATACGCAGTGAGGCTTCAGTATTTACAGTTTTTCCTCTGCAGTACCATGAAAGTTCTACAAGGTACTGCCATTCTACAGGCGTGCTGCTGAATTTGAAGGATGAATTTTTGTTTTTCAGGTTCTTGTCACTAGGGGTGAGAAATAACAAGCAGTTGCCTTCCCTTTACCTGCATAGGGAACAGAAGCTGTTAGCCACATTGTTGTTGTTTTTTTAATGTTTTCTGACTTTAACAGAAATGTGAGAAATGTTCAACAGTAAACTGTTAATGATCTTATAAAGTATTACATGGTGAATTTATTTTGGTTTTCACAAAATCTATTTACTAGTGTTCTGGGAGAATCAGAATGAAATAAAATGAAGGAGTGGAGGAGGACCCCTTATCAGGTGGTGCAGCCAGTGGGTCAGGCCTGTCCTCTCTTTGGGCCTCCCTCACCTTTGGCTGGAGCCTCATCTCACAGTTGCTACCTATGGTTCTCTCCTCACTTTCCCTGTGCAGATGATTGATAAAATAGTTCTGCATATCCTAGACTGGTAGTCTCCATGTAAATAAAGAATCTCGCCTCCTTTTCTGGAGGTGAATTAAGACACTATTTCTCTTAGCAGAACTGAATACGACACACTCTTCGATCTAATTTTGCCTTTACTGTGTATGAAAAATTCCATCTAATCTTCAGTTAGAAAAAATGAATCCACAATTAGCACAGCAGTTTTATTTGACCTATATGCTATAAACTCAGTTCTAAATGAGAGAGTTCACATGCCAGGATGAGTAGCGACCTATCCATCTTACACATACCAAGAAAAGTTGAGACCCTCTGGATAGACAGGATTATAGTTCTGAGTGTTAGAATATATGATTTAGAATGTATCTCTTTTGTTACTTCTCTGGCTTGTCATGCAAGGATATTCGATGGCTGCCTTTCAGTGGGTTACCTGCTGTTTAAAGAGCAGCAAAGAACATTGCTCAGGAGTCATGAGGGTAACTCTTTGTTCACACCTTGCTAAGAATGATAAAACCAACTGTCTGGTTGGAGAGAGGTATACCATGCTAACACTGATCAAAAGGGATAGGGATTCAGAGAAAGCAGACTTCAGAGCAAGGAAAATTATCAGGGATAAAAAGGGCAGTATGTAATAATAACAGGGTCAGTGCTCCAGAAAGACACAACAATGCTTAGCATGTATATACCTAACGATAGGCATAAAAATACATGAGACACAACCACGGTTATACTTGGAGACTTCAATTTCAGTAATTGATAGACTCAGCAGGCAGAAAACAAGTAGAGATGTAGTTGACCTAAATAACACTATCACTGTTTGATCAAATTGACATTTGTGGAATACGCTGTTCAACAACAGTAGATGACAGATTTTTCTCAAGGTTAGAAGGAACATTCAGCAACAGATACTACATGCTGGGCCATAAAACCACCTTAAAAAATGTAAAAGAAATGGCTCATGCCTGTAATCCCAGTACTTGGGAGACTGAAAGAGGAGAATTGCACATTTGAAACCAGCCTCATCAATTAAGCAAGGCCCTCAGCAATTTAGGGAGACCCTGTTTCAAAATTAAAAAAATTAAAAGGGATGGAGGTATAGCTCAGAGGTAGTATGCCCCTGGGTTTAGTACTCAGTACCAAAAAGTAAAAAGCCGGGCATGGTGGTGCACACTAGTAATCCCAGTATTTGGGAAGCTGAGACAGGATTACAGGTTCACAGCCAGCCTCAGCAACATGGTGAGGCTTTTCACAATTTAGTGAGACCCTGTTTCAAAACAGAGAATAAAATGGGACTTGGCATGCACCTCAGAGGTAGAATGCCCTTGGGTTCTATCCTCAGTAACACACACACACACACACACACACACACACACACACACACACACTAAAAGAAGCCAGGTGTGTGTTGTGATATATACTTATAATCCTAGTACTTGGGAGGCCAAGACAAGAGAATCTCAGGTTCAAGGCCAGCCTCAGCAACTTAGTGAGGCCCTCTGCAACATAGTGAGAAATCTTGCTTCAAAATAAAAAAAAAAAAAGAGGGCTGAGGTATATATCTTAGAGGTAGAATGCCCCTGGATTCAATTCCTAATATCTAAAAAGAAAAAGAAAACGAAAGAGAATAAAAATCATAGAAAACATCTGCTCAGAACATAATGGAAATAAAGTAGAAATCAATAACAGAAAAATTCTGGAAAACCCCCAAATATTTGGAGAGTAAATAACACCTTCTAAGTAATACACATGAGTCAAAGAAAGAGGACTTAAAATATTTCTAACCAAGTGAAAGTGAAATGTAACTTACCAATACGTGGGATGCAGTGAAAGCAGTGCTCCTTATGAAAATTTATAGCATCAAATACATATATTAGAAAAGAAGATATTAAATTAATGAACTAAATTTCTACCTTAGAAAACTAAAGAAAGAGAAGAAATTTAAGCCTCAAGTGAGCAGAAGAAAAGAAATAATAAAGTTAGAGCAGAAACTTAATGAAGTTGAAAACCGGAAAACAAAAACAAAAATTCATGAAACCAAAAGCTGGTTCCTGGAAAAGATCAATAATGTTGATAAACGCCTAGCCAAGATAACCCAGAAGAAACCAAAGGCCTCAGAAACGAGGTCTTTTTGTGTGAAGGGTGGGTTTGAGGGCCCGTTGTATAAAAGAGCACTTTGGGTATGGTTGTCCTGAGAACTCGGTGCGATGAAAGCCAGCTTCTGGGCTCATAGCTGCAATCCTAAAACCTCCCACCTGTCTTGAAAGATCTCAGAGCGATGTGTGTTTTTGTACTGTTGCACGCATGTGTTCACCCTTTCATGGCAAGTTTGATTCTGCGTGCACTATGTCAGTTATCTGGATGAAAATGAGAAAAAAAATGTTACTCAGAAAATTCTAAATAGTGAACTGATTGGGCCAGTCCGCAAACACTTTCTGAAGGCCTGCTGTGCACAAGGCATCATGCTGGGGACTCGACATGACGGGGCCACATGTGGAGGGTTTGAAGTGAGGGGCAGGCCAAGGGCTCTGTGAGATCAGAGGAGGGAGAGATGACTTTAGTCTAGAAAGGGAGCCAAGTATGGGAGATTTTCACAGAAAAGATTTTTATTTTTCATTGTATCTTATCAAAAATTTAGGACTGGCCGGGTATGGTGTTGCACACCTATAATTCCAGTACTTGGGAGGCTGAGACATGAGGATTGCAGGTTCAGGGACAGCCTCAGCAGTGCAGAGAAACTCAAGCAACCTAATGAAACCTTGTTTCGAGCACAAAAAACAAGACCATGGATATAATACCCCAGTACCAAAAAATAAAATAAAATAAAATAGAAAGAAATTTAGGATTTAGTTAGTTACAAGTAGGAGACTCCAGAGATAGGGAAGGACCTCAGCAGTGTGTAGGAAACGGTGGAGATTTGTTCTAGAAAATTTAAACTACTTTAGTTTTGTTGGAACATATATATCCCAAAGAAGAAAGATAACAGGTAGCTTGGGTAACTTCTGGAGGACGTGAAACCTGGCCCAGACATTGAAATACTATTGACTGGCAATGAAATGCCACTGGACATTTTTAATCACAGGGCAAAAGTGATCAGAATTTTGGTGGAAAGAGTCCTCTGGAGGTGGACATGGGATAGAATAAAGTCATGGAGGAGAAAATAAGCTCAGGGCTTGATGACAGGTAGTTTGAGCATGGGCATCATTAGGGTGCTGGCAAGGACATAGGAAGGATGGCGATGCTAGCTGCCACCACGTGGGCCAGGCATCCAAGTGAAGTCGCCCTGCTTGGTGCAGGCTTCCACAACTCTGCTGCACCTGGCCAGACTGTGAGCCTCTGTATAATGTATAATTGCTGGCTTTAATTTCCTAGTGTGCACCTGTGTCGTCCATAAACGCTGCCATCATCTAATTGTTACAGCCTGTACCTGCCAAAACAATATTAACAAAGTGGATTCAAAGGTAAGAGGATATCAGTGTGCTGATTAAGCACCCGCTCTCAGTATGAGCGCACTGGCTCGTTCTTTCTCCCCCTCCCTCCCCCCTTTTCTGTTTCCTACTTCCCTTCTTTCTCCTCTCTCCTCTCCCACTATCTTCCCATAGTCCTCATAACTTATAGTCCTGTTGGAATTGAAATTTCCTCCTTTTTTTTTTGTATTAATGGCATTTTGTGTTTCTGTAGCATGACCTTGTGTTGTGAGGGTCCCTTTATGGACAGCTGGTGTGAGCTCTATGGAGCAGCTCTGCTAATACCAAGAGAGCTCTGGTGGAGCAAAGGAGCCCTGCGCTTGGCCGCCAGCCACCTGCCCTGGGATGCTGAATCTAGCTAGCCCCTGTCGGTGCACCTCTCTGCGAGCTCAGGCCAGGCCCACCGCCTGTCTGTGCTGCAGTGTGAAAACAGTATCAGTGCTCCCTTATGCATATTTGTGGGAGTTAAATGAAATAGAATTGACAAGTTTCTTAGCTGTAAATTCTGTTTCCTAAGAAAAGAGACTGTGGCCTCCTCTGGCCTCTTAAGCAATTTCAGGGAGGATGGTCTAGCTGTGAGTAAAAGCTGGAACTTCATTCATGCCACTTACATTTGGCTGGGATAGGCACACATTTTATTTATTTATTTATTTATTATTTATTTATTTTCAGTATTGGGGTTGAACCCAGGGGAAGTCTACCTTCAAACTACCCCCCTAAACTCTATTTTTTATTCTTTATTCTTTTTTTTTTTTTTTTTTTTTTTGGTGGTACTGGGGTTTCTGGAAACCCTTCTACCTCTGGGCTACACACCCAGACCTATTTTTATACTTTTTAATTTAGAAACAGGGTCTCTTAAGCCAGCACGGCTGGCTTCAGATGTGCTGCACGATCCTCCTGTCTCCGACTCCCAAGCACGGGGATTACAAGCATGTGCCACCATACCTGGCTATTCTTTATTTTTGAAACAGGATCTCACTAAATTGCTGAGAGCCTCACTAAGTAGCTGAGTCTGGCTACAAACCTGCGATCTTCCTGTCTCAGCCTCCCAAGTAGTGGGGTTACAAGTGTGCACCACCACGCCGGGCTACACATTTTAAATTCTGGAAGGAAAAAGAAGATGGAGTATTGCTGACACTTAGCCGCAGATTTGCAGAAGTTTTGGAGAGCCTGACTTTGGAACTCAGTGGTTGTTTATAGTACACATGCAGGATTGCTAAGGAACAAATATAAAAAGAAGTATGAACCATAGCTTTTTTTTTTTTTTTTCCTTGTGGTACTGGGGGTGGAACCCAGGGACTTTTCTACCTCCAGGCTATACTCCCAGACCTATTTTATACTTTATTTGGAAACAGGGTCTCACTAAGTTGCTGAGAGCCTCACTAAGTAACTGAGGCTGGCTTCGAACCTGTGTGATCCTCCTGTCTCAGCCTCCCAAGTGCTGGGATTACAAGCGTGCACCACCACGCTTGGCTGAACCATAGCTTTTATGAGAATGAAAAGTCTCAATAGAAGTGATAATTGCCCTACTCTTATCACGTATGGTTCTGTTATTGCTTCAAATTGTGATGTCTAGACCATAGAGCATATGGGTAGTGCAATTATTTGCTAAAAACACTATGTGAGATTAAGCCAAGAGCTTTAGGCTCAGATTATTAAAATGCAAATGTCAAACAAAGACTGAAAGGGTTGAATAACATGGCCACTTTAATGTCACTTTGGAATGACTTCTACCTGCGATCCCATGTCTTCTAAGTGTATTTTTTTTTGTCCCCCTACCTCGTGACACAGTTTCTAGAAACACTCAGTGAATATAGTATATAAAATACCTATTTAATTCTGAAGTCCAAAGGAAATACACATGCATGTGAGTTTGGCAGAGGGACAACTATGGCCTGAATATTAATGGTGAATGATCTAATATGGTCCTCACATTTCTGCTATGTTTTTTTGGGGGGGGAATGGTACTGGGGATGGAACCCCAGGGGCATTCTACCTCCATGCTATACTCCCAGTCCTATTTTTTATTCTTTATTTTGAAACAGGATCTCACTGAGTTGCAAAGGGTCTCACAAAGTAGCTGAGGCTGTTTGTGAACTGTGATCCCCCTGTCTCAGCCTCCTGAATGCTGGGATTGCAAGGGTGTACCACCATACCTGGCTCTCTGCTATGTTTTGTTCATAAGAAATTGTACTTGCTAGGCATGATGGCACACATCTGCAATCCCAGTACTTGAGAGGCTGAAACAGAAGAATCACAGGTTTGAAGCTAGCCTCAGCAATTTTGTGAGGCCCTCAGCAACTTCGTGAGGCCTTGTTTCAAAAATAAAGTAGGACTGGGAGTGCAGCTTAGAAGTAGAACACCCCTGGGTTTGATTCTCAGTACCAGAAAGAAAAGAAAACTAAATGTGTTAAAGTCTGATTAATAAACCTGAGCCATTAACTGGCTCTGAGTGTATAGTAAAATAGTATACCCCGCTCAGGTGTCATAGTAACATTCTGCGTTTGGTGGGCTCCTATTATGACTTTTAAAAAAGATGTTGACATGAAATTTTAGCCCTTATCCTCTCACTTGTTTATTTTTCCAGATTGCTGAACAGAGGTTTGGAATCAACATCCCACACAAGTTCAACATCCACAACTACAAAGTGCCGACATTCTGTGATCACTGTGGCTCCCTGCTCTGGGGGATAATGAGACAAGGGCTTCAGTGTAAAAGTGAGTGCTGAGGTGCTGGGTACCTACCCACTGCTTTGAGGAAACACCATGAGCTTTTGGAATTATATAGGCTAGGAATTTGATCTAGGACCAACAGTTTTTGATAAATCGTGTCTTAATATCTTAATAGTTTTATATTTCTGTGTCTCTTGTCAAGCATGTAACTCTGAACCCTAAATTAACCATAGAACATTAAGTTAAAAAAAGTTGTTGTTTTTTTTTTTTGCAGTACCAGGGATGGAACCTAGGGGCACTGTACCTTCAAGCTACACCCCTAGCCCTAGTTCTTAGTCTTTTTATTTTTTGAAAGGTCTCACTGACAGAGACAGGAGGATCGCGCAGGTTCGAAGCCAGCCGCATGCGTTGGCTTAGGAGACCCTGTTTCCAAATAAAAAAAATGTAAAAATAGGTCTGGGAGTGTAGCCCGGAGGTAGAAGGGCTTCCAGGAACCCCAGTACTACCAAAAAAAAAAAAAAAAAAAAAAAAAGAAAGAAAGAAAGAAAGAAAGAAAGAAAGAAAGAAAGGTCTCACTGAGTTGCAAAGGGCCTCGCTAAGTAGATGAGGCTGTCTATGAACCATGATCCTTCGGTATCCACTTCCCAAATGCTGGGATTACAAGTGTGTGCCACCATGCCTGGCTAAGTCAGATGTTAAATTCTATAATCTAGCTAGGTAGCTATCATCTATTTTCAGCTGAGTGCAGGCTAGTTAAGCATTGTGTTTTCTAATACGTATTTGAAGGAGGAAAAATGAGATCTTGGTCAGAAATGGAAGGTGGTAGGAGGTGTGATGGCCAAAGGGAAGGTTGGGTTATTAGTAAGAACTAGTAGGAGAATAAATCTGATATCCTCACCAGATAATAAGTAGGAGTTGAGTGTTCAGAGCCTAGCAGGACCTGCCCTGGGTCTTCTGCATGCTCTAAGGCAGGCGGCAGGGTGTGTGTGGGGGATGGGGGATAAAAATTGCTGTAGCTTTGGTGTGGGATTGTGTCTCACCAACTGCACACAGCACAGCTTGGAGCGTTTGCTTTTGCAGAGTCTCTGAGCGGTGAAGGAAACCCCGTCCTGTTAAGGGTTGTAGGGCTGTTGGCCTTGAGTCTCCCATTGGGGTGTAATGATCTGGCTGTTGTGGGTGAGCCTCAGCCTTACCTGACACACCCGGGAGAGTGATGGCAGAGGTAGGGCTGGCAGGTATGCAACCAGCCACCTTCCCTGGACTGCCTGGACTCAGTGAGCCTGCGTCTGTCAACAAAAGGGGGCCAATCACCTGTATTTTAGAAGAGTGAATTCTTCTACCTCTTAGCACACTCCTTAAGAATCATTTCCTTGTACACCCACAAAGCAGCCAGCTCACGTGAGGACGTTAGGGCTTGGGTTTGGGTGTTGCTTGCTCTCTGCCTAATGTTCTCACCTGGACGTGTATTTCCAGCCTGACCTTCACTGTCTGCCTTCACGGGGCTGTTACCCTGTGCTGTCCCACCTGGGGCTCATTTGTTCTGCACATAGCGTTTGGCGTGTTTCCCTCCAGATCCCATCTGGTTCCCTCTCTGTCCCCATATATATTATTGAGATTGGTATTGATAGATTCATATATGTACATAGCATTACTTGAACTGTTTCCTTCTTCAAGTCTCCTTTTTCCCCTCTCTCTCGCCTTATCCCCTTACACTCTTCTAATGGTATCTCTCCTCGTTTATCTAAAGTCCCTTTTGTTTTCCAATTTCTCTTTATCTCCCACATATGAGAGAAAACAGAACACTTGACTTTGAGACTAGCTGATCTCATTTGGCATAATATTCTCTAGCTCCATTCATATTTTATGCAAATGGTGTAATTTTGTTCTATTGGTTCTGGAGGTTGAGCCCAGGGGCATTCTACCTCTGGTCTCTTGTCTCAGCCTCCCAAGTACTGGGATTACGGGCATGCAACAGCATGCCCAGCAGTTTTGTTCTTATGAAAGACCACTATAGGGCTTTGTGTCTGTTCCTGTCATCCTGATAGGTGGATTTTCCATGAAGCAAATGAAGCTTATGCTTCAGGGCCCCTCTCTACTTGATTTGCTATTCCTTTTCTTAAAGAGGCTTCCTAAGTTACATAAACTCAGGCACCATAAAACCTGCATTTGTGCATGTTTCCGAAGATGGACTGACCCCATAAAACAGGAATTCATCCTGTGCTACTTCAGTTCTACCTCCAACAGCAGGATCCATGTCAAGAAACTATAAGAGAATTTATTGCTGCTGATTAAACTCTGGAGCCTTACCCAGCGTGGTGGCACTTGCCCTTAGTCCCAGTACTTGGGAGGCTGAGACAGGAGGACCCCAGGTTCAAGGCCAACGTGTAGTAACATAGTGAGACCCTGTTTCAAAATAAGAAATTAAGAGACCGGCGTGTTGGCGCACGCTTGTAATCCCGGCATTTGGGAGGCTGAGACAGGAGGATCATGGTTTGCCGACAGCCTCAGCTACATAGTGAGGCCCTTTGCAACTCAAGGAGACCTTGTTTCAAAATAAAGAATAAAAAATAGGGCTGGAGATGTAGCTCAAAGGTAGAATGCCCTGGGTTCCATCTCCAGTACCACCCCCCCCACACACACACACAAAAGGTTTGGAAGCATAGCTTCTTTATGTAGAATGCCTCTGGGTTCAATCTGAGTACTACAATAAATAGATGGATGGATGGATGGATGGATGGATGGATGGATGGATGGATGTTTTTGCAGCCTTCTGTGTCCCAACTCAGCTTCCCAGCACAAGGATCTTTGCTTGCTTCTTCCACCTACCATTTATCTGACCTGCAGACATTTGCAGAACTGCCTTTTTCTTCCCCCGCAAAGCCCTAGGAACTACAGGCTGCAGTCACGAGACCCACAGCCCTGCAGAATGTGCGTCTACACTGAGGCCGCCTGGCCACCGCAGTACTCAGAAGGAAAGGCTTGTGAAGCTGCTCTTCTCTCAGAAATCCCGTTTCCATCCTGTGTGAACACTGATCTAGCCGTGGCACTGCCTTTCATTTCATTCTTTAAAGAAGGACAGGAATTATCAGCTGACAGCATTTCTCTGTTATTTAATTGACTGAGAATCATCATGCTGATGAACGTCTTAATCTTTATATTGGACCATACTGTTAAGTCAGCAGTGACTGTTGGCTGTGATTTAGATGAATGTGTTTCATCAATTGATGGGAAAAAAATGTAGTTGAAACCTCCTCTTATTCCTTACTGTGCCAGGATTTCTGCTCCTGCACAGAGCAGGCATAGATAAAATGTCAGGAATTGTAAACGTGAGGATTAGTTTTACCAGATGACACTGTTCAGCCTGTATAATTCCTCTCTCGTAATCTTTCAGGCTATTTGTTGCAGCACAATGTTGACTGAGTTCTTTTCTGATCATGGATTCTATTTTCCTCTTCCTCCAGTATGCAAAATGAATGTACATATTCGATGTCAAGCAAACGTGGCCCCTAACTGTGGGGTCAATGCAGTGGAGCTCGCCAAGACCCTGGCTGGGATGGGCCTACAGCCTGGAAATATTTCTCCAACCTCGGTGAGACTTTGCTTCTTCTCACGTGTTGTCATTTAAAAGTGTTCAGACATGATGAGCCTGAAACAGCACCAGGCGTCCTTCATGTTTCTAATCTCAGGAAATGGGTCACACAGACATACTGCATCTTAGAAGGCATTTGCTTGCACAAATAAGAATATATGTTCCACAAAAAATAAGCACACAGATATACCAGGAAGCAGGAGAAAGATGTTCTTTTCTTTAAAAATTTTTTTAAAAAATCATTTTCCTCTTAGTCTGGTCTGGTGATAGCTTATAACCCAGAGGCTTGGGCCTTGCCCTTGTCTGGTGACTGGGCTGGATAGTTGACAAGTAGCCACGTTCCTCAGCTTCCTTGTCCCTGAAGGGGTGATTGAAGGTCTCTATGGTTCTCCACTCCTCTGGAATCCAGCAGTTTGCAGTTTTTGTTTATGGATTGTGAGTATTATCTTTCGCATTCAGCAACTGACAAGAGTTCCTTCCTCTGGGGCTCCCTGGGGTGGGTGACGTTGGGTCAGTGGCCCTGGCTGTGTTCTGTCATGCCACCTCCCTGGGTACCCTCCACCTGGTGTCCGTTAGAGCCTCAGCAGCTTCCAAGGCCAATTCTTTTTTTTTTAATATATACTATTATTGGTAGAATGTAATTATACATCAAAATAAGATTCAAAGTGATACAAACATACATGCACACATTGCTTGGTATATTTCCCTCCATACTGCTACTTTGCTGGCCATTGCCTGCAGAGCACTGGGAAACAATTATGGCTGTATGGCTGAGACTGTAAGGCTTAGCTTGATATCTGGGTTGGTAAAGTCTACACTTAACTGTTAAATAATCTCTGGGTACTTAGTAAAGGAAGTGCAGTCACCATGAGGTTATCAGTAACTTGGTAAAATGTCAGCCCTAACCACCTCATTTCCTCCTTACCAAAAGGCCTAGTCAGTCAAGCACTTGTGTAGACACTGTTTATCTTGATTTCACGAAGTTACTGAAAAAGTTCAAATTTGTCTTCCTTGTGGGTAGACAGGTAGGATGCTAAAATGGTAGGGGGATTGCTAATGCATAGGATAGCAGCTGTTCCTGAAGAGAGGAGATTAGGATTTCAGCCTGAGCCAGGGCCTTTAAGATACAGTGGGGGATGGCGACCGAGAAAAGCGGGGCTTAAGAGCCCCGCTAACAACCAATCTCCATTACCACAAAATCAGCGCCTTTCATAGCCAGAAAACACCATCACCAGAGAAAGAAAAAAATCACCAGGCTCCAGAGAGAAAGCGGTCTGAGAACAGAGCTCAGAGCCACAGAGGAGATACACCGGCCTCACGCCCGAGGACGCGGCAGCAGCGCCATGCTGTCGGCGGCAGCGGCGAATTCACCGGACGGCTACAGCAAGCCGAGGTGAGCCGCTGCGGAACAGCCAGGCGGGATCTTTCGGCGCAGGGAGCATCTAAAGCTCCCAGTGGCTGAGCTCAGCACACGCTGCAGGGACTCAGAGTGGAACTCAAAACCAGAGAAGAAAAAATACGCCAGCCTCACGGCCGAGGGCGTAGCAGCAGCGCCATACTGCCACCAGCGGCAGCAGCAGTGAATTCACTGAGTCCAGTACAGCTACATCTGCGTACTCAAGAACAGTGAGTCAAATTGCGGGCCACAGAGGAGAAATCCCAGTACTGTACTCCCTGGGACTTGACCCAGTGGGGGACTGTCGGTGGCAGAGATATCACACCATAGGAGAACGTGCAACCTGGCACCCCCCATAGTTTAAAGCAGCCTTTATCGACTCCCTGGGTCAGAGACTCTGTGATACAACCCAGTAAAGGAGTAGTGGGGTCTGAGATACTACAGACTCAAGATCCAGAGCACCTTAAGCGAAGTCATAGTGACCCAAGGGAAGAACCCAGAGAAGGCACAAACATCCGAAATCATGGGAAAGAGGAATAACACTGGAGCAATGAATGCCCACAACCCCACAACATCAGAACCCGATAAAACAGAAAATCAGAGATTTCTAGAAGATCAAATCAGGAAAATAACTGTAGAAATAATAGAGGTGCTTCGAAAAGAATTCAGAGAGAGCCAAAAAGAGATAAAGGATGCAATTAATGAAGAAAAGGCCTCAATTCAAAGCATGAACAACCGATTAGACCACATGGAGAACAGAATCTTGCTCCTAGAAGATGATCATTCCAAAAATGAACGCATAGTTTCTAATCTAGAAAAAAATATCCGACAGCAGGAATCTAACATTGAAGAAATATGGGCCCATTTTAAGAGAGCTAACCTAAGAATAATTAGAATAGAGGAGGGAAAAGAAAGTGAAATCAAAGGGATCAATAATCTCTTCAAGGAAGTAATAGCAGAAAATTTTCCAAACATAGAGCAAGAGGTTGATACACAGGTCCAGGAAACTTATAGAACTCCCATTAGACAGGATCGGAGAAGAGGATCCCCACGACACATAATTGTCAAAATGACCAATGTGGAAGCCAAGCAGAGAATCTTAAAGGCAACAAAAACAATGGACCAAGTGATATTCAGAGGCAAACCAATTAGAATCACTCCAGGCTTCCCAAACCAAGTCATGAGAGCCAGAAGGGCTTGGAGTAACATATTCCAAACTCTGAAAGAAAACTTCCAGCCAAAAATTTCCTATCCAGCAAAACTTTCTATCAAATTAGATGGAGAAATAAGAAGCTTCCATGACAAACAGAAACTGAAGGAATTTATGTCTTCAAAACCAGCGCTAGAGAAAATACTCAAAGAGATTAACTACAAAGAAGAAATAGGTAACACACACCAGAACCAGAGAAACAAGATTTTCCATCCAACAGACAACTAAGATTGGTTATCTGTGGAGATTCATTATTTATGTTAGTCTTTTACCTATCTCTAAAGGGTATTGTTTGCCTTTATTGTTGTTAATTTTTAGGATGTCTAGTTGGAATATTAATATACCTTCAGATATAGCATTTGGAAATATTTTATTCAATTCTATTAGTAACTTTTAACTCTGTTTACATTGTCTTTGGATATACAATATTTTTTTTATTTTTTAGGGAGTTTGTATACTCTTCTGTTGCCTGTGCCATTGAAATCATATCCAAGAAATCACTGCCAATTTCAATGTTGTGAGGTTTTATGACCCGGATTTTCTCCTAAAAGTTTATAGTCTTAAGATTTATATTTAGGTCTTTTATCTATTTTGAGTTAATATTTGTATATGGGATTAGGTAAGGGTCCAATTTTATTCTTTTCCATGTAATTATTATGTTTCAACAATATTTAGTTAAAAGATTATTATTTCCACCACCAAATGTTCGTGGAAACCTTGTCAAAAATAACTTGACAATATAGGGAAGAATTTAGCTCTAGGCTTTTATTTAACTCCAATGGTTTATATATCTGCCTTTAGAATAGTACTACACTGTTTCAATTATTGTAGCTTTATATGGTTTGAAATCAGAAAATATATATATCTGCTAGCTTTGTTCTTTTTCAAGATCGTTTTGGGTATCTAGAGTCCATATTCCATTTTAGGATAGATTTTTTTTTCTACAAAATAAATATATAAATATATGATAGTTTCACCTAAAAAAATAGAAAAAATAGATTCTCTGGTAAGAAAGAAAGTAAAAAGAAATATTGAAATGTTATCTTTAAGTCATCAAAAGCTTGATATCAGACAAATGAAACTGTTATGTGAGATTATCATTTTTAATTTTGGATAAATTGCTATAATACTAGATGTCAACCACTAAGCCAAGCATGGGAGGGAGGGATGGGGAGAGAATGGGGTGGGGATCGGGTGGGGGCTGACTGGGCGATGTGTGCATGTATGTCTACAAAAGTTTGTATCCCACTATGATGTATGAATACAGTGCACCCAAAAAAAAAAAAAAAAAAAAGATACAGTGGGAATGAGGTAGACCATGCAGCCCAATCTCCAGGAATGGGCATTGTCTATTGGCTTTCTCACTGTTAAATATCATAACACTGAAGATACTTGGTTGTAATATTTAATGAACCAAGTATTATGATATTTAATAGTGGGGAAACCAGAATTAATCTGTTCGTCTTTAGTGTTATATTTAATAGTGGGAAAACCAGAATTACCGATTAAAAGTACAACGTTAAAATGAGATTGTTAAGTCTAACAAAGGAGAAGAATGGTTTATTTTACTTTACTTATTTTGTGTGTGGTAGTGGGAATTGAACCCAGAGGCATTCTATTACCAAGCTACACCCCCAGCTTGATTTTATTTCTTATTTGGAAACAGGGTCTCGCTAGGTTGATGAGAGTCTTACTAGTTGCTGAGACTGTCCATAAACCTGGACTCCTCCTATCTCAGTCTCCCAAGTAATAGGATTACAGGCATGAAAAGAATGGTTTAAAACAATATTTGAGAAACACTGGCTTAGAGTTTACTAGCCAGTACCTCCCCAACTGGGAAGAGAAAGTGAAAGAAGTAAAATTAAAACTGGTACTACTTTTCTGCCGGGCGTGTTGGCACACGCTTGTAATCACCGCGCTTGGGAGGAGGAGACAGGAGGATCGCGCAGGTTCGAAGCCAGCCGCTTGCTCTGGCTTAAGAGACCCTGTTTCCAAATAAAAACATAAAAATAGGTCTGGGAGTGTAGCCCAGAGGTAGAAGGGCTTCCAGAAACCCCAGTACCACCAAAAAAAAAGTACTACTTTTCTTTTTTTTTTTAAATTTTTTTTATTGGTGTACTGTATTCATACATCATAATGGGATAAAAACTTGTGTAGACATATATGCACATATCGCCCACTTAGCCTCTACCCAATCACTACCCCATTCCCTCCCCTTCCCTCCTTCCCATGCTTGGCTTAGTGGTTGACATCTAATATTATAGCAATTTATTCAAAATTAGCAATGATAATCTCACATAACAGATTCATTTGTCTGATATCAAACTTTTGATCACTTAGAGATAACATGTCAGTATTTCTTTTTGCTTTTTTTCTTACCAGAGGACATTTTTTTCTTTTTCTTTTTTAAGGTAAAACTATCATACATTTTTTTTTCAGAAAAAATATATCCTAACATGAAATATGAACTCTAAATACCCAAAACAATCTCGAAAAAGAACAAAACTAAAAGATGTACATTTTCTGATTTCAAACCTTATAGAGCTACAATAATTGAAACAGTGTAGTACTGCTATAAAGGCAGATAGATAAACCAATGGAGTAAAATAAAAAGCCTAGAAATAAATTTTTTCATATATGGTCAAGTTATTTTTGACAAAGTTTCCAAGAACATTTGGTGAAGGAAATAATAATCTTTTCACTAAATATTGTTGAAAATAATAATTACATGAAAAAGAATAATATTGGCCCCTTACCTAACACCATATACAAATATTAACTCAAAATAGATAAAAGACCTAAATGTAAATCATAAGACTATAAGCTTTTAGAAGAAAACCTGGGTCATAACACTTCACAGCATTGAAATTGGCAGTGATTTCTTGGATATGATTTCAAAGGCACAGGCAACAAAAGAATAAACAAATTTCCTAAAAAATAAAAAATATTGTATATCCAAAGACAATGTAAACAGAGTTAAAAGTTATTGATAGAATGGGATAAAATATTTCCAGATGCTATATCTGAAGGTATATTAATATTCCAAATAGAAAGCCTAAAAATTAGCAACAATAAAAGCAAACAATACAATTTAGAAATACAATTTAGAAATAGGTAAAAGACTGAAATAAATAATGAATCTCTAAAGATTTTAACCTATAAACACATGAATATATTCTTTGCTTAGTTGTCTGCTGGATGGAAAATCTTGTTTCTCTGGTTCTGGTGTGTATTACCTATTTCTTCTTTGTAGTTAATCTCTTTGAGTATTTTCTCTAACACTGGTTTTGAAGACATAAATTTCTTAAGTTTCTGTTTGTCATGGAAGCTTCTTATTTCCCCATCTAATTTGAAAGATAGTTTTGCTGGGTAGGAAATTTTTGGCTGGAAGTTGTTTTCTTTCAGAGTTTGGAATATGTTACTCCAAGCCCTTCTGGCTCTCATGACTGGGTTTGGGAAGTCTGGAGTGATTCTAATTGGTTTGCCTCTGAATATCACTTGACCTGTTGTTTTTGTTGCCTTTAAGATTCTCTGCTTGGCTTCCACATTGGTCATTTTGACAATTATGTGTCGTGGGGATCCTCTTCTCCGATCCTGTCTAAAGGGAGTTCTATAAGTTTCCCGGACCTGTGTATCATCGACCTCTTGCTCTATGTTTGGAAATTTTTCTGCTATTATTTCTTTGAAGAGATTATTGATCCCTTTGATTTCACCTTCTTTTCCCTCCTTTATTCCAATTATTCTTAGGTTAGCTCTCTTAAAATGGGCCCATATTTCTTCAATGTCAAATTCCTGCTGTTGAATTTTTTTTTCTAAGTTAGAAATTATGCGTTTGTTTTTTGAGTGATCATCTTCTAGGAGCAAGATTCTGTTCTCCATGTGGTCTAATTGATTGTTTATAATTGAGGCCTTTACCTCAATGATTGCTTCCTTTATTTCTTTTAGACTCTCTCTAAATTCTTTTTGAAAGCCCTGTATTATTTCTACAGTTATATTCCTGATTTGATCTTCTGGAGATCTCTGAATTTCTGTGTTATCAGGTTCTGATGTTGTGGAGTTGTGGGCATTCATTGCTCTATTGTTGTTCCTCTTTCCCATATCAAACCTCACTATGATGTATAATTGCAATGCATTCATAAAATATTTTTTTAAAAATCAAGAATCAAGCTCTGGTTTTGTGGCAACAGAGATCGAGTTTTAGCAGGACTCGTAAACGCTACTTTTCTTGGTTGGCGTCTTTCCGGAAGTCATCCTTGCTTTTTACTTTTGAAACAGGGTCTCATTGAGTTGCAAAGGGCCTCACTAAGTAGCTGAGGCTGGCCAGGAACCAGATCCTCTAGTCTCTGCCTCCCAAAATCCTACTTTTCTGTCTTTGAAAAAATGTATAAAGAGAGATTTGAGGAGGAACTATTAAAACCAGGGGATTTTAAAGATTATTTATTTTATATCCTGCTATCACTGTGTTATGAGTTAAGTAAAATCCTTGAAATTCTAGGCTGTTGCAAAGTGGGTTTATGGCCAATATTGTTTAAAAGTTGCCCCAGATAAGCTTATTGTAGCTACATACATCAAAATCTCCAGGATGTTAGACATTTGATCTGTCGTCTCTTGGTGGCTTGCCTATAAATGTCCCAAGGTGGACATCTACAGAAGCTACCTGGTCTTTGGATAGCATCCATACCATGAAGGGGCGTGTGGGACCCAAGAGCCAGCTAAATTGGCCATACTTACTTCTGGTGCAGGATGGTGAAATTGAAACTCTCATTGTGCAGTGGGCATGTAAATTGGGTCATCTTTGTAGAACACAAGTTGAATATGTATCAAAAGTCTTCAAAGGTAACACTTTGGCCCAAGGAATTCCATGTCCAAAAAGTTATGTTTTTTCCATAGCAATTCATGATAAGCTTTATTTGATTCTTGATTTTTAAAAAAATATTTTATGAATGCATTGCAATTATACATCATAGTGAGGTTTGATATGATAACCAAGAAGTTATCTTAGGAAAATAGGTGATAATAACGACCATTTAGCATAAGTTTATTGACAGTGCCAAGCACCAATGCAAGTGCTGTATTTGTTCATTTATTTCTTATAATAACACTTGTGGCAAATGTTGTAATCTCTCCTATGTCACAAGAGGAAAACAAGGCAGGGTAAGGTAACTTGTTCAAGGTCACAGGATAGGTTGCAGAGCAGTTATTTTAACCTACAGAGTTTTCTTTAGGAACTTAACTCTTATTAATCACCCTCTTTTGAAGATTTGCATGCAAATATGTTCACTGTGGCAGTGTTATTACAATTAAAAGTGGGAGAAAATTTGAATTTCCAATTGCAAGAGAATTAGTAAATATGACTATATATAGTCATAAAATTACCATTAAAATTCATATTCTTGAGCTAGGAGTACAGTTCAGTGGGAGAATGCTTGCCTAGTGTCCTGTGTTCTATTCCTAGAATATAACTAAATAAACAAACTAATAAACAAACAAACATCAAAAGAGAACACAGGACCCATTTTAAAGAAAATATGTATCATAAAACAATCATATTTTAATAATGTAACCAAATATAAAAACATGTGCATCTATATGTGTTTTAGATATGTATATTTTGAGAAGGGGTTGGTAAGATTTTAGAAATTTAAAGTTTTATCTTTTATTCTTTTGATCAGTGTTCCAATTTTACATTATATACAAATTATATACATTATATACATTGTACGCATTATATATATTATATACATTTGTATATAAAAACAAACAAAAAATTGCTTCATTCATTTTGTGGCCTGATGCTAAATAGGTCCTTAAATTTTCTGAGCAAATGGGAAAACTGCTCCTTGCATAGTGCGGGCACTAGGTGGCACTCGTAGAATTCCACAGCAACACAGAAGGACCAGCCTGGGGCATCTGTATTTTTGTACTCTCCAATTTGAGCTCAAACTACAACACCCTTGCTTAAATGGATCTTACAGTGGCCTTTTCCATGTTGCAGTAGGCATAGACGAGATGTTGAAACTGATGTACAGTGTTTTTGAGTTTCAGAACCTGGCCACCTGCAGA
This sequence comes from Muscardinus avellanarius, assembly GCF_963383645.1. Taxonomy (NCBI): domain Eukaryota; kingdom Metazoa; phylum Chordata; class Mammalia; order Rodentia; family Gliridae; genus Muscardinus; species Muscardinus avellanarius. The sequence continues at coordinate 66,489,440 of NC_137798.1, forward strand.
GCTGAGTTGGTCTTTCCCTGCCTTCTCTATGGGAGGATGAGCCTGCCCCCAGCTAGGAAGGTCTTCTCCATCCATACATGCTCTGTGTTCACACTGTGATATCTGACTCAGTATAGTCTTTTTCTTCTTTGCAGAAACTGGTTTCCAGGTCGACCCTAAGACGACAGGCAAAGGAGGGCTCCAAGGAAGGCAACGGGGTCGGGGTTAATTCTTCCAACCGACTTGGTATTGACAACTTTGAATTCATCCGAGTGTTGGGGAAGGGGAGTTTTGGGAAGGTGAGTGTTGGCTCTAACTGGGTTCAAGTAAGCATGCTACGTGCGTGTGTGTATGTACACACTCACACTTCTCATGTGTGTGCCCCACATGAGAACCCCAAGAGGCCTCCCTCATGTTCTTTCCTGCTTGGCCTTAGGTGATGCTTGCAAGGATAAAGGAGACAGGGGAGCTCTACGCTGTGAAGGTGCTGAAAAAGGACGTGATCCTGCAGGACGACGATGTGGAGTGCACGATGACGGAGAAGAGGATCCTGTCTTTGGCCCGCAACCACCCCTTCCTCACCCAGCTGTTCTGCTGCTTCCAGACCCCAGTAAGTGTGCCGTGTTCACTGCCTCCGCAGCCTCCATTTTCAAAGGGCTCAGATAATAAGATGTGGAAGAGTTCATAAAGTTGGGTACCAGAAAATTCTTTGGGATGGTTCCCAACATCTGATGCTGGGATTACAAGCATGCTTCACCACACCTGGCTTAGCTGTCTCCTTTTTTACGTGGCATATTATTCTATTTTAAGAACATGCTGCATTTATTTAACCTGTTCTCTATTGCTATATGTTTAGTGTCCCTGGCCTCTTATTCCAGTAAATGTGGCAGTGGGTCCCCCTGTACTTGTATCTCTGCATACTGTGTCAGTATTTCCATGTGGCATATTATTAGAACTAACATGGTGTAGTCAGGGGTATGTGCATTTAAAATTTTGATAGAGCCTGATGGTCGTCCTCCTGCATCATGGGTAAAGTTGCCTAGCATGTCTACCAGGCTTGTTCTCAGTGCTTTATCTCCTTTAATCTTTGCAGTGACCCTATGGAGTAAGTACTGTCATCGTAACCCCCTCTTACAGTTGAGACAACTGAGGCACAAAAGAGGGTTCTGAAGGCTGGCAGCCTGCCTGCAGAGCACTGGTGGGCTCTCTCCCACTCTCTTGCCACATCTCCCACCCCACACTCCCAAAGCATGGGCGGCAAAGCCTCTTTCCCCCACCCTTCCGTCATGATCATCTCAGGCTAGCTGTCATTTGCATGCTTTGAGAGATTTAAAAATGCTGTCTTTGAAGTTCTGACTCACCTTTCTCTGAGTGAAGCTGAGCATTCTTGACTGTGTAAGGGTAATTTGTGTTCAGATCTGCGTTGGGAAGGACACATGTGTAGCCTGGTGGGCTGTGGAAGACAAGGCTGGGGACAAGATGCAGTAAAGGACACACAGTACGGACTCCGTGCCATCCTGTCTCAGAAGGGGAGGCAGCTAAAGGCTTCTCCAGGCTCCCTTGTAGCTCCTTCGTTCAGGGTCTGGGCTCCTTGCCAGTGGCCCTCAGTGGCTCCTGGAGCCTGGGCTGCTCTGCCACCTTTCCCCCGATTCTCTGCTTTCTATCTCCAGGGTCCTCAGGCCCTGCTGAGAGCCCATTCTCCTGTCCTCCCCTGCTATCTGGAGTGTCCTCCATATGTATCTCTTGTGCTCTGTATCTCTTGTGCTCTTGTATCTCTTTGCCAACTAGAGCCTTCCCCCAGCCTCACTCCCTTATCCAGCTGTTTTCTTGGAGAAGAGTGGGGTTACAGCTCAGGGCTTGAGAGGGACAGTCAGGTGATACCAGTCACCTGCCTGGATCTCAGGCTCCGTCCTCCTGAATACTGTGCATGCCATGAATCAGAGTGGGGCTACTCCTCAGCTTGCCTCCCTCATGCCTGACCCAGAGATTGGATGGTTTCCTGTAATCTTAACAGGAAATATCTTAGAGCATCGGAACTGGCTAATAACCTTTGAGTCAGCAGTTGAGTGGCATCCAGTGATCTTAGTCTGGTTGTGCAGAGGCATTTTTCCAAGAACCAACAGATGGGCTGGGGGTGCTGCTCAGTGGGAGAGCATTTGTCCAGCACATGCAGGCCCAGGGTTTGGTTCCTAGCACCAATAAATAAATAGATACCTTAAATTACCACTGATGAGGCAAGTAATAAAGCTTCCCAGACTCAACTCCAAGGGCATTTTACTTGCAAAAGAAAATCCCTCAACAATTAGATCATGTTACGGTAAAGAACAAAAAAATAACCTAGACTAAATTGGGAGAGCAGCGACTATAGAATCAAGAATACTTAGTTTTCTGGGAAAATACATAAATTTTACAACATTACAAAATTTTAATGTCTACGTGGATTCCTAGTACTTAGCAGCTAGAGCTTTAATTATTGGTGAAATCTTTATTAGCATTGGTATTTTTTTTAGTAAGAGTGTGATGTATGGCCACAAGGTGGCAGTCGTCACTGCAAAGTGATTTTTATTTTCAACACCATTGCCAGTGAGGTTTAAAATGTGTGTATTGCAGAGCATGTGTCCAAAACAAAGGATTAATGGAATTTTCCCTTGCTGTGAGTTTAGATGAGAAATGAAATGATGTGGGGCCAAATTAAACAGACCCAGTGAGTTTTTCTCGTGGTAAGAGAGATTCACGGTTTTCATTCTGCCTTTTCTCTGGCTTGCACAGTATATACAGTGTTTGTTCACCATGTGTCTGTCTGCAAGAAAGCCTCGATGACTAGCCCCATTCACTGCTGCAAAGCAAACTATGAAGAACATGGAAGGTCAGTTGCAATGAGAAATGGCAGCAGATGACTTTTTAGCCATCCAGTTCTATAGGCGTGGCCTCCGAAACGAGATGCTGATCAGTGTACGATGCTGGCCTGGCAAGCCTCTCCTGAAGGTGTAGAAGTGAGTTCGGGATAGCCGGGCATAGTAGCACACGCTTGTAATCCCAGTACTTGGAAGGCTAAGATAGGAGGATTGCACAAGTTCGAAGCCAGCCTCAGCTACTTAGTGAGGCTCTCAGCAACTTAGTGAGACCCTGTTTCCAAATAAAATACAAAATAGGTCTGGGAGAGTAGCCCAAAGGTAGAAGGTCTCTGGGTTCCACTCCCAGCACCACAAAAAAAAAAAAAAAGAAGAAGTGAGTCGGGGTGAGGTGTGCATTCCTCGCCAGCAATGTGCCAAGTGCCTCACTGGGAAGGCCCTTACGTGGGACTCCCTCACAGCCAGCCCTGTGGAATCCCCATTGCTGGAGCCCAGAGAACAGGAGCAACCTGCTGAGGGTCACTTGGCCTGTAAGTGGTGAGGACAAGGTACCTGTGGTCTCACACCACATTCCAGGGTTGATCCAGCAGCTGCTTAAGCACCTCCTGTCTGCCCTGTCTCCCTCCAAACATCTGAGATAGAAACAGCTGTGCCCTCCTGATGGGGAGACCCGAGTACCTGCCTGGCTTTTTTCTCCTCCATCGAAATGGCTTGAGCCTGTCTTGAGATTACTTTGAGGCGTACAGTTCTCATTATAAAATGGAAGCAGGCTCGCTGGGAGGGCAACATGAGCAGAAGCACTTTCTTCACCGTGAAGTGCTGGTCCAAAGCGAGTTGCTTCTTTGCAGTGATGAACGCCTCTTTCCCCACACTGAAGACAAATGTTCCCAGGTTTCCCAGTGGCCAGCACAGACCCCGACATGGGGACACAGTGAACACCCCAACACAGGGATTTTGAAACTTCCTTTGTCCTTGGCACAAAGGAAATAAGCAGATTGCAAATATTAGGTAATATTAGGTAATTTGTCAAGCTTTCTACCTAGGTTTATGGACCCATAAATTTTAAAATTTCTCATAATATGTATTATATACTATATGTATTATATATACATACATATATATTATATAAGTATATGTTATATATAGTATAGTATAGTATATAATACTATATTTGTATAGTGTATATACTACATAGTATATATGGTATATATATATTACATATACTTGCAAGTATATAGTTGGCATTCTCCTGCATTTCTGGTAGCATTGTAAATTTTACTGTTTTGTGAATAATTTGATAATCTAGATCTACCAAGACTCATAAAATGTTTGTACTTTTGTGTTGGTTGATTCAATTTCTGATAGTCCAGCCTACAAAATTAACATAAAGAATAAAATAAGTGTTATGCATAAATATGCTTGTGTTTAATTTCCATTAGTTAGTTTACTGGCATCTCCCCAACCTTTCCACCCCCAGGCCCTGGTAACCATCTTTCTACTCTCTCCTTCTATGACTTTGACTTTTTAAAATTCCACATATAAGCCGGGCGTGTTGGCGCATGCTTGTAATCCCCGCACTTGGGAGGCTGAGACAGGAGGCTTGCACAGGTTCAAAGCCAGCCTCAGCTACTTAGTGAGGCTCTCAGCAACTTAGTGAGACCCTGTTTCCAAATAAAGTATAAAATTGGTCTGAGAGTGTAGCCCGGAGGTAGAAAGCTGCTGGGTTCCACCCCTAGTACTACTACTACTACTACTAATAATAATAATAATAATAATAATAATAATAATAATAATCCACATATATGAGCAACCATATTTCTGCAACCAGAGTTATTATAGAAATCCTCTGAAGTAATTGACCCAACGCCAAGTAGGGTGGAAAAGAGAAAGTTTATTTCACCGGCAGACACAGAGTTAGAGTAGCTCCTGAAAAGCTCTGGCCCGAGCTCCACATGAGCACTCATTTTATAGAACAAAGGGTGGAAGTAGGCAGGTGGGCTTATAGAAGTTGAAACGTAGCAGTAGTCATTGGAGGCTTTGTGGATTTTTGTGCCTGGCTTTCTGTGCCAGGCTTATTTCATTTAACGTGAAGTCCTCTAAGTTCATCTTTGTTCCTCTAAGTTCATTGTTGCAAATGACAGGATTGCCTTCTTTGTTAAGGCTGAATAATATTCCATTGTGTATACATACCCTGTTTTCTTTATCTATTTGTCTATATCTTGTCCATTCATTCATATTGTGAATAATGATACAGTAAAGACGGGACTACAGATGTCTTCTTACATACTAATTCCATTTTCTTTAGATACGTGCCCAGTAATAGAATTGCTGGATCAGATGGTAGTTTCATTTTTAACGTTTTGAGCGCCCTCTCTGCTGTCTTCCGTGATGGCTGTGTTAATTGACATTCCCATCCAGACGCGCAGGGTTCGCTGTACTCCACATCCATGCCAGCACTCGTTGTCTCTCATCTTTCCGAGTAGCTATGCTGACAGGTAACATGTGAGGTGATAGCTCATTGTAGCTTTAATTTGCATTTCTCTGATAACCGGTCATGTAAAACATTGTTTCTTGTCCCTCTTGACCAATCTTATGTCGTTTAAGAAATATCTATTTGGATCTTTTGCCTATTTTTAAATTTTTATTACTATTGAGTTGTTTGAATTCCCTATATATTTGGAATAGTAAACCCTTCTTAAGTAGATACATGGTTTACACATATTTCTCCCACTCCATATGTTGTCTCTTCACTTTTTCATGTTCCCTTGGCCGTGCAGAAGATGTTCGTTAGATGCAATCACATTTTTCTATTTTGCTTTTTTTGCCCGTGATTTTGAGGTTGTATTTCAAAAGTCACTACCCAGACCAATGTCATGGAGCTTTCATCCAGAATTTTCTTCTAGTAATTTTGCAGTTTGGGGTATTACATTTGAGTTTTTAATCCACATGGAGTTAATTTTTGTATCCAGTGTGAGATAAATATCTACTTTCACTCTTCTGCACGTAGATATCCAGTTTTCCAAACACTGTTTATTGAAGAGACTGTTGTTCTTTTCTCTGTGTGTAAAAATCCATTGATGATAAACATCTGGTTTATTTCTGGGCTCTGTACTCGGTTCCACTGGTTTATGTGTGCTTTTATGCCATGGACATTCTGTTTTGACCACTCTGTGTAGTAGATTTTGGAGTGAGGTGGTGTGGTGTCTTTGGCTTTGTTCTTTTTTTCCAAGATTGCTTGGGCTTGAGTGCCTTATTTATTTAGAAAAACATTAGAAACAACTTGAACATTCAGAAATAGGGGTATAGTTCAATAATATACTGAACTGGGGGTTTTGTCACAGTGGTAGAGCATGTGCTTGGCATGTGCAAAGCTCTGGGTTTGATACCTAGTACTACATACACGAGTATATTATACACATAGACACACATGCACACACATTATTTGATAAAGATTTTTAGCCAATAAAGAGATAATTTTATATTAAGCAATTAAATTATTAATGTGCCAGACATTGTCATGAGTACCTTACATGTATGATTTTTTGCATTCTTCTTATAGCAGCCCAATTAGATATGCAGTTATTAGCTGAATGTGGTGGTGCACGCTTGTAATTCCAGCATTTGGGAGGTTGAGACAGGAGGATTGCGGTTCGCAGACAGTCTCAGTAACTCAGTGAGTTTCAAAATAAAGAATAAAAAATAGAGCTGGGGTTATAGCTCGGAGGTAGGATGCTGCTGGATTACATCCTCAGTACTGAAAAAAAAAGATATAGCTATTGTCTTCATTTTATCAAATGAAACACAGGAATTCAGTCACTTGCTCTACATTCAAGGCTTGTTAGAAAACAATGCAACTAGGGGATTAAAGAAATAATACAGCACTTTTGCAGATGAATACTGTATAACTGTATCAAGTTCTGTCTAAGACAATAAATTGACACACCTGCCACTCCCCAAGGAAAAGAAATTCACAGAAAATTATTTCAGTGAACTGTTATAGACTGTATTAAGGCAGTGGTATTATGGATGATTCTTTTCTTTTTTATTTATTGGATTTGGTAATATGAATATTTTTCTTTAACAACAGGGATGGGAGAATAAACCGTTATTAAGCCAGGGAGGATGCTTGGCCTCTTGTCTTGGGAGGGATGCAGGTCTTTTAAATGCAGCCTCCCCCACTCTTTTCAAGCTAAATTCCCTTCACACATCTTTTATCTTAATCAGTGGCTGTCATGTCAGCAGCTGAGCCTCCTGGCATTTATGGCCTGGAATCTGGGTCTCTGTCCCCTCCTCCCAGGGTCTTTCCACTTTGGTCCTCCTGCTGGAGTCTCAGCTGATGCCAAGGAAGGAGGGAGAGAGGAAGTGGGGGGGGGTGAGAGGGGGGCAGAGGGAGGGGGCTGGAGAGGAACAAAAGCACAAAGACAGGGCCCTGGCAGGAAGGGGGAGTGGCAAAGTAAATATTGGTCAGATGCTTTAGTCTTTGTTCAGAGACCCAGTTTATGGGAGCAAAGGTTCCATTTGGAAAACTGGAGGCACACTCTAACCAGCACCCGAGAATTGCTTCTCAGCAACAGGCTGGGCCCAAGTCAGGATGCCCACCTTGGGAGGCCTCTTTATGGAGTGACTGGAGTTGAGTTTGGAGTTTGCTTTCACATCCCCTGCACCGAGGTGGCCACAGAGTACAGCCAGCCCTTTGCAGGGCCAGGGTAGCACTCCCCCTCTGTCTATCGCACCGCCTGCCAGCTTCTGCTTGGGCTGCCAACAGACATCTGCCTGGTGTCAGCCTGCAAGGTGGAGCTCCTGGCAGGGCCAGTGCTTTCCACTCCTTGCATGTGGGTCAACAAAACTGCACTAGATATTTAAAGGTCAGGGTGTGTGGGAATCCTGTGGACTGTTTGCCATTGTTTTGCACACTGGCCCCAAATGATTTCAGTAGACTTTAGTATCTTAGGAAAATTACCTGCTAACACAAGTACAAGGAGACATTCTTTTTCCTCTATTATTTTTGCCATTGTTTGTTAAATATTAGTGCAGGCATGTGGGGGGAGGGGGAAGAGACACTCGGTGTGGTATCACATGGTGCTAGTATACCAGTGTTATATACAGTGTGGTATCATTCATTCTAGTACACGAGCTCTGGGTTCAAATTCTGGCTTGGCTAATAGCCCACTTATCTGTAAGAAGAGCCCCCACCTTTTATTTATTTTTTTTTTTCAGATAAACCTACCAAAACTTGATATCCTACTAAAATTTGTGTCCTTTCCTTGAGGTTAGTAGTAATACCCCTGGAAGGGCTTGTAGGCTGGCCATGAGCAGGTGGAGATGGGCTGCGCAGCCCTGCCTCACCCCAGCAGCCTTTTCCTCTCTCCGTCATAGATGAGTATCTCTGGCCAGGTCCATAAGTCCCAAGCTGCTGCCAGCTACTGAACTGGGGAGGAGGAAGCATGCTGGCGCCAAGGGAGAAGGCCCCTGATGGTGGGTTAGGAGAGGGTAGTGTAGCTGAAATCTGGAAGCATTACCTCTGCAGAGTACAGGGTTCTAAGTCTTTGTTACCCTCTGCATACCTGGTGGATTCTTGGACCCTGAATAGTCTCAGCATTGCAAAAGGGATGGGTAAATAATGAAAGAACAGTCTCTTGAGGTGTTCTTGAAATATCTGTCAAGTTAAATTTCTGATTTAATCCCTAAAAGGATGCAGAAAGATGAAGATACTTTTATGCTCATTGTGAAGGTCTAGATAGGGAAGACCAGAAAGATTAAAAGACCCAGCCCAGCTCACACAGCAAGTAAGAGCCAGAATGTGGATTTTTATTTTATTTTTTATTATTATTATTGCTATTATTTTTGGTGGTGCTGGAGATGGAACCCTTCTACCTCTGGGCTACACTCCCAAACCTATTTTATATTTTTATTTGGAAACAGGGTCTCTCAGTGGCTTCGAACCTGCTCCATCCACCTGTCTCCTCCTCCCAAGCATGCACCACCACACCCGGCCAAGAATGTGGATTTTTTGACCAGCTTAATTTTATATATTATATTTTCTGTTAACCACAGCAAGAAATTTCTTCTCTTTGCAATAGTGACATTAGTGAGGAAGAAAAGCAGGTTTTCACAATATGTAGTTTGGGCCTTTTATGAAATACCTGAGAATATTTCTTATCTGTTTGGAACTAGGTTTCTTCCTTTCCCTGAGCAATGACAGCCACAAATACGATTTGCTCTGCTTATGGGTCATTTGTTGTAGTTTGCCTTTGGCTCCGATCAAAATAGAAAACAAGCTGGAACATGGTGTTTCCTATCTCTGCATGTTCTCAACTTTTTAGTAATGTTCCATCTTTTTTTATTTTTTATTTTTTGTACTAGGAATTGAACCTAGGGGCATTCTATCTCCTAAGTATACCCCAGCCTTTCTTATTTTATTTTTGAAACAGGGTCTTAACAAATTGCTGGGGGTGGGTCTCACTAAGTAGCTGAGGCTAGCCTAGAACCTGCATCCTCCTGTCTCAACTTTCCAAGTAGTGGATTATAGGTCCCCAGCTTCCATCTTTGTCTTAGGCTTTTAATTGTGGTTGAGTCTACATTCAGACAGGTCTGGCTCTTGAGGGCAAGCAAATGTGTGACTTACCTCCTTCTCAGCTGAAGGCCCCTGGGGACAAAATCTACACAGACTGCCTCCAGGCTCCAGTTTTGGGGGGATTATTTGGGGATTTTGCCTCCATCCACTCAGGCTCCTTAGACTTCCTGTTGCTAAATAGGGCTGCAATAATGAATGGGAAGAAAAAAAAAGCAGAAGCTCAAGCTGTTCCTTTGGCTTAGTCGCTTTGGCTAGGACTGCCAAGGTATTTGGTGTGCCAAAGACGTCTGACAGTGGCCTTGAGGTTGTTCCATGGCTGGCCTTGTTGCTAGCTGGCCTCATTGACAGCCTAGAGGTCAAGAAGACCCACCACATCCGCATTTGCTAAGTCGGTTTGTGGAGTCGTGTGCAATTTCCTTTGACGAAACTGAGACTCTCTTAGGGTCAGACTTTGCCCCAGTGTGTTCAAGATGACTGGAAGCTTCTGGGGGTGGCGATTGCTTGGTGATGGTTTTCCCTGACCACAATTGGGAACTCTCAGAATTGGCCAGCTCTGGACAATCTGCCCTCAACAGCGCCTTTCATGGAAATCCCAAGTGCCAAGTCTGGCTCCAGGGGTCTCAACACATAGCTCAGCGAGAAGCCCGCCCATCCACACGTAGTCTGGCTGAGTGCCAGGCAAAGGAAGCAGTTGTTTCATTCTCCAGTACGAAAGAGAAAATCAACAAGTATGAAGGTGCGGAGTGCAGTGGACCACATGTAGTAAGCGCCTCCTTGTGCCACCAGAGGAGTACAGATTCCAGGGAAGCGCTTACCCGTGCGCCAGTCTTTCTGCAGAAAGGCAACTGGTGTGGCTGTGAGACCAAAACCCACCAACACATTAATTTTATGCAACACCTGGGGTGCACCCTGCAACTGTTTCCCCAGGAACCTGGGGTGATTGCTGGAATGTATAGGCTGGACCTAAAATACACCTGTGAGAGGTTGGCATGGATCCCCCTCCATCCCATCCCCAAAACAGAATCATGCAGTGTGAAACCTGACCGCCTTGGATCAAAGCCACAGGCTGTAATAGGCTCTTGTTTTGAAATACTTGAGTTTTCCATAATTACTTCATCACTAGTGATAACCCACTCACATGCCTCTCTGTGGGCCTCTTGTGAGTAGAAACAGCTGTGTCAGCATCACATTAGGCGATCTGGAGGTGCAGGGATTTGCCCACTGCAGGTTCGGTTACAGCAGAAGGCAGAGGCATGCTGGCTTATTCCGCAAGTGTGCACAGAGTGCCCGTGAGGTACAACTGGGCTCCAGGCCTGGAGGACCCAGCAGAGGGGAAACCCTGTCCTCATGCTGATGGGGAGAGTTCATGGGCCTGAAGCTCATGAACAGACTGTCTTACAGGAGAGAGTCACCCTCCATGGGGGCTGGTCCTGGGTAGCAGATCCTGGATTTCTATTGTTGACTGGCTCAGAGCAGACATCTGCTTGGAAGGAAGTATCCGGGGCTTGTCTTGAGGTTGTTTTTGTGTATCAAGTATACCCTTACTTTTATTGAGGGTGCAGTGAATTTGAGGCCTGGTGGACATTATCAGGGAGTGGAGGGACTCAAGCCCTGGGCACTGTGTTTGGTTAATGATGGGCTTTGATTGCCTCAGGGATTGGAGGGCCCACAGCAGAAAGAATAATGGGAAGAGTAGCCAACCCAGCTTGCTTCCCTCACTCACCACCATGGCTAGTTGCATGATCTGTCCCATCCTGCAGGGTAGACTGGTCTGTTCAGTATCAGCCCCTGCACCCAGCCCTGCACAGACATTGTATTTCCCTCCCCTGCCTACCTCTCTATTAACCTATGTGCCATAGAGACAGACACCTTCTTCCTAAGGTCTCCATTCCTGCCTTCTGTTGTAAACTAATCCCTTGCTCAGACCCACCTGTAGACCCTCCCCTTTCAGCAGGAGGGCTGCAGAATGCCCTTCCCTCCCTTTGGGGCCACCCAGGGAGTTTGTGTTTTCTTTCTATGGGAGGCCTTCAACTTTCAGTCTATTTGTCCAGCAGTAGAGCCTGCTGTATTTTGAGCTCACTCCTGTCCATTCTGTTCTGTAATGATTTATCGCTTGGGTGTTACAAAGGGAGCGTTGGAAACCTTCCCAGAGTCTCTTAATGCCATTATAGTAGCATAGGACATTTTAAACAGAAAAATGACAGAGTATATAATTCCCAATCAAAACAAAAAAGGGAGAGCCCTTATTGTTAAACTGGTCCCGTGATCATGTGTTTTTCCATTTCTGCCTAGAGGGCCATGGGAAGCCTCTCTGCCTACTTTCTCTTTCCTACTTTCCTACTGTCCTCTTGCCCCCTCGCGCCTCAGGGCGGAATACAGCCACAGCCTCCTCTGTGCCCTTGGAGGGGACAGTGTAGTGGGAACCGGCCCATAGCCACCACAAACCCAGACCTCTGCACTAATGTGGTGAAAGACACAACCAGGGAAACTGGGAGCCAGTCAAGAGGAGCTGACTAGCGATGGCTGGAAGTTTCTCTTCTGGAAGCCTGTAGAATTTCCCTCCTGACTTGGGCTTTGGGATAGAGCTGTGGCAGAAAGTTCCATTCCATATTGCTCAGAACTTCAACCCCACAGCCTTGATACCCACCAGTAGGTCAAATCGTTTGAATAATCCAGGGAAGAGAGAAATTTTATCCTTTGCAGTAAAAAAAAAAAAATGATAATAATAATCACCAATTGCATAGTGCACTGTCTTATGTCTGGCTACTAACATGTGCTGGATAATCCTTTTTTGAGGGGTGGAGTATTTTGTGCATTGCAGGATATGTGTGTGTGGCGGAGAATGGTTGCGAGAGATTGATCAAAGCCTCATACGTGCTAGGTGAGCCCTCTACCCTTGAGCTACTCCCCGTTTATATGGTAGGATTTTTTTTTGGGGGGGGGGAGGTGTACTCAGAATTGAAACCAGGCCACTCTACTTCCAAGCTATACTTCTAGCCATTTTTAAATTTTTTATTATGAAGCAGGGTCTCACTAACTTGCTGAGGGGCTCTGTAAATTGCCAAGGTTGACCTCAAACCTCCTGTCTCAGCCTCCCAAATATTGGGCTTACAGGTGTGCACCACCACCCTGGGTTCCCATTGTAGGATGTGGAGCTGCATCCCTGGCCTCAACTCAGTAGACATCAGTTGTGCTTCCCTACCTACGAGAGCCAATATCCTCAAGCATTGCCACAGGTACCTTGGTGGGAAGAATCTCCCTCAGCTTCTATGGCCTCACATGAATTCCAGGTGCTCTGTCCTCGATATGGGAGGCCAAGTGATCTAGAAGATCATTTTTCATTTTACAGCAGCCAAACAAAGTGTATTAAATCCTTATAATAATGTAAGCATTATCATTTTGTTCTGAGTTTGTAGAAAGGCTGTGACACTTGCAGGGTCATACTTGCAGGCTCACACTTGCTGTGACACTTGCAGGGTCAGAGGAGTCAGCAGAAACATGTGGGGTGTGTTTACTGTGGTGAGGTTAGCCTGGCTAGCAGGCTGCTGAACTTTTCAACAGTATAGTCTCCCCATGATAAGGCAGAGTTGTCGGACCTTGGAGCACAGGGAGCCAAAGATTAGCTCTCTGAGCATGTGTTTAAAATAGGTTATGTTAAAAAGCAAGCAATCCAGATAGGCAGCTCCTCTTGTCTGGGCATTTAATCAATACACTTTCACTGAAACATTGAATCAGTGGCATTTTATGAAAGCCACCAACCTCTCCACCCTGAGCTCTCAGGGAGGGAGGCCTCTCTGTGAATCCGATTCTCTTCCTGTGTGTGGTGTGCATGGCTGGGCTTTACCATCAAAGATAATCAAAGCTTTAAGAAACATTTCCCAAGCAGCATAGAAGTATGTGCTAGTGGCTATGTGAGCGTGCTTTGTGGGAGAGCAAACTCACTGTTTTCTTTCATTTGTTTGTCCATATATGGAAATGTCGTTTCAACTTAAAATAGATATTTCTTAGTTGCTATTTTCAAAACTCAGTGGTCTCTAAATATTGAAGGTAGATCTTGGCTGTCACAGATATTGGCTGTTTCTGTACTGAATGGTAATACTGAACCCATGTTGCATTTGTAATTCAATTCAGTCAATGTTTAGGGGCACAAAGGATGTGCCAGGGACTGAAAATATAAAGGAGGAAAAAGAACGGACCTGCCCTTTAATTGCCTGGTGTCAAAGGTCATTGTAACACCATGCAATAGATAAAAGAAAGCTGTAATTGATCACTGGGGAGTTTTGACAGGCTTCCCAGAGCAGGGGCTGTCTAAGCTGTGTTTTGAGAATGTATAGGGGCCCTGCAATTGCAGAAGAGGGGATGGCTTCCCAGACAGAGGTAACAGCAGTGCAAAGTCACAGAGGCTCAAAATAGCACAATATGCCCAGAAAATCCCAAAAATCAGATGCAGCAGCAGCAGCAACTGTGTGTGTGTGTGTGTGTGTGTGTGTGTGTGTGTGTGTGTGTGAGAGAGAGAGAGAGAGAGAGAGAGAGAGAGAGAGAGAGACAGACAGACAGACAGACAGACAGACTGACTGACTGACTGACTGACTGACTTACTTGCTGGGGATTGAACCCATGCTACCACTAAGTTACACCCCCAGCCATTTTTATTTTTCAATTTTGGAACCGGTTTTTGCTAAGTTACTGTATGTTGGCCTCAAACCTGGGATCCTCTTGTCTCAGCCTCCCAAGTACTAAGATTACAGGTGTGCACAACCATGCCCAGCTATAAATGCGGTAGAATTTTAAGAGAGGAAATGTGGGGAGTGATGAAGAGGCCGAGTCATAATGGTCTGGTGTCTTTTGCTAAAGAGCTTAGACTCAATTGTAGAGGTGACCTCCTAGCCTAAAGCGGTGAATAGTGGAGTACATTCAGGGAAACCCTAAAGGAGGTGGGCTTATCAGACTTTTTAGGAGGAATGGCCAGGGTCCTGCCTAGTTGGGAGCCTGGAATGTAGTGAGCTCAGTTTGGGGGAAAATCCAGCAGGAAGATGCTTGTTTGCCAGAAGCACAGTTCAGCTGGGGACTAGGTTTCCTTGTCATCAGTAATCTCTTGGTATAGCAGAAGCTGTAATATGTAATCTTTTGGTAAGTGTTTTGTAGAGAAAGAAAAGAGGAGAACTGAATGAGGAATTCTAAGAAAGAATACAGAAAGGTTGAAAAAGGTTAGAAAGAAGAGCTAGAAGGAAGTGGTTTCTTAGGTGGAGAATTCAAGTGCCGAGAGGAAATCAGCTTCACCAAAGGGCTCAGAGCCGACCCTGGGTCTGGCACGAGGTGGCTGGTGTTGCCTCTTAGTCTCTGCGCTCGTCTTTGGGCTTTGCAGGGCCTGCCTGGTCTCCATTTAACCAACTGCAGCGTCCTCAGAGTCTCTGCACCTTTATAGTAAAGTCTGAATCTTTCTTCCTTAATGGACAGTGGAGATCAGTCTGGAGCCCAGCTTGCAACAGTGGTTGGGGAGGAGACTGTGAGTGAGTCACTTCCTTCTACAGATCTTGTTCCCCAGACAGAGGAGCGAGGGTTGTGGCTGCAATGGGTGAACTCAACTCCAAACAGCATAGAAAACGCACATTCCAAACGGAAACTTCAGCAAGTACCTCGACAGCAGGAGGCAAGGTGGACAGGCCAATTCTCAGCAGATTGCCAGATGCCATCAGAGGCAGATAGGGAAAATTGTTAACCAGATTCTTTTCTAACTGGGTAAAATGTCTAATTAGACAACTCTAACCCAGAATCTACTCCCATGAGTCAGAAATAACAGAGGAAATCCTGGCTTTTAATAAAGTTTGCAAAGCTTAGGCATCTTTATCTGTAAAATGAGATAAATAAAGGAAATGGTATTCTTATTCTTTAGCCCTGTCAAAGTCTGTAAATATCTTTGATGGACCTGATCCTATTTGGTACTAAACAAAAATCTTTATAAAAAAATTTTTTGTACTACAGAACATAATAACACAAAAGAATTGCACTACATAACATGGTAACTCCAAAGAATCTTGTTGTGCATGATTTTAAGTGACTAAACCATTTTCAAAAAATGAATAATCAGCTGGGCGTGGTAGCTCACTCTTGTAATCTCAGTACTTGGGAGGCTGAGACAGGAAGATCACAGGTTTGTGACTAGCCTCAGCAACTTGGTGAGGCCCTCTGCAAATTAGTGAGACCCTGTTTCAAAATAAGCAATAAAATAAAATAAGGCTTACAGTATAGCTCAGAGGTAGAATGCCCCTAGGTTGTATCCCTGACCCCCCCCCCCGCAAAAGTGAATAGTTACCTAGGATATGTTCTTGGCAAATCTATGTTTTAGTGCAGTTTATATGACATTTTTGATCAGGAGAAGTTGCTAAAGTGCCCTTCTGAACCAGCAGGAGATGTGCCAAAGGTTAATAGTGTCTTAATGATTAATCAGCCAATCAAAATTAAAACACCATGTCTAGTTAGCAATCATCTGCCCTTAGAGATGGCTACGTTACCAGACTAGGAAAAATGATCTTTATCATGGTGTGGAGACTGTGTTTTAATATCATGCCCTCTAATTTCCCTTAACTTAATTAGAAGTTCAGCTAATTGTAGGACTTGATAGTAATGGCATGAGAATAGTATGCACTGTTAAAAATCATGGTCTCGCAAGGCATGGTGGCACATACTTGTAATCCCAGCATTTGGGAGGCCGAGACAGGAGGATTACGATTTGCGGACAGCCTCAGCTACTTAGTGAGGTCCTTTGTACCTTAGTGAGACCTTGTTCCAAAATAATAAAAATTAGGGCTCAGGGTGTAGGTCAGAGGTAAAATGTCCCTGGGTTCCATCCCCAGTACTACAAAAACAAACAAACAAAAAATGGTCTTTATAATTGATTATATCAGGAAAATGTTATATAATATATAGGAAAAGAAAAGAATATGTTGTCCATTTACTCCTTTTTCTTTAAACATGCTATAATGTTAAGTATAATTAGGACCTAAAGGGAAAATTACATTTGTTAAAATTACCTTTTAAATTTCTTATCTATCCTCAGTTCTCCAGTTTTTTGGAAGCTAAAAGCCATATATTGTTTATTTCTCTTTGCATTCATGCTTTTATTTCTGGTTGTCAGGATTATGGGTGACTTATTTTTATTTTCTTTATTATTTCCCTTTAGTTTTACTTTGCAGTTACACTGAACCATGAACATGTTATCACTTTAATAAGCAGAAAACCCAAAACTTTGTAAAGGGAAATGAAGTAACATCAGCAGACCTGGTTCAGTTAATTAATTTGTCCACAAAATGTTTAAACTATGGACAAGAGACTTCACATCTTTGTACTTTAGTTATATAAAATGATTGGGTAAAACTCATCTTGGGAATGTGTTTCAGCTATTCTAAAATTGTAGCTCAAATTTGATTCAGGAACAAAAATGGTCTTCTGGTTTATTAGTTCTTCCCGAAGCGTTTATTAATGCCTGCCACAACCCAAGAACTGTGCTTGGTGCTGTTAAAGATGCATCCACATGGCATCAGAGCTCTGCCTTCAGAGATGTCTGGTCCTCCATTGCAAACAAGACCAAGTGTGTAAACCACCCTGCCCCCTCCCAGTCTAGCACGTGGCTATACACGAGATGTGTATGGACCAGAGATGCTAAAGGAGGCTCCCACAGGAACGGAGGACTGTGCTCAGGCTTTGCTGTGTCCCTGGTCATATGTTAACTGCTTATTTTAGCTTTAAAGAACATCATGGCCTGGGTGTTCATAGGGTATTAAACTGCTGGTTTGTTCCCCTAGTCTAGTATATGGCCAGCAAGTCTTGTCAGGTCTTGTTGATGAGAGATGGCTTTAATGCATTCAGATTACCAGGATTTATTGAGCAGAGCAATGTGTTCCTTCAGGTTTGAAATGCATGTTCCTAAGGGTTTATTATATTGGAGACATACCTCACCTTCCCAAAGGTGTCTGTGATCAGACAGGATGTATCTTGCCTATGGGCTTGAAAGAGAGTTTGCTAGGTGATTGAGATAACTTCTAACATCTTCTGGGCTGTGCAAAATGATAAGCTTAAAAAAAAGGGAAGCCATTTGCCTCCCGCTCATTGTTTCTTCCTTGAAGCCTTTGAATTGTTCTTAATGTGGTTGAATTCAAGTGGTTTCCAGTTCAGACATGGTGCAATCAGATTTCCCCACAAGGGTGCTTTTCTGCTGTGACCTCTTTGACGTCAGGAACTGCTTCCTGTTGATTTGAACTCCCCATTCACCCTGTAGATGACTTCATCGGAGAAAAATAATAAAGCAGTGGCACTTAGGAGAAATTTGACATGATGCTATCTTTTACTGGAAATGTCCCTCTCCTTGCCCGCTGCTGTTAATAGCACCCTGCAGCTTTTAAAGCAGATATAAAGAAAGGGATATTACTTCATGTAGAAATATTCCACTAGCAAATCTCATTATTTGGGTAAGTATAGATGTGGCTTCCAGCTTAACATTGCCTTAAAGCAATAACTAAATTATTCATTACTCTGTTATTTCTATTCTCTGAATTATTTCTAAAGATAATCTTCATCTCCACTATAATCCTGAGCATTATGACTATTTCTTACCACCTTGGTTTCCAAAAGATCACATCATAAAAGCAAATGTACATCTGTAAGTCGTAAGGACCGAATTCTTGTTTTGAGCAGAAAAATCTTTCTCAATCTGGTTATTAGAATGAGTCAACTTTATAGAAGGAGAAAATAGCTACTATAAAAAGTCTCACAATAATATGTTGCAGTCCACAGGCCAGCACATTTGCTTTGCAACAACAACAAGAAAATAAAACCCTTAAAATAGAGAGTATGAATTGTCATTCCATAGTAGAAAATTAGGAAACCTGTCAGATGCGAGACATCCATTAGTGTGTTTTGTAACCTCTTAGTAAGCACTTCCCAGAAGGAAAAGTCTTTCCTGGGCTAAGGCCATTGCCATTTGGCATCCTAGGTTTCCTTCCATCTCCTCCCACTCTCTGAATTCCTGTCCTACATTGAGAATTAGGGAGCTACTGCAGCTGCTAATGTGGCTGCTGTGTATACATGGTATGTGGGTACACGTGTATGCACCTCTGCCTGTCTGCGCAGTCCATGAGGGAGGCATCATCTCCACATCTGCTTCATGTGAAAATCGCTTCTGAGGGACTACAGCTCCAGCCAGAGGGCCTTCCATGGTGGCTGAAGCTGTAGTGGGGGTGGTAATGATGAGAAGGATAATAATAATAATACCAGCTGCTAACATGTTTTGAGCACCTCTTGTAAGCCAGGCACTATTCAAAACTCTTAACTTCTCAGAACCCCTTTGACTTCAATCATCTTATTATCCCTCTTCTGCAGATGTGAGTTTTAAGAGAAAGGGAAAAATGAAGTGTAGCAGGAGCTGCATGCATACCCTGAGCATCCTAGCTCCAGAGCCCAGGTATCACCAGTGCTCATGCTCCTCCCAGTGATGGCAGGGACTTTGGCACTGGGTACTAGGTCTTTTCCTAGATTTGGCTTTAGCTTCTTTGTGTGACATAGAACTCCCCAAAGCTTCTGTCTGTCAAGATTCTTTTCAGGCCTGGCACTATGCAAGGCTCTGCTTTTGATTAGTTCTCATCTGATCACTGTTGTTGAAGACAACAACCTAAGAAACCTTCTCACTCCTTAAAAATTAGTATGTGTTGCCGGGCGTGGTTACACACAGCTTTTTTTTTTTTTTTTTTTTTTTTTTGAGAGTCCTGGTTTGGTCCAGCTAGTTATTTACGGGAGACTCCTCAGTTCTCTGAGGAGGGGATCACCATGCACAGAACAGATACCTCCAAAGCTCTACACATTACCCCACAGGCCTCGTCCCTGGTTGGTGCTCACTCTCCAACCATCTTCTTGAGAGTGTCATCTTGTGTCTGGTACCATCATAGCATAGCACTCCCATGGACCGAGGGGTTTGGTCTCTAACTATTCTTCGTTCAGTTGCCTGTCCATGTCAGCTCCTAAGAAAAATCCATAGTGGGGAGCTCTAAGAAATGCCTGCTACTGACAGCTACTACAGGGATGTTTTTATCACCTTTGGCCTGGGGAAGTGAGAACCTGGGCGGAGAGCCCAGGCAGAGTTAGCCCAGACTGCCATGACTTAATGGAACCAGGGCAGGTGATGACAGAATTCCTATTATTACCAGACACCAGCTTGTTGACCTCTGTGCCTGTAACTCACACCTGGGCGGGCATGGGGACAAAGGGATTTCTGAGTTACTTTTATCCCCTCAGGTGTTCATCATCCCATGATAAAGACCTGCATTTGTGGTTGGTTGAATCAGACATGAAAGAGGGGAGCAAAGGAGAGACGAAGGGCGTGGCCATTTGGCTTTAAGACGGGGGTTAAGCCAGCCTGCCAGACCCTAGGTTTCCTCCTATACAGGTCTGGACAGACTTACCTTAGAGGAACTAAAAGCCTCAAGTGAAACTGATGTTCAGACTCCGTTTCCAGGAAATTGGACTTTAGAAAACAGAAAGGGCTATGTGCATAGGTTTAAATAAAGAAAGAGCCTCTTTTGCCATCTCTGCTGAGAGTGGGATTTGGGAAGACCTCCCTGCCCTAGTAGTGACTCACAGCAGCCTTAATCCATCATGCAGTACCTCTCTAACGCAGGATTCTCCCAAAAATGCTTTGTGTAGTTGCTTCACAATCCAACTTGTGAAGTGCAACTTAGTGTCTGGCAAGAGATCAGTGGAGTCAGTTCTTAAACAGCATAGAAGGCGAGTGGATTGCAGGCAAGAGGTTATCCACTGCTTCCTTCCAGAACTTCAAATGTAGGTCCCTGCTTCGTACCAGGCATTCATGAAATGTGAGGGGCTTCCTGGAAGCGGGCTCATGGAGTTAATTCCAAAGGAGTAAAATTTTACTGGAACGATTCATTTTTGTGGCTGATGTTCTTTTATTATATGCGGCATGTCCCGACGTTTACTGGCGTCTTTTACAAGCCACATCCCATAGCTGCCACCTGTTTTCCCCAGGCACTGGCCTTAAAGTTAAAAGGGACCAGAAGGTGAGTGGTCATGTTTATTAACAGAGCCAAGGCCCTGTAGTTTTCAGTTGCGGGGAGCCTGGGATGAGGTTAAACAAAACACCCTCCACTTACCTTTTGCTTTTTCTGCAAGTGCTTGATTATGAAAACAGTTGGGTACAGATAGTGAGGCCTCCCACTGGGCAGCCCCCGCAGCCACAGCCTGCCTGCTTTTGTGTTCCCTGCCCTCTGCCCCGCGCCTTGCTTCTGCCGCTCCTGCATCCTGCCCCTCCTCCTTCAGTTTCCTCCCTAGCCTGACTTGAGCATCTTCACCTTCAAGGCAGGGAGTAAGCCCTTCTCAGAAACTTCCTCCAAATCCTGCCGTGGCCTCTGGGCTGCTCAGGAGCCTTGTTCGGGGTCCTCATGACTCCCCCAGCCCCTCACTGCACTTACACACTGGGCAACGTGTTCTGTCTGCATGCCTGTGAGCAGGTGTGGGGCCTCATCTGTTTTAGGGTGCTTTGGTCTACCCAGGGCCTGACAGGAAGGTGTACCAAATTAACAGTTTTTCTTCCCAAGAAGCTTAAAGGAAGAATAAAAGTGTCTAAAGGGTAAAATAGGTACTGTAAAGCCTGTGTACTAGAATTTAGTTTGGGGGAGCTCCTGAGACCCCAAACAGAGCCATTTTGGATGCCATTATGGCAAGCCTAATGGCCTGGTTACTTCAGCCCATAGAAAGGCCCTTTAGGGCAAGAGGTGGTCACTAGTGACCCTTCAGAATAGACCGCAGGATGTGAAGGTCCCTATTTCTGATTTCTACTGTAAAAATACCTAAGACATTAAACCATACTTTCCTGAAATCTTTCATCTTTCAGATCAAAATAAGAAAAACATAGAGAAAGCACATGTAAATTTAGTTTGCTTCTGATGAAAAGAGTAATAAATACTCATCAGAGAAACCTTGAGAGGTACTGAAAAGTATAAAAAATGTCACCCCAGATGTTACAATCTAAAACTGGCTTCTGTTACTACATAGGTGGTGGTGGTTGTTGTTGTTGTTGTTGTTTTGTTTTTTGTCCCTTCTACGCCTGTCTGTGTCTTTGGCTGTGAATGGAGGCATTCTGCGCGTGCACATTCACATTTATGATCTTTTTTTAACTGAAAAATGCCTTCATCAGAGCCACCAGCAGCACAATAAGCCACTACTTATTGCAGACTTGCAGACTTTCTAGAAGGGAGCCAATGATATGCTTAATAAAATTTTATTCCTGATGGTGGCCCATCACTCACCCCCACATCCCCTAACAATAAGTGGATTTTTTTTTTTAGGCACTAGAGATTTTTGTCATTTATTCCCTATTATAGAACAGTAATCTTTGAAAAATTGCTGCCAAATCTCCCCCTCTACAAGCAGACATTTTAAAGTAGGGTGAACAGAAGTGCAGGTCAATAGGAGGCTTCCTTACAGCCAATATACATTTTGCTGGTTGATAAACAAATTTTTTTTATCTTGTGAAATTACTTGAGGTCTTTGATAGAATGGACCATTACTTTTCATTAAATCCTCATCCCATCTCAGCTGGCTCATTTCCCCTCCCCGCCTGCTTCAAGAGCTGATTGCACCCCTAGGGCTGTGAATTGTACCTCCTGTCCTAGGTGGTGCCAGACAGAAGGTTAGAAACGGAGACCAAACAAAAAGAATTAAGAGAATGACAGAACCATGTTTTTCTACTTCTGAAGCTTATGATCCCTACTTGCCTTGCTGTGACACAGGAGAAATGCCAGGTCCTGTATTATGTGAGAGTCTGCCTCCAGGGCTGTGAGTGGGTCTGGGATGGAGATGGAGAATGAGCAAGGCCAAGGGCAGCATTTTCTCCCCCAGATCAGGAGGTTAGCCCAGGGTCTGGCGTTGGTGTTATATATGAAAAAGGTGTGTGTGTGTGTGTGTGTGTGTGTGTGTGTGTGTGTGTGTGAGAGAGAGAGAGAGAGAGAGAGAGAGAGAGAGAGAGAGAGAGAGAGAGAGAGAGAGA
Source organism: Muscardinus avellanarius (assembly GCF_963383645.1). Lineage (NCBI taxonomy): Eukaryota > Metazoa > Chordata > Mammalia > Rodentia > Gliridae > Muscardinus > Muscardinus avellanarius. The sequence continues at coordinate 66,511,896 of NC_137798.1, forward strand.
GAGAGAGAGAGAGAGAGAGAGAGAGAGAGAGAGAGAGAGAAAGGATGAACTTTCCTTTGGAATGCCCTTATCTTTTTGATGCCTCTTGCCTGAGAAACTCTTGCCAAACACATGAACTTTGGCAACCTGAGTCTGGCCACTCACCTACTGACCCAGTTCCAGCAGTAAGATGTTCAGAGCAATTGAACTTGGTATGGCTTCCAGTCACATTCACGACAAAGGTGAACAGGCTAGGTAACAAACGCTAAGGCTGATCTCCTCGCTGAGGGATGCTGTTCTGTCTATTCATCAGGCCCCCTGCGTATCCCTACCAAATTAACATCACATTAGCATAAAAACTTTCTATGTAATTAGACTTCAGAAGGCACGTGCCTCCTGAAGCTTACCCTCTGCCCCACCCATCGCTAACCTCTCTACAGAGAAAAGACAGGACAGCCATTGCTCATTGAAGCCTGTCCCACCTAATGGTGCCTCTCCCCGTGTCAGTCACACTTGAATGAGGGCCATGCGCTTAGTCACACAGCTTGCTCTATTTATATCACTTTCTACTTGGCTTCTATGCGCCAACCTGAGGAGTCGTGCTGGTGTCGATGGTGGCGGTTTTTCTTTTTGTGAAACTTGCTATTTCCACTTCACTCTTAACTTCTTGCTTTGATGTATTTATTAAACACAGGAGACTCCCCGCTCTTCTAATTAAGGTATTACTTAAAATAGGGACTAGGTGACTACAAGTCATGCTGCTTCTGATAGGGATCTGCCCAATCACGTGGTGATGCAATGGAAGGGGAGTGAGCCCAAGCACGCACGACTCCTGCCCATTGTTCAGCTGAAAATGTGTGGAAACACGCACAGGGAGCTTAAAACCCAAAACAAAGGCAGCTTCTGTGTCTGTGCATCTGTTGGTAGAATACCAGCTTCCCTCCACACTGACATCCTACATGCCCACCGCCAGAAGGGTCTCATTGGCCCTGAATAGATGGCACTCATCCTGTGGGCCTTGGCTCACAAGCCACTTGCTCAGAAACCTCCCCTGACACCCAGTCAGGTGACTTCATGTCACTCTTTCCTCCATTTTCTTTCATAGGATTTACCAGAATATGTAGACGTACTTGTTTATGTAACTTTTTTTTTCTTTTTCTTTTTCTTTTCTTTTTTTTTTTTTTTTTTTTTTTTTTTTTACTGTAAGTACTATGTGTTTCTCACACCAGGCTTTTTGTAAGTAGAGCGGTGTCTGCTTTATGTCTATGTTTTTCTCTGTTGGGTTCCCATCACCTCACTCTGCACTCGCTAACCAGGGATTCATAGTTGGTCCTGGGAGAGAGCAAAGAAACTCACTAACCTTATAGGTCCTTGAATCAAAGCCTTCTGTACTACATATCTCAGAGCCATCACTTTTAATTGATACTTATGTATTTCTTTCATTAGGCAGTCTTACTTTTCATGGCATTTTATTCTACTACCAACCTAGTACCTAGGAATAGCACGGATAACTTTTAGGAGTTCATTCCAAAGTCAGGTGCAGTGGCACATGTCTATAACTCCAGTACATAGAAGTATGAAGCAGGAAGATTGCAGGTTTGAAATTCTCAGTTGGAGGACAGCATGCAAAACTTAGGGAGGAGACTCTGTTTTGAAATAATCAATAAAATAGAGCCAGGTGTGGTGTCGCACGCTTGTAATCCCCGTGCTTGGGAGGTGGAAACAGGAGGATCGCGCAGGTTCGAAGCCAGCTGTGCTGGCTTAAGAGGCCCTGTTTCCAAATAAAATATAAAATAGGTCTGGGAGTGTAGCCCAGAGGTAGAAGGGTCCCATACCCAGTACCACCAAAATAAATAATTAAATAAATAAATAGGGCTGGGAGTATAAGCTCAAAGGTAGAACTTCCTTGGGTTCAATCCCCAGGACAAGGAAGGAAGGAAAGAAGGAAGGGATAGAGAGAGTGAGGGCAGGGGAGGGGAGTGAAAGGAACAGTCTGGTTCATCTGCTAGGGTGAGAGTCCCTTCAGGTGAGATGGCCTCCTGCTCATTTTACATTTCCACTTCTGACTCACAACCTTCTAATGGGCCAAGGGACTTTTTAATGTGGGGGCTACTCAGAGGCTGTCATTAGACCTGTGTTTCATTGACATATCTAAAGTGTTTTCCCTTTCCTTTGCTCTCCACCCACTTGTGAGGACCAAAGTACAAGTGTGACATCATTTACTCACTCTGATTAACCTTGTGCTAAAATGAAGGCATTTACCTTTGTCTTGTTCTTTTTCCTTACATTTGGACTAGGAGCTCAGAGCCAGAGCCCGAGGCTCTGGATGCCTTATCTACTTATTATTGATGGGAATTCTGTACATGGAATCACCTAATAGGGAGCCAGAAGTCACTACTCCCCTGAGGGATCTGACCCACCAGACTCCTCTCTGCTTCCTGAACCGCTATCAGGATGGTTCGTGGAAGACCTCCATTGACACCTCCCCTCCCCCACCCCAAGGCCAGAGGCATCTATGAAACTCCAGGCTAATTGCTGTGCTGCATGTTTGTACCCAGGATCGTCTGTTTTTTGTGATGGAGTTCGTGAATGGAGGTGACTTGATGTTCCACATCCAGAAATCCCGTCGTTTTGATGAAGCACGAGCTCGTTTCTATGCAGCAGAGATCATTTCGGCGCTCATGTTCCTACATGAAAAGGGGATCATCTATCGGTAAGTTGGGGTTGCCATTTCCCCTCTACTAATTCATTTCCCACTCCCTCTCCTGGCTCTATCCATCTTTCTATTTCTCATGATAATCAAGTAAAATTGTATTAGAATTAAATTCACAAAATGTGTAAATATTCATTAGAATGAATGAATAATCCAGTGATGAACCCTGCCTCAGAAGAGCTTATTCATGAGCTGGTTCATTAGGATTTGCTAAGGAGCTGAACACAATGTTGTTTTCTTTCTTTCTTTCTTTCTTTCTTTCTTTCTTTCTTTCTTTCTTTTTTTCTTTTCTTTCTTTTACATTTTAGCATTTGAAATAAATTGTTTAACATGATCTTTTCCATTTAAAAAAATTTTTATATGCTTTCACTGGTGCATCGTAGACACACATCGTAATGTAAATCATGTTGATAGTGACATACATGCAATTGGTACCCCCCCCCGATTCCCTATTTCCCCCCTTTCTGATACAGAGTAATGAGATTGATGTTGGTATATTCACTTTTGTACATAATCAATGGTGGCATTTCCATTAATGAACTTAAGTCTTCCTTCTTCCCTTCCCTTAGACCACCTCTCTAGCTCCACTGAGGTTTCTCCTCCATTGTCTGGAGTCCCTCTGGCACCCCAATTACTCCTTGTATGTATTACAGAAAACATATGACCCTTCGCTTTCTGTGATTGGCTACTTTCACTTAACACAATGATCTCCAGGCTTTTCCATGTTCTTAAAAATGACATAATCTTGTTCTTTATTGCTGAGTAGGCTGTTCCTGTTTTTCTAGGTACTAGAGGAGTTTCATTAGGTTGTTTATTTGATGACTTTCTGTTTTTCTTATGTGGATACTCTGTTATAAATTTTTCACTTAACACTGCCTTCAAAGTGTCCCATAGATTTTGGTATGTCATGTCTCTATTTTTGTTTAATTCCAATAATTTTTAAATTTCTCTCCTTATTTCTTCTCTGATCCAGTTCTCATTCAAGAGTGTATCACTCAATCTCCATGTATTTATGTAATTTCTTTTTGGTCTTCCTGTTGTTGATTTTTAAATTCATTCTGTTGTAATCTGAAAAGATGCAGGAGATTATATGACATCTTTGAATTTTCTGATATTTGTTTTGTGGCCCAGGATGTGGTCTATTTCAGAAAAGTTTCCATGAGCAGCTGAGAAGAATGTATATTCAGATGTTGTTGGTTGGAATATTCTGTATATGTTTTTTAGGTCCATTTGGTTATAATATTTTTTAGATCTGAAGAGCCTTTATACCTCTTTTGCCTGAAAGATTCGTCTAGTGGTATGAGTTGTATCTCCCAATATTATTGTATTTGAGTTTATTTAAGACCTGAAGAGTTTGTCTTACAAAAGTGGGTGACACGCCAGCTGGGGCCCGGATCGCGGGACTCTGGGTCCCAGCCGAACTGCGAGTAGCACGCCAGACCCCTGGAGAAACCGGGCCCAGAACAAAAAAAGATAAAGAAAAATATCGGAGAGGTGGTAAGAAAGCCATTATGGATGCCAGGACACTGGAGATGCAGACAAAACTTATCTAAATGCACTGGAACTTATGGAAAAATTCTCCGTGAAAGAGGACTGCTATTTCTCTATATTGTTAAGAATCTCAGACATCACATATAAGGAGAGAGTTTAGCGGAGACCAAGGAGAAATGCGGTGTTGAAAGAGTTCTTCGCGATGGTGGTAGAGACTTGTATTCAGGAGAAGCAGAAACCGGATCTTACCAACTTTATTTTTTTGGAGAAATTACACCAAATGTCGAATGCTACCATCACGCATGCTTAGGAACACTGGACAACATTCAGAGTGGAAAAAGAGCCTGGGAAGGATTTGAAACGGTGGAGGCAGTGGCAATGCCAGTGGCCAATATTCGGGGGAGGCAGAGATCTGATACATTACAACTGGAACCTTTGAAATACTAACCATAGAGACAGTGCTCGGAACCTGCTGAGGGGTTAGGCGGGCGCCGAAGCCAGTGGCCGACATCGGAGCTTGCTGTGAGGCAAGGCCACTACTGAGGCCTCCGTGGCCGGGATTGGAACCTGCAGAGGGGTTAGACCGATGCTGGGGCCAGCGAGGCCGGCATTGGAGCCTGCCATGATGCAAGGCTTGTGCTAGGGCCTCCAAGGTCGGGTCCGGAACTTGCTGAGGGGTTAGGCCGGTGCTGGGGTCAGCAAGGCCGGCTTCGGAGCCTGCCGTGAGGCAAGGCCGGTACTGGGGCCTCCGAGGCCAGGATAAGAGCTTGCCGAGGGGTTAGGCCGGTGCTGGGGCCAGTGAGGCCGGCAGCGGAGCCTGCCGTGAGGCATGACAAGTGCTGGGGCCTCCGAGGCCGGGATCGGAGCATGCCGAGGGGTTAGGCCGGTGCTGGGGCCAGCGAGGCCGGCATCGGAGCCTGCCTTGAGGCAAGGACGGTACTTGGGCCTCCGAGGCCAGGATAAGAGCCTGCCGAGGGGTTAGGCCGGTGCTGGGGCCTCCGAGGCCAGGATAAGAGCCTGCTGAGGGGTTAGGCCGGTGCTGGGGCCAGCAAGGCCGGCATTGGAGCCTGCCTTGAGGCATGACCAGTGCTGGGGCCTCCGAGGCCGGGATCGGAGCCTGCCGAGGGGTTAGGCCACTGCTGGGGCCAGTGAGGCCGGCATCGGAGCCTGCCTTGAGGCAAGGCCGGTACTGGGGCCTCTGAGGCCAGGATCGGAGCCTGCCGAGGGGTTAGGCCGCTGCTGGGGCCAGTGAGGCCGGCATCGGAGCCTGCCATGAGGCAAGGCCGGTACTGGGGCCTCCGAGGCCAGGATAAGAGCCTGCTGAGGGGTTAGGCCGGTGCTGGGGCCAGCGAGGCCGGCATCGGAGCCTGCCTTGAGGCAAGGCCGGTACTGGGGCCTCGAGGCCAGGATAAAAGCCTGCCGAGGGGTTAGGCCGGTGCTGGGGCCAGCGAGGCCGGCATCGGAGCCTGCCGTGAGGCAAGGCCGGTACTGGGGCCTCCGAGGCCAGGATAAGAGCTTGCCGAGGGGTTAGGCCGGTGCTGGGGCCAACGAGGCCGGCAGTGGAGCCAAACGTGAGGCATGACCAGTGCTGGGGCCTCCGAGGCCGGGATCGGAGCATGCCGAGGGGTTAGGCCGGTGCTGGGGCCAGCGAGGCCGGCATCTGAGCCTGCCGTGAGGCAAGGCCGGTACTGGGGCCTCCGAGGCCAGGATAAGAGCCTGCCAAGGGGCTAGGCCGGTGCTGGGGCCAGCGAGGCCGGCATCGGAGCCTGCCTTGAGGCATGACCAGTGCTGGGGCCTCCGAGGCCGGGATCGGAGCCTGCCGAGGGGTTAGGCCGGTGCTGGGGCCAGCGAGGCCGGCATCGGAGCCTGCCGTGAGGCAAGGCCGGTACTGCGGCCTCCGAGGCCAGGATAAGAGCCTGCCAAGGGGTTAGGCCAGTGCTGGGGCCAGTGAGGCCGGCATCGGAGCCTGCCTTGAGGCAAGGCCGGTACTGGGGCCTCTAGGCCAGGATAAGAGCCTGCCGAGGGGTTAGGCCGGTGCTGGGGCCAGCGAGGCCGGCATCGGAGCCTGCCGTGAGGCAAGGCCAGTACTGGGGCCTCCGAGGCCAGGATAAGAGCCTGCCAAGGGGTTAGGCCGGGCTGGGGCCAGCGAGGCCGGCATCGGAGCCTGCCTTGAGGCATGACCAGTGCTGGGGCCTCCGAGGCCGGGATCGGAGCCTGCCGAGGGGTTAGGCCGCTGCTGGGGCCAGCGAGGCCGGCATCGGAGCCTGCCGTGAGGCAAGGCCGGTACTGGGGCCTCCGAGGCCAGGATAAGAGCTTGCCGAGGGGTTAGGCCGGTGCTGGGGCCAACGAGGCTGGCAGCGGAGCCTGCCGTGAGGCATGACCAGTGCTGGGGCCTCCGAGGCCGGGATCGGAGCCTGCCGAGGGGTTAGGCCGGTGCTGGGGCCAGCGAGGCCGGCATCGGAGCCTGCCGTGAGGCAAGGCCGGTACTGGGGCCTCCGAGGCCAGGATAAGAGCCTGCCGAGGGGTTAGGCCGGTGCTGGGGCCAGCGAGGCCGGCATCGGAGCCTGCCGTGAGGCAAGGCCGGTACTGGGGCCTCTGAGGCCAGGATAAGAGCCTGTCAAGGGGTTAGGCCGGTGCTGGGGCCAGTGAGGCCGGCATCGGAGCCTGCCGTGAGGCATTACTAGTGTTGGGGCCTCCGAGGCCGGGATTGGAATCCTGCCAAGGGGTTAGACCGGTGCAGGGGCCAATGGCCAGCATCGGAGCCTGGCGTGAGGCAAGTTCACTCCTGCGACCTCCAAGGTCGGGACCAAAGCCAGCTTAGGGGTTTGACTGGTTCAGGGGCCAGCGAGACCAGAACTGGGTCCTCCCATGAGGCAAGGCCGCTGCGTGAGCCAGCGAGGTCTGGATCAGTCCACTGAGTAGCCAGGCCACTACTGGGACCATCAAGAGTGGGATTGGTACTTGCAACGCAGCATGCACAGAGAAATATCGCAGAAAATATAAATCAGACGCTTCTCTTAATCAGCAATAACTAGGAGGAAAAGGGCAACAGGAAGAGGTTGAGCTATAGAAAGGGCCCTATAGTGAAGCAACTAATGTGACCAATCAGAGGGTATGTAATACTGGAGGACGGAGCCTCTTTAAAATGCAGGAGGTACATAAACAAATGTATCAAAGTAAATCACCAAAGAAGTGTGGGATGGAGGGAGGGGGAGGGAATGGGACGGGGGCTGGAGGAGGGCTAATTGGATGATGTGTGCTTGTATATCCTCTCAAGTCTTAAAATAAAAAAAAATAAAAAAAAAAAAGTGGGTGACACCTACATTTGAGGAATACATGTTTACTATCATTTTATCTTCTTGTAGGATTGTTCCTTTTATTAATAAGAAGTGATCCACTTTATCTCTTCTAATGTGTCTTATATAAAGTCTGCTTTGTCAGATATGAGTGTTGTTACCCCTACTTATTTTCAATCTCCATTTACATGGTATATCTTTTTCCATACTTTCACCTTTAGCACATGGATATTTTTGGCTGTAGGGTTGGTTTCTTATAAGCAACATATACTGTATTTTGTTTTTAATCCACAATGCCAGTTTATACCTTTTAATTGGGGTGTTGAGACCTTTGACATTCTGAGATATGATTTTTGCTTCCTGTCATCTTGAATTCTATTTTCTGTCTTATGTAGTGTTATTTCTCTGTTGCTTAGTTGCCCACCTGGTGGAGTTTGTCTCTTCTCTGGTTCTGATATTTGCTTCTTTTTTCTTCTTTGTGTTTTATTTTAGTATTCTCTAGTGCAGGCTTGGTAGTCATGAATTCTATTAGTTTCTGCTTGTCTTGAAAAGTTTTCATTTCTCCATCAATTTGCAATGATATCTTTGCTGAATATAACAGTCTTGGTTAGAAGTTGTTTTCTTCCAGGGTCTAGAGTACATCATACCAGCTCCTTCTGGCATTCATGATGTGAATTGAAAAGTCTGGAGTGATTTTTATTGTTCTGTTTCTGAATGCTACCCATTCTTTTGTTTTTGCTGCTTTTAATATTCTTTCCTTGGTCTCTATGTTAGTCCTCTTGGTCATTACGTGGCATGGGAAAGTCCCCTTTTGAGCTTGTCTTAATGTTCTGAATGTCTCCTATGTGTGGATATCCAAGTCTTTTTCTATTTTGGGGAAATTCTCTGAAATTATTTCTCTAAAAAGACTGGGAAGATGGGACTTCTGGGAAGATGGCGACTGAGAAAAGCAGCGTTTACAAATCGCTAACAATTGATCTCTATTGCCACAAAATCAGCGCTTTTCATAGCCAGAAAATACCATCAGCAGAGAAATAAAAACTGTAAATACAGGGACAGAGAAAAAGAAGGCTAAAAGAACAACCAGAGACCAGAAAAGAAACCAGCCTGCATTGCGGTAGCGGAGTTGTGCCAGCACCATCTTGCCTCGCAGCACCAGACTCCAGAGAAGAAAGGGACTCAGAATGGAGCTCAAAATAGAAAAGAAATATGCCAGCCTCACAACTGAGGGCGCAGCAGCGGCAGCGGTGAGTTCACCATGCCCGCAACAGCTACGGATCATCGCACTCAATAGCCGTAAGTGAAATCGCGGCCCTTAAAGGAGAAATCCCAGTACTGCACCCCCAGGGACTTGGCAGCTTTGATAATCTCCCTGGGTCTGAGATTTTGCAACCCAGTGAAGGAATAGTGGTGGCAGAGATACCACACCCTAGCCGCAGCTCCCCATGGGAGAACACCCAGCCTGGTAGCCCCATTGTCTTGCACAGCCTCAATTAACTCCCTGGGTCTGAGACTTTGCAATACAACCCAGTAAAGGAGTCGTGGTGACTGAGATTACCACAGACTGAAATCCAGAGCACCCTAAGTGAAGGCGTAGTGACCCAATGAAGAACCCAGAGAAGGCACAAACTTCTGAAATCATGGGAAAGAAGGATAACAATGGAGCAATGAATGCCCACAACCCCATAATATCAGAACTTGATAACACAGAAATTCAGAGATCTCCAGAAGATCAAATCAGGAATATAACTGTAGAAATAATACAGGACCTTCGAAAAGAACTTAGAGTTTAAAAGAAATAAAGGATGCAATAATTGAAGTAAAGGCCTCAATTCAAAGTATAAACCATCAATTAGACCACATGGAGAAGAGAATCTCGCTCCTAGAAGATGATCACTCCAAAAACAAACACATAGTTTATAATTTAGAAAAAAAATCTGACAGCAGGAATTTGACATTGAAGAAATATGGGCCCATTTTAAGAGAGCTAACCTAAGAATAATTGGAATAAAGGAGGGAAAAGAAGGTGAAACCAAAGGAATCAACAATCTCTTCAAGGAAGTAATAGCAGAAAATTTTCCAAACATAGAGCAAGAGGTCGATACACAGGTTCAGGAAACATAGAGAACTCCCTTTAGACAGGATCAGAGAAGAGGTTCCCAACGCCACATAAATGACCAATGTGGAAGCCAAGCAGAGAATCTTAAAGGCAACAAAAACAAAAGGCCAAGTGACATTCAGAGGCAAACCAATTAGAATCAATCCAGAGTTCCCAAACCAAGTCATGAAAGCCAGAAGGGCTTGGAGTAACATATTTTAAACTCTGAAAGAAAACAATTTCCAGCCAAAAATTTCCTACCCAGCAAAACTATCTATCAAATCAGATGGGGAAATAAGAAGCTTCCATGACAAACAGAAACTGAAGGAATTTATGTCTTCAAAACCAGTGTTAGAGAAAATACTCAAGGAGATTAACTACAAAGAAGAAATAGATAATACATGCCAGAACCAAAGAAACAAGACTTTTCCATCCAGCAGACAACTAAGCAAAGAAGACTAAACAGTATCTCAAACAGAAATAAAATCTTAACATGTTAGGAATTAAAAATTATCTCTCAATAATCACACTGCATGTAAATGGCCTCAACTCCCCAATAAAAAGACATAAAGTGGAAAAATGGATTAAAAATCAGAATCCATCCATCTGCTGCTTACAAGAAACACACCTTACAAGTAAGGATAGGAACAAACTCAAGGTAAAGGGCTGGAGCAAGGTAATCCATGCTAATGGAACCCGAAGACAAGCAGGAGTAGCAACTATGATATCAGACAAGTTAGACTTCAAACCCAAACTTATTAGAAGAGACAAAGAAGGTCATATTTTACTGGTAAAAGGAATAATCCAGCAAGAGGAAATAACAATAGTCAACATCTATGCCCCAAACATAAGTGCAGCTACTTTCGTAAATCAAACTCTTTGTGACATGAAGTCACATATAAATCCTAATACAATAATACTGGAAGATGTCAACATACCTTTCACAACATTAGACCGATCTTCCAGACAAACAGTCAGTAAAGATGCCTTAGAACTAAAGAATACCATTAATCAAATGGACCTGTTCGACATATATAGAATATTTCACCCAACTACAGCAGAGTTTATATTTTTCTCAGCTGCTCATGGAACCTTCTCCAGAATAGATCATATCCTGGGACACAAAATGAGCACTAGCAAATTCAAAAAATGTTACATACTTCTCTATGTCATTTCAGACCATAATGGAATGAAACTAGAAATTAACTATAAGAAGACCCAGAGAAACAACATACACATGTGGAGACTGAACACCACACTCCTGAATGAAGAATGGGTCATAGAAGATGTAAGAGGTGAAATCAAGAAATTTCTAGAAACAAATGAAAATAAAGATACAACATATCAAAACCTCTGGGACACTTTGAAGGCAGTATTAAGAGGAAAATTTATAGCACTGAGTGCTCACATAAGAAAAACAGAAAATCTTCAAATAAATAACCTAACAACATAGCTCAAAGTCCTTGAAAAGCAGGAACAATTGAACCCCAAAGCCAGCTGAAGACAGGAAATTATTAAAACTAAAGCAGAAATTAATGAAATAGAGAATAAAAAAGCAATACAGAAAATCAACAAAACCAAAAGCTGGTTTCTTCAAAAAATTAACAAGATAGATAAACTACTAGCCAACCTAACTAATAAAAAGAGAGAATCAACCCAAATTATAAAGATAAGAGCTAAAAAATGAGACAGTACTACTGACAGTGTAGAAATCCAGAGGATTATCAGAAACTACTTTGAAAAACTATACTCCAACAAAATAGAAAATCTGGAGGAAATCGACAACTTCTTAGATAAAGACAACCTTCCTAAACTTAGTCAAGAAGATATAGAACACTTAAACCAGCCAATAACAATCAAAGAGATTGAAACAGCAATAAAGAGCTTACGATCAAAGAAAGATGGTTTTCCAAGTGAATTCTATAAAACCTTTACAGAAGAGCTAGCCTCAATACTCCTCAAACTATTTCATGAAATAGAAAAAAGTTGAACTCTCCCAAATACATTCTATGAAGCCAACATCACACTAATACCCAAACCGAATGAAGAAAGTTCAAAGAAGGAAAACTACAAACCTATATCTTTGATGAATTTGGATGCAAAACTATTAAACAAAATACTAGCAACATGCATTCAGAACCACATCAAGAAAATTATACACCATGACCAGGTAGTGTTTATCCCAGGGATGCAAGGCTGGTTCAACATACGAAAATCAATCCATGTAATTTATCATATAAACAATCAAAGAGAAAAATCACATGATCATTTCAATAGATGCGGAAAAAGCATTTGATAAAATTCAACATCCATTCATGATAAAAACACTGCAGAGAATTGGAATAGAAGGAACATATCTCAATATCATAAAGGCAATGCCAACATAATATTAAGTGGGGAAAAACTTCAAGAATTCCCCCTAAAAACAGGAACAAGACAAGGATGCCCATTATCACCACTTCTCTTCAATATAGTACTAGAGACTCTAGCCAGAGCAGTAAGGCAAGAAAAAAAAATTCAAAGGAGTACAAATAGGAAAGAAGAACTCAAACTTTCACTATTTGCAGATGACATGATACTATATTTATAAAACCCAACAAACTCAACCAAAAGGCTTATAGAACTGATCAACAAATTCAGCAAAGTGTCTGGATACAAATTCAATCTTAAAAAATCAGAAGCTTTAGCTGGGTGTGGTGGTGCACCCTTGTAATCCTCACTCTTGGGAGGCTGAGACAGAAGGATCACACAGGTTCAAAGCCAGCCTCAGCTGACTTAAGAGACCCTGTTTCCAAATAAAATATAAAATAGGTCTGAGAGTGTAGCCCGGAGGTAAAAGGCCCCTAGGTTCCATCCCCAGTACCACCAAAAAAAAAAAAAAAAAAAAAAAATTAGAAGTTTTTCTGTACACCAACCATAAATTCACTGAAAAAGAAATTCAGAAAACACTTCCACTCAGAATCTCCTACAAAAAAAATAAAATACTTAGGAATAAACTTAACCAAGGAGGTAAAAGATCTCTACAAAGAAAATTATAAAACATTGAAAAAAGATATTGAAGAAAATCTTAGAAGATGGAAAGATCTTCCATGTTCATGGATTGGCAGAATAAATATCATTAAAATGGCCATCCTTCCAAAAGTGATCTACAGATTTAATGCAAAGCCCATTAAACTACCAAGATCATTACTCACAGACATAGAAAAATCAGTCCTTAAATTTATTTGGTATAACAAAAAGCCCAGAATAGCCAAAGTAGTTCTCAGCAACAAAAACCATGCAGGAAGAATCACAATACCTGACTTGAAACTATACTCCAAAGCCATTGTAATAAAAACAGCACGGTACTGGCGCAAAAACAGATACATAGACCAATGGAGCAGAATAGAAGACCCAGAAACAAGTCCACACACTTTCAGCCAGTTGATTTTTGACAAAGGGGCCAAAACATACACTGGAAAAAAGATAGCCTCCTCACCAAATGGTGTTAGCAAAACTGGTTAACCATATGCAGAAAATTGGAAATTAATCCTACTTTTCACCCTGCACAAGAGTCAATTCAAGATGTATCAAAGACTTGGAAATCAAACCAGAGACCTTGAAGTTCTTGAAGAGGGCATAGGTCCAACACTGCAACACATAGGCATAGATAAACACTTTCTCAATAAGACTCCAAAGGCACAACATATTAAAAGGTTAATCAATACGTGGGATTGCATAAAACTGAAGAGCTTCTGTTCAGCAAAGGAAACAGTCAAGAACCTCAATCGAGAGCCAACAGAATGTGAGATTTTTGCCACCTACCCCTCCAATAGAGGACTAATATCTAGAATATACAGAGAACTCAAGAAACTCAACACTCAGAAAACAAAGTATCCAATAACAAAATGGGCAAGCGAGCTAAATAGACACTTCACAAAAGAAGAAATTCAAATGGCCAATAAATGCATGAAGAAATGCTCAACATTATTGGCAATCAGAGAGATACAAGTAAAAAATACCCTGAGATTTCACCTAACTCCAACTAGAATGGCAATCATTCAAAACACAAACAACAAATGCTGGTGAGGATGTGGAGAAGTGGGAATTCTAAAACATTGTTAGTGGGATTACAAATTAGTACAACTACTTTGGTAAACAGTATGGAGAATCCTCAGAACAATGGGAACAAATCTACTATTTGATCCAGCAATACCACTTCTGGGTATCTACCCAAAAGAAAGGAAATCAAACTACCAAACTAATGCATGTGTATCTATGTTCATAGCTGTACAATTCACCATAGCCAAATTATGGGACCAGCCAAGATATCTATCAACAGATGAATGGATTACAAACCTGTGGGATATATACACAATGGAATTTTACTCAGCCATTAAAAACAACTCAATTACATCATTTTCAGGGAAATCGATGGAACTGGACATTATGCTAAGTGAGATTAGTCAGTCACAAAAAGTAAGAAATCAGATGCTTTCCCTAATATGTGAAAACTAAGGAGAAATGCATCATAGGAGGAACTCTAGATGAAAAAGGAAATCATATAGAGGAGCAAACAAGACAACCTAAATGAGGGGATGGGAGAGAGGAAGAAGGAAATTCTCTAAAACACACATGTACTTAAACATTGGAAGTCAACCACTAGGCCAAGCAAGGGAAGGAGGGATGAGGAGGGAATGGGGTGGGAATTGGGTAGGGTTTAAATCGGTGATGTGTACATGTATGTACACACGTTTTGTTTTTTTTTTAACCACAGTATGATGTATGAATATAATGTACAACTAAACAATTAAAAAAAAGTTTTATGATATTCTTGGTTCATGCTTTTAAACCTTCTTCAATGGCTATTATCCATAATTTAGGATGTTTCATATTGTCCCATGTTTGCTGAATGTTCAGTTCATGTTGTTTTATTATCTTCTCTATATATTCTATATATTCTATATATATTCTCTATATTCAATATATTGTTGAATGTGCATTCAGTTTTGAATGATCTGTCTTCCAAGAGTGATACTCTGTTTTCCATGTGGTCCAGCTTGCCAGAGGTTGTTTCTGTTGCAGTCTTTAATTCATTGGTTGACTCCTTAATTTCACTCAAAGCCTCGTTTTGGTTCTTTCTTAGGGACTCAGTATCTCTATTGGTATGCTCTTTTATTTTCTTATAATTTTTGAGGCCTTTTATCATATTGAAGATCAAAAATTGGAATTCTCTTTGTGGCATTTCCTAAAGATCAGTATTAGTGATCTTCCTTGTGGTAGAGTTGTAGGAGTTTTTTGTTTCCTTGCTGTTCTTCATTCTCATATTTTCAGGGTTTTCAAGTTTGTATTTCTGCTGCCTTGGCATCATTTTCCTCTTCGTGTATCAGTTCTGTATCTATTTTTTTTTTCTGTATCTATTTTTTATCCCTTTATAAAAGAGTTTATTCTGGGGATACATATTTGCCTCTACCCATATGTCTCATATAATCAAACTTTTGAGTTTGTCCCCCAGAACCTCTTAAACTAGATATAGTTATTAATGTGGCAAAAGAAGCCTCTGATTGGCTGAAGGCCAGCATGCTGATTGGCACTTAATGCCCTACACATATGACTGCTGTTTTGTTGATTGTAAGCCTGTGAAACTGCAGAGTGCTGACCGCTGACCTCTCTGGCCAGCGGGCTTAAGCTCTACAGGGCCAGCAATTGCTATGTTCCTAGCTGTGGCCCACCTTGCTGAGCTTTGATGGCCCCAAGGACACCACTCCTGATCTCGTTATAATCATGTGGAACACTGTTAGTCACCAGTATGAACAAATTCTGCTAGAGGAGAGAATGTTGAGTTCACTGCCTATAGCTGTGTTCATGTGATCATGAACTGGGCTGGCTCCTGACCTCCCTTTTTTCAATGACCAAGCTCTGGCAGGGAAAGATTGTACAGTTCTAAACCTGGGGCTTGTGTGACTTAGTTATTTAGCCCGAGGGACACCACTGCTGTTCTGGGTGGCTATGATCACATGATTCCTTGTTGGCCTCTAGTGTTGGTGCTTATATTGTCCAAATATGGCCATACAGAGTTTATAGTTTTTCAAGCCTGCAGCTCAGTAGGCTAAATTTTTCATCCTGAAGACACCACAACTAGTTGTCTTGTGGTAATCACTGGAGACCCTGCAAGGGTGCAGCAAACTGTGACTCTGGATCCCTCCTATCTGAATGTCCGTAGAGCCTGTCCCACTAATTCATGTTCTGCTGTGTCTGACTGTAGCCCCCACCCCCACCTCTGCAGGGCTGATTTGCAAACTCACTGATCTAGTAAGCATGGTGTTCATTGCCACACAAGTCCCTGTGACCATGCAGTGCAGTCTCCTGCTGGGACAGTTTTTTTTTTTTTTTTTTTTTTAACTCACAGTCTTGATGAAATTGGTCATGTCTCTGCAGGCAGAAATGAGTTCAGCTACAACCACAGGATCTAGCTGGCTGTCTGGGTAGTTGGGTCTTTATTGAGTGTTGAAAAAAAGGTCAGCTGCTTCTGATGATGATCTCTAGTCACTGGATTCACAGAGTCTGCGGTTTCTTTGCTGGAAGTCTCTAAAAGCCAAGGTACCAGTGCATCCTGGCAACGGTGGCACTGTCACTGCTCTCTGCTCACCAGGTAAATGTGGGGAGCTTTTTACAGTCCTTATGCCTCCAGTTCCACCACATTTCAACTATCATTTTGGCTGTTTTTCTTTCCTTGTTAAGAGATAGTCGTTCTACTGGTTTAGTTCTGAGTCCTGGAGCACTTGAAACACAGTCTCCCTCTATTCTTCAGTCTCCTCCTTTCTATATTAAAAATGCACAAACTGAATGGTGTAGCAAGGGTTGCTCTGTATTGCTGTAATAACAGTCAAGACCATCTGAAGTGGGTTTGCCAGTCATCAACTGAGAGGTGACCTGCTCCTGAACAGTGACCTGCTTGGTCACTTGCAACTTCCTTCCAAATAGTCTTTGATTCTATCTCATGGCAGGTAATCTTTAGATCATAACATACCATAATGTGAAGGTCTCAAAACCTAGTTGATGTTGTTCAACCTCTCTATATAGCAAATAAAACTTTGGTCAGAAAGAAGGTCAGGGAGGGTAGAAAGTGTAATACTGAATGCATGATAGTCTTTATTTAGTTTTTTTTAACTATTGCTAATATCTTCTTACTCTTTAAAACACATAACTAAGTTGCCACATCAACTCTATTATTTTCCCTACTGAGATACAATTGTTGCTTTCCTGTAATAAATATTATCTTCTACTTCATATATGCTGAAGAACTTCTTGATTGAAATATGATATTTATTAGCCTTGCTAAATGCTGTTTCTTTTCTGAGCTTACAATAATATTGATATCATTATGAAAGTGTAAGAGAGCTTTAAAAATTGTGAATATTCTTAAATATTCTGGGAGTCAAAATAGTAAGCAGTGAGTCTAGTAAAGATACCAGAAAAAAAAAAAAAAAAAAGAATAAGAAAAAAAGCAAGGGAGCTGCCAGCAATGCAGGGCCCCACACTGCAGCTAGCCAAGCCCTGTCATCAGCCCTAGGAGGCTGAGTGCTGCGGAGCAGGGAGCCAGACCTGCAAGCAGCAGCAGAAATATCTGCTCTTATGTTGCCAGGAGTCTTGCTCATTCTGAAGTCCCCAGGCTGCAACAGGTGGCCACAGACAGCCTATGTTTTAAGCTTTCTTCACCAGGCCATGGTGTTTCCTGGTGGCTCTATCATGGTGTTTCCTGTCTCTGCTTTCTGCCTGGCATGTGATTTGTGAAGGATACTGGTGCAGAGTTGGAGTCCTTCCTCTCCGTGGGATCGTGCTCAGCACAATGAGTCCTGCCTTCATTCTCCTTTGCCTGGTGTATCTATCCATCTCTGCTCTGCCAACCCCCAAGAGAGCCTCATCACATTCAATTTTGAAGAGTAATGACTTCCTTCCTTAATAGGGACTTCTGTTGTAAATAAAAATGATATTATTAACAAAAGCTAACCTGGATACTTATCATAGTACCAACACTTTGCCCTGTTTCTCCCATTTATTGTTATATATAATAGCAACATGAGTTAATTTGTTTAGATAAATGAGTCTTTCACTGCCTACCTGGCAGTGAAACCAGATTTCAAACCATGTTTTTAACCATTGGGCTTACCCAATCTCCTCAGAAGAGGTATGGAAATTAAGAGTACTGCTAGAGAGATGGCTTTTTATTCCCCTTTTAGTGATAGAGCAACTTTAATTTATGAAAATAAGGAAGAGAGTGGGGAAGAAGAAGAAGGCTTAATTTTTCTCAAAAACTTAAGGGTTCACTCAGGCACCAAGCTGCACTGAGGTGAGGCAGTGAGCTTGCTTTTCCAGGTTGCACATCCCTACCTCTGGGTTCCCTCATTTCATTTGTCTTGAAATACAAAGCATGGACATTGTAGACTCATGTCATTTCTGGTGGAGCAGTATCAGCCCACGCCTTAAAATTTTATTTCAATTTGTGGTACCTGTGGTTCAATTCTGAGAATCGATTTTAATTAAGTCCTGGGCTTGAATCCTATATTTGGGCTCTGATTGATATGACTGACTTTGAAAGTAGTACATTTAATTAGGATAGATTCAAATGCTATTTTTGTCCTAGGGATTTATTTCACAGGATAATTTAACTCCATTCCGGCTACCGGCTGGGAGCAGAGTTTTAAGGGTAAGGCTTTGAAAGCCAAGTCCTTGGAATTCACACATAGTCAAGGGCACATCTGGGTCACCAAGGTTGTGAATTTGATACAGGGACCCAGTGAGACACTTAGGGGGATTAGACATCCTTCTTTATCATCTATCATTCATATCCCAAGACAGTTTTTATCAGAGCTGAAGTGATCTCTCCAGAAGATGCCACTGACCTATTCAAATGGAGTTGTCATTTGTTTTGAAGTATTTTTCGTGTGTGTGTGTGTCCATAATTTTTTTTAAATACCATCTGCAAGTCCTTGTTAAAACAGGATCTGAGAGAATAGTACCCGAGGCTCCTTCCACTGTGAATCTCGCTCTCCTATAGTTGCCTGGGCCTCATGGGAGAAGACAGACCAGCCACACTGTGTGCTTTGAGGCTCTGGTCTCCCCCTGTCTCTGAAATACATTCACTTGCATTTTGTCAAGGAGCAGAAGCCCAAGTCCCAGGAGATATAAGAGGAGGAAGCTTTGCCCCTTTGCCTTTGGTTGGAAAGTCTGGAGCCTTCTGCCCAGAAAACAGGGAGAGTGGCTGGAGAGCAGGTGGCAGGAGCGGAGTGTTACTCCAGTTTCCTGGCTTGTGGAGGACTGGGAGCCCAGACAGTGCACATGAATCATTTCCACATGGCACAGATTTGTTTTTCCTGAGTCAAGTTCTACAGAAAATTTGAGGAACCAAAGGGCATGCATCCCACTTACCAACACTCCAAGCACCCTTTGCTATCACATTGCACAAACTGTCTTAAAGAAGACTTCAGCCACTGCTGACATTTTAGCTCTAGACTCCCAAGCCAGCCAATACATGTTTGATCTGCTGTTTCCGACAAAGCGTGGGCAATGACTAAAATATGTTGGGCAAGGAAGAGTTTATAGAAGGCACAGTTTAATCGTGGGTTCCTGCTTCCCGTGGTACACTGGAACATACAGTGCCTCTCAGCACACACTTAGCAGCACGCGAATGACCACGCAGCGGCTGTGTGAGTTGGTGAAGCTCCCAAGCGCCTGCTGTGTGGTGTTTCTCTGTGCCATTTTCCAGATGTGGAACCAGCCACAAAGAGGAAGCTTTTGCCCCACAGAGGTGGCTGCCAGACCTGATACATCCTCTTCTACTTTTTTTTTTAATGTGGCATATTAGCTTTTAGAGAAAGTCATCTTTGATTTATTCTCATATTGAGATAAAAATCTACTTTATATGAACCTTTTTGTTCTTTGTGTGTTGGAGATTGAACCCAGGAGCATTCTATCTCTGAGCTATACCCTCAGCCCTTTTTTTAATTTTTTTTTTTTTTTTTTTTTTTTTTTTTTTTGGTACTGGGGTTCCTGGAAGCCCTTCTACCTCCGGGATACACTCCCACGGGCTATACTCCCAGACCTATTTTTTTACTTTTTTATGTGGAAACAGGGTCTCTTAAGCCAGCGAGGCTGGCTCCGAACCAGCACGATCCTCCTGTCTCAGTCTCCCAAGCACGGGGATTACAAGCGTGCGCCACCACGCCCGGCCCTCTTTTTAAATTTTAAAACAGGGTCTCACTAAAGTGCTGAGGCTGCTCTCAAACCTACGATCCTCCTGTACAGCCTCCCCAGTTCTAGGTTTACAGTCCAGCTTTGATTTATTTCTTTTCTAACTTAGAATTTGGTTATATTAATAGCACCACTTGAAGGTAAGTTCTGCTAAGCTCGACCCTAAACCCAGTGGTTTGATCAGTGTGAATACACCAGTGTCGGCATCATCTACCTCTTGGTTCTGAATGGGTAGTACACGAGGCCACCGGCACCTCACTATTTCAGCTGCCCATGCAGTCTAAACCTAGTGGGGCAGAGCTCTACTCTATGAAACCATAGGAGGGCTGCCTCTGTGAGCAGTGCTTCTTTGGTTGAGAATTCAACAGTGATTTCTTTCCAAATAGATTTGTGTGTGGATATGACAGCCTGAGTCATTACTCTCTGAGGTTCTCCCCTTTCTGGAAACTTGGGGCTACCTCCCTGTGATTGCCATCTCCTGGCACCACTCTTGTTTCCGGCAGACTCTCAGACTCACCAAATGCCGTTCATTCAAGCCTAGAATTGTGGAATGTTACTGTTACCTCATCTGCATTACAGTTCAATACCATATTCATGTTTTTCCTACTCGTGCGCATGACAAAAATCTTAGATAAAAATAACCATCCAATTAAGTAGCTCTGTGGTCCCTTCATCTTCTAATAACATTATTCCTTCTATTCCACAAGGTAGGTCTACTTTTTTTTTAATCTCCTTACTACAAATGTGTTGTTACTAGTCTCGCTTTTCAGGACATGTTGGCCATGCTCAGAACATGTGTAACTTCGTTGGCACATTTCAGCTGTGAACTCTTCCCCAGATTGATGCCGGAACTCTGAACTTCTTAGTCACGTTCCTGTCACTGTTCTTCCTAGCCTCTCATGCCTTGCTCTTCCTGGGGTAGCCTCCTCGGTGATTGCTCTTCACAAGCCTCTTCAGTGAGACCTTTCACCAGAAAGCTATCACCATCCCTGGCTCCTTTTTCAAGGATGTGCTGGTGAGCACAGAGCTTTCCAGCTTATTAGAGTCACTCGACATTTCCCTCAAAAGTAGTCTCCCCTTTCCCACAGGGAAACCTTCAGTCCTTTCTGTTTCTTCTCTCAGTCCTCAGAAACCATTTAATAAGGGTTCATTGACCATCAGTGCCCTGCCAAGGATATGGAGAAGAGGAGCCAAACCAAAAGTACTTCCTAGTGGGGAGCATGGTCTAGTAAGGCAGAAAGAGCAGTCAAGTAATGGTGCTATTTGAAGACTACATGCTTGGCATGTGGTGCACACCTACAATCCCAGTACTTAGGAGGCTGAGATAAGAGGATCACTGGTTTGAAGCTAGCCTCAGCAAATTAGTGAGACTGTCAGCAACTTAGCGAGACCCTGTTTTAAAATAGGGCCAACTGGTTAGGAAAAATAGAGGTGGAGGTGTAGCTCAGAGGTAGAACACGTCTGGGTTCAATCATTAGTACCATGAAAGGAAAAGAAAGAAAAAGGAAACCGGAGCTGTGGCCAGTGGACCAATGATCACGAGAACTGCAATATGTGACCGAGAACCCCCTACAGGGCTATTGAGCCTGTCAGGGAAAGATGAAAGATTTTCTAAGGAAGGGACTTTTGAGCTGAGGTCAGTAGTGAGGAGAGCCTTCAAGACAGAAGGCAGCCAAGCATGGTGCAGTATACATGTCTGCAGTCGCAGTACTTGGGAGGCTGAGACAGAAGGAGCACAGTTTTGAGGATAGCCTGAGCAACATAGAGAGACTCTTAGCAGGTTAGGGGGAAAAAAAAAAGGACAGAGGAGCAGCAGATGCTGAGTAACAGGAAGAAGCATGGCACATTCAAGGGCTTCAAAGGGAAGCCGATGTAGCTGGAGTCTAGGAGGCATTTCTTGCCACAGTTGGCATTTCATTATCCTAGAGTGTCCATAGTCATCAGATG
Organism: Muscardinus avellanarius; assembly: GCF_963383645.1. NCBI lineage: Eukaryota > Metazoa > Chordata > Mammalia > Rodentia > Gliridae > Muscardinus > Muscardinus avellanarius. The sequence continues at coordinate 66,533,650 of NC_137798.1, forward strand.
ACCTCAAGATTTTTATTAGACACTCCTTGTAAATAATTTATGGAAAACTCAGGTGAGGCAGGTCATGTTGCCAGTCCCTGGAGGAGCCACCGATTCATAGGGAGTTCCTTACATCCAAGTCTGTGTGTTTAAACTCAATGAAAAAAAAAATCATAAAACATTACAGCCAGATGTGACCTTAAAGATGACCTAGGGCCAAGTTCTCTTTTACAGATGAGGGAATTCAGGTCTAAAACACCTGGCTAGTGAACTGCCCCTCCTAGTAGATGTTCTTATAGGATAGCTTGTCTGCAATTTGTTTCCCATCACCAGAAAAATAAAAATAGAATTAGAAAATTTTGTTCAATCTTCAACTTTCTGCTAACATGAAGGATTAATTGGGCATTTGGAGGCATTCAACGCTTTTTATTCCATTTCAGTGAGGGAAACACAGTTGGATGGGAACATCCTGACTGAGCTGCCACTTTGTCTCCAAGTATTATATGAGGAGATGTAGATAACAAATGAGTAGATGTGGTGTCTGCCCTTTAGAGGTTTTTTTTTTTTTTTTTTTTTCTTACTGGGTGGCCTATGAATGAAGTAATGGCAGATAGATTCCAAAACTCGAGTATGCCTCAGGTATTTGGGGCACACAGAGAATGGCTACTTAGCTTAAGATATCTATTCAGGCAAACTTCCTGGAGGAGGTGAGCCCTAAGCTGAGCATGAAATTTCAAAGCTGAACAAAAATAAGGAGAATATTTAGATAGGGGAGGGGAGCTTGAACCAAGCACAGAAATATGAGAGTTCATGGTGAATGCGTGGTCAGGGTGGAAAACTACTAGAATCATGGTGGGACTAGAACGTGAAGTCTGAGGTGTGGAGGAAGCTATGATGAGAAGGGGCAGTGACATGGGACTATGAAGGGGCTGCCATTCTTGAAATGTTTGAATTCTGTATTGCATGGGATTTGGCATCATTGCCTGTAACACGAAGCATAAAGATGATGGATAGAAACACATTTCTCTCATATAAAAAGTCTGCAGGTGGGCAGTCCAGCTCTGCCACAGAAGCTCCATGCAGTCCTCTGGGCCCTGGATTTCTATGGGTTTTTCTCTTCTGTCACCTTCTAGGCAACATCCTGATCTTGTATGGTTGCTGAAGCTCCAGGAATCATCTTGAATCCCAGTTTCAGGGAATATGAAGGGCCAAAGGACTCTCTTTACAACTGAGTCAGCTTCTTATAAGGGGGCCTTTCTGAAATTCTACAAGATTCTTAACATGAACTTTTCCAGAACTTGGTTACATAGCTATATCTAGCTTCAGTGAAGCCTAGGGAATATGGTCTTATATATGACAATGTTCCAACTAAAATCCAGGAGTCTAGTATTAAGAAAGAGGAGAATAGCCGGGTGTGGTGGTGATGCTTGTAATCCCATACCTTGAGGAGGGGGTGCGGGCAGGTAGCTCAATGCTCTGAGCCTGTTTACCCATCTGTACAATGCAGGTACCACTACTAAAAGGAAATTCCTGTAGAGTGACAGTAAAACTCAAATCAGATAGACATGAAAACATACAAGGTCTTTGAAACACACCACAAATAATAAGAGATTATTCTTTGCATCCATGTGGTCAGCTAAGTTGGATTTTCTTAGTAGCATAGGCTTGGGCTAAAACCATCTTTTAAGATGCTGCCTCTGGGATCAGGAATTCTTCAGAGAAACTGGAGTTTTAGCTTTTAATGGTCAATCCTTTGAAAAACATTCTCTTTGTAGTAAACTAAATCTGTGCTCCCACTCCCACATCAAATTCTTTTTAAATCATTTTTTATTGGTACATTGTAGTCATACATCTTAATGGGGTAAAAGATAGCAGAGGTATACTTGCACACATCACTCATTTAGCCCTTCCCCAATTCCCTCCGCTTCCCTCCTTCTCATGTTTGGCTTAGTGATTGACTTTGATATGTTTGTGAATGTGCATCATATACATTAGGGAATTTATCAGCCATATTTTGGGATAATATATGGTTAATATACTTATCCCATATTCATTATAAACCCTTGAGGTACTTCTCTTAGGAAATACAGGAACACAAGACAGGTTGTATAAACTGAAGACACTTCTATTGCATTGTGTTTAAATTTCAGCTGAGTCTAACTTTGAACACAAAGCAATGTTCAAAGCAATTGAACTTATTTTGAGCTTATCTCCCCTAGTATTGGAACAGAATTTGGTGGTGAATTTGAAGAGAGATTCAAGAACCTTTTTGAATCATTAGTGGAATGAATATCCTGGAGGCTTAATCCCAGTAATGCAGTTTCTCTAAGGACTCAGCTTAATAACAAGACAACACTGAATCCTTGGAACACTTTAATTGTTTTTCAGACATGCCTCATCAATGTTTGGCCTTTCCCATTAATAAAGGCCGTGGTTATTTGGAACTAATTGATAAATATGTTCATGGATTTCTCTGGCTAATGAAATCAGATCACTAGTTTTACTCTTTATCCTACCAAACTGACCAAGCAACCTATTGCTTCACTTTAATTACAGGCAATCTTGGATTTATTTGCTAAGCAATAAAAAACAGTCAATTGAGTTTTATCTATTAGATGAACCACCACCATTTTTCAAAAGTGATTGAATTGTACAGTTCAACAAATGTTTGTGAAATGCCAACCCAACACTCTGCTTTATACCAGACTCCTGGGGAGTAAATGGAGATTAAAGACAGGACCTGCTCTTGACTTTGGGGTATTTGTTCATGCTTTTAATAAATATTTGTTGAGCACCTACTGTGTAGCAGGCACTGCTCTAAGCTCTGGAAAAATGCAGGAAACAAAACCTCCTATATTCCAGGAGCTTAAATTTTAGCATAAGTAGTCAGATAAACAAACAAACACAAAAAGTAAACAAATCAAATTCCAGTGTGATAAGCTCTATGGAGATAAAAGCTTGGTCAGGAAAAGATAAAATTTGAAGGAAAAGGTTTACTATTTTGTAAGAAGGCTTAAGAAAAGCTTCTCTGATAATGGATATTTGAGCCGATGAGCAGAGATCCTAGAATGGGAGGAAGGACAGAGATCCTAGAATGGGAGGAAGGATGGGAGGATGGGGAAGAGCATTCCAGGGAAGCCTTTGGGAGAGGAGGGAGCCCACATGGCCTGGAGGAGCAAAGGGGGCCCTGGGCTTGAGCATGGCTGTGAGAAACCACCCAAGCTCTCTCACTTGGATTCTACGATATTGAATACTAGCCACATGTACTGAGTATGCATCTCATATGGGTAAACTCCTCTGTAAGGGTTTTTTACCTACTTAATTTTAATTTATTACTATATAGGGTAAGTGATGCTCTCCTTGCTTTATAGATCAGGGTACTGGAGGTTCTGGGAAGTTAGCAGGTTTTTTTGAGGTCATAAGAATCTGGTGGGCCTCTGCAGACCCACCTCAGTGACATCCTTTGGAATCCACAGGGGAGCAGAGTTCCCGTAACCCATGAGGCCAGGGCACCTGTCCTTTGGCCTGTGGTGCCTGCCCCCTCTTTTCTGACCTCCCCATTCCTAATCCTTGCAATCTCAGCTGTCACCTCCCCTGAGAAGCATTTTCTGGACTCCTAAACTCTCTGCAGGTTCAGGGCCCCTGCTGTGCTCCCTTGGTGGGGGAGAGGGAGAGAATGCCAGGCATGCATAAGTGTTCATGCAACAAACCAAGGCTTTGAATGCTGTGTTTTGACCTATTGTAAGATGACAGACGGGTCAGGACTGAAAATATATTATGATTGCCACCACTTTTTGAGCAGGTCCTATGAGCCAAGCTCTATTCTGAGCTCCTTGTTTGTATTAAGCCATCTGTCCCTCACACCACCAGCATGAGATGGTACCCAGTCAGGAAGAGCTGTCCTTCATTAGCTGGTACTCATCCAAATCCATGACTCTCTCAGGATTCAGATAGTGGGTTTTGAGGGTTGTTTGGTTTGGATTTGCTTGGTACTGAAGGCTGAACTCGGGCATTCTACCTCTGAGCTACACCCTCGGCCCTATTTATGTTTTGTTTTGAGACAGTATCTCACTGATTTGCTAAGACTGACGTCCTATCTTAGCTTCCCAAGTACTGGTATTATAGGTCTGTACCACGCTGCTTGGCTTAGTCTTTGGTGTTTTGTTTTGTTTTGTTTTAATAAATAAAATGTTGTGAGAATTTTATCTAACCTACTGAAAGAGTTATTTGTACATAATAGTAGTGTTTTCCAAATTATAGTTCTAACTCTTCAATAATTTTAAATTTTGGATTTTAATTTTGATAGTAATATAAATAATTCTTTACCTACCCCCTCCCACTTGAAGTATTGGGGATAGAACTGAGGGGCATTCTGCAACTGAGCTACGCCCCCAGCCCTTTTTTTTTTTATTTTGAGACATGGTCTCCCTAAGTTACTGTGCTGTGGCTTTAAACCTGCAATCCTTCTGTCTCAGGCTCCCAAGTACTGGGATTACAGGTGTGTGCCACTGCACCCAGCTTCTTTTACCCCTTATAAAGACAAAATGTTTTTCTTGCAATTATAGTTCTCAATTAGAAAAAAAAATTGTAAAAGAAAAAGATTTGTCTGTCAGTGTATCTTCAAACATTTCTTAAAATAGAGCCAAATACTACCTGAATTTGAGAAGCAGTGATGGTCTCTGCCATGATTCACATGTCTACAACTGATGACTTACACGTTTCTTATATTTTTTATTAAACTTGTGTGCTTTTTTTAAGGGAATGCTAACCTCTTCCAGGTCATCCCTGTCTGCTGTAGTGAGAGGGCTTCAATAATCTATCTCAGTTTTTACATCATGCTGCTAAAAATAGGGGAAAATTTCTTCAAGATGGTTTTACAATCTGAGCCTTGCTTTATAAGTTCCTTAAGCCTTCCATGTGTGTTTGGCATATATGGCTGAGATAGAAAACTGGGGATTTACTTTTTCTTTATATATGTGTAAGTTTTTGAGTACCAGTAACACTACAAAGTTATTAAGGAACTGTATCTTCAAAGTAGGCTATACAAAAGTATTCTGCTCATAAAAATCTACATATTAGTTTTTACATGGGAATATATTCATTAGTAAGAGCAACAGTATTTCTATTGTGTGTGTGGTTTTTTTTTTGTTTTTGTTTTTGTTTTTTGTGGGGGTTTTTTTTGGTGGTTATACTGGGGTTCCTGGAAGCCCTTCTACCTCTGGGCTACACTCCCAGACCTATTTTATATTTTTGAAACAGGGTCTCTTACGCCAGCGTGGCTGGCTTCGAACCTGCGCAATCCTCCTGTCTCCACCTCCCAAGCACGGGGATTACAAGCGTGCACCACCACGCCCGGGCGTGTTTATTTGTAAAATACAGTTTGTTCTTGTTTCTTTAATTATAAAAGTGACACATAGCAATTGTTGAAATTTAAAGTATAAAAAGTAAAATGAATATCCAGTGGGCTGAGGAAGGAGGAATATAAGTACAAGGCCTGCCTCAGCAACTTAGCAAGACCCTGTCTCAAAATAAAAAGGCTGGCAATGTAGATTAGTGATAGAGTACCCTAGATTCAACTCCAGTTTCAAGAAAAACAAAACAAAAAAGTAAAAGTGAAGTAATATACAATATTGTTGCTAGAAAATATCCATTTTTCTTTAGAAATATTTCCTCCAATATTTACTTTTTAAAAAAATTAAAGCCCTAGACACACATGGTGGTGTATGCCTGTAATCCAAATACATGGGAGGCTGAGACAGGAGGATTCCAGGTTCAAGACTAGCCCCAGCAACCTAGTGAGACTTTCAGCAACCTAGAGAGACCCAGTTTCAAAATAACAAAAAGGGTTGGGGTTATAGCTCAGAGGTAGAATGCCCCTGGATTCAATCCCCAGTGTCACACACACAAAAATAAGGCCTTATTGTATAGAGTCAGACACTTTATATCAACTTTTTGGTCAATGATGGATTGGATGTATGATGGCAGTCCCATAAAATTATATTGCCTAGTAACTGTATAGCCATCTTAGTTTGTGTCAGTACACTCTGATGTCCACACAATGATGAAATTGCTTAACATTGCATTTCTTAGAAAACATCCCCATTATTAAGTCACACATGACTATATACACTTTTAAAAATACTTTTATTGGCACATTATAATTACACATAATAGTGGGATTCATTGTTACATATCTGTGCGTGCACATTTAGGTCAACTTCACTCCCCGGTACCTCCCCTATGCACTTTTCAACCTGATTTTTTTTTTACTTAATATATCCTGACGATTTTGAAATATGAAAGTTATGAAACATGATTTAACCTGAAAGTTATTTACATTGTCTTTTTTCTTTTTACATTGTCTTTTTTTTTTTTTTTTTTGTAGTACTGAGAATGGAACCCAGGGACATTCTATCTCCAGACTATACACCCAGATCCCTTTTATATTTTATTTGGAAATAGGGTCTCACTAAGTTTCTAAGAGCCTCACTAAGTAGCTGAGGCAGGCTTCCAACCACGCAATCTTCCTGTCTCAGACCCCCAAGTACTGGGATTCCAAGCATGCACCACTACGCCCAGCTTTTACATTGTCTTTTAAACCTAATATTAAATAATGAAGAGTGGTTTATATGCTGAGTTATGGTACATTTAAATTGAGTCACTATTCTTAATAATGAAGCATTTATATCCCTGTATTTACCTGTTGGGATCAATCTTTGATTCTTTCCCCAAAACATGTTCCTGGAGATATAAACTGCGGAGTCAAAGGCACACACATTGATATAACATCTAGGGCTGGCATCATGGATGACAGCCAGAGCTCCAGAGTAGAGTAGACCTGGGTTCTAGCCTTGCCTCTGCCTCTCGAACAAGTTACTTAACTTCACTAGGACTTCATGTCTTTACTGATAAAATGGAGATCCTAGAAGTGCACACCCAAGGACAGTTGCTACAACGAAATGAGAGGTGCGCGTCAAAGTCTTAAGCCCAGGGCGTGGTATGTAGTACATGCTCGGTTATGTTCTCTTTGAGCATTCTGTCTGCTGCCAATATTGGAAAAAGCATCAAAGTACATGTCCTAATGATGGGTACTGGTGTAATCGTTCCTGTGCACTTCCTCCCAGAAATCTTAAGAACACAATTTGATAAATTTGACATATGTGCACAACTTTTTAATCAATACTCCATATAATACATAGAACATTTCCATCATCTCAGAAAGGTTCCTGGTGCCCCTTTCAGCTAATCCCACTCACCCCCATGAGCAACCAGTGATTCTATACTGATAGGATATGGATGCTCACAATAAAATTACAGAGGATCCTAGGCCGGGCGTGGTGGCGCACGCTTGTAATCCCCGCACTTGGGAGGCAGAGACAGGAGGATGGTGCAGGTTCAAAATCACCCTTGCTGGCTTAGAGACCCTGTTTCCAAATAAATATATATATACATATACATATACATATACATATACATATACATATACATATACATATACATATACATATACATATTAGACCTGGGAGTGTAGCCCAGAGGTAGAAGGGTTTTCAGGAACCCCAGTACCACACACACACACACACACACACACAAAATTATAGAGGGTCCTGAAAGTAAAATCTCTCCTCAGTAGTGTCCTTGTGAGTATAAAAGGATGGGATTCTTTAAATGGACTAGTGTGAATAACAGCGGTCATTGCCAAAAGAAATGACCCCAAAGAAGACCCCTTTACTTAGGTTATTGTCTGGCCCCACCTTCATGACCTCATCTAATACCAGTGATCTCCCAAAAGTGCTGCCTCCAAATACCAACACGTTAGGAATGGGCACTTCCACTTGGGAATTCTGGTGAGCCACGAGCCTTCAGTCCATAGCATTCATTCACACAGGTACTGTGGGCCGTGTTTTCTGTTACATTAAGCAAGGGACTTTGCAGCTGCTTTGTTTGCTAGCATACAGTCTGCTTGGCACGGATTCCAGCCCAGCAAATAGTACTGGCTGGAGTTGAGCACTCGGTGGATGGACACCAGGGAACAGCTGAGCCTAGAACCACGGCCTTGTCATTCTTTTGCTCACTGACCCATATGCATTAGGCTTGGAGCTACGTTTTTCAGTTGTGTTGAGACCAAATCCTTCTCCTGGATGCCAGTGCTTATGCCTAAATAGAGAAATATCTAAGCAGAATGCAATATTATAGTTTACCTTTTGGTGCTTTTTTTTTCCTTCACAAATGTCAAATTTTACTCTTCAGCAAAATTTATTAGGTGGAAATATAAAACAGTGCACGTGTCCTGTTACCATTTGGCAAAAATGTTTATACATAATGAATTTCAAGATTTAGTTGCAGAGAAAAGTGAGTGAAACTTGACAGGTGAGCCCCTCGCCCCCCCCCCCCATCCCCGCTCTCTGGAGGATATTGCCTGTGGGAGTTTCCATCCAGAGGAGTGTGGGTAGTGCAGAAGGGGATATGGGCACTTGGACTGCCTGGCCTTTCGTATCTCTGTCTTGCCTGGGCAGTGTCCCTCCAGTCTCCCGAGTGTCCATCCAGACCTGCTATTCTGCTGCAAAGTCACCTTCTCTACCATTTTGGCACCTGCAATGAAATTTTCTTTGTCTCAAGATAAAATTCTAATTCAAGGTTGGAAGGGAGGTAAAAGTTACAGGTTCCTGGTCTTTCAAAGTATGGATATCTAACATTCTACTGAGTGGGTTGAGGGTTTTTTTTTCCCCCCTTAAACACCTCCAAGCAAAAAGAACCTCATTTCCTTCACTTTTAGACATTTATAAATTGTTGGAAATTTCTCCTTTGTGTCAACTCTAACAGTATCTACCACTATCTGCCATTCACCAGTCATGGACCACTTTTAAGAGGGTAGGCTGAAAAATGTGCAAATCTTACTCTACGAGAAAGCCTTTCAGATATTTGAAGGCAATCTGAGTTTCTCAATCTATCTTACCTGCCAAAGGAGGAAGTGCTATCAGCCTGATGCTGCTCAGTCTGGCTGTCATTTTACAGTCACTTAGGAATAATCATAAGGCATCCATGTACCTATTCTCTGCACTTGGAGTGATACCCAGTTGTCTTGTCACATTTGTCCTTTCTTTGAAGATCAGTCGTATCTTAACTAGCAGCTGGTTAACTAAACTGAGTTGTGGGGCTAGTAGCTCACATGACCCCTCCCAGGTAACACTTGGTCTTGAATTGCATATTGTTGATGTTGAATCTAGGGTGACAAGCATGGTGGGATGTTAATTGTTGGTGTGGTGGTCTCTAAATAGATGAAATTTTCCTTTTTTGTGGAACTCTGAGAAATTTAATCCCTGCTTGCATTTGTACGTAGAGCTTTAGTCCCTGGGTGAACATGAAAACAGAGAAAGAAGTCAGAAATCCCACAACTAGGGCTCTCTATGTCCGGCCCACTCTGGAAGGGTCAACATGAATTGCCAGGGATGAAGCATAGGATGAGCCTGGGGATGGGGATGGGGGAGACAAGGAAATCACTTTCAACACATTAAGTTAGAGGTACCTATGGAACCTCCTACTAAATGATCCATCTCAAAGTTGGAAATACCGGCTAGTGTTTGAAACTATGGCTATAGACCTGATGTTGATTTCACTGAACAATGTGAAACTGAAGCAGGATTGATTTACAGTGCAAAGCAGGTTTTGTATCCAGTTTGGATCCAAAACTTACAGTTACAGTATACAAATTTTCTGAAACTGGAGGAACTGTAATTTCTCTAAGTCTCTGTTTTAAAACTGCAGCATGCCTGGCGTGGTGGCACACGCTTGTAATCCCCACGCTTGGGAGGCAGAGACAGGAGGATCACGCAGGTTCTGAGCAGGTTCGGAGCCAGCCGTGCTGGCTTAAGATACCCTGTTTCCCATATCAAAGTCAACCACTAAGCCGAGCAAGGGGTGGAGGGGAGGGGAGGGAATGGGGTGGGAATTGGGTAGGGGTTAAATCAGTGATGTATGTCTCTACACACAAGTTTTTTACCCCAATATGATGTATGAATATATTGCACCAATAAAAATAAAAATAAAATAAATTTTAAAAAAGATACCCTGTTTCCAAATTAAAAATATATATATATAAAATAGGTCTGGGAGTGTAGCCCGGAGGTAGAAGGGCTTCCAGGAACCCCAGTACCACCCCAAAAAACACCAAAAAACAAAACAAAACAAAACCCTGCAGCATGAGGATAACATATCCTATATGGTTACTGTGAGAATTAATTCATGTGGCTTCTTTATGCTGGCAGTTAGCACAAGTTTGTGTTCCATATGTTGGGGGTGACAGGTCCTCTCCTCAACTCAAGAGAGAGAGAGAGAGAGAGAGAGAGAGAGAGAGAGAGAGAGAGAGAGGAGGGGAGGGGAGGGGAGGGGAGGGGAGGGGAGGGGAGGGGAGGGGAGGAGGGGAGGGGAGAGGAGAGGAGAGGAGAAAGAACACTCTTGGGGAGTATGGGGCTCTACTCTTGTAAGGGATTGTGGAGCTTTATTCTTATTTCGTGAGGTGTGGGCTAGAGGAGGTAGGGGAAGATGACCTCCCTCTGGTAGTCCTGAGGCAATTTCTGGTGGTCTGGTCAGTTTTAGAGTCCTCAGGCTGATTAGAGGTATTCATTATCTGATTAACAGGTAACCTAGAGAGTGTCCTTAATTACAGGTTTCTCAAGATAGCGTATCTGTCTTGTTAACAGTGCACAGGACAATTATAGTTTCTTTCAGTTAACTGTAGGATCTACAGATTTCCCAGGAATTTGGAAGAGACCAGCCTGGGAAAGAGAACTGGTTTGGGAAGTAAAGGTTGAGGTACTTTAGTACCAGGTTCTTATAATAAAGTTATATTTTAGCTGGGCGTGGTGGCGCACGCTTGTAATCCCTTATTAGGGAGGCTGAGACCAGAGGATCACGGTTCGCGGACAGCCTCAGCTACTTAGTGAGGCCCTCTGCAACTCAGTGAGACCCGGTTTCAAAAATAAAGAATAAAAAATAGGGCAGGGGCTGTAGCTTGGAGGTCGAATGCCCCTGGGTTCCATCCCCAGACCTGCAGAAAAAAAATAAAAGTTATATTTTACTTTTCCTTCCTGTCAGTTTCCTTTATACCTGTTTATTTCTTCTATCCTACATCATATACACATAATCAGTTATTAAAGGAAAAAGTGAACCAGGAAGAAACTTGAACAAAGAATTCATTGAAGAAGTGAGCAGATCCAGTAAGAAATGATCTCAGTATCTAACAACTATTAAAAGAGTGATCTACCTTTGTTCTTAGTGATCTACATTTTACTTTAAAAAAAAAGAATAAATCTAAATTTACTGATTTTAGTGGTTTGTCCCTGGTTAATAAAGTGTGCGTGTGTGTGTGTGTGTGTGTGTGTGTGTGTGTGTGTGTGTGTGTGTAGGAAAGATATGTATGTATCTAGATATATAGACATATAAAGATGTGTGTTGCTGTTGTTGTTGTATGTGTTTTAAAGGATAGTGTGTATGTTTTTTAAAATCCCTTTTGAAAGAACACAGCAGCAAAAACCTGTGCATAGATATGTACATGGATAGAGTTGTAGAGAACAAAAGCCAATTTGGAATGAGGCAGATAGTTACTAGTTTTCCATTATGTAACTTTATATGTTGTCATGTTGATTATGGTGAGGATGTGTCACTTTTGTGATTTTTGAGGGCAATTTTTAAAGAATTAAGCCGAATGAGTGGGGGATGGGCAGTGGACAAGATCAGTGAGGTGTTAGTGGAGCCGGCAGGCAGGGGTAAATGAGTCCAGGCAAGAGCAGAATTTAAAGCCAAGGAAGGCGTGTGTTTTTTTTCTCCCATTTGTCATGGCTACATTAAGGCTGCATCCTGAGCTTTTCTTTCTCATTTTCACTTGGTATCCTGCAGTTTCTGGCACAGGGCATAGCAATATTTCATATTTTTTCTCTTCATTTCTGTCATTTTGGTAGCAGCTGAGCCAACACTTGTCCAGGGGAATTCACTGGGGCAAGATAAGTGACAGGAAGAAGATGGGTAGAAGCACGGAAGCTTTATGGACTAGAGCATTGTTACGTAAATGTTAAGATATAAATTAATGCATACATGTGATAAAAAGGGGCAAGTTTTAGCTGTTCTAAAATGATCACAGTGACAGCTACATCCTCTTGATACCCTCATTCCCAGCCTCCAATTCCTCTTGCTCAAGGCATGACCTTCTATGTCCCTCCAGAAATGATCTACGCATGTACATACTAGACTCTTGTTTGAGTGCATTTCTTGTTGAAAAACAAATCATGTTGTATTGTGTGCTTAAAGAATTGTGATTTTTTTTTTCCTAAGTCTTTCGGGAGATGAGATCCAAAAGATGAGCCACCTTTTCTCTGAATGATCTGGTGGTAAAGGTTCAAGCACTGTAAGGATTTTGTCATTTCTGGTTGGAGAAACTGTGCAAGTTTTTTCAGATCATGCAACAGGCTTATAAAAGTTTATTGTGGTGCCGGGCATGGTGGCACATGCCTGTAATATCAGTACTGGGGTGGCTGAGACAGGAAAATCACAGATTCAAGGCAACTTATCAAAAGCCTATTTCTTTCCTTCTTTTTTTTTTTCTTTTTCTTTTTCTTTTTTTTTTTTTTTTTTTTTTGGTACTGGGGGTGGAACCCAGAGGCTTTCTACCTCCGGGCTATACTCCTAGACCTATCTTATATTTTACTTGGAAACAGGGTCTCACTAAGTTGCTGAGAGGCTCACTACATAGCAGAGGCTGGCCTCTAACCTGTGCAATCCTCCTGTCTCAGCCTTCCAAGTGTGGGGATTACAAGTGTGTGCCACCACGCCCGGCTTATCAAAAGCCATTTTCAAAATAAAAACTAAAATAGGGCTGAGGTATAGCTCTGAGGTATAGCATTCCTGGGTTCAATCCTCAGTGCCACAAAAAAAATATATTATGGCACCTAGTTCCAAAGTTTTTCCAGCTCTACATTAACATAGCTGTATCAGTCATCATTCCAATTGGATTCAAGAGTACCAGCACACACTGAACTGTGATTGTGTAGTACTTAGTGCCATGCTAAAATGGCTTGTTCATCTATGAGGGAATTCTTAAACACCTCTGTATATGAGGCACTGGACCAAATACTGTCAGGGAGAGTCAAAAGCTAACTCCTTGAGACAAGAGGATTACGAGAACACCAGTATGCAGCCCAGCCTCTGGTACTTAGGCCCTCTGCAACTTAGTGAGACCCTGTTTCAAAATAAAGAGTTAAAAATAGAGTTCAAAGTAGTTCCTGTTCTCCACAAACAGGTGGGAGCAGCAGCCTTTGCAAATGAAGAGAGAGTATGAAATCCTAGTTGAATTCAACAGTGAGACACTCGCCCCTCCTGTGCTCATCCAGTGAGGATTTTAACATTCCTTTTGACAAAGAAATGGGTCTGAGCCATCAAGGGAGGCAGGTGACACTGAGTCATGAAATTTGCCCTGTCTAGAAGCAAATGCCACTAACATGAGCCCTTGTTGAGGTACCCAGGGCTCTTGCATTGATTCTTAAAAGATGAAAGGGAAGGAAGGTCAAGGAGTATAAAATAAACAGAGATAGGACCTTTCCCCCTTTTTAAACTCCTACATAGAGGATAGAACTGAGAAAAACACACTGTGGCAGTAAAATTCATGCACAAACCTAGCAAAATGTTGACAAAAGAGAACCAGAAATGTGAACGCAGTGGGGCTGCACACTTGACTGCCACAACGAGGGGACAGTGTTGGCCACACAAGACTGAAGTTTTGTATTCTCCTCTGAACAGACAGGTCCAAACCTGTCGGATGCTGTATCTGAGCTTCCTTGTGCCTTATTTATATGTATGCTAGTGATTTTCTTCCCCACAAGAATCTGGTTGAGTAATTCAGAAGGCTAAAAAGTAATAAAACAAATAAGTGAATAAAGTTAGCTGAGGTCTACCACCTATGCCAGGAAGAAGGTGCCCGCAGGCTGGACGGGTCTGGGAGGTCTTTGTTTTCTCCCTGGGCAAGTGTTCAGGGTGTCCACGTAGCCTGAGTGCTGTAGCTGTTCCACTGCCATTTAAGAAATAAGACTCTGTTCTCTGCAGCTTATTCCTGTAAAATACGAAGTGTATATAATCACAGGCCAAGTTCCCAGCATTTCTTGGCATTTCAGCTTTGGCAGCTAGATTGGGAAAAACTGAAGTGTTTTATGGCTGGGAAGGCTGGGTGTAATGGCAGTGCTGGGCATTACCCAAGGAAGTGAATCTGTTTTAAAGTGAGACGTCTTTACAGGAGTCCATCTAAGGGGTCCAGGTGTTTTATTTAATTTGCTGAAGGTATTGATATATTTTTATTCTATTTTCATAAGAAGAAGGATTTACAGTCAAGGTGTACCATACAGAGAATTTTCATGATATCTCACTTAAAACATTGTCCGGAAATAGTGTTGGCTTGTGCTGTACTCTTTGCTTTTGTTTTTGTTGTGGGTGCTAGGGATTGAACCCGGAGCTCACTCAGGCCAAGTACACACTCTCTCCCAATTGAGCTACACCCTGGTCCCTGAACTTTGTGTCTTGAATTAACTAACTCTAGAATCGAAAACTCGGCAGAAGCCCAAGTTACTTTACTTTGTAGGAATTCGTTCTTGGGGTGAAAACTTATGATTTCAAGATAAGAAGTCAGTAAAGAGCAAACATATTCAACAAAAAAATTTAAGAAATGGCTTTAGCATTGAGTAAGCTTAGATTGCCTCATCCGGTGCAGAGGTAGGTCAGACTCTGTGTCATAGTTTGCCCGAAGAAGCTAAAGACAGTGAAGACAGATAGAAACTTCTCTCTCTGCTTCTCTCATTGTTGAATGTCTCATTTGGGCTACTATGACAATACCATCGATTAGCTTATAAACAAGAGAAATGTATTTCTTATAGGGTTCTAGAGGGTGGGAAGTCCAAAAGCATGGCACTAGCAGATTTGGCATCTGGTGAGGACCTACTTCCTGGCGCAGAGAAACCGGGGAAAGGGAGCTTCCTGGGTCTCTTTCATGAGGGCACTAATCCTATTTGCAAGAGCTCTTTCCTATAACCTAACCATCTCCCAAAGGCCATACCTGCAGATACAGTCATGTTGGGGATTAGGTTTCAACATACAAATTTGGGGGGTATGTAAGTATTCAATCTATAGCAATATATTACCTGGAGACACAAACACATACCTTCTGAGTGGAGACCAGTGGAACACTCCAGTGGCATAACCTAACTGTCTAAGCCTACATGGCTATAGAACTAAAATTTAGTTTAAAAGAAGAAAGAAAGAAAAAGAGAGGGAGGAAGAAAGGAAGAAAGGAAGAAAGAAAGAAAGAAAGAGAGAAAGAAAGAAAGACAGACAGACAAACCCAGATCATGAAGAATTATTCCAGAGGTTGCATAATTCATTTCCTCTAAATTAATTTATTTAGACCCCCAGTGTTCTGTGGCTCTAAATTAATGCTTACCAGGCCTGGTTCAATTGTACATTTCAGTAGGTCCCCTTGTGAGCTTCTTAGAGGAAATGAGGACAGTACTACAGTTTTCTAACCACCATGAGTTTTTCCATCTCACTTTGGAAACACTGAGCTATCCCTCCATAGTTTGGATGACAGAGAGACTATGCTCAAGAAAATCAACTGGAAACTCTGAGTGCTCAAAGAAACATCAGGAATATTGTCTTTCCTCATGGAATTTCTCCATGCAGCTGTGATACTCTACTGTAAGTAACTTTACTGCACCCTGACCCAGGCCTCAAATCAGTAGGCCCGTGGCAGTGATTCAGCCAGATTAGGAGAGTGGGGCGGTAGCAAATGGCATCACTGCTATGCACATTATAGGGTGCAGGCTCCGTCTAGCCTGCCGTGACAACCCCCTGAGCCACACTTTAATGCCTGGGCTCTTGGATTAACTCTCTCTGGAAAGCTCATCTTCCTTTCTTCTTCAGCCAACCCCACCCATTCTTAATAGTTTTTCTCCACTGCCGGCAGGCTCCTAGAGATTCAGGTGCACCCTTCTCCAAGACTTCCATGAAGTGAAGCCTCTCCACCGACTCCCTTAGAGCTCCTTCTCAGATGAAGCAAAGAAAGAGAGAAACTATAGAAGGGGGAAGCTGAGTGCCTCTTCCTGTCTTTGGTCACACTATGGCTCTTCCTGAGCAGACATTTAATAAAATGGTTTGGTCTTAATACAGTAAGAAAGTTCTTACAAGCAGTGACCTTTCAAAACCCTCTTATAAAGAAAGCATACTATCTTCAAATGGAATATTGCGGACTTTTCCTTAGAAGGTACACAGACATATATATTCCTTGTTCAAATCTTACTTTAAAGGAGACAAAAGCAAAAATTAAATACATGGTAGGGGTTACATTAAACCAGAAGGTTTCTGCACAGCCAAGGAAATTATCTCAGAATGGAAAGGCAACCTATGGAGTGGGAAGAGTTATTTTTAGAACTTTTATCTGATAAACAGTTACTATCCAAAATGTATAAGCAACTTCTATAACTCAGTAGCAATAGAATTAAAATAAAATGGGCAAAGGACCTGAACAGACATTTCTTTAAAGGAGACTTACAGATGGTCAACAAGTTCTCATCACAGAGATGCAAATCAGAACCACACTGAGCTGTCACTTTGCACCTGTTAGGATGAATTCATCAAAAATCAAAGGGTAACAGGTGTTGGTTAGGATATAGAGAAAAGAGAACTCTATATGCTGTTAGTAGAAATGTAAATTAACACAGCCACTAAGCAAATCAGTATGAAAGTTCCTCAAAAAAAAAGTGAAAACTAGAACTACCATATGGCCTAGCAATCCCACGTCTGGTTATGTATACCCAAAGGAATTGAAATCTAGATCTTGAAGAGATACCTGCTGCTATGGTTTGGATATGGTTTGTCCCCTCCCAAATTCACGTTGAAATGTGGCACCCAATGTGACAATGTTGAAAGGTGGCAAGACCTTTAAGAGATGGCTGGGCCAGGAAGAAAGATTAATGCAGTTCCTGAGGGACTGGATTAGTTACTGCAAGAGTAGGTCTTTATAACGCGAGGCTACCCCTTGAGTTTGTCTCTTCTGCACTTGCCCTTCCACTTTTCTGCCACGTTATGATGCAACACAAGGCCCTTGCCAGATGTGTCCATTCAATATTGGACATTCAATCTTGGACTTTCAGTCTCTAAAGCCATGAGTTAAGTAAATGCCTTTACTTTATAAACCACTTAATCTCAGGTATTTTGTTACAGCAACAACAAGTAGATTAAAACATTGGCACCCTCATGTTTATTACAGCATTAATCATAATAGCCAAGATATGGAAACAACCTAGTGGTTGCAGAAAATTTGCTATGAAATATTACTCAGGCTTATAACAAAGGAAATCCTGCCATCTGTGGCAGTAGAGATGGACCTAGGGGACAATTTACTAAATAAAGTAAGCCAGACATAGAAAGAAATGCTGTGTAATCTCATGTATAGGTGGAATCTAAGAAAGTCAGACTCATAGAAATGGAGACTAGAGTGGTGGTTGCCAGCAGATAGAGGGAAAATTATTGATCAAAGGCAACACAGTTTCAGTTATTTAAGATAAGTAAGTTCTTGAAACCTGTGGTACAATCCAGGGCCTGTGATTAACAATACTGGATGGTATATTCAAAATTTGACTAAAAGATTATGACTCATGTTAAGTATTATTATCACAAAAGAGATTTTTAAAAAGCCAGGAGGAAATTTTTGGAGATGATGGATATATTTATTGTATTAAATATAGTGATGATTCAGCTGGGTGTGGTGACGCTCACCTCTAATCCTAGTACTTGGGAGGCTGAGACAGGGGGATCACCGAGTCAAGGACAGCTTCAGCAAAGCAGCAAGACTCTCAATGACTTAGAGAGACCCTGTTTTAAAACAAAGAAAATTTAAAAAAATTAAAAGCTGGGGGTGTACCACAAAAGTAAATAGATAAATATAAATTTAAAAATATGATGAAGACTCCATGGATGCATACTTATCTCCTGGCACATCAGGTTGTATACATGAAATATCTATAGCTTTTATTTTTGTCATTCATACTTCAGTAAAACAGTTTAAAACCATTTCAGTCCCTTTGGTCCCCCAACCCTTAAAACTGTAATTCACAAGAGAAATGTATATGGTTTCTACAATGCACATGGTTTTTACCATTGTATGTCCTTGATTCTAAGAAACTAGAGATTATGAAATTCTGATAATGTTTGATTTGTTGAAAATAACAGCTCT
The DNA here is from genome assembly GCF_963383645.1 of Muscardinus avellanarius. Taxonomy (NCBI): domain Eukaryota; kingdom Metazoa; phylum Chordata; class Mammalia; order Rodentia; family Gliridae; genus Muscardinus; species Muscardinus avellanarius. The sequence goes on from NC_137798.1 coordinate 66,551,894, forward strand.
GGAAACTGACAAGGTTTTTTTGTTTGTTTGTTTGTTTTTTGCCCTTAGTTTTAGGGAACTTCCTTATTTCCGAGGTTTTAAAGGGGACAGGGCAAACATAGATCATAGAATCTTGTTCTTCTCTAGGTGTTGATGAAGCAGTATTTTCTTCTCTAGGCAGAGCTCTGGAAGGTGGCCACCAGTATTATTAAGGCCATCTAAGCCCGATGGAGTGGCCCATACCTGTCATCCTGGTACTTGGGAGGCTGAGACCAGAAGACCACAGCCTCAAAGTCAACTTGTGGTAACTTAGCAAGACCCTCTCTCAAAATAAAAAATAAAAGGAGTTGAGGGTGTAGCCCAGAGGTAAAATGTCCGTGGGTCCAAGCCTCATTACCACACACACACACACACACACACACACACACACACACACACACCTTATCCAAGTGGCACCAAAGAAGATGGAGCCTAAAGGGTTGGTCAGATGTGGGCTCAGTGGGGCTTGAAAGCACTTCCCATTTTGTGCTAAGTCAAACTTCTGCAGGAGGACCTAGGAAAACCTGCTAAGTGCAGATACCTGCATCTAGCCATCCTCCTTGTATGGGCGCAGTCAGCCCACCCCCCCTCACTTCCACTGGGCTCACTTTGTGCTGGATCAGGGTCATCTCTCTTGCAGAAAAGGGTCTCTTTTCAGATAGTGTGGATTTGATGTTTCAGCCTTACATGGGGTTAGAGAAATGCTGTTAAAGTGCTGAACTTATTTGGAGCAAAGGAGGCTCCAGTCTAAATGGTGTGTGTGTGTGTGTGTGTGTGTGTGTGTGTGTGTGTGTGTGTGGTGTGAGAAGTTTCTTATCTAACACCCTCTGAAGAGCAAAGCTTGAGGACACTATTTCACTCAAGATTTGAAGGGCAAATAAGACAACCTAACTGAGGGGATGGGAGGGGGGAAGAAGGAAACTCTCTAAAGCACATGATGTACTTAAACATCAAAGTCAACCACTAAGCCAAGCATGGGAAGGAGGGATGGGGAGGGAATGGGGTGGGGATTGGGTAGGGGCTAACTGGGTGATGTGTGCACATATCTCTACACAATTTTTTTTATCCCATTACGATGTATGAATACAATGCACCAATACAAAATTTAAAAAGAAGAGTCAGGGGTGCCGGGTGTGGTGGCGCATTCTTGTAATTCCAGCATTTGGGAGGCTGAGACAGGAGGATCACCGTTCGCAGACAGCCTCAGCTACTACTTAGTGAGGTCCTTTGCAACTCAGTGAGACCCTGTTTCAAAATAAAGACTAAAAAAATAGGGCAGGGGTGTAGCTCAGAGGTAGAATGCCTCTGGGTTCCATTCCCAGTACCAAAAAAAAAAAATGAGTCGAGGTTTTTTTTTTTTTTTTTTTTTTTAATGATACATCACTTTGGAATACAAGACTTGAGAGGATATATAAGTACACATCATCCAATAAACCCTCATCCAATCCCCATCCCATTCCCTCCCCCTCCCTCAATCCCATGCTTAATTGGTGATTATCTTTGATATAATTGTTTACGCACCTCATGAGTTTTAAAGATATTCCATCCTCCCCATCCCCTCCCCTCTGATTGGTCACCTTAATTGCTTTTCAATAGGGCCCTTTCTACTACTCGACTTCTTCCTGTACCCCCTTTTCTCCTAGTTCTTACTAATTAGGGGAAGCATCTGGATTTTATTTTCTGTGCTATTTCTCTGTGCATGCCACATTACAAGTTCTGATCCCACTCTTGACGGCCCCAGTAGTGGCCTGGGCACCCAGAGGACTCTGATCTCAACCTCGCTGGCTCCAGCACCGGCCTTGCCTCATGGGAGGCCCTGATCCTGGCCTCGCTAGCCCCCGCACCGAACTAACCCCTCAGCTGGCTCCTCTCCTGGCCTCAAAGGCCCCAGCACCAGCAAAGCCTCACGACAGGCTCCAATCCCTGCCTCGCTGACCCTGGCACTGGCCTAACCCCTCTGCAGGCTCCTATCCTGGTCTCGCAAGTCCCAGCTCCATCCTTGCTTCACAGCAGTTTCCAATTCAGGCCTCACTGGCCCCGGCACTGGCCTTACCCCTCGGAAGAGTCCAATCCCGGCATCGTAGGTCCCAACACCGGTCTTACCTCACCGCAGGCTCTGATCCTGACCTTGCTGGCCCTGGCACCGACCTAATCCCTTGGCTGGCGCTGATCCCTGCCTCAGAGGCCTCAGTAGTGGCCTTGCCTCATAGTAGGCTCCGGTCCCGGCCTTGTTGGCCCTGGCACTGACCTCACCCCTCAGCAGGCTCCGATCCTGGCCTCAGAGGCCCCAGCGCCGGCCATTCCTCAAGGCAGGCTCCGATCCCGGCCTCGCTGGCCCTGGCACCGGCCTAACCCCTTGGCAGGCTCCTGTCCAGGCCTCAGAGGCCCCAGCACTGGTCTTGCCTCACAGCAGGATCTGATCCCAGCCTCAATGGCCCCGGCACTGGCCTAACCCCTCGGCAGAATCCAATCCCGGCCTCGGAGGCCTCAGCACCGTCCTTACCTCATGGCAGGCTCCGATCCCAGCCTCTCTGGCTCCGGCACTGGCCTAACACATCAGCTGGCTCTGATCCCGACCTCGGAGGCCCCAGCACCGGCCTTGCCTCACAGCAGGCTCCGATCCCGGTCTCACTGACCCCGGCACCAGACTAACCCCTGAGTCGAGGGCTTTTTTATTGTTGTTAATTTCTTAAGAGGGTGCCACTAATTAGATTCATAAGCATTCTGTTTGTCATGACTTGATTGTAATCCGTGTTCTCACCTTCCTGAAAGTATTACTCTGATTAGTGTATGGATTCCTGGCATAGGCAGGGTGTTTTGTTTTGGGGGGCTTTTATTTTGTTTTGCATTGCTGGGGACTGAACCACTGAGCTACACACCCACCTTCTGTAATGCATTCTTAGCACAGGACCAGCTTGAGAGATTTTAACCAAGTGAACACAGCTGTTGGGTAATGTTTAGTTTTCATTTTTTTGTGTGTGTTTGAAAGGTGGAAACAAACCTACTAGCTCTGCCCAGAAAGCAGTTAGAAGTGCAGGTCCAGATCTCCAGAGAGGTGAGACTTAGATTTGGGAGCTCCTGACTAGGCTCGTACTTGAACTCTTGGGATTCAGGGTCACAGGTAGAGAACTCAGCAAGGCAGCCGGGCTCAGAGGGGCAGGTGGAGCGCTGTGCCCCTTGATGGCTTGTCACATGTTTGAATAATGACTGAGTTTTCTGGCAGCTGGCCCTGACAAGTCTCAAGAAAGGGGTGCCTTTTCTAATTTCCTCAAGGCTGCCATCTGGACGTAGGAGTGCTGGGAGTAAACCCAAGCAAGGGCCAAGGACAGAGCCCTGGGGAGCCGCCCACCCTTCAGGGGAGGGTGGTGGAGGAGAAGCCCACAGAGAAGCCACTCAGAAGTGGTTAGAGAGGTCAAGAAGATTGTGTTTAGCTGTCTCCAATTGCCTGAAAACTTGCTCCCCCACGCCAGGAGCTCTCTTCTCACTCCAGTTTTATCACTCAGATGGAGCCTCTGCTTATAGTTGACATCCCTTCTCCCTTTTCAAAAACCAGGTGTGTTTCCTTTGTTACCTGCAGAGGAGCTAGTTAACTGGTAAAATGGAGAAATAATCAGATGTGATGGTGCATGCCTATAATCCCTGTACTTGGGAGGCTGAGAAAAGAGAAATGGTATGAAAGGGGGCCCCATCAGGCCACTTGCACCTGTCATGCCTGGCTCTGGCCAGCCAAGAGTTGGGCTGGGCCAACTCCCATCCCACCACAGGAAGAGCTGTTCAGAGGGCCTGAATCCTATGTAATGACTGCCCGGCGGGGTGGAGGATGCATGTCACCTCCTCAAAAGTGCAAGAAAGACAAAGCATTTCCAGAACAGTGGTTTGGCAGCTGTCTTGGCTCCTTCTTGGCACAAACTACAAATGCTCCTGGCCTCTCCCATATCTGCCCACAAACAAGATGGCAGAAATGCCTCTTGAAGAAAGGAAAGCATGTTCCCATCTTAGCACAGATCCTCTGCCCACACAGAGCACCACTGCTGCCTCCCACCACTTAGGACCTGGTGAGCATCACTGAAATGTTATAGGAGGAAAGGCAGCACCACCTTCCTGGCCAGGAATGTGCTACCCAAGCCATATCAAAACTTCCAAGTCCACATCTGTATCGAGGGATCCAGCCCATTGCAGGGAAAATTATTTGGAATGATTATAAATTTTAGAGTGAAACAGGTTTATCTGAGTGGGTAGAACTTGACTGCTTATATACTTTCTGAGTCAGTCAGCTGGAATGTTTTGCTTCCAAAATAATGCATTTTTTTTTTCAGATCTTAAAATGTCAGTAAGTTTGTTTTTTTAATCAGCGAAGTCTGGAATCCATTCTCTAATCTTTGGTCCTGATGCTGAGACTTGTGTGGGTGTGTGTTTCTGAGCCTTAAGTGAGCCTGTCTCCCTGACTCTCTGCCCCTCGGGGAGCTTTTAAGCCAGGATTTCATCCACTGCATCCTATGCATTGGCTAGTGACCACATGGCCTCTTTCTCAAGAAGAGAAGGGAGAGAATTTTTCTGTGGTCTCAGAAGGAAAATCTAGATGTAGAACCCAAGAGGCCAGGGTTCTGGAACTCCCAAACTGTCTACACTACAAAATTCAGGGAATCAGCTGATTCCTGGAGAAGTTTTTTATTTATCTACCAACTTTCTTTTCTCTCTCTCTCTCTCTCTCTCTCTCTCTCTCTCTCTCTCTCTTCTTTCTCTCTTTCTCTCTCTTTTTTTTCTCTCTCTCTGTCCTAGAGATTAAACCTAGAGGCATTTACCTTTGAGCTACACCTCCAGCTTTATTTTTAATTTTTTTTTTCAAAACAGAGTCTCACTAAGTTGCTGAGGCTGGCCACCAACTTGCAATCATCCCCTCTCAGCCTCCCAAGTACTGGGATTACAGCCATCCGCCACTGCACCTATTTTTACCAACTTTCAAATATATATTAATTTTATATTATGTTCTTTGGTTTGGACATAAATAATTTTCTGAGCTTTTAAATGGTTTCATATAAAATATTTCATCCCTTCTACCTTTGGAGTTTTTCGTGAAATGCCTTAAAAATACATCAAATGAGCTTTTCAAGTTGATGAAGGACTTCAGGAACTTTTCTTTTTGAACTGACCTTTTAGTTTCAAGCAAAGCATACAGGGGTGTGATTTGTCTTGTCTGGTTTATAATACCACATTGTTGTAAGGATAGTTAATCACCAGCCACATACATTAGTCATCTTAGGTTGTACCTACAAGCCTGATTTTCTTACATTAACTATAGGACCAGATTGAGAGCTGGAGAAAGAACAGTACAGATTGGATGTGTGGCAGAAAAGATTTCCCACCAGATCTAGCAGGTACTTTCATCATTTCTTCTTCAGTCCCTCCAAAGCCACTATGCAGAGGAAACTGATGAGGTATCAGAGAGGGAGATGCAGGCCAAAAGGATTCCATACACGAGGGTGCCTGGGTACAGGGAATGCAGCCAGAGTCTAGGGTAAGAAGCTTAGCACTTGTTTGGTTTAGTTAATGCTTAACTGGCCACCCAGCATTTGTGCTGGGCACCTTGCTCTAGGTTAGAGAGCTGAAATAAGCATAGGAAAGATGGTGCCATTCATGCTATCATTAGAAATAGGTACTAAAGGGCACTGAAGCTCAGAGACACCAGGATTCCCTAGCAAGTGATGTGGAGGCTTCAGAGACAGAAGCTTCCGTGGAGGCAGAAGTAGTCAGCCCAAAATAGAAGTAGAGGAAAGGTGCAAGCCTGAGCTCCTCCAGCACTCTGCAGTGGTAACCCAGTGCTATATGGTGTGTTTTTCTCTTGCAATCCACTCAAGACTCATACTTTTACAAGATACAGTAAGAGTAAATTACTAGAAAAATGAAATTCGAAAAAAGTATATAAGATGGGAACCCAAATTTTCATTATTAGATTCAACAGACACAAAATTACCATCAGATAGTTATAAAAGTTTCCAAACACTCAGTTTTTTCACCATGGGCCAGAGATAGTTTGGAGATAAGCAGCAGATGGAGGACCTCACTTTGAGTAGTACTGCTCTTGGCCGAGGAGGACACAAGTAAGAGTCAGGAGGCATGTGGGGGCTGCAGTCCTCCATGGGTCTGGAAGCAGGCCACAGAGCTGGGGGAAGGAGTCGAGGCTGGAAGGGCATCCCAGGCTGACGAGTGTGCTACTACCCCTAAAGCCACATGGGGGCCACTTATAGCCTGATATTCCCGGGACAAGATCAGAATTGTCTTTCAGAAAAAGAGCTGGTACAGCACAGAGAGGGGATGGAGCAGAGATGGAAAATGGTGAGGCTGAATGAAGATCATGGAGAGATGGCGTCAGTTCTAAATCTAATGAGGAGGAATTGTCAGTGGTTACTCCTGGTTACGCTTAGTGATTGGGGATGTGAGACATGGGGAAGGCACATCATCGGGCCCCATCCTAGCATCTTATAGATGAGGAAACTGAGGCCCAAAGAGGTTTTGCAGCTGGGGTCAGACTCTGCTTCCTGGTTCAAGATCACTGTCCTTGTTTCTTGACCCACTTGCTGGATGGTGGACCAGATAACCACAGCACTCTAGTTTGTCCACCCTCTGCCCCACCTCATGCTGCCTCTGAGGAAAGGGAGAAATCAGGGTCTCTCAGCAGATTTGGGATGCACTGGGGTGCCAGCCTGGCCAGCTCCTCTGTGCCCTCTGCTCACAGTCAGTCACTGTCTTAATGACAGAAGCCACTCCGAGAGTTCAGTGTCCTCTAGCAGCCAGTAAAATCCATGCCGATCCTGTTTAGGCAGTCAGTGGGAATGTATTGCTGGGTTTTAAAGGAACAAAGGTTGTTCTCATCTACAAGCCAAACTTGAACAGGCGGTCGCTGAGCACGGCAAAGTTTCCATTCTGGTATTTCTTGATATTGACTTGGTTCTTGACTGGTCTTGAGGGATTGGCACCTGGAATAGGGTAGACTTAAGAGTGTGTCAGGGCCACAAAAGTTTCTACAGAGGTTCCTCTCCTGGTCTTAGGCCATCCCCAAAGCAGAGAACCCTAGTGGGTAACAGCAGCTTCATGACAGGCCCAGCACAAACTGGAACCCACCCAGCTTCCCAGTAGTACCCCTATATCCTCCCTAATCCAGCCTCACTGAGGAGGAGGGCTCCAACCAAACCAATTCCAAATGGTCAGAAAGAGAGTTGCTGTTCAGATTAACAGCCATTTTTTATGGGCCTGCTATGTGCAAAATATTGTCAGGCATTGAAGGGAACACAAAATATAAAGATAGAGAAAATAAGACCACAAGTCAGGGAGAACACATTTTAGTTGGGAAAATAAACATCATGTTCTCTGCCTGTCTCCGCCTTGGATCACTGTGAGCTCTGCCAGCTTCCTCTGGTGAAGAAAGGTAAACACCAGTGCGGTGGCATTGGTAGAAATTCTTAAATGTCAACACACGGGACTTGGAGTTAATTGCTCATTGCTCATGATAACAAATATTAACAGATTTGGACTTGTCCAAGAGATACCTTCACTTATCACAGCACTGTTTGTAACAGCAAAGAATTGAAAACAGCATTTCCCAAAGGTAGCCTCGCAGGATCTGGGGCTCATCACACCACTGCGGGTATCAATCCAGTATCTGCTGTTGGGTTTATGTCCTAAATAATTAGGCAAAGCAGAAAACAAGGACTGGCTATATCGTGGAATTTGATTTGATTTCCTTGCAAAGTATATCCACTGTTTCACTTCCTGGAAATTCTGTGTTTTATTTTTGGAGAATTGCAATTCTCCAGAAATGGAAATCAAGGTCTCCATCAACAGTGGTGTTGGGGACAACAATGATGTCAGTATCCTCTTTCATCTTCCTTCAATTTATTCTGCCTGCATGAAAAAGGTCCCTGGTGGTGGAGTAGTTGGTACTTGACAGTTCAGGGTAAACCGAATGAACCTTAACTGTACTGATCTTCTACTATACTGACCTGGGCTGCTGATAGCAAACAGCTTCAGAGTTTGATCTCAGCAAAGGTAGGTGAAGGAGACAAAGGTGTGGCTGATGGGGTTTAACCCATTTCTGAAGAAAGTTTTCTCATTGCTCTGGGTACTGGTGCTAGACCCAGGCACTGTATGAACAACCTGTTTGGCCACCCAGAGAGAAGTTTATAAGCAAGTATATCACTTAATAATGAATAGGCCTACCTTCCCCAAACTCAAGCTCATAGTAGTTCTCTAGAATTTACAAAATTTGCTTATGCTCTGTGTCGATTTTGATTCTTGTAAAAGTTGTGGCAATAAACTATGCAGGTGTTATCTGGCTTTTTGTGGATGAGGAAGTAATAGCTAAGGCACCAGTAGCACTTAATACATTCCAGACAACATTGGAAATGACTTACATTAACTCATAATTGCCACAAAGCAACAGGAACTGCTGTTATCTATATTTACTATAAGGACATAAGCATGAGTGGTTTAAGTGACTTGACCAGGATCACACAGCTCTCAGACCGCAGGGCCAAGACTCTGGTTCTGGCAGGCTGCCAGTACTCAACCTCACACAGTCTTGCCTCTCAAAATCAGATAGACAGACAGGTGGTTGAGTGAACTCCCCAAGGTCACTTAAGGGGGGAAAGGAGGCAGAGTGAGTCAGGCAAATGAGTGCTTTCAGGGTTGATAAGCTGCCCTTGGCCCGTCTATCTGGGTGGTGCAGGGCTCCATTCTTGGCCAGGCAAATGGATTTTTCTCTGTCCCCAGAATTGATTGCTCTGGCTTTGTTACTGGTTAAGATCATCACCATGGGGCCTGGTTCCCTAGGACACATAAAATATGCCCCCTTAATATCAAACTTCATATTTGTGAATGGTCTTTAATTGCATCTGCATTGTGCATTTGGTCATATAATGGACAAGTTACTTATGGAGTAAAATCCAGGTTTTGCGATTATTTAAATTAAGGCCTATCACATTGCAACCCTTATAGAGAAACTTGAGATGCTGGAGAAATTGACCAAACTGGAATAGCCATTATTTATTGGGTTAAGATAAATTCAACGTTTAGGTAAGAAGAATCTTACTTTATGTTCTCTCCAAAGGTTTTACTTATTTGTACTTTTGCCTACAGAAAGAATGATGTTTTCTAAACTAAAAATAAGACATGTAAGCTAAAAAATAAAAATTTTTCTTATTTGTGAATTCTGTTTACTTTTAAGATCTTAGGAAGTTATGATGACTCACACTTATACATTGGCTAGATTAATTTTATTAAGAAGAATGCTATAAAAATGAAAATAGTCTTGGATGATGTCCCCTCATACAAATACTTAAATATTTGAAGAATGAACAATTTAATAGCTGTTTTTGGAAAACTGGGCTTTTCAGTTGCAAAACCAAATGCTGGGTTAGAGTAACTGCTCAGGAAGTATTAGTAAGTTCTCCCAAAGAGACTTTTTAGGGGAAAATTCAACGTCTTTTGCATTTTGCTCTAATGCAATCCCAGCATTAGTAGGAAATCAGTACATTTCCCTGAAAAGGGATTCGGATATGTTCCTTTTACACTTGATTAGTGCTCTGGAGATAACTTGAGAAATATTCCAGGCCTGACCCTGGAGTCTGCAACCCGATTAGGGTAAGCCAGACCTTTTTATGTGAAGCACAGAGAACAAAGGAATACCAACTATAATCCAGAATTAAAATGTGAAGTACACATTTAATTCCAGGACCTGGGAGTGGTTCTGAACTTTGTGTCCTCCTGGCTTATTCAGAGACTTCTGTTTAGATGGCTACGGCTTAATCTCTTGTGGGGATAACAGGTAACCAGATGAGGCCTGCGGGAGTGGCCTTAGTCCTGGAAGGCTATCCCTCTTCCTTCCCACTGTTGCATAAGGCATTACTAATGCTGGCAAAGGTTCACGCCCATTGCTGAAAACAGCCTGCACACCCCCCCAGGGACTGGCCCTGTAAACACTCCTCCTTCCTGTCATGAAACATTCCTCACCACCCCCTCCCAACTGTACTCACATCCCTTTCATACTATATAAGGCCACACGCTTGGATAGCAAATGGCCACAACTTTCCCTGTTGGTTTCTTCTAAGTCAAAGGGAAACTCTAATCCTGGCAAATTAAGGACATTACTATTTTCTGTCGACTAAATGCCTTCAGAGAACCAGATGTAATGCTGGTGGGGTCTGTGGCCCTCTGATAAGAACGTCCACATGGGTGGACAGGCCACCATGTCTCAGTACCTTTCACTTTAGATATTTGTTAAGTTTATTGTGCATATTCAAGACTTCCCACATGATCTTATGGAATACATCTAAGTAGTAAAATGATCACTGTAGTAAAGCAAATTATCTCACACAGTTACTTTTTTTTGACAAAAGTAGCTAAAATGTACTTAATGAAACTCTCTAGTCCAATACAATTTTATTAACCATAGTCTTCCGGTTGCTCACTAGATCTCCAGACTTGTTCGTCAGCCTGTTTGTACTGCCAGCCCAGTCGTGCGGCTTATCTTGCTGAGGAAGGGAGCCACAACACTTGCCCACTTACCAGCAACAGTGATAACGCTGATGAATGGCTAGCATTTGCCTAGAGTTGTGTGCCCTCCACCGTTTTAATAGAGCTTCACTCCATGAATCTGTTTGTTGGCATTGGTGCTGTGTGTCCAACGTACATCTGGTAGGCTCCGTTTTCCCATCTGGCCCTGCCCATCCCCACTCCACAGTCACCTCTGGTTCTGATTAAGATCTCACCACAAGTTGAGTGTGGTGGTGCACACCTGTAATACCAGCCACTCAGGAGGCTGAGGCATGAGGATTGTAACTTTGAGATCACCCGGAGCAACTTAGTGAGATACCTTGTCTCAAAAGATAAAAAGGGCTTTCCTTGCATGCTTGAAATCCTCAGTACCACCAAAAAAGGGGGGGAAAAAAGTGTTGCAATATAGGGAGCCAAGTTTCAATTCCTGATTCCACCTCAATGGAAATCATGCTCTCCTCTCCATCATCTTTGTGAACCTGCCTGCAAGCAGCCATCCAATAGAAGGTCCTCCATAACTCATCCATCCCTAATTTGCTTGCTCTCCCCAAAGCTCTTTGATCCTATTTGTGTTCTTGCCCCTCGAGGAACTTCCTAAGAGAACTTCCCTTGAACTGATGGAGGAAGCAACGCCACCCACGGGGGCAGTTTTCTCTACAGGTCAGCTGCACTCTGCTCTCTGCACTGGGGCAGCCTGCGAGGTTAAGCCTGTTAACCATTTTCTCCCCCTGGATTGGCCAGGCAAAGTGTCCTCCTAGCCCAGCATCCTCTCTGTGTTGTCCTGTGATCGGCCTGTCTTCTCCTGGGGTCTCTGTCTGGAGCCCTCTGTCCTGCCACCCTGTGCTCTCTGCTGAGTGCATCTGGAAGCTGAACACTGCCAAGCGTCATGGAAGAAGCATTTCAGCAAGAAGAGTTGGTGAGAGAGGTTTTCTTGGCAAATACAAAATACAAGTACTGTAAGAAGCTACTAAATAAGTTTGTTCTGCTTCAACCAGAGAATTTTAGCCCCCTGATTGGGTGCAAGTGATAGGGGATGTGAAAAGATTTTTTTAATTATAAGTTTTAATTGTCAGTCTGATGGTTCATCATGAAACTCATATCCTCCTATGATTGTATGGAGAATCAGTGAAAAATTTTTTTTCTGGTCCATTTTCTTCTGTCATGAGACAAAGTGAGGGGAAATCTCTTTGCTCAAGTGTAAATTGATTCCTGTATACAGTGATGAAGGAAGGAACTTGCTGCTTAAATATGCAGCCACCTAACACCCAGAAGTGGATGGAGACCAGCTCTTGATGTGTAGGGATTAGTTCATGAATCTGTGGTCCTGTTTTTAAGGAGGTGTAATAACCAGACATAACACAGAAGCCATATTTATAAATTCCTATCCCATTTTACTGTTGGAAGGAGGGGGAGGAAAGAGACTCGGAGCTGGGTTGGAAGTTCTTTTATGACTTAATTCATTACCAGATGAGTAATTTTCATTCAGCCTCATACTGTGGATATCTGTGTCTCATGTGCTTGTTCTTAAGCAGATGTTCCAAGAGATCGGGTAATACACCAAATAATGTGGCACTCTGTAAGGAGAAATGGCATGGAGACCTCACTTAACAACTAGGAGCATTTCAAAATCTCTTTTAGCAGAGATCTAATTTTCGTACTTAAGTTGGTATCAACTACAGGGGTAGCTAGTGAAAATATAACTGCTATCCATGACACTTATATATATAGTAAGAGTAGGTAGTTTCAGTCTTGAAAGATGAGCTTACAGTAACAGGTTGAGAATTGTGAGTCCACAAATGTGCAGGTTTTCCAGGCATGTCAGAGAATTTTTTTTCAACCTTCCCTGCAGCTTTGGTTCTAAAAAAATGTCCTTATCATTTTTGCCAATGAGTCATTTCCTCCACACATCTTTCTTGGAAATTAGGGCCTTACATGTTGCAGAGGCAGACCAAATAAAAAGATTAAAGCCAGGATATGTAAATATATATTTTAATGACTTGATTATCAAAATAATACTTGATTTCTATGAGAAATTTAGATATTACAAGAAAATAAAAATTATTCATAAAAATTTTATTTAGAAATAGACTTAACCTTTCTTTTTTATTTCTTCTCCCCTTTTTTCCTCCTGTCTTTCTTACAGCCCTTTATTTTCCTCTCCTAAAATTGTAAGAAGATTAAAATAATATTGAAAATACAAGGATTGTATCTTGGTTTTTCACTTACAATTGTATCAGCCTATAAATGTACTATTCACAGAACCCAAAGTCTATATATGAAATATTTATAAACCTGACAACATAAAAATATGAAAGAGAAATAAAACTTTAAAATCACTGGGATGATATTTACTGTCAACATAACCAAATTACTACCATCTCTATTATACAACGAGCTTCTTAAAAATAACCAAATGTTGCATAAATTACAGGCCTGGTGACACACACCTGTAATCTCAGTATTTAGGAGGCAGAGACAGGAGGACTACAGGTTTGAGATCACCCTCAGCAACTTAACCAGACTCTCAGCAACCTAACAAGACCCTGTTTCAAAACAAAAAGTAAAAAAGGGCAGGGTATAGCTTAAAGGTAGAATTCCCATGGGTTCAATCTCCAGTACCAAAAACAAAACAAAGAAATCAAGTGTTAAAATGGGTAAAATGTGAATATTCAAGAGAAGAATACAAATGACCATTAAAAATACATTCTTAAAAATGTGTGTCTTTAACCCAGACTTCTAAAAGTTTTATTCTAAATAAATACTCCTACAAGTGAGCAAGTAGTATTTATTGCTCCATTGTTTGAAGTCACCAAAATTTTAAAATAACCTAAATGTTCTTGAGGAGAAGACTAGTGAGGTTATGGTGTGTCTTTATAATGGAATTGTATGTAACAATTACAGATAATGAGCAGACCGAGAGGATGTATGAAGAGATCCACGACATTCCCTAAGTAAGAAGAACAAGTTACTTCAAAACATCGTGTTAGGAGAGGATGGAAAAGAAGAGACTAGAATAATATGAACCATCATAATGTTTGCTATAATTTTTTCAAGAATTTCTTTTATCGCCGGGCGTGGTGGCGCACGCTTGTAATCCCTGCGCTTGGGAGGCGGAGACAGGAGGATCACACTGGTTCGGAGCCAGCCTCACTGGCTTAAGAGACCCTATTTCCAAATAAAAAATATTTAAAAAAAAAAGAATAGGTCTGGGAGTGTAGCCCACATGTAGAAGGGCTTCCAGGAACCCCAGTACCACCAAAAAAAAAAAAAAAAAAAGAATTTCTTTTATCAGAAAAGAAATTATTTTCAAAAGACATAAAAATTCTGTTAAACATTTGCCATCTTTTATAAACTTTTGGCAACTTCCATAAAATTCTGTCATAGAAATACAATAATTTTTAACTACCTCACTATTAATACTTAATGTACTTTGTTTCCAAATTTGTTAGTATGTATGATACAGCAACAAATATCTTCATAAAATTAAACATGCAGATTTATACTCACAAGGATATCACATTATATAGCAAAATTGAGAGCCTGACCTGGAAGCCACGGGCTGGCTGTGCACACACAAAGCCAGCATCTTCTAATCCTTTTAAACTGTTATGTGACAGCCCACAGGGAGGCAGAGTTGGGTCCTCATCTCTCCAGAGCCCTCAGCTCTACTCCCCACACTAGGTGTCATGTGTCACTAGTGTTTGTGGTCTGAGTGTAAAAGGACCAGGGATCTTCTGCTCAGGAGACTCCTCCCAAGGCCCAGGCCCTGGCCCTCTCCTCAAATCATTCCCTGACCCCAGGTGGACTCCTGCCCCTGCACACCCTCCTGCCCATAACAACTTGTAAATTTGTATCTTTAGCTGCCCATTCAGCATCTTCAGCTGCGTGTCTGAAGTATGGCACAGTATGTTCAAATTAAATTGTTAGCTACGACCTTCTGATGATATCTCATTTCCTTTATCCCCTGAATCTTTCCATTACTAAATCCCATTATCTGTTCCTCGCCCTGTTCTCAATCCATCCAGTTCTCTCTACCTTACTGCCCCACCTAGTCTAGTTTGTGATTTTTTTTTTAACTCTAGTAGCTTTACAACTAATCTCAGGTTCATGCTCAACCCCTTCAATCCATCCTCCCTGTTAAAGCTGGAGACCTATAAAATCCCAAATCCAGTGCCATCCTTTCTCTGTGTAAGACTGGAGACTGAGCCCCTCATAGACCCTGCTTTGCCTGGCCCCTGTGACTGCCCACCTGCTTCCTACCCCACCTCCCAGGACTCCAGCCTCTCTACTTTCCATTTCTTGACTGTATGAAACACCCCTTGCCTCCGTTCCCTCTGCCTGGACGTCTCGTCCTCACTCTTTCTTTCCTTCCTCTCTCTTCTTTTGGTTAATGATCTTCACAGCTTAGTTTAAGTGTCACTTTCCTGGGAAATCTTCCCTCGGTGTGAGGTCAGGTCTTCCTTTTATATAGTGCCCAATAGTCTCGAGTGCGCTCATCACATGCAGACTTGGAAACTTAGCTGTGTGGTTGTCTGGTTGTCGGCTTCTCCCACCCTCTGCTTGCTGTTGCATCTCAACTGAGCCCCCTGCACGTTGCCCGGCTCATGGACAGTACTCAGAGACTTGTTAGGTGGATAAAGAGATGAATATCTTGTGTTAGGCGACACATGAATGGCACTGTTACCTACCATGTGATGAAACCAAGTCTTAGGCTTTGCTATTTCGGTGGTTTTTAAGAATTCTTTTACCAATTTAATGCAGTCATCTTGTTTTAAATGTTTTCAAATATAAACCCAGACACTCAAAACACAAGTCAGCCTTAACCAGTTTTAAAAAAAAAAGATCATAAACCAAATTCATAAATGCCACCTCATAGACCCTGCCACTCACATGCCAGCCCCCCCACCCTTACTTAGAAGAGGGCAGCAAGTCATCTTCTGAAAATTTAACAGTGAAGGAAATTTGCTATGTGCTTCCCTCTTCTATACCTTCAAGGTTTGCGTGAAATCATTCTCCTTCACCATGCACAACCCAAAGGGGGAAAATTTGTAATTGTGCTTTTTTACCCCTCATTGTTCTGCTTATGCTTTTCACAGTGATGTGTATAAAACATTCAGGATATTAATTGACTCTCTTAGATGGATCTTGTTACAATGAGCGAAGTTCTCTTAGAAATCAGGACTGGCCAGACATACCAGTGCATTGAAGAGGGTGCAGGTGGTGTGGTGGGTCACAGGCCTGGCCTTGGAGGAGAGCAGAATGAGTTCAAACCCTGACACTACCCTGACTGACTATACAAACTTGGAGTAAAACCTACTTGAAATTATAAAAGAAAAGTAGTATGGATAAAGCATTTAGCTTTTGATGAACATTTAATATATGTTAGTTACTGATGATACTATTTTCTTTCATTACTATCCACAAAAGCTTTTTACAAGGTTCTCTGGACACTGACAAATGTACACCAATTGTATATTTTATGACAACTGGTATCAAAGTTGTAGTGTATGTGTGTGTGTTTCTATGGATTGAATCTAGGGGCATTCTGCCTCTGAGCTACACCCCCAGCCCTCTTTTACTTATTAATTTTTTTATTTTGTAACATGGTCTTGCTTAAGTTGCTGAGTCTAGCCATGAATGTGTGATTTTCCTTTCTCAGCAACCCAAGTACTGGGATTACAGGCGTGCCCCATCAGGCACAGCTTCAAAGTCATGTTTTATTAAAGAATTGTTTTTTGTATTCAGATACTAATATATATATATGAGATTACTTTGCTTTAAAATAATCTGAGAAAAGATGGATCAAGAAAGGAGTAAGAAGATGTAAAGATAAAACAAGATTAGGCCTGCCCTGACAGCGGCCGATATTGGCTGATCGGGTCAGGAGTTGTATTATTCTCTATACTTTTTCTGTGCTTGAAGTTTTCCATGATAAAAAAAAAAAAATTGAAAAGTGCCTTAAAAATATGGTTGCTGTCTCCTAGATCCATTCTTATTCAAGGATCCATCTCTCAACTGTGTTTCCTTTATTTCATTCGGAAGGGCAACTGATTCTAATGATCTAAGCTGAAAGACTCATGCCATTCTGTTTTATTACTTTCAGGATAGCTCAGGATGGAAACAAAATAAATCCAATTTCTGAATCTTCTTTTGTCTTCTATCACTTGGGAATTCTCTCTGAAACTACTGTGGGCATTTTAAGTAACCCTGATTACCCAGTAAGAACAATGTACCTCTCAGACAAGCAGAGAGGATAAAATAACTCTTCTTTGCTTGCATGACAAAAGCTTTAGCTATTAAATACCAGTGCTCAGTGAGCTAATGACTGGTGAGCCCGTAACTGTGTTTTGGGCATTTTAGGATCTGAGCCTCTGCCCTGTATGAACTTGTAATCTTCATTGTGTAGCCTTGTTAAGTTGGGTTGCTGAGTTATATGTTGGCATATAAGGATGGGGAACTCCAAAGCTAAAACCTGACCTCTGCACATTTCAAATTTAAGTCAGAAGTTATAGGGTAACTTTTCTCGCTTTTGCTTCCTCTTCTCTCCATAAAAGTATGGCTTACCCTTAGCATAGAAGCTGGCCATGGCTGTACCTGGCTCGGTAACTTTGGCCTTGCTTGATTAGTGCTCCTCAACGTTTGACTCTTCCATTTGGCTGCGAGCCGGCAGAGGGAAAGGATCCTGCTTGGTCTTTATGCCCTGTGATTGCTGCTCTGAAATCAGCTTCCTTTCTCCACTTTCATTAAAGAGAAGAATTTGAACTTCCATTTTAGGTTTTTTATTTATCCCCTGGAATCTATCTCGAAGAGGTTAACATGCAATTTTATTACTCTGGAGTAGGAACCCAGTGAACATTATGGAATTTCATTCCTCCTTTTACCCCCCAAATAAAAAAATGCTCAGAATTGCCCCATGCAGCTCACTGGTATCCATCTAAAATCCCTATGTTTATCGCTTTAGTCAGCACCTTCTGCCAGGACCAAGCTAGGTCTTAGGAAGGAGTAAAGTCCAGCTCTGCTATGGGGGAGATGGAATCTGCTGGAAGCCATTGCAAGGGTGCTGTCATTGAAGCATGAACTCTGCTCTAGGGACAGAGTTGACCTTGGAACATTAGGATAAACTTCACAGTGCAGGTACGAGACATTTGGGCTGAGGACAGGACTGATAGCCTAAGATTACATTACTTTTTATTTTTTTACAGTACTGGAGATTAAACCCAGGGGTGTTCTACCACTGAGCTACATCCCCGGGCCTTTTGATATTTTATTTTGAAGCAGGGCCTCACTAAGCTGTCCAGTCTGGGCTCAAACTCCACCTCCTGAGTAGCTGTCATTACAGGTGTGCACCATTGTGCCAGGCTATATTACATTCTTAATCAAATCCTCTTGGGATCCCAATGTAAGATTTTTTTCCCGTATCAGAAATTGGTATGAAACCCGTTCTGGCATTTCCCCCAGGACTTGTACAATTCTGAGAATGCCTAAAATTAGACTGAAAAGTCAGGTTTAAGGTGTCTAACCTGCCTTCACAGCCGTGGCTCCGGGCGCCTTATGCACAGGGTGAGTCACATCCCCTGTGCCACACAGGTGTGTCTCCTGAGAGCTGCACTCCTCCACTTCTTTGTGCAGAGGGGATGGTGGCAGGGACTGAACACTGATGACACAGCACTTTTCTCTCCCTTTGACAGCCGCTGAGTAATGAGCAGTCAACTCCTAGCCCGGGACGTTAGTCACAGGCTCCCTTGGGCAATCGCGGGTCACTCTGCAGCTCGTTGTGGGCTCTGTTTGAACTTGTACAGGTTGCCCAAGAGGATCCTTTCCAAGACCACAGTAAGCATAACGGCTTTGGGAAGATTCAGCAACTTGGTAACCTTGTTTGGAAATATGAGTGAGGGTGCGCTGGGCTCAGGCCCGCACAGGCCTGGACCACGGGCCAGGACATGGTGTCAGAGAGCCAGCCCCCCAGTCCAGGCCCGTGGCCTGTCTCCTGGGCCGTGTACCGTCACGCCACCACACAGTCGCTCTGCAGCCAGCCACTGCTTCACTAATATTCAGCGTCAATGCCCCCAGGAGCCAGGCAACCAGGCACTGATGGGGCCTTCCATGTCAGAAGCCACCGGTGGAATCACAAATGAGAGCCGTCACCTGGTGGTGGCCTCCCGCATGTGACAGGACCATGAGGTCATGTGGTGTAGGTCTGCCGTACTCTCCCTTGCTCTGTGGCCTCAACTTGGGAAGCAGCTGGGCCAGTTCTGTCCTCTTCCACCAGGACGTAATCCATGATCCAGGCTGGACAGACACCAGCCTTCTCTCTGGGGCCTCACAGGCCAACAGACTTTGCATTCTTAGGTCAAGGATAGGGAAATAGAAGGACAGGTGGCCACACTCACCATTGCCCCCATCACATGGCCCCAGGTGGCCCAAGGCCAGGGCCCTCCACTTTCCTCTCCAGCCCTGAGATTTTTGTGGCCCCATGCTGCCACACCAGCCTCATTCTCAACCCCACTTTAGAAGCTGGCTCTCTGAGTCCATCTCCACATCCCCTCCTCTGTGCCGGCCTCTGGGCACCTGCTCTACCCATCTGCCGTGGAGACCCTCTCACACCCTCTTCTGTGCCTTGGAGACCGTGACTCATGCCTTCAGACCCTGCTCAATTTCTCCTTCTGTGAAGCTGTCCCTCTCTCCTCCCACTGGAGAGAATTCATTGTTTCTTCTCATATTCTCTCACAGCACATTATTTATGCGTCTATGATGCCCTCTGTATTGTGCAGCAGTTGTCTCTGCCTCTCAGTAGATGCATGTGTATATAAATATATATATAAAATAGAGTTATTGGATCTACTGTGCTGGGGATAGTGGTGAACCACGACCACAGATCCCACGAAGCTTACAGTTGGGCAAATATTTGCATCCCCATTGCTTTGTGAGTTCCTTTTAGACAAAAGGCATCTGTGCTCTTGATGCCTGCCACAGTCCCCAGCACACACCAGCTGCTTGCTCCAGGAATGCTCCCTGAGTGGACTCGGATGAGAAGAAATGGATTGCCAGAGCAGAAGATGGGGGTGGGGTGGGTGGATTCTTATGGGCAGAAGGTACCCGAAAGCCTGGAAGAGTTACATTGTGCCCCCCTTTCTAAAGGGCAGTCTCCCTCTTTCTATGTGGTTATCCCATTTGTGGGGACCCATTGTCTAGGGAACTTGAGGTGAGTTCTGAGGTTTGATGTAAATTTTTGATCCAGATAACCCAGAGAAGCTTATTCCTTCTGAAGTGTGCAGAAAACCCCTGTGACTGCTCTGCAGTCTGATCGCCCACGTCACACGAGCCACTTCTTCCAGGTGGGTGACCTCAGGCCTGACTCCCCCATCACGTGCTGCTCTTGGGTTTCTTTCAGGGACCTAAAACTGGACAACGTGCTGTTGGACCATGAGGGTCACTGTAAACTGGCTGACTTCGGAATGTGCAAGGAGGGGATCTGTAATGGAGCCACCACAGCCACGTT
Organism: Muscardinus avellanarius; assembly: GCF_963383645.1. NCBI lineage: Eukaryota > Metazoa > Chordata > Mammalia > Rodentia > Gliridae > Muscardinus > Muscardinus avellanarius. The sequence goes on from NC_137798.1 coordinate 66,571,959, forward strand.
CTGCGGCACACCTGACTACATCGCTCCAGAGGTGAGTGGCCTGTGGCCTGCGGCTTTTGAAATCTGAGCTCTGCAAGCCGGGCGTGGTGGCGCACGCTTGTAATCCTCGCACTTGCGGAGACAGGAGGATCGCGCAGGTTCAAAGCAAGCTGTGCTGGCGTAAGAGACCCTGTTTCAAAAATATAAAATAGGTCTGGGAGTGTAGCCCAGAGGTAGAAGGGCTTCCAGGAACCCCAGTACCACCAAAATAAATAAGTAAATAACTAAATAAAATCTGAGCTCTGCAAAAACAGAATCCCCTGCTATCTGCGTGTCACAGCTTTATGGGCAGCACTGAAAGCCAACTCCTTCAGTGTCATGTATGGCTCATTGGGTGAGCAGGGCTGCAATGGCTAAAGTGCCTCTATGTAAGAATTTTAGTTTTTAAAATTGTATATGCTGAGCATAGTGACACATGCCTGTAATCCCAATACTTGGGTGGATGAAACAGGAAAATCGCAGGTTTGAGGCCAGCCTCAGCAATTAAGTGAGACCCTCAGCAACTTAACACCCCATTTCAGAATTAAAAATAAAAAGGGCTGGAGATGGAGCTCAGAGGCAGAAGGCCACTGGTTCAATCCCCAGTAGTCCACCTTCTCTCACACACACGTTTTTTTCAACTTTGCAGTTACTTTAAGCTTTAGCCCTAAATGAGGACAAAATGTCTTCCGCTTATGGCTATTTATTTTTCTCTTCATTTCTGCTCGGTGACTTAATTTCAGCTTCATTTAGCACATTCAAAGAAAAGCTTTTGAATCTGTCTCATATGAGCGAGTGAAATCAGTCTCCTCATCCCTCTGCATATCTCTGTTTGGGCTCTGCACATACCATCCCCTCTGCCTAAGCAGACCCTCCGTGTTTGACCACCTAGAAAAGAAGGTGCCTCAGAGTCAACTGTGGGGAAAACGGACCGCTCTGTAGATACAAATGAAGCATGCATGCCAACCAGTGTGGGAGATCCCATTGTTTTCCTTTGATACTTCCTAATCCATCATTGTCCCTAGTCATGAAGAACAACTTTGTTAATCGATGCAGGAGTCACCTCTCACACTACTCTCTTTGTGCAGATCCTCCAGGAAATGCTGTATGGGCCTGCTGTGGACTGGTGGGCCATGGGCGTGTTGCTCTATGAGATGCTGTGTGGTCACGCACCTTTTGAGGCTGAGAACGAAGACGACCTCTTTGAAGCCATCCTGAATGATGAGGTGGTCTACCCTACCTGGCTCCATGAAGACGCCACAGGGATCCTAAAATCTGTAAGTTTGGCTTATCTAGCCAGCTTCCAACCTACGGCAGACCAGCTTGCATATGTGCTTCTTGTGTCTTTCTTGAATATCTTCCAGCTCCAACTAAAATTTGTGTTTCGATCCAAAGGATCAGAAACCCAAAGTTCTCCCAGGCGCTTTTTCCTCTTGTGCAATAGTGATTTCTGGGCCAACTGCAATAGCAGGTGATAGCTTTGTTTGCCAGATATCAAGTATTTCTGGCACAGACAGTATGATTTTAGGTGAAATGATGTTTCTCCTCATATAGAGTCAGGCCACACCTCTGTGGATCCCTTTGGTCATCATGCTGTTCTTTGCAATCCAAGTGCCAAGCCCAGGCTTCAGGTGAAATGTGGTCATGTATCATGGTGGGAAAGACTTTTTTTTTTTTTTAATGCATTCAGTGCACTATGCTGTATGCCTTACTGTTAAGTGAAGAAAAAAATGTATTTAATGCCATTAGGTTGAAAATAAGAAATATATGTAATATATTGTAAATATATGTAATTTGGGTCAGTTCTGTGCCCACATTAGTTAAATTCCAGAATCATGTATTTCACCTACTACATGCAGAGTGGAAATAGAAAAGAATTAGAAATCCATTCTTTGAGAAGGGAAAAAATCAAAACCATCTATTTTTGGTGATAGTCCCATATATAGAATACTTTTAAAGTTTTCTCAAGTTAGAGCTTTTTTAGTGGTTTGGAACAAAATGCTAAATTTGGTAAATATTAGCTATCTTTTTTTGTGTGTGTGGTACTGAGGATTGAACCCAGGGACATTCTACTTCTGAACTATACTCCCAGCCCTATTTTTTATTTTGAAACAGGGTCTCACTAAGTTGTAGAAGGCCTCACTAAATAGCTAAGGCTGGATGTGAACCTGCAATCTTCCTGTCTCAGCCTCCCAAGTACTGGTATTACATGTGGTTGCTACCACACCTGGCTAGCTATCTTGTTAGAAGACATGTCTCTTTAGAAATCACCAATTTTATGATCACTGCTATTCTGAGAGCATTTTTGTTTTAGGTCACTGTGTGCTGGGACTGAAGGCATGTTTGTCTCTGAGAATTCTCTGCATCACTAAAAGAGAAATGATTACAGAAATCCTCCTGCCAAAGTGAATCATTATTCATAACTCGATTCTCAGGAGCCAGTGCTCTCCTGAAAGGGAGAAAGCACTAATCCATATAGGAATAAAAACAAAGTACTTTGGTGTTCTCCCAAATGTCTCCTATCTAGCGTATTTTCAGAAGAATGGTTTGTTTATAGAGTTAGTAGAATTTGTAGACTGAGGAAACCAAGAATGTGGCTTTGACAGTTAATTTTTTTAAAAATCACAGAAAAGGGTTTATCTTTGTGGACTTGTGTGTCAAGGAATTTCTTAACTTCCTAAAGGGAAATGTACTCGCCTGGATTGACCACAGGTAACCCTGATAATGTAAGCTGCATAAGGCCTACTTTGCAGTATTATTTTCCCAGTGGTATGACCCAGAATCTGATTTTTTTTGTGTGATTGTAGAAGCATTGTAGCCTCACCAGCCTGTGGCAACCACCATCATATACTAATGGTATACATTTTGTCTAATTACTATTTTGGCTTGGCATCTTAAAAGGAAAGACTCTAGAGTTTTTAATTCAAATAAAAATGCCAGATCAAATTGTATACTTGTGGGTCATTGGCCTTGGTGTATCAAGATCATGGTACTTGATACCATGGAGAATAAGAACTATAAGTCAATCTATGCCTTGAGAAACTTTGATGTTCTCTTTTTGGAGATTAACAATCTAGATTATAATGCTTCTTTGATCAATATTTCATACCTTTTGAATCTAGGACTAGTAAAAATATGAAGAGGTCACATCATGCTTTGGATATCTGTTTCTCTTAATTTTTTTTCTTCCCATTGTTAAAAGTCCTTGCCACATTCTGGTACCTCAGAGTCCCCTTGAGAATTCTTTTCAACTAAATCTAAGAGTAGAGATCATCCCCGTAGCCAAGTTTTATAGACCCTAGAGTAAGTACTAAGCAAGGCTAAGATCCATGTGGATTTATTGTTTCTTCTGAATCAGATGAAATCAGTTACTTGAAGCTGTATCTTGATGCAAAATTATTTTCAGTAACTAGCACACTATACTGTTTTGTAACATCCTCTGCCATCTTTGTTCTGAGAGGAAACAGTGTCTGGTGCTTCTTCTAAAAAGGATCTCCGTGGAAACTCAGTGGTTCCTTGTTCTTGCAGGCCCATTTCTGGGAAGCTGTAAGTCTCCTCATGTCCCTCTATTTCAGTTCTAATGCCAGCTGCTCCATTGGCTAGAGATAGCATCTGATATTGCTACCTGTCATTTGTCTAGCACTGATTTTTCTAAATGCACTGAATATTCTCTCTGGAGTTTCCTTTCCCACAGTACAGAGCAGAGTTTTGGGCTCACAGAGCCAGGCCTCCTGGCCAACCCTGTTACCCTCTCATAGAGGCCTTGGTGATCTCCTAGCCCCCTGTGAGCCTCAGAATCCTTGCTTGTAAAAGTGAGGTAATAAAATTTACACCATAGTTATCATCAAGATTAAATAAAATAATGTATGTAAGTCTCCCAGGCACACAAAAAGCATTCTGTTTCTTCTTCCAAGAACGTGCCTTGAAAGTAAATTTCTGAGAAACACTTGAAAGTTGTCAGTTAAAATTACTAGAAAATCACTGAGAGGATTTCTGGGATCATTTTGTGCATTTTAGCCTTCATTTCTAAAACAAGGAAGACACTTGGATGCTGTGAGTTAGGGCACTGAGCTAGTCTTTGCAGAGGGCTGGAGCCTTTAAATGCAAATATGATAAAATTGAAATAACTTAAGACTTAAAGAGAGGACCTGGGGGTGTAGCTCAGTGATAGAATGTTTGCCTAGCATGTGCAAGCCCCTGGATTTGATCCCTAGCAACACACACACACACACACACACACACACACACACACACACATTGAGATAGGAAAGGCATTAGAGGTGGATGAGTAGAAACCTGCCTCCAGAGCAGAACTATCCTGGGATACAGGTCATGGCTCTTCCACTTTCTGGCTGTATGACCTAGGGCACATGGCATAATTATGTCATACCTCAGTTTCCCTACCTGTGCAGCTGAGATATCTTCCCAGAGACATATTGCATGGGTGAACGGAGATCATGTGTGGGGGATGCTTGAAGCGCTGCTCAGTGCAGAGAGCATGCTCAGGAAGTGGCTGCCACTGTTAGGAGAGCGATGTGCATAGAATGATTCTTCAACTCTGCTCTTCTCTCAGAAAGTTTACTTTGCTGTATTAGGCAGAGGGTCAAGTATCAAGGCATACTTCATAACAATTCAGACTGTTTTCTGCCTCTAATTTCAACCTGGGTTAATTAGGCCCAGATAGTTCTTTTACTGCTGGAATATACCTTAGAAATTGTCCAGCCTAGCCAGGTGTGGTGGCGCACACTTGTAATCCCAGCATTTGGGAGGCTGAGACAGGAGGATTGTGCAGGTTCGAAGCCAGCCTCAGCTTAGTGAGGCCCTTTGCAACTCAGACCTTGTTTCAAAATAAAGAATAAAAAATAGGGCTGGAGGTGTCTCTCGAAGGTAGAATGCCCCTGGGTTCCATCCCCAGTACCGCAAAAAAAAAAAAAAAGAAATAAATAAAATAAAAATAAAAATAAATTGTCCATCTTGACCTCCTGCTTTTGTAGATGAGTAAACTATGAGGCAGAGGGAAATTATGTCTCATCACAGTCCACACAACACATTATATAAACAAACAAAGTAGAACCTTTGTGCATTGCTGATGAGGTGTAAAATGGTGCAGACACTATGAAAAATATGGTGGGCAGTTTCTTTAAAAAGTAAGCATAGAATTTCCATAAGATGCATCCTCAGAATATATATACCCTAAGAACGGAGAGAGGCTCTAACTAGTACACCTATGTTCATAGCACAATTATTCATAGTATCAAAAGATGGAAATAATCCAAATGTCTGTTGATGGATAAGGAGATAAAATGTAGTGTCTCCATTACAGTGGAGTGTTTTCAGCCTATAAAAGGGGGGGAGATTTGGACCATTGTTGCAACATGGATGAATCTTAAAGACACTATGGTAAGTGAAGTAAGCTGAAAACAAAGGGACAGATCTCATATGGTTCCACTTATATGAGGTACCTATAGTCAAATTTATAGAGAGAGAAGACTTCCGGGAAGATGGCGACCGAGAAAAGCGGGGCTTAAGAGCCCCACTAACAACAAATCTCCATTACCACAAAATCAGCGCCTTTCATAGCCAGAAAACACCATCACCAGTGAAACAAAAAATCACCAGGCTCCAGAGAGAAAGCGGACTGAGAACAGAGCCACAGAGGAGATACACCGACCTCACGCCCGAGGACTCGGCAGACGCGGCAGCAGCGCCATACTGCCGGCAGCAGCGGCAAATTCACCGGACGGCTACAGCAAGCCGAGGTGAGCCACTGCGGAACAGCCAGGCGGGATTTCTCCGCGCAGAGAGCATCTAAAGCTCCCAGTGGCCGAGCTCAGCATACGCTGCAGGGATTCAGAGTGGAAATCAAAACCAAGAAGAAAAACGCCAGCCCCACAGCCGAGGGCATAGCAGCGGCGCCATATTGCCACCGGCGGCAGCAGCAGTGAATTCAGCGAGGCCAGTACAGCTACATCTGCATACTCAAGAACAGTGAGTCAAATTGCGGGCCACAGAGGAGAAATCCCAGTACTGTATTCCCTGGGACTTGACCCAGTGGGGGAGGGGCGGTGGCAGTGATATCACACCATAAGAGAACGTGCAACCTGGCACCCCCCACAGTCTAAAGCAGCCTCTATCGACTCTCTGAGTCGGAGACTCTGTGATAAAACCCAGTAAAGGAGTAGTGGGGTCTGAGATACTACTGACTCGAGATCCAGAACACCTTAAGCGAAGTCATAGTGACCCAAGGGAAGAACCCAGAGAAGGCACAAACATCCGAAATCATGGGAAAGAGGAATAATACTGGAGCAATGAATGCCCACAACCCCACAACATCAGAACCCGATAAAACTGAAAATCAGAGATTTCTAGAAGATCAAATCAGGAAAATAACTGTAGAAATAATAGAGGTGCTTCGAAAAGAACTCAGAGAGAGCCAAAAAGAGATAAAGGATGCAATTAATGAAGAAAAGGCCTCAATTCAAAGCATGAGCAACCGATTAGACCACATGGAGAACAGAATCATGCTCTTAGAAGATGAGCAACCCAAAAATGAACGCATAGTTTCTAATCTAGAAAAAAATATCTGACAGCAGGAATCTGACATTGAAGAAATATGGGCCCATTTTAAGAGAGCTAACCTAAGAATAATTGGAATAGAGGAGGGAAAAGAAAGTGAAACCAAAGGGATCAACAATCTCTTCAAGGAAGTAATAGCAGAAAATTTTCCAAACATAGAGCAAGAGGTTGATACACAGGTCCAGGAAACTTATAGAACTCCCTTTAGACAGGATCGGAGAAGAGAATCCCCACGCCACATAATTGTCAAAATGACCAATGTGGAAGCCAAGCAGAGAATCTTAAAGGCAACAAAAGCAAAGGGCCAAGTGACATTCAAAGGCAAACCAATTAGAATCACTCCAGACTTCCCAAACCAAGTTATGAGAGCCAGAAGGGCTTGGAGTAACATATTCCCAATTCTGAAAGAAAACAACTTCCAGCCAAAAATTTCCTACCCAGCAAAACTTTCTATCAAATTAGATGGAAAAATAAGAAGCTTCCATGACAAACAGAAACTGAAGGAATTTATGTCTTCAAAACCAGCACTAGAGAAAATACTCAAAAAGATTAACTACAAAGAAGAAATAGGTAACATACTCCAGAACTAGAGAAACAAGATTTTCCATTCAACAGACAACTAAGATTGGTTATCTGTGGAGATTCATTATTTATGTTAGTCTTTTACCTATCTCTAAAGGGTATTGTTTGCCTTTATTGTTGTTAATCTTTAGGATTTCTAGTTGGAATATTAATATACCTTCAGATATAGCAATTGGAAATATTTTATCCCATTTTATTACTAACTGTTAACTCTGTTTACATTGTCTTTGGATATACAATATTTTTTTTTATTTTTTAGGGAGTTTGTATACTCTTCTGTTGCCTGTGCCATTGAAATCATAACCAAGAAATCACTGCCAATTTCAATGTTGTGAGGTTTAATGACCCAGATTTTCTCCTAAAAGTTTATAGTCTTAAGATTTATATTTAGGTCTATTATCTATTTTGAGTTAATATTTGTATATGGGATTAGGTAAGGGTCCAATTTTATTCTTTTCCATGTAATTATTATTTTCTAACAATATTTAGTTAAAAGATTAATATTTCCACCACCAAATGTTCATGGAAACCTTGTCAAAAATAACTTGACAATATAGCAAAGAATTTAGCTCTAGGCTTTTATTTAACTCCAATGGTTTATATATCTGCCTTTAGAATAGTACTACACTGTTTCAATTATTGTAGCTTTATATGGTTTGAAATCAGAAAATATATATCTTCTAGCTTTGTTCTTTTTCAAGATCGTTGTGGGTACCTAGAGTCCATATTCCATATTAGGATAGATTTTTTTCTGAAAAATAAATATATAAATATATGATAGTTTCACCTAAAAAATAGAAAAAAAATATTCTCTGGTAAGAAAGAAAGCAAAAAGAAATATTGAAATGTTATCTTTAAGTCATCAAAAGCTTGGTATCAGACAAATGAAACTGTTATGTGAGATTATCATTTTTAATTTTAGATAAATTGCCATAATACTAGATGTCAACTACTAAGCCAAGCATGGGATGGAGGGATAGGGAGAGAATGGGGTAGGGATTGGGTGGGGGCTGACTGGGCAATGTGTGCATGTATGTCTACAAAAGTATGTATCCTACTATGATGTATGAATACAGTGCACCAATAAAAAAAAAAAAATTTATAGAGAGAGGAAAATGCCAGAAGTTGGAGGAAGGTGGATGAGGAGGTCCTTTCTAGTGGGTATGGAGTTGTAGTTTTGGAAGATGAGAAGTTCTGGAGATGGATAGAGATGTTGGCATAACAATGTGAACGTGAATTTCTCAATGCCACTAACCTATGAACTGAAAAGGAGTTAAAATGGTAAATTTTATGTTATGCCTATTCTGCCACAATAAAATGCTGGGGGGGTGGAAATATCAAATTCTGGGATCAGAATCAGATTTTTCTGGCTCCTAATCTAAGATTCGAAGCTGAACACTCCTGCCTAGTCCCCAATTTTCTTTTACTTTCCATTAAGAGGTATTTTTCCCTTTGGGCCCCACATTTCTAGCACCCAGATTTCTCCCTAATGCTCTTTTCCAGGAGCATTAGCCACCAGAGAAAGCTTCCAGGGTGTTGTGTAGTTAATCCTCACGTGGCACGAATCCCTTACCTATGTAACCCATTAAAGTAACACATAATGTTTATGATGATAATCAGTTATTGTGTTATTGGAAGGTTGTGCATTTGAATACTACCAGAAACCATTATTGCCCTATTGACCTTAGAAGAGTGTTTGAGCCCATTGAAGGAGAAGCCAGCATATCAGGCAATCAGTTCAATCCAGTAACACTTTTTCAGATGCCTTCCTAGGCTTGGTCTGTGCAGAGTGCTAAGAGTGTAAAGGTGAGAAGACCTGGCCTTCATCAGTTGCTCACAGCTGAGTGAGAATGAGAACTAATAAATAGCTACTTAGCACATCACAAAGGAAGAATGGTCTCCTGAGAACTTTTTATAGAGGAAGAATGGGGAAGGTGACATAGGGCAAGACAAAGCAAGTGACTTGGGATTGGGTGTCAAGGGACGGGTGAGGTTCAGTACAGTGGACAAGAGTATTCTGAGAAGAGATAATTTGCACAAAGCCTGAGAGACAGGAAGTAGCATGTGTGTTCCAAGAACCACGGGTACAGGTTATACACTGTGGGAGCCTTAGGTGCAGGGTGGGGAACAGTAAAAGCAGAGTTAGGGCCTGTGAACATTGATGGATCTAGAAGACATTTATTTACTTACTTACTTATTTATTTATTTATTTATTTATTTATGGTGCTGGGGATGGAACCCAGGGGCTTTCTACCTCTGGGATACACTCCCAGACCTATTATTTTATGTATTTTGTTTGGAAACAAGGTCTCACTAGATTGCTGACAGCCTCACTAAGTAGCTGAGGCTGGCTTCGAACCTGCATGATCCTCCTGTCTCAGCCTCCCAAGTACTGGAATTTCAAGCATGCGCCACCATGCCCGGCTTGGATCCAGAAGACATTTAGAAATTTAGAAATATTATCCAAACATAGAGGCACATACCTGTAATCCCAGTACTTGGGCTGAGACAGGAGAATCACAGGTTTGAGACAGTCTCAGCCTTTAAGTAAGACTCCTGGCAACTTAACAAGACCCTGTTTCAAAATTAAAAGAGCTGGGGGGGGGGGTGTAGCTTGGACATAGGATACACCTGGGTTAAATCCCCAGTACAAAAGAAGGGGAAGAGGTGGAGGGGAGGAGAAGGAAGAAAGGAAGGGCAGGAGGAGGAGGAGGATGGTGGTATACACATTGCAGTTGATCTGATCTGGAACTCAGGATGGAGGGCGGGAGACGATGGCTAAAGCGTGGGCACACAGACAGGGGAGAGGTGAAGAGTAAAAAGAGGAAGAGGAATGGGAAGGACCTGGGGCAGCAATGAGGCTTCATTGCAGAAGCCAGGAAGGAATGACTTCAGATTGTACAAACATGAAAGGCTGCAACACGTCCGCTGGTTTCCAGTGAAGTCAGCCGGTGCTTGTACAGTGGGATTCGCCGAAGCCGGTGCCACAGGAGCTCTCGAGCTGCACTGGCAGGATGGGAACAACCGGTCCTCAGCCAGACAGCCTGAGGCTTGAGGAATGAACTTGTGTTAGGAGTTAGGTAAGATGAGACATTTTTAACAATTCCAAACAAGCCTTTATTTTGTCATACAATTCCAGATCAAGGTATGCTATTTTTTTATTACCAACATAGACCATATATCTTTTCCCAGAATCTTCTGACCACCTATGATTAGGCCTTTTGGGAGCTTGGTGACTTCATGAGTTCCCCATTTTGAATGGTTTAACTCAATGGATAGTGTCTGAAGTAGTCCCCAAAAATAGTAGGGGAGTCATAAGTACAAACGTTCAGATTGTAATCACTTGTCTTCACTCTTGATTTCATAGAACTTTGTGACTATTAGAAACAGAAACACAGAACTGCAGAGCTAGAAATTCTTAAAAACATTTTGTCCAAATCCCTGATTTACAGATGAGGAAACCAAAGCCCAGCGGAGTGAAGGGACATTAGACTGAAAAGAGCATTTTAGCCTTAGGGTCATGAGACCTCATCCCACTCCAGCTTCTGGTTTTCAGTCTTTGCCTCTGGATAGCAGGTGTGATAACCAGCTCTAGGACCCACTTTAGGCGAGGTGAGATGCAAGGAAGCATTTTCAAAGTGGAGTGCACAGTGTACTTATTAGCATTGTTAAATTATGAGTAGTAATTTCACAACATATGTAGAGGTGTCATTGCCTGCATCCTCTTCTTGAACAATCCAGTAATATCATCAGGCTTAATTATTAAGCACTTAATTGTACAGGAGGTTGTGCTAGAATTTTCTTCCTAAGACAATCATATTTCTGGTTTCCCAGGAGCTTTCAATCTGAACAAAACACACATAGGTGAGGTTCAAATAGCCACTAAGACACTGGTCCAGTTAAGGCTAGGTCAGTGTATATATACATAGCAGGTATAGGCTGCCATGTTCAAGTTCTATGCCAGGTGCTGGGGATCCAGTGAAGAGCAAGAAAGACATGATCCCTGCCTTATGGAAGAAGAAAGAGATTTAAAATAACCAATTTTACAATAATGATATGCTTACAACTTTGATAAGGAAAAAAACTCAAGGATGATGCATACCTGTGATACTTTAAAGTCGACTGGGAGGCTGAGACAGGAGGATCACAGGTTCCAGGCCAGTGTGCCTCTACCTTAGTGAGACCCTGTTTCAAAAAAAATGTAGCTCAGTTGTTGAGCTCCTCTGGGTCCAATCCCCAGGGAATGGAATGGAATGAAATTAAATAGATTGGATTGGAATGAAATGGAATGGAATGGAATGGAATGGAATGGAATGGAATGGAATGGAATGGAAAAGAAATGGAAAGGAAATGGAAAAAGTGCTCCGAGGGGGAGGGCTGTGAGGGATGAGGTGACGAGGCTGAGGAAACAGCGACAGCCTGAGATGAGGGGGCCCAGGCAGAAGCCCAGGTTTGTCTGGGGTGCCAGGGCAAGTCTGTGAAGGCATTCAAAAACAAGTGTGAGTGATCAAGCCATTGTTTTATGATTAAAATATTCCACTGGCTATGGTAGAAAGCAAGGACCAACAGTGAAGTATTTGCAGATGAAATGACTTCTGGAAAGTCTCTTAAAATTATCCGGGGCTTGGGAGAAAAGGGGTGAAAGGAGATTGGGCACATCAGTCTCAGGGAGGCCCAGTGCACTTACTGTCCTCTCTACTTGCATAAGTTTGAAAATTTCCATGATAAAATAATGTGAAGACCAACCTGCAAATGATGTCTTATGCGAGCTCAGCCTGTACACATGAGGAAAGACCTCTAGGCTTCATAGAAAGTGTGAGCCAGCCTTCACAAGTGAAGAGAAATGGAACTCTAAGTCTACGGCCATACCACCCTGAACGCGCCCGATCCCGTCTGATCTCGGAAGCTAAGCAGGGTCGGGCCTGGTTAGTACTTGGATGGGAGAAATGGAACTTTAATAACACAACATGCAGAAAGAGCAAATGATATGAGCCCCACACAGAACAACTACGTCTATTGATTCCAAGCAAGAGTCTCAGGTTCTAGACTGAGAGACTGCATTGACCAGACCCCTTTTATGCTGCAGATAAAGTGAACCACTGGTTCTTGGCACACTTATTTCTTCAGCTCCCTGAGGATGTGTGGTGTGGTATGGTGTGTGTGTGTTACTGGGGATTGAACCCAGGGGTATTTTATCTCTGAGCTACATATCCAGCCCTGTTTTATTTTTTATATTGAAACAGAGTCACACTATGTTGTTGAGGGCCTCACTGTTGCTGAGACTAGCTTTGAACCTCCTCCTCCTCTTCCTCCTCTTCCTCCTCCTCTTCCTCCTCTTCTTCCTCCTCCTCGTCCTCGTCCTCCTCCTCCTTTTCCTCCTTTTCTTCAGTATATAAACCCTTTTTAAATTCCTTCTTACTCTTTAAAGTGGAAGGCACCATTAGCATTCTGTATCTGTGGAAACTGTCCACAACTCCATTTATCTAACATACTATAGAATTATAGATGTTAAAAACCTCAGTGCTTCTTGTGCTAACAGTGCCAGTGAGTCCCCTGTCTTTGGGGCAAAGCGGGGTGTCCTTGTTGGCCTCCCTCTGAGAGTAAGTGCATGGCAGGACAGGCTCCAGCTCTTCCAGCACCTAGTCCAGCATCACCTCCTCCACCTGCCCCTTCCATCATCTCCTTTGCCATTCCCCTCTCCACCTGTGCCACCTCCACATGGTGGACATTGAGTTCCTTGTGTACCGCTCTCCAAAAATTCCACATAGACATGGGCAGAAGACAAAGGGCTTACTTATTAGAACACTCAATGGGACACAGAACCAGTGTGTGGAGAGGTAGTTAGATGATACAGTGTTTATCCTAAGACTTACACTTTAAAAAGAATTCTCAAATTATTAGCCAATGATTCTTACCAAAAAAGAAAAAACCTACAGAAGAACTATTTTCTTGCCCTTTCTTATCTTCACTTAAATGTATCTCGCATGCACACATTGGTAGCCCACCCGCTCTACTCCCAGAGAACAGACTATTAAATTTGGCAATATCCTTAGAAGTTAACACATAAGAAGTATACAAAGATACACACATTTACCAGGGATAATGGTGCATGCCTGCAATCACAGGACTTAGGAAGCTGAGCCAGGAAGGTCTCAAGTTCGAGGCCAAACTCAACAACTTAGGAAGACCCTGTTTCAAAAAAATAGACCCTGGGTTCAATCCCAGTACAAAAACAAAGAAACTCCCCCCCCCCCCCACACACACACACACATTTGTGTAAAGAATAGATATACCCTTCCTGGCTTTTGACCTTAAAGTTTTGGGGCAGTTTTTAAAATGCCTTTTTGGGCCAGGCATGGTGGCACACGCTTGTAATCAATCCCCGCACTTGGGAGGCAGAGACAGGAGGATCGCTCAGGTTTGAAGCCAGCCTCACTGGTTTAAGAGACACTTTCCAAATAAAAATATAAGAAATAGGTCTGGGAGTGTAGCCTGGAGGTAGAAGGGTTTCCAGGAACCCCAGTACCACCACCAAAAAAAAAAAAAAGCCTTTTTGCTTCTTTTGAAATAAATACTAGTTGTCAACATTTGATCAAGTTTCCTAGGCTGGCAACAAATGATGACAAAATGCTGATAATTGTAACACAAAAGAAAATACATAGTTTTCCATAGACTTCATGGATACCCAAAGTCAGTGATGCTACCCTGTCTTGGGGGTGCAGAGAAAAATGCTGGACCTGGGTGTGGGAGGTAGTAGCCTTGGGTAAAATTGGGGAATAAAAATAAGGAGGCACTGGTGGAAGCACCCAGAGGGGTGATAAGTAATTCTTTTCCCAAAAATAAGCATCAGTAAGCCAACAGGTTTGGGAATCTGTGGCTGCAGTCCCTCTGAGTTTGGCCCTTTTAGCTTCAGCAAGGAAAGCCCGGCTCAGAGCTGGGCCCCGTGCTGACTCAGCACGCCACCGGCTGACTCAGGTGAGGTCAGCACCTGGAGCTGAGCTCACACAGGGGTACGGTTAGGTAAGTGCTGAAAGGCGTTTGGTTCCTTTTCCTGAGTCACCTTTGTCAGGTCTGCAGCAGCATTGTAAACTGACATCAGCAGCTTTTGTTAGGACGCTTCACAGAAGTCAAAATGTGTGCCCGCGTGGGGGGTGGTATCTGCCATCAAACCAACCAACACGTTTCAGCATCCTGTGCATTGTCTGCAGGAAGCCTGCTGCCTCAGTGCACACAGGCAGGGGCACCAGGCAATTCCGGGAACCTCCTGTAAGCCCGTGAGCCCCACTTCGCTAGCACTGGCTGGTGCCCTCTCCCTTTCCCGCGCTCCTCCAGGTCGGGGTTGGAACGCTCAAGGAAGTGGCCAAAACGTGGTCAACCATGAGGAGGCTTAGGAGGAAGAAGAGAAAATGGGATCAAAGCAATGCAGAGGATCCAACTCCAGATCATGAGAGCTGGTTTTTCAAATACTGGTGTGGGGAAAATCCAAAAGAATTATCAAAAACAGCCTGGAAGCTCTTCTCCAAGACTGGCGTTCCCACACAAGGGAAAGAGCCATCCGTAGCCTCTTCCTGGAGCTCCTGGTGGAGCCGACACCTTCCAAAGTGAACTGTTCACTCCCACACCAAGACTAGTGTTGGCAGATAACACAGAAACTCTCGCCTTCCCAGAGCCTTTGTATTTGGTGTTTTTTATCATAGGGTTTTATTACAGTGATTGCTCCCAATTTCTTTTTCCCTCATTAGACTGGACGTTTCCTAACAGAGATCCTATGTTTTACTTGTAGGTTACAGTGTGAAGTATTCCTCTTTTTTATTTTTTAATTAATTAATTGATTAATTTGCAGTACTGGGGATGGAACCCAGGGTCATTCTACCTCTGAGCTACACCCTCAGCTCTATTTTTTATTCTTTATTTTGAAACAGGGTCTCACTGAGTTGTAAAGGGCCTCACTAAGTAGCTGAGGCTGTGTACAAACCCAGATCCTCCTGACTCAGCCTCCCAAGTACTGGGATTGCAAGCGTGCGCCACCACTCCCAGCTTCCTTTTTTAATAGAGTACTCAAACCACTCTTTAATCTCCATCTCAGCTAGCAGGATAAAGATGTCAAAGATTTTCCTAAAATGAGCATAGAAATTTTTCTGTGTGGAAATTTCTTAACCAGTATCTGTGGATCAGAAGAGCTTTTCATTTTAAGTGAGAAAAACTTTTGTGAAGGGAAGTATTTTTTTTTCCCCAGTTTCCTTACCAAGATCCATGATTTTTAGCAGTTGATCAATAGGTTCAGTGTGAACACCCAATATAATGTGTAGACAGGATAAAGAAGGGTATTGGCCTGGGTCTCATCAAGAAGATAAAGAACATTGTAAGAGGCGCCTCTGAAGAGCCAGCCTTCTCCACGCTCGCTTCTTTCCAATAGCAATGTTTGGGGATAACACCTGTGGGTGTTTTTTGTGCAGTGTGAGCATGTGGGGGGTGGCCACTTTTCCTTTACCACTTGTGAGTTATTGGGAGCAGTGGAACTGGCCCCGGCAGTCAGAGCTGCTTGAGATTAGTTCACCAGGAAGAAAACTATTTTGCCTAGCAGAGGCAGCGGTATAGGCACAAGAGCTTGACCTTGGGCTTCCATCCCTGAGCCGCTCCTTGACCTGCTGTTAACTAACACTGTCACATGACATGGGGGTAGGTATTGAGCTGGGAGACTGGGGAAGCCATAATATTTACAAAACACAAGAAAAGCAGTGTGTTGGCAGCATTGAAAAGGGATCGCAGATGTGTCCACAAAAAGACTGCTGGGTCCCAATCCTAGACAGGAGGGGAAATCCATCCAGCAGGCCACTCTGAATTGAGCACTATCCCGACCACAGTGCAGGAATGGAGAGATACAGGGCACTTATTGTACTGGGTTTTAGTAAAAATAAAGTGCACTGTGAAGTGTCTCTGGAGATAGCTCAGAGAAGATTCTGATGATAGGTCCATTATAACCTGCCAGTTAAGACATTGACTTAACTGTCATGTTCCTCCCAGGAAAGCCTCTCCCATCACTCCATACATTGAGTATTTTAAAGCAACGTATTCTTGTCTTTATTTTCTTTATATCTGTCTCCTTTAACTTCTACCACTTATTTCTCCCATTTAAAGAACACCTAATCTCTCTTCAGGCCAACAGCTCTTTAGGCACATGAAAAAATCTTAACAGTGTCCTCTCTTCTTTGGCAGAGACCTTCAGCTGTTTAAAGTAAAATCAGGTGGTCAGACTGAAAGTTTTCTTTCTCCACCCTCTGTTCTGAGCATGCTCTCGGCCACCTCTCCCCACCCCACAGAAGTGCCCTGAACCCTCATCCAGTTGTCCTGTTTCCTCCCAACCTAAGTCCTGTCCACACTGTTCTTTAATCCAGAATCCAAATGAGAAGACTGGGAGCCCCAGGAAGAGGTGAAAAACACTTACAGCCAAAGCTCCCAGTGTCAGACAGGCCCGGCTCCAAGCCCGGCACCACTGTTCCCAAACCCTGTGGCCCTGGGCAGGTGCTTCAGCTTCCTAATCTATAAAATACAAATGACAGTCAGCCCAAAGGACTATATACGATGAATTGGAAACACTAAATCATTGTCAGGTACAGTACATAGTATATAACATATACAGTAGAAATCACCACCACCTCTTAAGGTAGACATTCCTATGAACTTTCCTTTTCTCCACCCTCCCCTCTCCTGCAGCTGCCCCCTTCCTTAACCAGTCTAGACAACTGGTAGGGTGGTCCATTGCCAGAGATGTGCTGGTCTCGCCAGGAAGTTCCATCCAGATCTGATCTCAGCAAGCCAAAGCAACTCCTCTCTTGCCCGGCAGCACCGGTCTGTAAGAACCTGTCCTGGGAAAGGTTGCATTAGGCTTCCCCCAGAGCTAGGCAGGAAATGATGCTGTGTCTTTTCCACCCTGCCTAGCCCCAGCCCACCTCAGGGGCTGTCAGGCTCATCTCAGGTGCAAGTCTGCCTCTGCCTTCAGTGAAAAGTGACTTATCAACAGGAGTCTAGGCCTACTGTCTCTGCCCTCCCCTGCTTCCTCCTCCCTCACTGCTTAAGCACTGGAGGATGCCCTGGTGTGGGTCGCCCCCAGGTCTGTGTCTCCCACCCCCTTTAGCCAGTGGAAGAGGCGTGAGAAGCCAAGGTTGGTGTCTGTGCTTCACAATCAGGACAGACTCTACCTGCAGCGTGCATACCTGGGGGCGGTTTGGTTAGCCCCTGGGTGGCCGCCGGCTGTCCGCCCACAGCGAGATTGGCAGCCACTGCAGGAACCACACTGTTTTGTGTCCTGGGCTCTTTCTCTGCCCTCCCTCCCCAGGACTCTCTTTAAATGCCTTCTTCCCCTCTAGGAGAGTCTTCTTGGAATATGGCCGGGAATGTCCTGTGGCTTGGTTTCCTTCCCTTCTGGCCTGGCAGCACCAGCAGTTAACTGTCTGCCTTTTGTTCAAGGTCTGAAATAGAGTGGAAGGAGAAAGGCATTCTTTTTGCCCCAAAGCCAGATCCAACTCTTAGAAAAGGCAGCGTTCTCCAACTCCTGGAAGAAAATGTTACTAATTACTCTATTTATATAACTAGCCCTCTTCCTATAAAATCAGACATATTTTGAAAGAGGGGCAAAAAATCCTTTTAGCCATGGCTTGCATGTTAATGAGTTTCAAAGTACATTTGGATCCTGTTATCTCAAGAGTCATGATTACATGGGGTTATTGAAACCCTATCATCTGGAACTTTCGACAGCACAAAACCAAAGCCTGTTCATATAACATGGTTAGCCCCTTGCCTGACCTCAGGTTGACAAGGCACGGGTTCCATTGTATCCCTCTTCCTGCATTTATCTCCCTTCTGTTGTCAAACACAGATACAGTTGCACGTTTAACTGTAGTATTATTTGTCTTGTTGTTTTGAGAGAAAATATTTGCTGTCAGAAAAATTGTTTTCCAAAGACCATTCCCACCACCCCACTGTTAGGGCCCGGGACCATGAGGACAGAAGCCGAGCTCGTTCTAGCATTCTAGGCTGCAGAGCGGAGTGTAGTGAGGGACGGGCAAGGCTCAGGATCAAGGCTGACCTCAGGTTTTAGTCTCTTCTCTCAGGGCCTCCAGGTAGAACAGAGAGGACTTACAGGCAATTTTAATGACGCTCACACTGTCTCTTCGTAAGAGTTTGCTTGATGTGAGGCACTTAACATTGATTTTCTCATGTTCTCATCATAATCTCTTACAGGAAAATCTGTAGCTTATAACTGGAGAATCTACGACCCAGAGGGGTTAAGGAATTTGTCGTAGGCCACACAGTTCCTCAGTGTGGGAGCTGGTGTACAAACACAAAGAGTGGAATGGGAGGGCAGCAGAGACTATGTCTATGCTCTCCACATCAGAAGAGCCCTCCTCTCCTTTACGAATCTGCCCCTGCTTTGTTGGTCTTTCCTCACCCGCAGACATCTTTCCACGTGTTCCTCCAGCTGCAGGGCTAGTGCTATCCCTGCAGTCCACCTCCTCTGCAGCCGGGGAAGAACTGCTTCATCCTCTGATCCCTGCAGAAGAAAGGGGTATCCTGAGCTCTTTCTTCCTCTCCTGCTTTCCCGGTGAGCCTTACCTTTCGGGATTGAGTCAAACTTTCCAACCCCGCACCCCTCCAGCTTAGAAAGTGCTTTTGTTGGCCCTAGAAAGCACTCTGCCTCCTTTACTAAGTGTGTTCAGAATCGTTCGTGAAGTTACATTATTTTCGTTTCAGGCTGACTTTCTCCTCTGGATCACAGTCAAGGAGAGGGTCATCTGAGGCAAGGCGGGTTCTAAATGCGACCTAAGACATGGACCAAAGCGATTGTCTAAACAACACTGCTGCCAACTCGTTTGGCATTTGGGCCCCACTAGGGGCATAAGCAAATAGGGGAGGTTTTCTGCAAAAATGCATGCTGTCACAGTTCACGGCAGCAGGAATGGGGTGCTGGGTAAAGCCCTGTACTGGGCCCTCCTCCAACCCTACACACACACTCGTGTGCGCCATGACCGACTGCAGGCCTGGGACTAGCATGAAGTGTTTCCTCAAAGCCCATCTCCTCATCGAGCAATTTTTATTTATAGCAGGAAATAGAGTTCGTTTTAGTGTCTTTGAAATTAAAAAAAAAAAAATTCTGAGCCAGAGTGTATGTGGTGTATGTACAAGTGTATGTGGTGTATGTACAAGTGTATGTGGTGGCATACACTTGTAATCCCAGCATTTGGGAAGCTGAGACAGGAGGATCGCGATTTGCAGACAGCCACAGCTACTTAGTAAGGCCCTTTGCAACTCAGTGAGACCCTGTTTCAAAATAAAGGATAAAAAATAGGGCTGGGAGAATAGTGCAAAGGTAGAATGCCCCTGACTTCTGTTCCCAATACCCCCAAAAAATATAAATAAATAACATATTCTGGCCATGAAAAGTTATTATTATCCTATATCAGTCCTCAGTCAAGGAGTGATCAGAACACTAAGCCTGTTTTGTGAAAGCACAGTTAGCCCGTAGTTCCTGGAGAGCAGCTGAGCATGGAGGAAGCTTTCCCGTCAACATCAAGACAGGGAGCTTGTATGCAAACATTATTTTAATGTACGGCATCACTTATTTTAGTTTTTAGTCTATGTGGCAACACATTCTCGGTCACTAAACCCACTTCAAAATAGAAGAGGAATGGTAAAAGCCTATGATCCCAGTTCTTGGAAGGTTGAGACAGGAGAATCACTGGGTCAAGGACAGTAATGTAGAGAGACTCTCAACATGTTAATGAGAACCTTTCTCAAAGTAAAAAATAAAACAGGGCTGGGGATGTAGTTTGGGTTCAACCCCTAACACCATCTGGGTTCAATCCCTAGTACCACCAAAAAAAAAAAAAGAAAGAAAGATGGAACATCTTAAAGAAAAAACAATTCCTTCTAGAACTAGGGTATCTATGCTGCATAAAGAAAAGTAGCCAGTTTTATTTTTCTAATAGCCAGGATTTTAAGCTTTGCACCCTTGCTGCTGCTTCCCACAGACTTCAGAAGTAAAGACTCTCACTCCTCTCTCTGTGGTCTTGTCAGAGAGCGGGAATCCTGGCCAGCTGGGCAGGTCTCTCCAAAAGAAAAAAAAGGCACAGCTGTTCCTAAAAGTAGCCCCATTCATACGATGTCTGCTGTCCACAACTGCAGTGTTGGAGAAAGGCACACTGTTTCATAAAGAGCTTCTTTTCTTTCAAGAGGAAAGAAAAATACATGGTGTTTACAGAAAAGAAAACTGGGCCCTTCAGTCTTCGTTTCTGGCCATGTCTGGAATGGAAGTGGCGAAGGCCATAAATCCACGCAGACAGTTGCACCTTTAAGGCATGATTCATACTGGCCGTGCCGCCCATGATGGAAAATCCAGCTTGTCAAGTCAGAGCAGCTGGAGAGCCTCCCACAGCCCTGTCTGCTGGGGCCGATGCCCACTGTCTTGTGACATAGTCGTTGTATATGAAGGAATGATTGATTTTTCTTTCTCTCTCTCAGTTCATGACCAAGAACCCCACGATGCGCCTGGGCAGCCTGACTCAGGGAGGTGAGCATGCCATCCTGAGACATCCTTTCTTCAAGGAAATTGACTGGGCTCAACTGAACCATCGTCAACTGGAACCACCTTTCCGACCCAGAATCGTAAGTGCCAAGAGCTAATGCTCTCAATAAGAGAGACATTCCTCTTTCTTAGATGACCAGAGTCCATTGGACAGCAGGTGTTCTCTGTGAATGACAGACTGCAAGTTTGTCTGACACTTCACAGAGCTGCTTCACAGAGGGGGTAGTCTGGGCTTCCTGCTCCCAACACACCTCTACGTGTACCCAGGTTACTCCACATAGCCCCCCACCCTTGCTCGCCTTGGCTCCATCTCCCTTAGCCTAAATTAAAATGTCTTAGGGGCTAAGATGCCTGAAATGGGCCAGGTTTCCCCCAAAGAGTTTGTCTAGTTGACAAGTCATTGCTCCTAGCCATTCTCCTCATGTCTCTTAGGGTGTCAACGTGCCTTTGTAAGACCTTAGGAAAGCAGAGACGGTGAGGTGTCCTTTCCCTGACCTGGCTCCTTGTCTTGGAGAGCCGGCATCTGTACTAAAGAGCTGTGGACATGCGCAGCCCAGGCCAGAACAGGCCAGCACCCTTTGGTGAGACACCCAGAGCACCAGGGGCACCTCCCCATGCTACTTACTGAGCCGGGTGGTGCTCTTGAGGTTGGTCCAGCTCATGGTTCGAGCGCTAAGCTCTTGTTTATCTGGGGGTCAAGAGATCCACAGAAGGAAGGTAGAGAATCCAGGTTAGCAATAGGTCAGGAGTTCCAGAGGAGTGGTCCAAAGGCAAAGAGCGAGCTGGATCAGGTAGGAGAAGCAAGATAGCTAACATAGGTGGAAATAATCTTAGGATTCATGTATAAAGATGTAAAATACACATTTCAAAACAGAGAGCAAGCTTGGTGTGTAACAGTCTGCTAGGCCTTGGACACCAAGCAGCCGGAGGGAAAGCCGTCTCCTCCAATGGGCACCCCAGCCCCCGCCTTGCTTTCAGCCCTGACCATGTAGCCAGCCCAGTGGGGTGCACGAAATTGACCTAGCGAGTAAAGCGACAGGTGGTTCCCCCCTCCCCCGAGCTCAGCATTTCTAAGAAGTATTTGTGATCAAGTGTGTGGAACTGTGTAGACAAGAGGTAAGGTGAGTGTGAACTCACTCAACCTCTGTTGACAAATCTGAGCTCACATGCCTGTCTGGGAGGCCTGCTGAGAAGCGGCGCCTCAGTGAAGTGGAAGAGAAAGGGTGAGTGAGCCTGCTGGCTTGGGTGACCAAATTAATCCCTTCTCCTCCCGGTCTAAGGCTGGCCTGCTCAGCAGGATTTTCCTGGGATTAGCGAATTGCTGGTTACTAAATGCTGTAATAATACACAAGGCAGTGGAGTTGCTATAAAGCACTGTTTAATCACAATGATGGTGACTGTAAATAATGCTACTGGACGGGCTGCAAAGCAGTTCTCTGAACTTGTTGGATTGGGCCATGCAGGATGAGTAAGCCTCCGTGCATAAAATCTGACCCTTGTTTCCTTTTTTGACAGAAATCTCGAGAAGATGTCAGTAATTTTGATCCCGACTTCATAAAAGAAGAACCAGTTTTGACTCCCATCGACGAGGGGCATCTGCCTATGATTAACCAGGATGAGTTTAGAAACTTTTCCTATGTGTCTCCAGAATTGCAACCCTAGCCTTCTGGGGAATGGGAGATGGCATGAGAGTCAAAAGGAACCAGAGACTTTCCTGGAGTTCCACCGTGGGGCTCCCCAGCATCCGCCTTACAACACCAGCCTCTCCTGCAGGGAGCAAATGATCACAACACCGTGGAGGCTGGGCCTGCAAGAGCTCACGAGCTCAGGTCCCGCGGAGCCGGAGCACTGGAGGTAGTTGATCCTGGCATGAGCTCTTATGAAGACATATACCACTCAACCTATGAGTTTCCAAGGCAGTTTCAGGCATGGATATTAACAGGAGCCGAAAGGAGAGAAGGTGTGAAGACTAATCTAGGTCCTAGAAATTCTGAGCCAAACAGGCTTCTTAACTTTGTCAAAAGATGAACCAAGACTTTCTTTGGACCACTGTGTGCTCCTCTTTAAGCCAGTGAACACCTATGACTACAGTCTGCAAGACTCTAAATGCAAATGAAGAATCGAAAGGGCTTTTTAAGGAAATGAATGGTTTTCCAAATAAAATGAGTTATTCTGGAGAAACAAAGTCGCATCCCGCAAACTCCCAATGTAAAGCCCAACACTGAAAACAGATGCTGGGCACCAAGCCCATGGCCACAACATATTCTTTCCTCCTTACTTTCATTTAATACTATTTATTGCGTGTCCAGTGAAAAGGTGCCATAGCCCGCGGTATAGTAAATAGTAGAATCACCTTCCTGAAGTTTCCATTCATTCTGGGCTCCACAGATTCACCTACATGGTGTTTGCATTCTGTGAAATGCCTCTCCACGCTGCCTCTGCCATACTTCTCTGTCTGCATGTCACGCTCTTTTCCACGGAAGGCCAGGCCGCAGCACCACAGTCACAGGCCAGCTTCGGGCCCTTGCTGCCTGCTGACCTGGAGGATCAGATCTTGTTGATATCGCTCCGGACTCATCAGTGAAGAATTGCAAGCCACTCGTGTCAGGGACCCGACGTATGCTTATACATTAGCAGTTTATTTAAGTTATGTTTTAAGTGATAAAGAAGTCTGTTTGATATACAGTTTAATAATTAGAAATGGATCTCGTAAACAGGTCCTGAGGCAGAGACAAACCTTTGAATGTGTAACCATTTATGCGGTTGGAGAATTTTATTTGGCTGGAAATAAATGCATTTTGTAGCAAAAGCATTTTTTTTTTAAGAAGGATTTGTCCTCTCCCTACTCAGAAAATCAATTTCCAATCAAAATAAAAGCTAGCCGGTGTGGTGAAACATGCCTGTGACCACAGTACTTGGGAGGTTGAGACAGAAGGATCATAGCTTCGAGGACAGCCTCAACAACTTAGCAAAACCCTGTTTCAAAGTTAAAATTTTTAAAAAGGGCTGGGAGTGTGGCTTGTAGGTAGAAATTTCCATGGGTTCAATCCCAAATATCAAAAAATAAAATAAGGGCTTTGAGAGTAATGGATAGGGTTCTTGACTTGAGGAAAATTCCTGATAAGAAATGCTGACATGGGCCGGGCGTGGTGGCGCACGCTTGTAATCCCCGCACTTGGGAGGCGGAGACAGGAGGATCGTGCAGGTTCGAAGCCAGCCGTGAGCGCTGGCTTAAGAGACCCTGTTTCCAAAAATAAAAAGTATAAAAATATGTCTGGGAGTGTAGCCCAGAGTAGAAGGGCTTCTAGGAATCCCAGTACCACCAAAAAAAAAAAAAAAAGAAATGCTGACTTGGGCTTCTGAGTGTCCCTGAAATGGATGTGGCCTGTTCTTATGACGGACTCTTCTGCTCTGAATCAGAGCAATGACTGAATTTTGCTACAGCAGACCTACCCTTGAAACCTCAGTGCCTAGGCATAATGTTTATTTCTCATCCACATAAGCATACATTCCATAGCCCTGCTCCATCTTCTAGCCATGCAGTGTGGCAGGCAGGACTCCCAAGATCTGTGGCTCACGGGAAGAGAGAGACAGAGGAGTGCCTGCTGCTGCTCAGGCACCTCTCCTCAGAGGGACAAACAGCACCTCTTCTCACGTGTGATGGCTAGAACATGACCTCCCCCTCTAACTACTTGAGTGTGAGATCAATACCCTGTACGTCCTTCCTCCTCAAATGTAACAGCTGAGGAGGATTGACTCATACTGAAGGTGCCTGTTGTAGGCTCTTTTTTGCATTCCAAGGTGAAAAACTACATTTTTTTCCATTAAGTCATACTTTAATTTTTACGTGTTTTATTGGTGCGTTGTAGTTACACATTGCAGTGATATCCAAAGTAATAAACTCATGTATGCTATGACATCTCTTGGGGTGTTTCCCTGCACCCCCAACCCCTAGCCTGCTTCTCCTTCCTCGTGCATGCTAGTGGGATTGGCAGTGATCCCTCCGTTAGGAGTGTAGCGTTTTGGGTCCATTCCTTTCTCAAGTCTCCTTTTTCCCCCTTTCTTCTTCCCTACCCTGCTCTCCTTCCACTACTAACAGGCCTCTCTCCTCGTTTTTGTTGTTGTTGTTGTTTGTTTGTTTGTTTGTTTTGTGGTCTCCGGGCTACACTCCCAGACCTATTTTATATTTTTTATTTGGAAACAGGGTCTCTTAAGCCAGCACAGCTGGCTTCGAACCTGCGCGATCCACCTGTCTCTGCCTCCCAAGCGTGGGGATTACAAGCGTGTGCTACCACGCCCGGCTCTCCTGGTTTTCATGAAGCCCTTTCCTGTTTTCTCTTTGGCCTCCACATATGAGAGAAAACACGAGACCCATGACTTTCTGAGTCTGACCCTCACTTGGCACGATGTTCTCTAGTTCCATCCATTTTCCTGCAAATGACATAATTGTGTTCTTCATGACTGAGTAGAACTCCATTGTGTATAGACCACATTTTCTTTATCTGTTCAAACTTACCACAAAAAAACAGACAAAAAAAAATACTGAATTGACACTTCTCAAAAGAAGAAATACACATCTCCAGTACATGTATGAAAAAAATGTTCCACATCATTAGCTATCAGAGAAATGCGAATCAAAACTACAATGAGATTTCATTTAACTCCAGTTACAATGGCAATCATCAAGAATACAAACAATAAGCTGGGTGTGGTGGCGCACGCTTGTAATCCCTGCGCTTGGGAGGCTGAGACAGGAGGATCACACAGGTTCGAAGCCAGCCTCAGCTACTTAGTGAGGCTCTCAGCAATTTAGTGAGACCCTGTTTCCAAATAAAATATAAAATAGGTCTGGAAGTATAGCCTAGAGGTATAAAAGCCCCTGGGTTCCACCCCAGTACCACCACCAAAAAAAAAAAAAAAAACAAACAATAAGCCAGGTATAGTGGCACTTGCCTGTAATCTCAGTATGTGGATACTGAGACAGGAGGTTCACAGGTTCAAGACCAACCTCAGCAACTTAATGAGATTCTCAGCAACCTAGTGAGACCCTGTTTCAAAAAAAAAAAAAATAGAAAATAGGAATGGAGAAGTAGCTTAGAGGTAGAACACCTCTAGATTCAATCTTCAGTACCCCCTCACAACACACACAAACACAATATAACCAATGATATCAATAATATGTGCTTGTGAGGATGTGGAGAAAAGGAACACTTATACATTGTTGGTAGGCTTGTATATTATCATAACTGCTATGAGATCAATATAGGGGTTCCTCAAAAGACTAGAAATGGAACCACCATATATCTCAGCCATACCACTTGCTATCTTTCCAAAAGAATTAAAGTCGGACTACTACAGTGATACATGCATACCATTGATAGTATGCATGTAGTATACCATACATGTAGTGTGCCACTTACAGCAGCACAATTCATAATAGCCAACCTATGGAACCAGCTCAGGTGTCCTTCAACAGATGAAGAATTGCTTGTGAATGGACAGAGCAATGAGAGGCCTTTCTGTAAACTTGGATAGCACTTAGAGTTCAGAGGCAATCTGTGAACAGAGGCAGAGCTGTGAACTACATAATTTCACTGGATCTTCCTGACTTAAGTAGGCAGGTCATTTTCCCACTATACCACTGCATCCACTGTTTCTTCTTTGTTGTTTTTTCTTTTTTTGGCAATACTGGAGATGGAGCCCAGGGACATTCTACCTCTGAGCTACACCCCCAGCCCTATTTTTTATTCTTTGAGACAAGGTCTCACTGAGTTGCAAAGGGCCTCACTAAGTAGCTGAGGCTGTCTGCAAATCGCGATCCTCCTGTCTTGGCCTCCCAAATGCTGGGATTATAAGCGTGTGTCACAAGCATGTGTCACCGTGCCCGGCTCTACATCTACTGTTAATGGTGTGAAGAGTGCGGTGCATCTTACCAATGAGAAGAGAAGAGCGGCTCAGAGAAGTGCAGCTAGCTGGCTTCCTACACATTTCAGACTTGGTAAAGGGGTGGATCCAGATGTAGAGTCTAAGTCCTTAAGTTCTAATCCCACCCACTTCTGGGAAAGAAAGGAATCACTCTGACTTTGGGTCTTCTCTGTTCTTCAGGACTGGTCTCCTCCGCTGCCCCATGGCGCTGATCACCTTCTTGGGCTGGTTTGCTTCACTTTAGTAAAGATCCAGTAGAAATAAAGCTTGTCTCCTGCTCTATTTACAAAACCCATTATCATGGCCCTGCATGAGTCTGTGGAGCTGGTCGCACTGAATCCTCCAGCTTGCTACCCAGGTGCCCGCATTGGGATAGGCTGGTTCTTTTGAGATCATCCCAGACCCATCAGATTGTCCAGCAGTGAATGATTTTGCTATGGTGGGGTTTATGGTATGTCTTCCTCCTCCCTCTTTCACTGGTGAGAGAAAGAATATCTGGGCAGTTTACCTAAAACTCAAAGACATCTCTAAATTCCAGGTAGAGTTCTAGTTCTGTTTTATATCTTCCTTCATTGTTCCTAAACCTTGCGTCCCTTCTTTAGGATCACAAGGCTGCTATGCTGCACTTCCCGGAGCAGGCCAATGCTAGTTGCAGCTGGTCATGGCCATGCAGTCAGCGGTCAGCGGGTGGTGTGGAGGCCAGCACACAGTCACAGTGTGGTGCTTCAGGATTATCATGCCTCTTAGAAAAGGAATCTGAGACATCCTCAGTCCTTATCAACCTCCTCTCCTCCTCAACCAGTCCTCAAACCTATACCCATTTTTTTTTTTTTAATGGGTACTGGGTTTTGAACCCAGGGGCATTCTACCTTGTAGCTAAACTCCCATCCTCAGGCTATTTCATTTTTTATTTTGAAACAAGGTCTTGCTAAATTGCTGAGGCAGGCCTTAGACGCCTACACCACCGCACCCAGCCCTATATCCATTTGTCGGCACTCTCAAAAGCTATCCCACACTAACTAAATTAAATACATGGTCTTGAGTGACAAAAAGAACTCAGGCTGTTTGCTTTGAGCTGTGGATCAGTCTTTGACTACAAAAGATGTGCGCACTTAATAATAATGGCTGACATGTATTATGTTTTTGAGACATAAGTCCCTGTTTCTAAATAGTCTAAGTGTATTTACTTATTCGGTATCTCAAATGAGGTACTCTCATCTTCACTGTGTAGCAAAAGAGGTTTTGTTTTGTTTAAAAGGATCTATTTCTTCCCCACTAGAGAGAGTATATTTCCAATAAAAAAAATAAAAGCTCTGAGCATAATAGATAGAACTCTTAAGATGAATTCCTGCAAGGAGAGACTGGCTTAATATTCTGTATATAGAGATGGGGAAATTGAGGTACAAGGAGACTTAATGTGTCCAAAGTGACACAAAGTAATGGGACCCAAGCAGTCTATTCCCGAGTCCCTCCTTTAGCCCAAATCAGTGACATTCTTCAGTTAAAGCCAATTCTCTCTCCCCCCACCCCTCTTGGGGGTTTCAAAAGCAATTGAGCCGGTCATCTGCCACTAGCAGGAAGCCAGAGCCAGAGATAAACTGCCAGCTGGGCAGGACAGGGTTAGTCATCAGACCCACAATCAGCAGTGAAGTTGCGTGCTCTGCATATCAAAGGGGGCAGGCCAGGATGATGCAACTGGGACTCTGATCTCCCCCAGGAAGAGGAAATAGTCTGGGTCACCCTGGACCTCATCAACACCATCTGAACTCCTGAGGTAACCTCTGAGCCTGGGAGGAGTTTCTAGTTCTCAAACTCCAGGGACTCCTCCCACTCACTCCCCTAAGCTCCTGCCAGAGCTGGAAGAACACAGGCTGCAGGGCCACAGCTAAGGATATCTTGGGACTGGGTTGCAAAGAACAAAAACCAGCCCTTTGTCATGTATTGATCTCAATTGGCTGCACAATGCCTGGGAAATATTCCAGCCACAAATTAGGCCTTCATCATTCCATTGGGCAACACATCAAGCTTTCTGTTTGCTTTATTCCCAGCTCAGTCATCCTGCTTACTTCATCTGGCAGTGTTGACTTAAAATGACTGGACAGCCCGCTGAGATTGCCCTGGCTCAGAGGCACGCGGGGTCCTAGAACTTCCTATTTTACGTCATCTGAAGATGAGGCTCAGATACGACCTTAGACGTTTGCAATGGAAATGAGCCCTGTGGTCATCTGTTTCTCTGAACTGCGTTACAGGTTGGACAGGGCCAGCTCAAGCTATAAATGAGCTCTGTGGTCTCTTTCTCCCTGTGCCGAATGAGGACCAAGGGTCAGGGTATCACCCTGGGCTTCCTCCTGTCCCCGCCCAGCACCACCCCCACTCTCTGTCAAATGCCCTCCCCGACCCCTGTAACACATTGGCCCTGTGCTCCTCCTGTTCACCACTTGATTTTTCAGGGCCAAACCTGATATATAGTCAGTTTTCCAACCACCAAGATATCATAAAGTCTTAATTAGAATACTTTTTGTATAGGCATTTAAGAGCCCAGGAATGGCAGCCACCTCTCCCATGTATGACTGCATCTTTGGCAATACCCGGCATCAGCCCTTCTCCCGGCATAGAAAGCCCTAGGAGCGCAGCCCCTCCCTGCCCTGGGAGGCGGGCACCACACAGGCTGAGCACTATGAGGTGAGTCCATGCTTACTGACAGTTCTTGAGCATAGGGGTCATCTCCCCGCTCTGGGTGCACTCATCTGGGGATGGAAGTTAAGACTAGCAGCTGCCTGCTACGCATGAATGCTGCAGGGACTGGCTATGATCATCTATGTCAAGTGTTTACTTTGGGTCCTGGACATGGAAAACGCTATTAGCAATGTTAGCTATTGCTACTATCAGCTTTTCCACAGAGAACTAAAGAAATGTTGCTTGTGCTGGCCACCAGAAAATGGACAGTGGGACACCTGTGTTCCTTTTGTCTGGCTTTTTCCTTCTTTCTTTTTTCCCTTTCTTTTCTGGTGCTAGGGATTGATTCCAGGGACATTCTACCTCCAAGCTATACTGCCAGGCCTTTATATTTTGAAACAGGGTTGAAAGAAATTGCTGAGGGTCTCACTAAATTGCCAAGGCTGGCCTCAAACCTGCATTCCTCCTGTCTCAGCCTCCTAAGTACTAAGATTGCAGCCATGTGTCACAGCAGCTAGCTGAGAATTATCTTTTCTAATTGGCTGCAGAGCCTTTTCAGGAGGCATTTTTAAAAACTTCTCCTAGGATGTTTTGAGCTCATCATACCCTGATTGGCAAACTAGATCAGTCTAAAGTTTGAAACTACTGCCTACTCTAAAAAAGAGAGGCTAAGAGCCAGGTTCAGTCACACATTCCTATAATTCCGGAACTGGAGGGGCTGAGACAGGGGTATCTCAGGTTCAAGGTCAGCCTTGGCAATTTAATGAGACCCTGTTTCAAAATAATTTCTTTTTGGTGGTACTGGGGTTCCTGGAAGCCCTTCTACCTCCGGGCTACACTCCCAGACCTATTTTATACTTTTTTTTATTTTTGGAAACAGGGTCTCTTAAGCCAGCGTGGCTGACTTCAAACCTGTGCGATCCACCAGTCTCCGCCTCCCAATGAAACGGGGGTTTTCTTGCGAGAAAACCCCTGCGAGTTCTTGTCTGCGGAGAGCGAAGAATGACACCCGCAGAACTCAGGAAGGGGAGTAAAAGGTTTATTGGAAGCAGCAGGGAATGGGGCAAGGGTGGCTGAACACCCCCAAAGGGGCTGGAACTCTGGGTCCAGCAGCTTCCTTCAGGACAATACTTGAGAGTAGCCCAAGCCAATTGCCTTCAGGTGCAGGCTGCTTTCTTCCAGAGTCTGCGTGGTCTGCCAGAAGGGAATAGAGAAAAGTGGCCTTCAGGTCACTACTCGAGTGTCGCCCGAGTCAAGTGCCGTCAATTACAAACTACCTTCTCCCAGAGTCCACGCGATCTGCCAGAAAAGAGGTACAGGTCACCCCTAAGGGCCTGGTCAGCCATGATGTCCAGCAGAGGCCTTCAGGTCACTACTCGAGAGTCGCCCGAGCCACGTGCCCTCAGATGCACTCTGCCTTCTCTCAGTGCCAACACGACCTGCGAGAGAGAGAACAGCTCCCCAAAAGGGGAGGGGGTCCCGAGTGGGAAAGTGACCCACTTTTGCCATCTGACTGGCCAATGCCTGACCGCTAGCAAGTCCGTTTGTGGTTGTGGTGACTCCAAGGAGAATTTGCATAGGACATTTGCAAGTTCTTTGAAGGGTCTCCTTTCAGGAATGCCAGGCTTGCTCGGTGGGTTTGTTGATTAGGAAACTCAGGATGGCTTTGTGAAGCTCTGGCCTTCTTATCTCCTGAGCCTTTGGAATTTCAGGCATTTGTCGCCCCTCAGGAAACTCAGGAAATTAGCTTTTTCTCTACCAAGGCCTTTTCCCTATCTGCCTATTTCCTTTCTATCTCCTCACCAAGCGCGGGGATTACAAGCCTGTGCCACCACGCCCGGCATCCAAAATAAAAAATTTTAAAAAGGGCTAGGGCTATGGCTTAGAGGTAGAATTCCCTTAATTCATTATCCCCATTACCAAAAAAAAAAAAAAAAAAAAAAAGGCCAAGTTTTCCTAAATGGCTTTTCTCTCTAGCCTGTTAGGAATTCACTTATCCTGCTGGGTTTAACTGGAAGGTGCACTTAATTCACTTCTGATTGACTAGCACAAGGACGGCATCCCCACACGGGAGCCTGCTGGACATGCCAGCAGGCCAGTGCAGAAAAGAAAGGGCAGGGGCTCCAGGTACTCCATGAGTCCTGGCTGCCCAAGTGTGAAATCAACAGTAGAACCAAGGGCCTCTCTCCTTCCTCCATGAAGCTATCTGCAAAGACAGTTTCAAGTACAAGAGTCCTTACAGTCCTGTGCATTCCTACTGGGAGAACTACAACACCCCTGTTCCCATGCAAGCGTCCTTCCAGATCACCCAGGCCTGCCTTTCTCGTGCCACCAAGGCAGTTCTTAACCCACAGAAGCATCATTCTTCCAAGGATTTGGACTGCAGCTAGAAGAATTTAGGCTAGACAAAGTGAAGACTGTGTAGGCACCAACCGTGGTCAGACATTCAAGTGGATTGCAGAGGGTGAGACAGGAACCGTCTTTGGAGGTATTTCAAATTAGAAACCAAGGACAGTCTGGTAGTCACTTAACCAGACAGTGCCAGAAATAACTTGGATGACTTCCCAAGTTCTCCTGCCTTCCACTCTGATGACTTAAAGCAAGCAAGGGGATATGGTCAACCATCCTCCACCATACTCCTCCTCCCACACACCAAACCCCCATCACTCAGACTTCCTCTCTGCCCATCTCTGGGCTACTTTTATACCCTTTCCCACCTGTGTGCCCACTCTGAGTGGTCTCTCAGTCCCGAGATTCCCCTTAGACTCATGCAGAGCACTCGCCCCTGTAGCCTCAAATCACCAATATCTCCTGCCTGGCTGCCTTTCTTATTTCTCATGCTTCTCCATGCATGGGAATGAGAAAGGCTTTCTAAAGTTAACATTAGAAATATGAACCTCCGTGTAGTAACCCACAATAGAGCAATTGAGGGTGGAGTTCTGAGAAGTCAGGATTCGACTCTGCTCTCTTTTTCTCAAAGAGAAAAAAATGATTGTCCAGAAGAAAAGAGGACAATACTCACTAACAAATGGATTATAGCCCAAGGTAGATAAAGATAAGATAGAAAGCAGTCAGGCTAGTAGAGGTAAAACTGCAGAATAGAATTACTTAAGCAGTACTTGATAAACAGTGGAAATTATGCTAGTCGGCACGACTCTTCATAAGAACGAGTCTTGAAGTCTCATGTCACTTTTTTCTTTGATGGTTACTAGACTGGTTGATGGAGGAGAAGTGATAGGCTTTGTAGAGCTGAGCTTCAGCAACGTACATGGCAAGATCTCACCTCATTTCTGTCACCAAGCTGGATTCAAGAACCAATGATATGAAAGTGTGATGATTAACAGTTTAGTAACATCTGGAGTTCTGCAACCTTGGGAAACCCGCTCCCCTTGGATGGACAGACAGATCTCAAGGTTCTCTTTAATCTTACTTGAGATTTCAAACCTTCAATATCATCACTATATAAAAAGAAATCCAACAATGTAACAAAATGCTACTTTGTTTTCCAACTACATATGCCCTCCCAGGAGATTCTGGTACAAACGATAAAATGAGTTTAGACTTTAATTTACTCATTAAAACCAACATTTATTGAGCACCTACTATGTTCCAGGCATATTTTGGTTGTTGGAAAAACTAGAGTGAAAAAATATCCAAAGATTGTTGCATTCTTGGAATTTATATTCTAATCTAAAAAAAGTTTTATTGTTTATTCAAATTGTCCTGATATAATTAGCTTTATCAGAGCCAAGACTATGTTCTATGCTGTAATTTTTAAAATATATATTGGGGATTGAATTCAGGCAGTCTCCCTCCAAGCCACAACCCCAGGCCTTTTTTTTTTTTTTTTTTTTTTTTTTTTTTGCGGTACTGGGGATGGAACCCAGGGGCATTCTACCTCCGAGCAACACTACCAGCCCTATTTTTTATTCTTTATTTTTGAAACAGGATCTCACTGAGTTGCAAAGGGCCTCACTAAGTAGCTGAGGCTGGCTTCGAACCTGTGCAATCCTCCTGTCTTAGCCTCCCAAATGCTGGGATTACAAGCATGTGTCACCACGCCCGGCAACCCCAGCCCTTTGTGAAACATGGTTTTGCTAAGTTACTGAGGGCCTAAGTTGCTGAGGCAACTGAACAAAACCATGACTGTTCTGTTCACTGTTATGTCCCCATCACTTTGAAATAGATCTGACAAATCCCAATAGATATTTGTTATTCTCTTTGCTTCAGCCTAGTTTTTCACTCACACTGTCAAGTCCTACTACCTTCATCTTGTCCTGATACAATTAGCTTTTTCAGACCCAAGTACAATTTACATTTATTTCTTAAAATTTTTCCAGCATAAGCTGGATATAGTATGCCTGTAATCTAAGCACCTGGGAGACTGAAGTAGGAGGACTGCAGGTCTGGTGACAGCTTCAGCAACTTAGCAAGAACCTGTTTTAAAATTTTAAAAAGTTTGGGTATGTAGCTCAGAGGTAGAATGCCCCTGGGTTTAATCCTCAGTTCCAAAAAGAAAAAGGACAAAAAAATTTAAGTCCAAAATGCATTTGACCCGCCTAGCCTACCAAACTTCCTAGCTCAACAACCAGCTGCCTCTCCTGTGACAACGCAGCAACTGACGGGAAGCTGCAGCCCACAGCCACTTCCCGGCACAGCAAGAGGATGTAACACTGCATATCACCAGCCTGAAAAAAGATAAAAATTCTAACACAGCTCCTACTGAATGAACATCACTTTCCTACTATCTTAAAGTCAAAAAATAGTAACTAAAACCATTGTGGGGCCGGGAGGGTCTGTGTGTGGGAGGCTGTCGAGGTGGTCATTGATGCTGCTCTCAGGAATCCCCAGCTCTAGCCAACAAGTCGAGAGCACTGTGGTGTACGTAGTTGTGAGCCAGGACAGTTCAGTGCTGGT
Source organism: Muscardinus avellanarius (assembly GCF_963383645.1). NCBI lineage: Eukaryota > Metazoa > Chordata > Mammalia > Rodentia > Gliridae > Muscardinus > Muscardinus avellanarius. The sequence continues at coordinate 66,606,235 of NC_137798.1, forward strand.
AAAGGGCCCTTTTTCCTCTGGTGTTGGCAATGGTAAGAGATGGTGATTGGGCTCTGATAGCTGCGCCCCTGGGTGATTAACATGAGCCCACAGCTGGTCCTTGGTGGACATTTTGAATGAGCAAGAAATCATTGTGAACATTCTAGCGACTGTTGAATGTTGCTGTTGTTTATCCCTGCAGCATAACCTGTTCCCGGTTAGTTTAAACCTTGAATATCCCCCAATGGCCCATGTAGAAGACTTGGTCCTCAGGATGACAGTCTTGGGAGGTGACAGAACCTTTCAGAGGTGGGGCCTACCGGAAGGAAGTTAGGCACCGGGAGTGTGCCAGTGAGGGGATCTGGGGACCCCAGACCCTTCCTGTCTCTTCTGCTTCCTGACCACCACCTGGTGAGCAGCCTTTCCTTGCCACAGGCCCTCACCACGATTTACTGTGCTCAAGCAACCCAAACTGACCATCGACTGAATCCTCTGATACATGAGCCAAAACAAAGCTTTTCGCCTTATGATAGATTTACCTCAGGTATTTGTCACAGCAACAGAAAGCAGACACACATGCTGGTGGTCTTTCCTGCCTGTAAAAGTGGGCGAATCTAGAATTACATTAGGCTGCAACAGGGGTTATGGAATTTTGTTTGTGCATAAAAATGAACCTTTTCAAAGAGGTACCCAAATATGTACTGAACCTTCTTCAGAGGGAAGAAGTCTACCATCACTGGTCATTTTCAGTCTACAACCCTGGGAGGGGATGATGGACGGGGCCTCTTGGGAAAGAGGCTTGCCTGGCGTGGTCTGGAGCGGGCTTAGCCAGCACACCACAATTGTGCTGCCTTCCCCTGGGCTATGGGGGCGGGCTACGGGTTGGCTCACTAGACTTTCCACTGGCCACACGCCCGGCCTCTGCTGCTTTCACTGTACCACACAGTCGGGAATCTAGGTTCATCGTTGCCAAGGGGTTCAGCAAGTGTGAATGAAATGTACAGCAACCCACGTGGCAAAGAGATCAAGCAAATGGTCAAGGCTCTCCCGACCCACTAGAATGATACAGAGTGCTCTGGGACTTCTGTTCACAGAATTCGTATCCAGAGGTGTTAGGGAACCCCTGCAGTTCTCCCTATTAGTTTGTTCCTTGTCATGCTTATTCTGCCTTCTAGGAAGAAGGGCTAAGCACCCTTCTTACCAATGCAGAATTCTAGTGTACAAATTTGTCTGGGGAGATATATTTTAAGAGAAAGCTCTGATGAGGGCTTGGGGGGGATTTTTTTTAACATCAAAGACTGGGTGTGAGCCCTTGCACCATTTTCTGGTGGTTAGCTGACTCACACTGGCTCATGAGAACCTATTATTCACATCTCCTCCCAAGTTAGTGTTCAGTCAGCTCACAATGGTAGATTAAAATTGGTTGTGCCCAGGTGTGGTAGTGCATGCTTGTAATCTCTTGGGAGGCTGAGACAGAAGGATCATGGTTCTTGCCTTCTGCAACTTAGTGAGACCCTGTTTCAAAATAAAGAATATAAAATAGGGCAGGGGTGTAGCTTGGAGGTAGAAGCTCCTGTATTCCATTCCCAGTACCACACACACACACACACACACACACACACACACACACAATGGTTGTGATATGAATATTTACACTATAGAAAATGGGCAAGTACTAAAACCCAGAACGTTCATTATTACTGTTGTTATAATCATTATTATTACTCTTAGAAAGTTTACCGGCACATACCTGGGAATAGTGAAATAGTAAGAAAATCATGGTCTTGGAGTCAGGCAGAACTGGATTCAGCCTGTCTCTGCTCTACCAGGAGGTTGGAGGAGGATGGATATCAAAACTTCTGTGACAGCTAGTCATGGTGGCACACACCTATAATCCCAGTACTTGGGAGGCTGAGACAGAAGGATCACAGGTTTGAAGACAGCCTCAGGAACTTAGTGAGGCTCTCATCAATGTAGGGAAATCCTGTTTCTAAATAAAAAATAAAATAAAATAGTGCTGGGGATGTAGTTTGGAGGTAGAATGTCCATGGGTTTAATCTTCAGCACTAATTAGCAAACAAACAAACTTTTGTGACCCTTCGTTTCCCTGTTTGTAAAATAAAGACAATAATACAAGTCAAACTATTTAATTGCTTTGAGGATAGAGTGGGGATCAAATGAGATAATGTCCACAGATCTTTCCCTTGGTGTCATGCAGACAACCTTCAGAGACAGAACCAGAGAACACCCCTGAATAATGGATTTTTGTTTTAAATGTGAAAAGTCTTTCTAAAGCCTCCCTGCCTCATCTCCCAGTGCCCCTCATCTCCCCAGCACCCCTGACCATACTTAATACCAATCACCTGACAAGGACCTGGGAACCACAGCTGCTGAGGGGCCCTGGAACCCCTGTAGGGATTGGTGCAGTTTGTAGTGTCTGGATGGCTCCAATATTCAGCCAGAATACAAAATCGGTGGCTTTGTGTCTAACTCTTACACAAATTATGACTTGGCCCCCAAGACTAGAGAAGGCTTCATTCTCCCCTGAAAGACAAGGATGCAGAACAAAGTCAAGGCTCGAGGACTGCGGGGGAGGTGGAGGAAGGAGAAAGCCTGTTTGTCAGGTGACCTCATTGGCCACCGTCTCCATTCACAGCTGCTGGGCAATCTTGATGCAAAGAGCTGATTGGGTGAAAAGCCAGAGCATTGCAAAAAGGATTGTTCTTGATGGCACACAACTGTTTGAAAGCGGCGATGAAGTCTTAGATTAAGCTTTGCAAAAATAAAGAGCAGGAGAGAGAGAGTTAAGAAAGCCTTTACCACTTATCCGAGAGGGTAAGACATGTCAGT